>NC_142506.1:65954375-66622187 GCF_057876585.1 Rhinolophus sinicus
AGAGCTGAGGAAGATTAAAAAGTTTGATACATCTTTATGAACTGTCAGTATGATTGGTCTGTGAAATAAAACATTAATCCCAGGCATGAAAATCCACCTAAATTATTATTTGACAGAATTGAATGTATAATCAAAGTTATTGATCTACTAGCTCTATATAGACACAGCCAAACACTGATTTCGTCTATTAAACTATCAAAAGCAGTTTCTATTGAAACATCTTAATTTCCTGAATTTTGTCCTTGAGAACAGCTGAAACTCATTGCACTGTAAAAGCAAAATTACCTGGAGCAGAAGGTATTTTTAAACACATGTTTTCCCAAAGTAGGCAGCTGCTCACTGCGTGAATTCTTTGAGGACTGCTGTGCTCAGCAGTTAACTTTCTGAACTTGAAGATACCAGCCAAGGAAGATAACCTCAGCACATTGTTTTTCTATTATTTTTACTACTATGTTCTGAGTACTGTCAAAGGGCAGCTATTTGACAGCAAAGAAATTATTTAAAAAAAAAAAAACTATTGCAGGAAAGGGAATTTTTTAGGTGAAAATATTAATCATAAATCTTCATAATCACTTTAGTAAGTATTTTTCTAAAGAGCAGAAAGCAAGTTTATATTGTCTCTACAGAGAAAGGAAACTTCTGTCGAAAACATTTCCTTTTCTATACTTGTTTTATGACTTTTTTTTTAATATTAACTTGTACTTCCCTTTTGTCCAATAATGGACTGGCATTGTAACACTGAATATAAAGTCAAAATGAAGATAATCTGTATTATTATTACCTGCTATGCCTTTGTACATACAGGTGTGTAAGTACATCGATTAGCTGATAGCTCACAGAAACTATGAAGAAATAGGAACACTTTTCCTTGATATGCAAACCTATTGCCAAGTATGATCGTTATACTAGGCTAACATTATTTATCACCATTCAAAATGTATTATGTGTCACCCAAATATGCTTCATGAGCTGCAGCACTTGAGAGCTGTATTGTTAGTGTTTGTGATTAGAATGACAATCTTTTGAAGTTGGAGTCAAGATAAAATCTTAAAAAAAAAAACAAAAAAAAAAACTTATATTTGGTTGAGTGAATGCTGGAGAAGCTGTTGAGGAAACTACAATTGACCCCGTCCCTGGAAAAAAAGAGAATGACTAACTGTGCATGTTCCCCGTCTCTAACACTGAGTCATCAAGAATACGATGCCTTCCTGCCATCAAATGTGAGGAATGTGCGAAGGTCAAAGCTCGGGCTGCTCCTTGGTCTCTTCCCAGGAAATTGATGATGTCTTGTGAGTGGCAAGTAGCTAGAATCAATTCAAGAAGAACTCATTCTTCCCTTGTGTCTTTCTCTTACTCTGACCTCAAATTCTAATCTTGGCATTGTTATGCGGTCTTTGAAGCATTTAGCTGACATATGTACAGCCTTCTTTTCAGTTTGGTAGTGGTTTCCACACTATGTGGAACTAAGCCTTTACCAAATTCTTACTAATAGCTATAAAAAAAAGTAAATAGACATTATTCCTTCGGTGGCTAAATTTTATAGACAGAATGATTTAGCTGAGACTCATTCAACTGAAAAAGAGGGGTTACCTGACGTGATAGGGAGAACTGTGGTCCCCAAAGATGCTCATGTACTAATCCCAGAATCTGTGGATGTCACCTGAAATGACGCAAAGGGACTTTACACATATGATTAAGAAGCTTGAGATAGGAAGATTCTCCTGGATTCTCCCAGTGTATTCCCAAGAATCCTTCCAAAAAGGTGCAAAGGGTCGCAGTTAAGAGAGACGACAATGGAATCAGAGAATGCAATGATGAGCAGTGGAGGTGGGCCGCAGGACGACCTCTAGGTGCTGGAAAGGACAGGAAAGGGACCAGCGGCAGGAACGGAGTCCTGTGAGGACCTTGACTTTAGTCCATGAGACCCGCTCTAGACTTCCAGGACTGTAATATAATGCATTTGTGTTGTTTTAAGTCAGAAACTGTGGTTGTGATAATACGATAAAGCTGCAACAGAAACTAATGCGCCCTATAAAAGATTTTATGCAAATACTCAAAACCACAAGGAAATGCACTGAAAGGATTCCCCCACTGACACTATATGGGCTGTTAATTCAGAAATGAATTAGATTACTGAACTAAACTCTTTTCCATGTAGATATTTATTTAATCCAATATTTCTGTGTTTATTCCACTAGCACTTCCTCCCCTGCTGAGTCTCTATGGATACTCATGTTGTTTCTTTCCAGTTGCCCCAATAATCGTGTTGGTGTCTTTTGTGTTATATCTTTGAGATTGGGATCATGTCACCTATCCTTAGTGCCAGACAAAGAAAGACAAATACTGTATGTTCTCACTTGCATGTGGAATCTGAAAAGCCAAACTCTAAGAAACAGAGTGGAATGGTGGTTGCCCGGAGCTGGGTGCTGGGAGATATGGGGTGGTGTTGCTCAAAGGGTCAGACATCCAGCTATAAGATGAATAAGTCTGGGATCTAACGTACAGCATGGTGATTATAATTAACAGCATATTTGTCAACTTGAAAATCGTTAAAAGAATAGATCTTAAAGTTATCACCACAACTAAATGGTAATTGTGTGAGAATATACAAGTATTGACTAACTTTACTGGGGTAATCCTTTTGCAGTATATACGTGGTTGTATACATTAAAACTTACATATGTTATATGTCAATAGTTTCTCAACAAAGCCAGGAAATATTAAATAAAGACACAGCACTGGAAAATTTTTCTGGTGAAGTGAAAGAAATAGCTAATACCTTGGACGTAAAGGGAAGGAAGTGAATTTCAGAAATGGTAGAGGTACAATTGGGAAAAGAAAGGTGTGTGAGTAATAGCCAGAGACCCAGCATAACGAGAATTATCTAGAAGTTGTGATGGTGTGCAGGACACTCTCTGAAAACTAGTGTTTAAATCTTTTCACAGTAGAGTTAATGGAGAAGTGTTAGGAACGATGCAGCAGGTCAGGCCCAAAATCATTCTAAAAAATTTGTTTCCTGACATTTGAATTTAAATATGGCACCTTAGCGTCACCTGCTCTGGTGGCTTGGTTGTTCATGCTTACCTGGTTCAGATACTCCAGTTTCCACAGTTTACTTCATGCCCCTCTGTCATAATTTACTGCATGGTGGATTTTCATTTCAGGCTGCTTGTCTCTAGTTAGCTTTTATGTTATTGCAATCCTATGCTTCAGATAAAGTCCCCCTTTGACTATTCTTAAAAGAAGTCTTATATAAGACTGAGTCTCATATTAAAATAAGACCGGATCTTATGTTAATTTTTCTCCAAAAGACACGTTAGAGCTGATGGTCTGGCTAGGTCTTATTTTCGGGGAAACACGGTAATAGATACTCAGTATTATACAAAATCTACAGTCTTTGAACAAGTGAGTTTAAAATACAATCAGTATTCTCATTGAGATGAATAGTTTAGTAAAGATACACTTTAAAGCAACCCAGAATGAAAGATGACAAATATTAATTAAGAATTTGCAAATTTAAAATGTATAGGATGCTAATGAACACATACTGCATGTAACAGTTGGTATTTCTAAATAACTGTTAATTTTAAAAATAATCGTAATCCCGTAAGATATATTTAACCACAACAGTAACACAATCAGTCAACTAGCAAGGATTTAGGAGCTATTTTAGAAATTTATGGGGGCCCAAGGTAGTCACTGGCAGTAAAAGTGTCTACGATTCAGTTGCAAAGTCCGTGGGCTTTGGCAAGCCTCTGAGTTCATTTGTAATAATAGCATTTAAACGTATTGAGCTCGATATACATGCCACACATTGTTCTATATGTTTGTATACATGTTATCTCATTTAACACTTGACAGTACCATAAATAAGTGCTACAGTTATCGCTACTTTAGAGATGAGGAAACTGAAGGTCAGATAACTTTGTCATTGTTAAACGTAGAATTAAATGGTGAAGCCACATTTTAAACCCTGGCTCCTCCTTCGTTGGACCACATAACTCCTGACGTCCATTAATATGTGTGAGATTCTGTTTTGTGGGAATCCATCATATTATAAAATAGAGTTTGAGAAAGATATACTTGATAATACTACAGGTACAGCAATCTTTCAAAACTTGCAGGTGGCATCATACCAGGGAAATCAAAGAGGCACCTTTCTAGCCATTCAATAGTTTTAAATCAATATTTTCAGCAACTGTGTCATTCGGAGTCATGTGGAAATAAGTGAAATCATTGACAGTGATATACATTGACGTAAATGAGTCCCAGAAATTTGTTTTCTCTGTGTCTTTCCAGTCAATGACAATATAATAAAATGAATAATAAATTTCTTAAAACTAATAGTAATGGAGTTTTATCATGTGAATGTAAAACACAAGTTAATTAAACACCAGTTGCTTAGCCAAAAAAGAGAGGGATAAAAAAAGTAGAGGAAGAAAAAAGAGAGGAAGAGAGGCAGTGGTAAGAAGAGAACCAGAAAGAGGGTTACAAATGATAATGTGGTAATTCTACCTAGTGATCAGGGACCTGGGTACGTGCCATGAGGGAGGGCTGCCATGTCTGCCACCAGCCTGTTTCTGAGCACTTCTCATAGGGACAGAATCTAGCCTCGCGAAGTGTGAAAAAAAATTTTAAAGTTAGTATGTATGTATGTATGTGTTAGACAAGATGGTTTCAGTTACTTTATCAGGAGTCTATTTAAAAAAAAATAGAATTTCTTTCAAAGTGGAGAAAAAAATTGATACAACTTTTTAACAAACTATATGTCGAATTACAATGTGGTATCTAAATATAGTCATATACATGTGGAGGGAAAAGATGAAATTAAATTTAAAAGGGATTACAGTTTTGCCTGGAAGATTTCAGCCAAATAACATCTCTCACCAATTTCCCTTTCCCAAATTGCTTTTGGAAGCAAAAATCAAAATTCCCCTTCCTTGCTTATTATACTCTGTAGAAGTCAATTACCAAATATAGTCTTTTTTTCCTCCTTGGGCAAACAACGATTTGCCTAAGTTCAATTTACAAACCACAAATTGCACCAAGGTAAATAACCAAGAGATCCAGTTTATTTTTTAGCCAGAGGAGATTGTATGAAGATCAGATAAATTTTAAATTTCTGCAAAATATCGAATGAGTGATAAAACAAAACCTAAGCTCACCTCTGTACAAAATCTGAGTCTCATCTATGTGAAGAATTGTTTAAGATTAGACGTCATTCCCTACTTCAACCCCAACAGGCTGTCCTCCACAGTGGCACAGAAGACATAAGACTCTGGGGTCAGAGACAAAGGGCAGCCTTGCTCACAGGCAGCAGGTGAGCCCGTGTCCAAGGTATTTCCTTTTGTCTTTCCTCTCCCATTGCAGAGGGATGAGCCCAGGTGGATTCTGCACCCGCAGTAGGTTTGTGTCACAGCTGAGGAAGGCCCGTGTCAGGAACCCTAATTGCATATGGAGGTTGATAGCAGACGTGCCCATCTATGCCCTCAAATAAGATTTTATCTTAGTGATTCTGTTCAAGAGACAATTCTGGACTCTGCCCTGCAAAGACAGACACTATCCTTTAACTTCTTAGGTTTTTTTTTTTTTTTCGTTTTTTTTTTCAATATCCTTGAAAAGATTGACCAAAAGATAATCTGCTACAATAGACGTAGAAATATGAGACTTAGGGAGAATGATCTCCCAACAATACACTCACATCAAAATACTTTACAGAGAATAAAGTTTTCTTAATAAGAAATTCATTGTTTATAGACTAAAAGTCATCGTGAGTTCATCATATTCCGTGTACCACTGTGTGTGTGTTAGACAACGTAAAATCCAACATAAGGGAAGATTTAAGGAATTTTAAGGTAATTGTGATCATACATTATTTTCACACTGAATTTTACCATAAATCTTTCCTTTTCATTAAATTTCAAAACTGCTGAGAGTTATGAACTGTTGTCGTTATTTTTGCCGTGTTATTAATACATATCAGACAAAGGACATTCATAGAGGTTAAGTCATTGTGCAAAAGTAACAGAGCTAAAAGCTTTTTGCTAAAATAAACAATGCTGCTTTATGAAAATAATTGCCAAAAATTGAAATTCCTCATTTTGCTTCAGATTGTGAGGATTTTAAGAGGAAATGGATGATTTTTTTCCGCATTATTTGTTTTTTCACTCTGAATTTTTCAATTCAGATCGGTTAGCTGGAAAATGGAGTCTCTTTCTTAGAGGAGAACTTACAAAGTACAACAGGAAAAACAACTTAGAAGATGACAAAAGATACCATTTCCATCAATTACTATCACTGTAATCATAGCACGGTCTTAATTTTTCTAAACCTTCTTTTTTAGTAAAATAAGTATAATATTTGTTACAGCAGAGCTTTATTCTGCAGATTAAATTAGATGGTATGTATAAATTTAACATAGTAGGTGTGATAATTTTTGTAGTCTTAGTAAATTACTTATTTCAACTTCATTTTTCCCCTTCTCTTTTAAAGCTGCTTGACATAAGGAATTTGAGTTGTTTTAGTAAATTAGAAGACAGAAACTTTCCCATATAGAATAAAGAACCGCTCCATTAATTTTTTCACAGCATCATAAATCACTGTTTTAAAAATAAATAATTTGGAGCACGTATGTCTCTGTGTTCTAAATGAACACAGCCTTCTCCTAAAAATAAATACATACATACATACATACATACATACATACATACAGAGACCTTTTAGTTATTAACCTATTGGTTTGTGTTCCAGTTGAACCACATGATTTCAGTTCAGCAAAATGTTACAGTATCTTGGTTGTTTGGGTCATTTGTGTGACATGTTAACCCATGTATATGAAATTATAATTTTATGGTCCCCTGACAACTACTTGCAAAACTTGAAGATGGTGTGAAATTCTGTAGAAACACATTTCGAAGTATATCTTAAATTTATTTTCACTTTGTTCTCTATATGAAAGTAGTTTTCCACTGTGCATGTATTTTCTTTGGGATTCATAAGTTTCACTTTTTATGCTTTTAATATTTTTGCATATTTTGAGTGGTGTTTCATTTGTTTAAGTCAGTAGCTAGTGCACATTGATGCAATTATTACTATTATCTTTTGCATTGGTTTTGTTTTATATTGAATGTATTTTAATTGTATCACTGAAATAGAACTTTACATTTTAATCAACATGATGTGTTGCTATAAATTTCACATAAAAATGGGTTCGATATGATATTACAGATATTCAAATATGCACAGTTCCCGTTTTTTCCCTACACAAGTATCAGAAGTACTCGTATACTAGGAGTAGACCAACAACAGTTCAAAAGCCAAATCTCGCCCGCCACCTGTTTTTGCTAATAAAGTTTAGCAGAACATATAGCCAAACACAATCATTTATGTATTGTTAATATAGGCTTCCTCATTAAAACGGCAGAGTGAAGTAGTTATGACAGAAACCATATGTTTCTCGAAGCCTAAAATATTTACCTTCTGGTGTTTACAAAAAAAAAAAAATGTTTGATGGCCCCTGCATAAAACACTTACATATGTGTTATTTGCAAAACAAGAAAAGCAATGTATTGTTATATTATTTTTGTTAATATGCAAATCATATTGAAGTATGTAGGCTAGAGCAGAAGCTAAGGTTAATTTATTATTGAAGATAGAAAAGGTTTTTAATAAAGTCAGTGCAGCCAAAGTGTACAGTGTTTATTAAATCTCCAGTGGTGGACGTGATGTCCCAGACCTTTACGTCCACTCACCACTCACTTACCGACTCACCAGTCCTGCGGGCTCCATTCATGGTAAGAACCCTGTATAGGTGTTCCGTTTTCTATCTTTTATACAGTATTCTTCCTGTATCACATCTGTGTTTAGATACACAAATACATTATGTTACAGTTGCCTGCAGGATCCAGTACAGCCAAATGCTGTGCAGGCTGGTAGCCCAGGAGTATCAGCTGTATCCTGTAGCCCAGGTATGTGGCCGTAGGTTGTACTGCTTAGGTTTGTGTAGGTGCCTCCGTGATGTCCGCACAATGGCAAAATCCCCTAATGACACATTTCTCAGAACACTTACCCATTATGAAGTAACACATGACTGGACTATAAGTATGCTTAAGAATTATTAAAAGCAATGGGCAGTAGAAGAAAAATAAAAGCTATGTAAAAAAACAACAAATGGAACTACTAGAGTTAAAAAACATAAAATCTGAAAAGAAAATTCACTAGTTTTGATTAACAACAGGTAAGGCACTGCAGGAAAAATAAAGTGATTGAAGACAGAGCAATAAAACTAAAATTAAACATAGAGAAATGCTAAAAATCAAACAGAGCTTCACTGAGCTGCACAAAAATATTGACTGGCTTAGAATATATATTATTGGTTTTCAGACTGAGAGAAAAAGAGTAATAAAATATTTGAAAAAGGAATGACTGAATATATTCAAAGTTCACTTAAAAGTATAAATGCTTCAGTCACAGAGGGCAAGGGAGGAAGATAAAGAAATATACTCTGTATACAACTAACATCATACTTTAGGATGGAAATGAAATGCATTTCTCCCGAGAGTAGGAATAAGGCAAGAATAGCCACTCTTAATACGTCTATTAAACTTTTTACTGACCATCATCAAGCCAGTAGAAAAAGCAATAAAAATATATAACATGCAGATTAGAAAGGAAGAAGTAATACACGCTTTATCTTGCAAAAGTTTATGTATATAGAAAAATTTTAAAGCGGGGGTCTGCATATGTTGCTTAAAGGGTCAGTTTTTAAACATTTTAGGTTTGCAGGTCATACAGTGTCTTTTGCACCTACTCAGCTCTGAAACTGTGGTTCAAAAGCAGCCGTAGAGAAAATGTAACTAGAGGGTAGTGTCTATATTCCAATAAAATTTAGGTTACAAAAAAGGACCAGTGGTGTCACTGAACACGAAGGGGCAGAAAACCACAGGGCCTGTCCTTCCCCAGAAACACCCAAACACCTGACAAAAACTGTCAGAATCAACTTTATTGGAGCCATGGAAAATATTGTGAGATTTACAGCAACCAAGCAAGTGCTTAGCTAGGAGAAAGACCACTGACGTAGGGTACGAGGTCTTTGTGGCACATTAACTCACCCTTACTCAACAGAATTCATGGAGCATCTTACCAGGTGTTAGTTTGCATTAAAGGGCTGAAAATATAGGAGGAAATATGGGGGGGGGGTGAGGAGAAATGCTGTTCTTGTGTCATTAAAGTCCGGTGACAGCAATAGCTAGTACGTAAAAAGTGTTTCTCTGTGTCTCAGTCACTTTTCTACATGTTTTATGTATGTCAATTCATGCAGTCTTCACTGCAACCAAGTAAGCCACGTTCCATTATCCTCATTCCCGCTTTACAGATGAGACAATTAACTGGCCCTCAGGAAGGGTGTAAATTCACACCCGTTATCCAAGAGTTCACACTATGTGGCCCTACTTCTTCCTGTGCTGATTGTTCTGTTGTATAATTTGATGTGCAGTGTGAAGGGCTTGATTGTGACCGGAGAGAATGTGTGTAGATCCACTATGGAATGAAAGCACTGTGAGGTTGCTTTCTGGATGGAGAGTAGCCTTATGACAGTGATAATGAGTGAAATTAATGTTGGTAAAAACAGAGTCACACAAGGGGCTCCACTCAATGCATTGCCCCAAACATCATCCAGTATTTAGGATATAAAGAGAAAATCTTGAATGACAAGTAGATATTGGTAGCGCACATTATTCTAATATATGAAACATAACTTTGGAGACCCGAAACAGTATGTGGAAAGTATAAGGGTATTTAAATATTTCTAGAATGACTGTCAGGGTTATGTTTACTAAAGCATTCCTTGTTTTATTTTTATACCTTAATAGCAATTATATAAAGGTAAACATATTTCTGATTATTGGATATGCTTTTCCTTTAAGTTTTGTCTTTGTATATTGTTTTGTTCCAATCTAAATTTATGGTTAAAACTGGTTTAATTACCCCTTTTTAATTTCCTAGTGTTTGTATTTTTGTGTCTTTAAAATTTATCTTTGAAAGAAAGCAGATTTAAAAATTTTTTAAATGTTATCTTTTGATTATGCCATTTTTTGTTCCTAATTTACTACTGATTTCTGTTTTAGTTATAGTTATTTTGTCATCCTTGTAGATTTATTTTCTGGTCTCTACTTCAGCATCATGTGTTTTTTATGTTTTTTTTCTGGCTTCTTTAAAAGCACCATGTAGTTTTTTGAGCTTATACATTGACAAAGAAAGATGTCTAAGACACATTGATAGAGTATTTAAAATTTTTTGAAACAGGGAACATATTAAGATATGTTGTATATGTAAATAATCACACACATGGATACCTGTATATTATGTTGCTATATACGTGCTTATAAAAACTTTATATATACACTGTATATATGTACAGATATATAGATGTATGTGTATGTGTGTGTGTGTATATATATACACATATATACAGACACATACATATATATCTATACACACACACACACACACACATATATATATATATATATATATATATATATATATATATATATGTACCCTTTGTGGATAGTCACACTGATAAATATATGTGCTTAAGAATGGTTATTTTTCAATTGTGGAACTAGATATCTTTTTTAAATTTTTGCTTTTTTAAAATTTTTCTACAATGAGCATATATCATTACATATTATTTCTAAAGAAAATAATGGTTGAAATGTTAACTTGATAAACTATATACAGTGCCTCATAGGATCAGAGCTTGTTACAGAATGAAAGTTGTGTGTTGGGTTGACCAGTAAATAGGTTTATCGGCACGTCTACAACAGACTATTGATGATAGAGACCAAATTTCACTTGAGTAAGAATTAAAGGGCATTTACAGGTCAATTATGCCACAATAAAGCTGCAATTAAAAAAAAAAAAAATGAAGGCCAAAGGAAAGCTTGGAAGAAGAAGTAAAGAACATTCTTTCAAAAAGAATCCAGGACCTGGAATCAAGGGCAGACACACAGTTCCTGTCTTGCTTTTTGCAGATGAAAGAGATTTCATATATCCATATGCTGGTTTCAGAGAGTGGTTGAAGATACAGAGGAAAAAGGATATATTGGATAAACTAAGGATTCTCCAGAGAGAACAATAGATCAAATTTAGCTCTCAGGTGGAGAGAGATGTCTGTCAAAGAAGGAAGAATGCTTCTTTTCAGTTAGCAAGGATGAAGACAATTGATGATACAGAAATGAAGAGTGGGGCACGGATTTTGATCGATGAAAGAAATATAGAAGCGATACGCTGATTTGAAATGTTTGCGGAATCAAATACATTTCTTCCTTTTGTTCTATGATTTACATATAAGCAGCGGCATGTCGTCACATAGAGATCACAATTAACGGCCAGCAGGCTCCTCTTGGCTCACGGAGGTTTTTGTTTATGCCTCTGAGAAATTAGAGGACTCCAAATGAAAATCTGGACGTCTGCCTTGTTTTGAAAATGGGAAGTATTCTTTTGGTGAGTCTAAAAGGTCCCACAAGCACAATATCTTTGAAAGTTATGACCCTAGCACAAGCTAAGCTGTTTTGATTTTCTTTGGCCAGACGCATTATAAGAAATCTCCAGCCTTACACGGATGGCTCCAGTCTCCGCCACATACCACGGGCCCTGCTCTGCAAAACTCCTACCCATGACATTTATCCATTGAGTACAATGGAAACTCTGAGTCACTGAATGAAAGATGCCCACAGGAGCGGCAGGGAGGGGACAGCACTATTCAGATCCCAAGAAATCAGTAACCAACGTGTGAGAATTGGGATGGAGGGACAGCGACCTGCAGTGGTTTCAATAAGGTCCTTCTGTCTCAGAGCTGTGAGGCAGAAATTGCCAAACTGTCTTGTGAAATTTGTGACTAGTAGGCCTGGTAGGTCGGTAAGGCTGAAGTGCCCACCTGTACGAATGGCCATTTGTAGGCCCTCATTCGAAATCCTGACAGTGGACTCACGTTGGAAATTCTGGAAAATCAGTGTTAGACTTATTTCCCTATGTAGTTGCATATTTTCTCCTTGTTTTATGTTTTCAGCAATATTTTAATGGGAGTTCAGAGATGAGTACGGCAGGGATCCTCATGTCAAACTAATAGCATTTTAACCTAAGTATTGACTCTATATCTCTGTTACCAGTTCACCCCCTTTTGCCCCTCTGCGCATTCTGGACCCTGTATTTATTTATCTCCGTGGAATGTATGTCTAAAGGAAAGGCACCGAGGGAGAGGGAGAAGCCAGGAGAGGGAGAAAGGGAGTGAGAAATGGGAATGGGTTCCGAAAACTCATAACATCTGAGTGGAACACACTTGTTTGTCCACAAGGTTAATTTGAAAAACAAAGAAACAAACAATATTTACAAGAACCATTGTTGCACACACTACCTATGCATGTTGCAGACTGGAAAGATAGGGATACTGAGTGAAAGCAATGAAGGAAGAGGCTATCGGCCCACGAGAGTGGGCTGGGACCCCGGGGCCTTTGGAGAGAAATGGAGGCACTGTCGTGAGATACCCATTCCTTACTGCTGTAAGTTCATCACCAGTACCGAGGGCCAAGTCAGCTGCCACATGGCCTCCTTACTCATTTCAGAACCTAAGCTGCCTGGATCCGAGAAGCTACCTGGATTGGCTTACCAGGTGGCTTCAGCTTCAAAGCAGAACATCCATCAGCTGCAGAAGGTTTAAGATGCTCAGCCCTGGCCTAAGACTGGACTGCCTCCCACCCACTCCGTGTATTACAGTCTGCAACATCCAGGATACTTATATGTTCCTCAGGAAAGGGAGTGGGCTCCTAGATGTCTAGTACCCTCCGAATTGTGCCTCCAATTCTCAACCAATAATTAAGTCCTACAATGTCTGTGATGTGAAACAAAAATGCCTAGCTAGCATCCTCACCTCACAGACCAGTGTTTGGGTCAAATTGATTGGCAGTAGCTGGAGAGCTTTCCCTGGACTGGCACAGTTAAACCCCACTCACCTTATACACATTGAGGAAATTAGGTATAATCCTGGATGCTCATGGCAGCATTTGTTGCATTTTAAACAGGAGAAAGTAGCATGATTGTTTTTCTTTGTTCTTTTCTTTTTTTTTTTAATTTTCAGAATGTCACTCTCACTGCAGTGTGGAAAAGAGACATAGTGAAGTTAGAAGACAGTTTAAGTAGGAGGAACACCTGGGGAAAAGTCTTACAGTGACATCAAGATCATGTGACCGTGAATAAGTTATTTCATTTCTTGAAACTTAGTTTATTTATAAAATGATGATAATAATTGGCACTGCGTTATGTTGTGAGATTTCAACTGTATGGTTCCTAGGACCATGTGACTCTGTGCCAGCCACATAACCTAAGCTTCTGCCACCAAAGTGTTACTTCCCTCTGGGTAGAGCCCTTCGTCTAAGTTCGCAGTCAGCACTTAAGTGCTGCCTCCATAAGTGATGACTGTATGTGTCGTAGTTGTTAGTATACGTTCGTGTAAGTGGTGCTGTTTGGAATAGGCTCCATTACCATGGGCTTCTAAAATGTATGAAGTATCTTCATTTCCTTGTTTTAAATGGCTTTTCAGAAACATGATTCATCTAGAAAATATACCCGTGTGTAAAATTAATTGAACATGTGAGGAACCTAGTAGACTTGTAGGGACTTTTCTTGGATGCTGAAATGTATGCATGACATGCGTATGTTTAAAATAAATGGAAAGCTACATCAATGGAAACATTAATTCATAAATATATGTAACCCCAAAATGTCACAACACACAGATCATCATTATTTAATTCTAATATTTAGCAATTAATCAATTTTCCCAAATGACTTCATAATTATTCTTAATACACTTACCTAATTAATGACAATGCTGTCTTCCCTGGAGTTTCCCTGTTGTAATGCTCAATCTTTCAAGCTTAGATGGAGATTTCCTTTTGGAAAACAGGAATCTTTCCATTTGAAACACTGGGAGTATTTTTGTTGTGCCGTCTATCTTTTGAACAGTTAACTTGTTCGAGAACATGTTATTAAAAAGAGATTTTAAATAAAGCACTGATCCATCTGCCAAGGAAACGCAAAGAACTGTATTGACAAGTGAATCCAAAACTCATGTTTGCACGTGTTTCAGACTGTAATCATAATGTTAGAAACAGTAGGTGGTTACCAACACCTATGACTGTTTCTTAGAAGAAATCTGCTACAAGAACTGACTGGGTGGTGAGCACACAATGTGATAGACAGATGATATATTATAGAATTGTACACTTGAAACCTATGTCATTTTACTAACCACTGTCACCCCAATTAATTTAATTTAAAAAAATCCTATATTCAGCATGAGATTAATTTCCAAATATAAAAATTTCTTAAGTCTAAACTGTAAGAGACCCATTAAAAACAATGCATACGTATTCAATTTAATAAAATAGGGCTGTGCACTAGTG
This sequence comes from Rhinolophus sinicus, assembly GCF_057876585.1. Classification (NCBI taxonomy): domain Eukaryota; kingdom Metazoa; phylum Chordata; class Mammalia; order Chiroptera; family Rhinolophidae; genus Rhinolophus; species Rhinolophus sinicus. Next base: position 65,968,838 of record NC_142506.1, read on the forward strand.
GTATGAAAGTATTTTATTCCATGCAAGTTAAAATATTCTTTCAAATACTAAACAATCCACGTGAGTATTTAGCAAGAGAAAACTCACTTGAAATATTTATGCTTAATTACCATCTGTACGTTTTCTTTCTAACAAGGAGCCAACACAGTGGTCCAAAGTGCAATCGGACTATTTGGTCTACAGCCTAGTAGCTGAGGGACCCAGGGCAACTAGTAATCGTTCTTTACCTCCGTGTGTGTATCTCTAAGAAGATAACACAGCTATTTATCTCCTAAAATAGTTTGGAAGATACAGTAAGGTCATCTATATCAAACCCTTAGAAGAGTATCACATATGTATAAAATGTTACATAAATGAGCTATGATGACCATTGCTGGTTTATATAATAATATACCAGTGGCACCATAAATCCAGTAACAAGCGAGGAAAAAATACATGCAAACCAGTTATTTTAGTGCCAGCTGCCATGAAAATTAAGCAGACATCCTATGGCAGACAAGTGTGCGTGTGAATCATTACCAACATTACTCATTAACGCTTCAGTATTTTAGCTCAGTCACTGTGAAAGGAAAGAAGTTCCTAAGTTTGATCCAGTAACATACTTTGACTCCCACAGTGTCAGATGATGATTTTCAGATCCAGCTGTGGTATAGCTATTAAGTTGTTTGTCATAAAATCATTTATGATGAAGCTTTTCTAATGGGAAAACAGTACGTTTTTTGTTTCTTGTTTTTCCCAATCCAACTAAACTTCTCTCTTCCGGTCCACACTAGCGCTCAATCAGACCATCACTTTACTGACCACAGTAACATTGATGATAATGCAGATTAAATATTTTACTGACATAGCATCCACTAGTATAGATTCTGAACATTTTAAAACGTCTTTGTTTTAAAAATACATTCCAAACTTCTTCCCTGAAAATGTTGTGTGGCTTTCACACAACCCAAGTTCAGAGCTGAAGTGTCTTAGACATGAGTCATTTCCGTAACACACAAAGGACATGTGACGATATCAGGAACTAGATTATTTCTCTTTCTGTTTTGTCATCAGGTGATAGTTTTGCCCTCAGTTTGGCTCCCTTCACACTCACAGTAAATTCTGAGGTCACAGCAAGACACAGTAATTACCTAAGGCAGGAAGAAAACTAATTTTCCTATGTCTCTCCTCTAAAAACAAAAAGAGAGAGAAAGAATGAGGGAAATCTGACCGAAAACAGGATCCACTGTTTGTGTACATCACATTGGTCAGAAACAGGTCGTATGCTCACCCCGAAACCAATCACTGACAAAGGGAATGGCAACCTCTGTGCCTTAGAACCAAACAAAACTTACATTTGAACAAAAAAAGGAAGTTATCTTTCCCTCAGGAACATGGTGAAAGGATGAATGCATTAAGGAAAAGAGGATTATGTTTCTAAAAAGAAAGGGGAAAAGAGCATGGGTTAGACAGTAGTGCCTGCTTAAACAATTGGCCTCACCTTTCTCGTCAAAAAATCATAAGCAACTGCGTATTTGATTATTTACAGATGAAAAAAATACTAGACTTTGCCAAAGCCATTGGAAATATAATCATCAAATTGATATTATAACAGAATTAGCCAAATTTCAGATGGATCATTAATAGCTTCTTTCATTCACTTTCCATCTTTTTCAACTTGACCAAAAAACTGACAGTTTGTTATATGCCAGGCCTGAACTAGGTGATGAGCAGACCCTGCTAAATAAGGCACGTGTGGTGAGCACACGATGTTAATAATAAGATTAGAGGGATAGGCCAAGCATGAAACAAATACAGAGAGACAGGTGGACAGACAGACAGACAGACAGACAGATAATTAGACTTGAATGATGTGGAGGAAAATTGCAGGATACTATGAGTGAGAATAACGTGTGCTGGGGGAGATATGTTAGTTCATATGATCTGGGGATCTGAGGGGGTGTCACTGAGAAAAGCACATTTAAGTTGAATCCCAAAAGACGAGTGTCGTTGGCCAATACTATGTGAGCAGAATTAAGCTGTTACGTCTGGTGGAAGTTTCTAGAGCCTGCACGTGCATCCACATAGTCTCTTTGCCCTCTTTGAAGTTTCCAGCAATCTCTAGAAAAACGGGTGATTCCATTTTTAGGAAAAATATAATGCAGGGGAATTGTGAAGAACAAGGACATGAAAGACAAACAATCCTTTTTGATGTAGGTCCCTGAGATTTGAGGGTCGTTTTGTACTGAAGCATAAACTAGCTCACCCAAACTGATATAAGGATATGACGTTATTTTTTGTTTTTCGAAGAAAGAAACACTGGCTTTCAACTCTGGGCTAATCAGATTCTGCCACAGATCACTAAGGGCTCTTGTTTTCCTTAAATCTAGCAGTTTTCAATCTTGGTTGATGAAGCTCTAGCACCCTGTAGGGACCACAGGGGATAGCAGGGAGCGGGGTGGGAGAGCTGGCGAGGGGCCGGAAAAGCACACAAGTCCATTTCAACCATTTCAGTGCTACTTCAATGGGACACTCTACCCTGCTCCACACTTTGAGATTCTACGTAAGATTTTAACTACCCAAATTTGAGTCCTCTCAGTTTATTGCAATAGACCCAGTCTGAGAGAAGACTATGTGAGGAGAAAGGGACTAGTAAGCAGAGTGATTTAAAAAAAGTGACACTCAGAGAGGAAAAATGTCTTTCTGTGTCTTCAGCTGTCCATTGGGGCAGCCCTCCTGGGCAGATACAGACAGACACCTTCGATCTCAAGGGCTAATGACGACCATCGCTCAGCTATAACTTCTTTGTGCTTTTCGTGAGGATTTTTCTCCTGGGAGCATTGTCCTGAATAAGGGAAATGGACATTACACTCTCTTGGGGAGTATCGTTTCTCTTGATGTATTAATGATTTATTGTTTTACATTGCTCTCTATTGAGTAATAATCTGTCATTTGGTCAGTACGTCAGTCTCCTGTGAATGTGGCTGTGAGCCATTTCCACTAAGGTCATGCTGTTCCAAGCACATGCAAATATTACAAACACATCCTAGAATTTATAACCTTATCTCAGTCTGCAACCCTAAGGTGCTGTCTGGGCAGGGAGCCAAACTATTTATATCGCAGGCCTCATCTCTACCTCACTGATGTGCACCTTTAACATTAGGCAGGCTTGCTTTATTCTGTATTTGTTAACATTTTCTCTACTTTTAGCACAGTCGAAAGAACTGAGAAGCTGAGTCGCTCAGCTCTCACCAGAATATAAATTCCATGAGGAGGCTAAGTATCTGACTTTGACTGTACAGGCTTTTTTTCACCCTCTTTTTTCCAGAGTCCTAAGCCACACTTTAGGAGAGATTTATGCTATCCTTGTGTCTGCAACAACTACTGGCACTTCAAAATGTCCCTAACCTTTCAAGAAAACACATTTAGCATCAGGAACATTGCATGCCTACTGCAGAAATTTCAACCTTGCTAGAACTTTTCATTAAATACTTGCAATACTCAAAGTGATGTTATTATGTCGTGTAGTGCTACACCAAAATAAACCATAATTTTTAACACTGAATGATTCAGGACTAGAAAACAAACCATAAAAGAAGATAAATACCAGCACACATTATAATATGGGAATTTTTCACAGAAAAATTTCACCCCTGGAGCTATTATGAACCTAATTATGTGACTACTGTTTTGTTCTCTCTTTCAGATGACTTTTCTAAAGAATATTTAAAATGAGAAACGTAAATATCTGGGGAATAAAATAGTAATCAAATCCTAAATTCAACTTCTCATAAATTAAAATTCATGACATCATTTGAAATGCTTTGGAGAGAGCAAACTGAACAAATGACAATTGAAAGTTTATACAACAAAACAAAACACGAAAACATAAATATCTTGCTTTTTCCACAATCCTTTATTACCGTTCATTTAAACTGAATTTGAAACTCAAATTTCTCACTGCAATACCTAGGGGGAAAAAACAAAACACCCTTTGGTAAATTTGTATTGATAGGTTTAATTTTTTGTGTCTTTATTTCCCAATTAGGTTTTCTCTTTTTCTCAAAAGCTCTGAAGTAGGAGAAACCTTTGCTATGGTATTATTTTAAATATCTCTCTAGCAATGCATACGTTATTAGTGATCGTCATGTTCTTAACTGATAGATGAATAGCACTGAATTTTATCTAAAACATCAAGACAACAAACAATAATGACATCACTTAGTCAAGCATTTTTTTGGATAAATATTATTTTATCTCTTTTAAAAATTCACTGTCATACAGTGAAAAGGGGTTTTAATTGGTCCATATAGTAAACTGGGATGCTTTGATCAAATTCTCCAAATTCACTTTTTTTTTTCTTTTTTTTTTTTGGTAGTTACCTATAGTTTTGACTGTCATCTTTTATCACTAGGTCAATTTTATTTTTAAGATGTGTCATCGTCAAACCAGTTGAAATATATGCCACAAAATTAGACTTCGTACACACAGACACACATTCAGAACTTTGACATATCTTGTGTAGGACATACTGCTTTAAGGTTCTATAAAATTGTAATGTGTTTAAATCTTTCTTTAAAACCAGGAAATAGTTTTATTTTCTTTCTCCATTGTTTTTGAACTCTTACCTCTGTCTTAAGCCATTTGCTTTTCCATACTTTGATTTTGGATTCCGATTCCGAATTTTCTCCTTTCTCTGATACCAACTTTTGATTAACCTTTTAAGAAGAAACAAACAGACCCAAAATGGAGTCACTCCTGCTAAGCCCCACCAAGTTAGACCTGACCTAAGTGCCATTCAAGTCTCTCCCAGGAGGGGGATTTCAAACCAACCAGTCTTGAATTTCCTGACAGACACTAGTGAGTCAATCTGCCTGAAAACTCCCCTGCCTTCTCTCAGGGAAGGTGAACTCACCTGAAATAATCCACTCTTTTTAACCCTGGCCCTATCGTCTCTCCAGTTTTGTACAATTCCTCAGAGCTCCCTTCTATTTGCTAGATAGAATGCTGTCCAACTCATGAATCCTCCAGAAAAGCCAATTACTTCTTAATTTGACTCAGTTGAAATTTTGTTTTTTAACAAGCTTTAGTTATATTACTTACACCTCAGAAGGATAGATTTTTCTTTTATGGTGAAAGGATAGGATTAATCAAGCATACAAAATATGCTGTTTTTAATAGTAGTGAAAGGGGAACAGAATCTGTCACTGCAATACAAATGCATGCCTCTTTGGCATAAGGATGATTTTATGCTCCTTATTTTAAAGAAACTGCATACAGAGGCCCTGCAAACCTAATAGAAGTTACCCTTTTATGAGCAACATTTACATTTATGAGGGAAATCTGTATGTGCAAGGGTGTCTCCCTCACTGTACCAGAAAGAGGGGTTGACCAAATCTCTAAATATTCTTATTCTTGAAGAAGGCAAGGATTTAAATCTGCATAACAACCTTATCCATATTTACTGTTGCTAACTTCCTACCCCAATCATCTTCTTTTGTCCCTAGTTAAAGGTGGTATTTAAGGAGAGATCTTCTGCCATTTTGGAGAGTTACTCAGTTTTCCTGGCTCTCTCTCATGAATACAGGAGGTATACATGTTATGAAACTTCTGTTTATTTTTCTCCTGTTAACCTGTCTTTTGTTGACAAAGGTGGCTCAGCCAAGAACCTAGAAGGTTAGAGGGAAAATTATTTTTCCACCCCCACGTAGTCTTCCAGATACGAATTAGAAACAGAACCAGCTCTTCGCACACCGGCCTGATGAGAATTACAGCCTGTAATGCCAGGCACTGCATTCCTCTCTGTTCAAAAGAGAACATGAATGATTGCATTTGCAAGTCAATGAAAAGAGTGACATGTGAAAAACTCTTTGTTATTAATATTCTACGAGGTGGTCATTTACCTTAAAGAACGCTTTTAGAAAAATTGAAACAGTAAAATTACAATGCAGAACAATGACTATTTTATTCCAAAGTTGCTCAGGAATATATTAGGAGAACCCAGGGGTACATTTTAAAAGGCCTATTCCTCCTGATACAGAGAAAATCACATACTCTATACCATGTGGAAAAAAGGATTTTTCCCTTGTACATATAATTACCTTTTGCATTCAACACCCTGTCCTTGGTAGCTTTGATGGTTAGACTTAGTTACCTACATTTTAAAAAGTACAAAAAATTATGAACTGGCCATAAAAGTCCCCCTAGATCTTTCATAAGCATTTGTGCCACAATTGATTCCTGAATCTCTCGTTCAGGAGAATTGTAGACGTGGATAATGTCCTGAACTTGGGTGTCAGACAGACAAGATAGAAGCTCTCACATTAGAAACTATATATGTGTAGCCATAGACATTGGGTCCCCAGTGTTAACAGGTCATAATTCTGTAAATTTATACAATATTTCAAGCTTTGAGCATTTGTACCTTCTCAGTGAAACCTCTTGGAGCCCAAGGAAAAGATTGATATTCAGTATAACTCTTTTTTGGGGTATCGCAATAGAAAATATGAGAAATCCTTTACAAATGTTTTTCTTTACTTTTTACACACAGTCAAAACATCTAAAAATGTTATTCTTTTAATTAAGAAATGGTTAAAAAGGTGATTTAAACAACTGTCATTTCCACAGTGTTAAAATGTGTATTAAATCCTTTTTGCTGGCAAGGCTGTTTACTTGAGCTGACCCTGGGCCTGGGGCTGCCTGTGCATGTACACAAATATTGTGTTGGGAGGAAGAATTTTTCCCTCTACCCTACAAAGTTTCCTTTGGCTTGTCTAATAATCAAATCGACAAGAGACAGATTAACAGGAGAAAAAGAAATTTCACTTTGTACAAGTACGTACAGGAACCCGTTACAGGAGTGGTTCAGAGATACAAACGTGAAATGATGTATGTCTGCCATCTTCAGCCAAGGGATGAGATAGGAAACCTGGGGTTTCAGAGGGGAAAGGGGTCATTCATAGGATGGTAAAAAGAGCAAATGTTCATTAATTTGATGTTTATCTTGCCATACAAATAGTCTATAAAAATGTATTTCTGGTAATAATTTTTATAGGCAAGGCTTCCAATTTAAGTTCTTTAATGAAGAGGTAAAATTTTTCTGTAGACCCCGCTCAGTGTCTCTATTACTGTTAGCTCAAAATAATCCTCATGCAAAAGCAACACGTCTTGGACACCTGTTCTGAACCCTTCAATAGCCTATCTTGACTCAGGAGGGGGAAAGATTTCTTAAATAAAAATGTAGTGAAATAAGCCAATTACAGAAAGACAAATACTACATGATTACACTTATATGAGTTATCTAAAATAGTTAAATTCATGAATCAAAGGGTGGGATGGTAGTTGCCAGGGACTGGGGGTCGGGGGTGGGGGTGAGGGAAGAGTTACTAATCAAAAGGCACGAAGTTTCAGTTAAGCAAGATGCGTAAGGTCTAGAGATCTACTGTGCAACGTGAGCCTGCAGTTAACACACGGTATTGTGCAGGTACACGTTTGTTAAGACGTTAGATCGCATGTTAAACACTCTTACCACAAACACACAAAAAGAGACATGAGGACATTTTTAGAGGTGATGGATGTGTTTTTTACCTTGGTTGTCATGATGGTTTCATGGGTGTATGTGTATGTCCAAACTCATCAAACCGTATTCGTTAAACGTGCAGTTTTTTTGTCTATCAATTATACCTCTATAAAAGCGTTTTTAAAAATCTGACCAAATGCAACTTTGGTGACAAGATAAAAACCACAATTTTGAACACTTCCAATTTTATAAAAAATATAAGAAAAATAAGATAAGACCAATTCACTTACAGTGAATTGGATACATTCTTGGTTAGTACACTGAAAGGAAAATATATGAAATGTAATAAAGCCTACACAGTGGTTACAATTTTATGTCTGTAACATTGTTCTTATTTTATACATTATGTTTCAACCAAGGAAAAAAGAAAATGCTTACTCATGTAGGGGAAAAAAAAAGACATAATCCCAAGATATGGTTATTTTAAGAAACAGTGATATCATTACTTCAGTTTACATTCTTAAACTCAAATGACATAAGACATGTATAAATCTTTAAGGATCTAGAATCAAATCTCACTCAAAAGTAACATTTTAAAACAAATGCTGAGGTCTGGGAAGGATTTTTATTTCATTTTTCTTTTTTTAAAACTTTTCCAACTACCTAGAAGCATATTTTGACCACTGATCTAGTTTTTCAGATTCTATTTCTGGTTCCACAGATTATATTATCAACTACCAGAACACTACCTAATCTAGCTACTCAGTACTTATAAATGGTAAAGCAATGTTCTTATCTCTCTACCAAACCAATAACTTGCATTACATTGATAATCTGTTCCCTTGTTAAAAAAAAAAAAAAAAAAAGAAAAGAAAGAAAGAAAAAAACCACAACAAAACAAAGCAAAAAAACAAAAACAAACAAAAACCTATCTGAAGAAACCAACCAATTTATAAAAGAAAGTTATGAGCTATCTATTGTTTCCATTTATTATTCAAAGCACAAGTGTTTCTTTAATGTCATTTCGTAGGTTTCTGAGACACCAGAAAATGTAGCAAAGCATGCAATGGACTAACAATATAAGAACACAGGAGAATTCTAGATGTTTATCTGTTTACATTTTGTTCCCCTATCTAAATTTTAATCAGTGCACATTATTGAAATAGCCACCAGCTAAATTAATTATTCAGCATAACAGAATTCTAAATTCTCCCTAAAATAAATCAAGCTATGCAAGTGTAAAGCTCTTGAGGTTAGCTCTGTGTGCTCTTGTTTTGAGAAAAGTGAAAAAAAAAAGAGATAATTCCCTTGCCCACAGTTATTTATGATCTACTAGAGAAGATAAATTTACATACACCAAACACTCTGAAGCAGACACAAAGCATCCCAAATGTTAGTATTAAAGAAACAGTGGCTTTTGTTCTTCTGAACTACAAACACTGAAGCTGGGTAACAATGGGATTTTAATTTCAACTACAATTGGTCCGTTACGGATTGTTCTGTTGAAACCATTAAACATTTTATATTGGTAACTAAATGGAATTAAGTTTATTCAATTTACTCAGAACATTTGAATTTTTACCCTTTTCTAACTGTTGAGATAATCTAGAGATAACTCTAGATAATCTAGAGTTCATTTCTTGACCTCTTTGGATTTTAATGGTGAGAACTAGAATGAAACGTTGCTGTTTAATAGCTCAGTCCTGTTGTAAGTGCAAAACTAACATATTGGAGTTGATGGCTTTTATGTCCCTAATGTGTTTTAGCATAACGCACAGCAGCATACAACTATACATTGACACACATACACATACACACAAGATCCCCCCAAAATACCTAACCCATCAGTGGGGAAATGGTTTGCTCATACCAAAATAAAATAATAAAACTTTCAGGTCTATCTGGATTACCATTTTATCAAAAGCAAATTGTAACACAGATCATCAATAACTGATGTCTTCCAGAATAACATGTATAAAATATATATAATTTCATATACAAGTGTATGTGTTTATATATTACTGAAGTGCAAATAGTGTGCTATATTTAATGAATCAAAAGTTGTTTAAAGAGTATGTCAAAATATTCTGAACTCGGTGTTCAAACTCAAAAGAATCAAATAGTACAATTAAAAATATTTTTTAAATTTGACCTGTCATCATTCTGGTTTTAAATGAATTACAGAATAATAAGGATTTTTGGACAGATGATAACTTGTTTAAATGGTCGCCAATCACACAAAAAAACTAAACTTCTTATAAATAAGTAAATAAATACTAAATTCTAGCTAGAAAAAAATTTAGTGCTGGAGGTGAAAATTTTAATGTGAGACAATAAAATCATATATTTTCTACATCAATTTAATTTTTCAAATATACTTGATAGTTAAGAAAAATTTAGTTTTCCAATAGATAATCTTGAATATATATAATTTGCCTGTTATTTTACAGAATATAAAATTTTTATTTTATGTTCGTGAATTTTAAAATAAGCATTGTTAAAAATAGCATTATTTTATTTTTTGATATTCTGTGTTTTACACCAGTATAAAAACTTATTATAAATGATAACGTAAATACAAATTTTTTAAAAAATTCTGAATATCCTATTGTAGTCAGGTGACCATGTCTTTGGAATCTATATTTGTACATGAATTCCAGGAAAGAGAATTACACTGTTGCTTTTCTTCCTTTTATAATTATTAGCAATTATAAGCGTCATCATTTTTGTCACTCTGGACAAAGAATGGAAACAGTAATAACGCTTCATATCGGTTGAATAGAATATGACATATAAATGTAACATTTAAAACCTGTATTATATATATAAACCAAGAGCACCTCAAAAATGAATTACATCTAAAAATAATAGGATAACAACTGAAGTAAAAGAATTGATATTAAAAGTACAAGATGTTTTCAGTCTTGAAATAGGTTGAGATTTTCCTCATTTTGAATTTTGTTAACAATAAATTAGAAATTACTTAATTTGAAGATATTGTGGGGCACCCATCTCACTGCCAAAAACCTTATTTGTCACAATGCTTATGTACTCAAAATTAGGGTGTCAGTAATAATGGTAACAACAACAACCAATTATAAGCAGCAATGTTTCCTAGAGGAAGATGGGTAACAAGTATTTATTGGTAATTTTCTACAAAGCGTGAAATAAGTATTTGGATACTTGTAAATGAGTCGGAACAGAGGAATGTAAGGCAAACAAAAGCATTCTTACTGTTTAGTAATGCTATGTCATTTTTTGTACATGTCAACAATTTAGATGGTTCATAAATGAATAATTAATTAATTATTACTAGAACAAATACCCATAAATCCACCTGCATTTAAAGTAGTGGAATATTGCAATATAATTGATTTGCCTCAGTACTTCCTCCCATCCCATCTTCCTGCAGTGCCTCAGAAATACTACAGACCTGACCAGTAATGTACTTATCAGCTCTGCCTTGTTAAACTAGTACTAACCACATGCATACACACCTGAATAATATTAATTTAGTTCTGATTTTTTTGAACTTGAAGTGATATCCTAAACAGGATATGTGTGTCACTATGTGTGTGCTTCCCCCTTGCATTATATTTTTCAGGTCTGTCCCAAGTTGTCCCTTATAACGATAGTTCAGTAGCTCAATCCATTTTCACTCCTGCAAAATATTCTACTGTGTGGATATCCTAAATGAATAAATTTGCATTTTTTTTGTTTTGTTTTTTTGGGGTTTTTTTTGGCTTTTATGAAAACTGCCGCTATAAGCTTTCTTGCACATGTCCTCTGTTAAATATATGTAAGATTTCTTTAGGGTGTACACTTAGGGAAGGAATTGCTAATTCATAGAATATTTGAAGTTTTAAGTATAATAGCAAATTGTTTTCATTAAAATGAGTTTTCTAGCTATAAAAATCATTTTATGTTTTATGTGTCCTTAATGCAGTTAAATGAAGTTTTACAATTTTCTTTGTAAGTCTTACATACCTATTATTACATTCATCCCTCAGTAAATTGTAGTATTTGTATTGCAATTATAATTGTAGCAACTGTAATCAATGTCTTTAAGAAAGCCATGTTTTTAAATATCTGTGGTCAGTGTATAGATAGCAATTTTTATATGTTGCTCTTATTATAAATCCACCCTACTAAACCCTTTTATGTTTTTAAACATCCTCATGTAGATTCTATTGGTTTTTATATAAGGAAACCCTCTACATTTCATAATTGTTAAATAGTTTACATCATTATCCTTGTAGGTGACCATTCACATAGTAATTCTGTTATACTGCCTAGAAAGTTAAGCTTTCTTCCCCAGTTTTTCTATGCATTTTCAAGTCTTTGTTGTGCTTGCTTTAATTTATTTGAATACAAAACAACACAGCTTATAAATAGATGGAGCTCTCTGCCTGGAATTATCTTTCCCTAAAATTAATACTAGTCCTTTCTAGACAACCACTGAAGTTTTAGATTAAATATCAGTTCTTTAGAAAAAGTCATCTCTGACCTTGCAGTCACTCATGCTTTCATTTAATTTCCCTGTCCTGAATGAAATACAGTGTGTCTTTACATGTTTATTTTTGTGATTATTTATGAAATTCTCTTTCACTATAAGTTTTAAGAGAGAAAATCTAAGCTTATTTTTTTTTTACTGTTGAATTCCTGCTACCTAGTACTGTGGGTGTCAAATAGGAAAAATAACCTCTTTTAAATGTAATGCATAGATGAATAAACACATGCACTAGTGAAGAGAGAGAAAATCCCCAAGTGACTTCTGAGATTCTGATTTTGCTAGCTTAGGAGTTTTATTCATATCTGTATTTTCATTGTCTAGAAGAGTTCCGATGCTCAAATATAAGCGGTAAAAATATTTGTGGAACGAATGGAATTTTATTTTGATGGGGGTGCGTGCAGGTGATAAAAAGCTCAGTGATTTTTACCTCCCAATTATACTTTACTCAGAAATTTTCTTCTGTCCCAGATATAAGAAATAATCTACATTTTCTAAAGCAATGCTAAGTTAAAGATAGATTTCATTGGGTTGATCATTTTTAATTTTATAACATGTACCTTAATAGTCTACTTAAAACTTATACTTAATACTATACTTTAAGTATGATATTAATATAAATAATATAAATACACTGCACAATTCTAGTTTTGTCATTTTGAATATGCAAGTGTTTATGAAAAGAAATGAGTTGAGATGCAGATAGCAGATGCTTCTGGAAGAGAAAAGTGTAGGTGTTACTTGGGTGAAGTACATTATAATATGTATTTCAGCAGCTTTAGAAAAATAAGTGACAGCAATCTGATATATAAAAGTAAGAATATCTCTACCTCTGTGAAGAAAATGGGTCACAGTGCTTTAAAAATTTGAAACAAAATTTTGGAGTTTTTGATAGACTATTTTGGGTGGATCATTAGGCAGAAAACATCTCAAACACATGTCAAAACAAAAAAAGTTAATTAGTAGGCAGTCCTAGACTCCAAGAAAAAAGTCCATTTGGGAATTATGTTTCTCTGTTTCTGGAAGAAAATTTATCAACCGCTGTTAAAGTTCTCACTGTAATCCAGTTTGAGATGACCACAAAAGGAGACTTAACACTGTATAACAGTGGGTATATTGTAATTAAGCCATGTCTTATAGCGGGTTAAGTGCAAGAGTTTCAAAGGCAAATAATATACCTTTTTCAGGAAGAAGACAGATGCAGCCTCTCTGCCTATGAATCTAAATCCTCACTAAACACAACAGATCTGTAACAATTTTAATAGGCCTCAGTTTAAGTACCTGTTTAACTGAGAAATGTTCCTGAAGGTCAGGACTTGAGTAGACGCCCTTTTATATGTTCCCAAAGCACTTTATTCTCACCGCACCTTGGTCTGTGTCACACACCACACCTGCCTTTTGTGCTTTCTTACCACACGGGAAGCTCATATATCTGAATAAACCCCATCCCCAGGCACGTAATCGGCAATCCATACATACTTGTCAACTGAATAGATGGATGAGCTTTGAGTGTGAAATGGTAGGCTGTCCTACCAAATTCTTCATTAACTTTTGAGTCAGTCACGGGTTTAGGGAATCACTGCATGAATAACCTACTTTTTCCTCTGAAAAAAAAAATCTGATTTCCTTTACTTCTGAATCTGACAAATTTTGTAAATCATAAGGACTCCTCCAGGAAACCTTCCCTGGTTGTCCCCAAACACATTTTGTCCCTCTCCTATTCCCCAAAAGCACCTTGTTCCTAACTGAAGCCATGAGCATTATACTCTGTACTCAACATTAAGCTAGAAACTGAAGACAAAGGCCTGACAATTATTTTCCTGTAGGAATTTATAGCTATTTCCCTATAATGTGCTTGTCGTATTGTATTTTTGTGCATTTTATGGGTTTGTACTGATCAAGATAAAGCATCTTCACAGTTGTGTTTTTCATCTTATGATCTCATGTGTTATACTCCCTCATATATGTTTTCTGAGCATGATACAAAACAGGCACAGACACGTAGATTATTTACCTTCCTCCATTAATATAGTTTTGCCCAATATCAATACAATTTTAATCTGAGTAACTACCTGTATAGAATAAACACTTTAAAACTTTTTTTTAACTGTTAAATATATGAACCAGTATGCTAGCAAAGAAAGAAAAGAAAGGACAGGGGGCTTTGTAGGAATGAAATAATGGAGATACCAGATATGTAGAATTTAGTCTGAAATTTTAAATAGAAGCAAACAAGAACCTGAGTGGCTTTATGGAGTGATAAAATAGCCTTAATGGATTTAATTAACTTACCCTATAAGAAATGAAAATTAAGGAATCATTCTTGCCTGAACTAAGCTATTAACATAGTTTTAACTGCAGTCTTTATGGCTAGAAAGTCTAGGAGCAGATGGTAAATTTATAGTCTTTTCCCCTATGGAGAAGAAAGAAGGAGAAAATATAGTGCAAGAACTGTATGTGTTTCATGAATAAACTCAGAATGCAAGTGGTTGGAACCATTTCTAAATGGGGTATGAAAGTTACCATTGTTTATTCTAAAACTATATAAACAACACATATTTTTTATGCTATGATGAACTTTCATAAATAAGAGAAAGGAACTTGTTCTCTGAAGTATAACAATTTTTTTTATTTTGTTTTTTTACTGAAATAACTGCAAGAAAGTAATGAATATGTATATTTCTTTTCTAATCAATTTTAAATACATAGGCATTTACTCTATACAGTTTTTGTACATTAGATGCTAATCCATTAAAGTGCTAATAATAGCATAATGTTATGTCAAGATGAGATTTTAAATATTTATTCAGTTAAATATGGGTACCAACCAATGAAAACTATATGCTCCAAAAAATTAGAATGAGCCCAAGCCATAAGTAATTGGCATGGCTCTTCCAGAACGTAACAGACAAATGCCAGAATTGCCTTTCCGTATATACCTTGGAACAAAAGAAAGATTTAGAAATAAATAATCCGTGTGCTGATTTTAATACAATCAATGGTTGTTTTTCATCAAAATAATTCCTCCCTTTCTTTATGATGGGTTTCACAAGTTAGTGTATCAGGTAGTTTTTGCCAAAATAATGTTGGATGACCTGCAGCCAGTAGACCCCTGTGACGTTGAACAATAACCATTTTGTTCAGGCACACTGGATTAGCTAGAACTAAGCTAGGAGAGTATGCTGATCTTGGCTGGGTTCATTCCTGTACCTAGGGTTTAGCAGGTCATCAGCTGACTTAGGAGAATTTCAGTTGCGGTGACATCATGTTTAGCTCCATTTGTCTTCCACCTGGCTGGTCCTGGCATATTCTTGTGGCGGAGGAACAAAAGAGTCCCAATACACGAGGGCAGAGTAAGCCTCTGCCTGTTTCCTATTTGGCAACATCTGGCCAAGTCCGGCAGCATGGCTGAGCTCTGGGTAAAGGGACAGAGCCAGTCTTATGACTGTAGTGGGAGCCACTTCAGAACACGTGGCGAAATGTGTATCTATAGGACGATAACAGATATGTACTGGGATAACAGATGAACAACTGGGAACATCAGTGGGATTTAATCCCCTCCCCTTTCATAGATGCACTTCCTCACATCCTTCCTACATAGAAATGTGTGTATTCCCGTCCTGGGGGACCGAGAAGTGCCATCCAATGGTGGAATCAGGCTCCATGCCTGGAGTTTGAATTCTACACCAAGGATGACACCTAGATGCCCTGGAGCCAGAGCTGCAAACAAAAGTGTGTCTTCTCGTAGAGCCGACATTCCATAGTGGAAAAGTAGGGACTATGAAAAGGAAAAGAATCAAAGGGCCACAGCTCTTTTGCTCACTAGTGAACAAAAACGTTGAAATCTCCCTGGACCACTGCTGGTAGGTCGCTACACAACGGAGCCCTGGACCGTTCTTTCCTGAGGCCGAGGTGCTGCTCCCTAAATATGCCTCCTCAGTCCAGTCCCCATTTTTCTTCGTAGTTCTCGGAGCCATTCTATGAGTGTCCTTTCTTTTCTCTCACCCTCTGCAGCCTCTTTTAAAGAGGGCACGTGGAATTGTGCTTCTTAGCTGTTTTCTCAGCATTCCTCCTGCTGTAGAGATCATCTTACATGTCTGGCAGGCTCAGTAAATCTTAGTTTAGTCTGGTGGCATGTTTAATAAACTAGTTTTGTCAAAAAAAACTTTGTGAGGTTGGTGTATATGACATCATACTGCCATCCACGTTCCAAACTCCACACTTCCGGGGAGCAGCATCTTCGTTTTAAGAGTTACCTTTTCCAGTAACAGCTGTCCACCCATAATTTCTGGATAGAAATGAATTTCAGTAACCAACTTTCAAATCAGTGTTGTATTATCTTAATGCTTACGATATACTCAGTGTCAGCCTTCATTAATAATATGAAGTCCATGATGAAATGCAAAGCACCAGGAAAGCATACATGTGGGAGTATGAAATTGTGGGTCATATTTCTGACTCCCACATTTAATAATATATCGGTACTTGAAACTTTCCAGCCTCTCTCAAGCTTAGAATGCAGAGAAAACATACTACTATAACATAGTGTATTATTCACATAAAAACTGGTTGAGAGGGTAGATCTCATGTTAAGTGTTCTTACCTTCCGCCACCCCCACCCCCCAAAAAAAGGAACACAAGGAAATTTTGGAGGTGATGGACGTGTCTATTATCTTGATTGTGGTGATGGTTTTGTGAGTATAGACACAAGTCTAAACTCATGAACCATATACATTAAACGTATGTAGTTCTTTTTTTTTCAATTGTAAATAACTCCATAAAGCTATTAAAAAAGAATAAGCTACCCAGTGACTGTAGTTCAAATTCAAATCATCTCAAATCCTTAAATGTGGTTGATGTCCTGGATTGCTAGTTATCTGATGGAAATAAATATAAATCATCTCTGGAGGAAAATAACATCATTCCCAAAAGTACATAATCTCTAAAAATAATATTGCAAATATAAAATCAGACATAAAAAGATAATTAGTGTAATAGAAAAAAATGAAAATAATAAAAACGTAACAAAAAAAGGAAACCATCATAAGCTATTGGAATTATAAACACAGATTTTGATTTTTCGTTTGGTTGGGTTTTGTTTGTTTTGAAATATATGACTTTGAGAACTAAAGTCTATGCAAAAGATCTCACAAGTGAGATCTTTTGACCTGCAAGGAACTTGAAACTAAAACAGTTTTCATCTTCAGTTCATGTCATGGAGCAAAATAAATTTTAGGTAACTTAACTGTGTAAACATTATGTAAAATGAGACAACTAGAATACAATACAATAGAATTCTAATTTAGGTAGGGTAATATTCTGGTTTTTGAACTTATAAACTTAATCATGAAACATATTCGTTACTTGAAGGAGGTACTTGAAATAAGAAGTTATTCCCTGCCCGTCCTTTTTCCTGATTGATGTGGGCATAAAACCATAGCAATATATTTGCCAGTAACATCAGAGCCTACCTCACTCACTCCTTTCTATGTAATGAGATGACAAAATAATTCAGTCCAATGGAAATGTGTGTATTCCTTTAACAAGTATCAATTGTGCACCTTTGAGCCAAACATTGTGACATCTGCTGGGAGACCACAGCAGACAAAGCAGGTCTTGTGGATAATATCATCTCATGCAGAAATCACATATTAAGCAATAAATTGTAGGGCGTTCCTGGGTACTTCAGAAGCCTTCCTACAGAATTTAGGGCATATCATGGTCAAGTACACAAGAAGATGTATGGTGGTAGAATGCATTCAAATAAGTTGATTTTTTTTTTTCTCCTGAATACCTTGATGTAAAGCAGAGCTATTGGTTGGAAGAAATGAAAGTAAAATTAAGTTCTTTTTTTTTCCTACCAACATAATGCTCATCTCTCAGTTATCTATACTAACGGGGAGGGAAGCAGTGGTGTGGAACATCCAGAATGTCGGATAATCATAGAGTCATGAACGCTTGCAAACAATTTATATGCTATATATTTTAGGAGCCTCACTTTCGTGATAATATTTTGCTTCAGTGCACATTAAAATTAGTTTGCATTCTCTGTGTACACACTATCTAGGTGATAAGAGAGCGTGTCCAGGAAGCAGGCAGTGTGGTTAGTGGTGACCCTTTCAATAGATGATACATGGAGCAGACAATCTGTATGCACAATAGGATGACATATGGCATATTTCTCCCAACCTATGAACCCTCCTCTCTTTACCCCAAATCAATCTGCGTCATAAGCAGTCAAAATGACTCGTTAATAAGCTCGATACAAGCAATTTTGGAATTTTGCGAAAAGTTAAAAATAAACCATCGTTGCCACATTTTTATAAAAGTGAAGGGAGTGGTCAGTGGTTTATTAATAAAACAAATAGTGCCACCTACTGACTGCATAATTCTATTATGAAAGTTACCATACACATCAATGTTATACCATGTAATTTTCCAGTGGGATAGTGCTATTGTCATTCGTTAGGTATTCTGAATTTTCCAAGGACTTGTATTCATTTAAGAGGAGCGCATTTCTATCTCTGGATCTGCTACCTGGAGTGGAATTTACACGTGCTAATGGGTTCCCAGCCTTCATTCAGCAAGATATCTAGCCGATGACTGGCGCTCAGTAATCTTTCCTTGAAGGAAGAATTGAAAAAAAACATTCAAAATCTATTGCAATTAGTTAGAGGCCAAGATCCTAAATCATCCCAAAGTGAATTTCATGTCAGATCAAGGTGACATGTTGTCAAATCTTCATGTGTTTTTATAATTTCGGTTTCTGTTCTGTGCCAGCTTCAGGCTCAAACTTCATTAGCAGAGTCACAGAATAGACAGTAATTTATAGATGTGCTTCTGCTATATCCTCCTGGTTATCAGGCAGGCTGGGAACTGTCTATTTACATCCTCAAGGGGTCTTCATGAAAACTATCCCCTGGGCCAGGACGGAAATGCCAGGGTCTGAACCTGTCAAACAATGCCCTAAATAGACAGAAACTCACATCGAATGAATATGAAGGGGAAAAAAAAATGTTTGAGTATTTCCCCAATAAACTGGAAAACAGGGGGAGAGGCCAATTGCTTTTGCAGACCACCTAGTTAGAAATCTTCCCTCATCCATTAGCAAGAGGAAGTCCCATTTCTTTACAGACAGGGGCTGAAATGCTGAAAGAGTAATCACTTTACACAGTTGGAAACGGAATTGCACTATGTTATAAAATTGTAAAGCTGTGCTCTACAGAAGTTCAGGCAGGACCATGTGAAGTAAAAAAAGAAAAAAAAAAGACTGATATTAGAAACAGAAAAAGGCTTAAAATATGAAAAGCCTTGTGTTGCAACTAAATCTAAGAAATTTAACCCACCAGCAAAAAAACAAAAAGAAACAAACAAACAAAAAACACTTTTGTACTTTTGTGCAGAGTTCACAAAAGATACTGTGATGTCCAAATAATCATGTAACAGTAAAGACAAGAGAAATAAATGTGAAGATGCAATGGTCCTATGGAAATGTCTGAAATTGAACCAAAATATTTTAAGTATGGTTGCACAGAATATTAATTGAACAAAGTATAATTATCAGATTATTGATACAACCTAGGATTTTAGGATGAACGAAACTACTGATTCAGAAAAAATGCTAATAAATCTGATTGCTTTTATGCATTTGTTCTTCAAACTAATACACAATAAGAGTGTTACTGAATATTAGATACTAAAATGCATTCCTCCAGGAATGGAGACATTGAGTGAAGCCCTGCAAATATAAAGATGAGTGAAAAAAAAAAAAAAAAACAAATCTCTGTCCTCAGCTACTCAGTTTGGTGGAACTAAAGTTCATAAATAACTAATATCAAAATAAAATCCAAATTAAAGAAATCATGTTCACATATTATTTTGGCCTCAGCTATTTTATACACTCATAATTAATTCTGCTATTTCTCAAGAGTTGTTTTCTTTTTTTTCTTTTTCCTTCTTTTTTAAAAAAATCCTATCCCACAAGGGTGAGTGTTCTGCAAAAAGGGAACATTCCAGGCTTAGGAATCAACCTATGCATAAGACATGTAAAGTACAGAAGCGTAGGTGGAAATAAGGTAGAGACATCACACTAATGTAGGGAGGAGGTGATGAGAACACAGGTTGTAGGCTAGGTGAATGTCTGATATGTACAAGCAACAAACCCAATAGAAGTATTAAAGGAAGAATCCCCAACCTAGAAAGTAATAGTGTTTGTCTGAGCAGGGTCCATTTTGGTTCCAAGTATTGGGTTTGTGTGCTAGAGAATCTGTATGCTTGAGAAGAGGGCATGAATATTAAAATCTGTATATCCCAGGGTGAAATATGCACATGGGGGAGGGAATACCTAGCTGCAATCATGAGGAGATCAGCTAGAGATGCGGTGTGTAACCCAGAAAATGGGAACCAGCGGTAACAGATTGCACACCCGCTAATAGGCGGCCAATCAAATGGAGAGTCGACGAGGGTTTACAACCGTCCATTCTGTCAGAGCTTGAGATACAGTAATGAGGAATCTTGAAATAATCAACATATCAAGATTCAGATTCAGCCAATGAACATTACATAAGACAGCATTCGCTAGAAAAAGAATGACCCGTATTTAACTACCCTCATAAGATGAGGGGTTGCCACTGCTCCCCAGAAAGAATAGACAGAATAAGACAGGGACTTGGTCCCTGGGGGGTAAAGCAAGGACCCTCTTAACAGAATTTGGAGGGAAGATGTAGACCTGGTACGGGAATGATACACAGTACAACTGACCTACCTCGGTCAGAGATTGTCAAAGGACTTTCCCTGATGATCAATAGAAATGGGCCTTAGCCATTCACTTCTTACATGTCCACAGTCTACGTCTATAACCACTCTCTGTATTTTGATAGGCAGGAAATATCTGGACCAAATTATTGGAAGTTTTGAATCTTCATTATGGTATCACCGGGGATGTTTATTTAAAATTCAGATTTTGGGAGGTATCATTCAGTCCATTTGGAGTAAGCTTCAGGAAACACCAGTTTGGATAAAAATCCTAGATGATTCTGATAAACATTATTTTAGCCACATTTTCAGAAATAATTTGATAAGAGGGTTTAAGCAATAAAACTACTCCTATGTTTTCTTTATCTCCAGGCAGGACAAGTTCCAGGAGGGCACAACTTGGCAATATCCTGGTGACTAGCCTCTGATGTTGGGCTTTCTTCTTATAGCAGAACTGGTGGCTGGCACGGTTCATCCATGCCACTGCACTCTTTCCCATTAGCCCAGATCTTATCTCTGACGTGATTCATGTAGTCCCTTTACGTCAGTATCAGCAGCGAAAATGATTGATAATAAACTAGATCTCCCCTCTGTAGGTAGGAGAAATAATGAATCAAATTGAATCACAACTTTATTTTTGAATCATTGTTTTTAATCACAGACTCACGTATCCTATAAATAGACTCTACTATAAATGTGATGGTTAAAACACTTTGAAACCACTGGACTACACAGATGAATGACACAGGACAGTGATATGCCATCCCTTTTGCAAGATCCCCTTTGCTGATTTACCAAGTGATTGAGGCCATAGTTGGAATGGAATTTTATGTTGATGAAAGATATGAAATGATACTATATTCTTAACACATCATTTGGTGGTAGATAAATTACATTTCTAGTTTTTCAGAATTCGAAAGAAGTGCTCGTGACCCTAAGAAATCAGAATATTCATTATGATACTCCACGATAGTTTTGCTCAATCAATAATATGCAATTTCAAAATTATATACACAATAGAAATGTAGGCAAATACATAGAAAGCAAAGGAAATTTCATATTTTAAAAGATCACTTAGCGTATGGCAATTTGGTTTCAAGAGGTAGAGCTTTAATAGCATTGATATTCTTTTAACACAAATCATATACCGTTATTTTAGAGCTCACTTAAATCATTATGTACAAGAAAGCATCTGAAATATGCAAGAGAAGGAATATGAAATCAGTCTATAATTTGTATCTAGAAAACGAAGAAAATAAAATCAAGTAATAGGTCATATTTCAGAATAAGTATTATTTTCAGTGCAATTATGCCTGAGCACTTTCAGGAAATTAAATATGAGATTTGCATTCAGGGTCCTTTAGGGTTCCATAGAAATGGATTTCATCACTAAGGATTAGTACAATACGTAGTTGAATGTTTCTGCCAACTCAGAATTCCACTGCCTTCAAAATTTAAAGTGCAACTACAATTTAAACCCAGATTGGCCAGTATAAAACAAATATTTTTTTGTTTTGTTTTTTGAGAGCTTTATAAGACTTATAGAAGACAGATTGACTCTATCAAAAACATTTACTTACATAACTTTTCCTGGCATATCATTTTTCTCATTTAACCATGCTTTATGTAGGATGGTTGCATAATTTACAGTTAGATGTCATTTTTTTTTTTACTAAAAGAATCATGCCATTTTATTTAGTATTATTTCCATATATTGAGCAAATGAAAAGTATAATAATATTGAAGTCTGTAAGAAATCAAATGCAATCTGAAGAGGCACAGAATGCAATTCACCTGATAGGAAAATGTGTAAATTCTTCTTGGACAGGTGACACCTCTCTAACAAAATTGAAATTATTTTTAATTTAATTTAATTTAATTTTGTTAAATTTATTGGGGTGACATTGGTTAGTAAAGTTACATAGGTTTCAGGTGTACAATTCTATAATACATCATCTGTATATCACATTATGTGTTCACCACCCAGAATCAGTTCTCCTTCCATCACCATATATTTGACCCTTTTTCCCTCATCTACCATGCCTCTCCCCCATGACCCTCTGGTAACCACTAAACTGTTGTCTGTGTCTCTGAGTTTTTGTTCCTTCAAATTTTTTGTCTTGTTTCTTTGTTGCATTCAGATTTATATTCCACATATCAGTGAAATCATATGGTTCTCAAATTTTTCTGTCTGACTTATTTTGCTTAGCATAATAATCTCAAGATCCATCCACTTTGTTACAAATGGTGCTATTTCATCTTTTGTATGGCAGAGTAGTATTCCATTGTGTATATATACCACATTTTCATCCAATCATCTATTGAAGGACACTTTGTTAGTTTCCATGTCTTGGCCACCGTAAATAAAGCTGCAATGAACATCGGAGCACATATATCTTTACGGATAAATGTTTTCAGATTTTTGGGGGTAGATACCCAGGAGAGGGATTGCTGGGTCATGTGGTAATTCTATTCTCAATTTTTTGGGGAACCTCCATACTGCCTTCCATAGTGTCTGCACCAGTCTGCATTCCCACCAACAATGTATGAGGGTTCCTTTTTCTCCACAGCCTCTCCAAAACTTGTTATTACTTGTCTTGTTGATGACTGCCATTCTAACCAGTGTGAGGTGGTATCTCATTGTGGTTTTTATTTGCATTTCCATAATAGCTAGTGAAGTTGAACATTTGTTCATATATCTGTTGGCCGATTTATGTCTTCTTAGGAGAAGTGTCTGTTCAGGTCCTCTGCCCATTTTTTATTGGATTGCTTGTTTTTTTTGTAGTTGAGTTTTACAAGTTCTTTATATATTTTGGATATCAGCCCATTATTGGAAGCGTTGTTTGCAAAAATCTTCTCCCATTTGGTTGATTGTCTGTTTATTTTATTGATGGTTTCTTTTGCCGTGCAGAAGCTTTTTAGTTTCATATAGTCCCATTCAATTATTTTTGCTTTTACTTCCCTGGGCTTTGAGGTCAAATTCATAAAATCCTCTTTGAACCCAAGGTCCATAAGTTTAGTACCTATGTTTTCTTCTCTGCAGTTTATTGTTTCAGTTCTTACGTTTGTGTCTTTGATCCATTTTGAGTTAATTTTGGTGTATGGTGATAGCAGTCTAGTTTCATTCTTTTGCACGTGGCTTTCCAATTTTCCCAGCACCATTTATTGAAGAGGCTGTCTTTTCTTCATTGTATGTTTTTGGCTCCTTTGTCAAAAACTTTCTGTCCATATATATGCATATGCACATTTTGTGAATCATTGCTGGAACATGTAATATTTTCATCCCTTCTCCTTTCTCCAAATCATTTTTTTCCTAATAAATAACCTGAATAAACTATGGCTCATGTTGTCTGATGTTTATGCAGTGCCTAATCCAAATCCAGATGATTTAAAATTAGATGTATACATATTATAATATCTATAAAGACAGCAGTGCTTAGCTTTACACACTATACCCAACAAAAAGTATCATGAACCTTCTGTGTGCATACCTACCCACTAACCCCCCAATTTATGTCATTGGGTAGAAAACATCACACCCTAAAACTACTCTCTAGGATGTTTTCTCACTGTCAAGTATTGGACCACGCGACCCCCTACTGAGAACTCTTCTAAACTTCCCTATAATAAGATGTCTTGAATTTTGCTTTGAAGTAAATAACAGACACAAACAAAAAAAGGAAAATGAGGTTCCTTATTTTTCTGAAGGAAAACCGTTTCCTCTAAGGCACCATTCAATCATGATGGCCTCCAGAGACTTGACTTGACTTCCTGAATACACAGTGTGAGCCTTCCGATATCTGCAGGGGATTACTGACGTATAAGTTATTGAAAGTCGATGAGAGACAACTCGCCTACGTTGGTGGAGGAAAGTGACCTTCAGAAGTGTTGTCAACATGAATATATTTTTAAGCACACAGTGTTTTATTCTCATGTAATTGGATAAAGCAGGATAATTAGATAAAAATATTAGATTACTGCTTTGTCCATGGTGGAAGATTTCATTCTAAGGAAAATAAACTCGATAGACATTTGGATGCATTGGTCAGACTCTGTAATGCCATTTGTATGGGACTGTGTTGTCAACTGCTTCTAGAAAAGCCTCAAAGTTTAAAGGAGAAAATAAAAATAAACAGAAAAGTAACTTCTTTTAAACTCATGATTTATGTCCTCTGTGTGTCTCAAAACGAATCAAAATCATTATATTGCACACCTAAGGCAAATAATAATAGTAACCTGCTCCTTGGGTTTCGTTTTATCAAATCTCAATGATTTATATCCAGTCTTTCTAATGGTGAGGTGCAGCTCATTACTGGGAACATACAATTCTGAGTGAATGTACAGACCTATTTGTAATTGATCTCTTTATCAAGATTTAATATTCCGCATGGTTGAATAATGACTTCCTTTGGAGAATATATAAAAATTTTGCCTTATTTTCCCCCTGTTTCTTTCATCCATCACAGAGCTACAAATAATTGGAGTGTCCTTTTGAGAACAGATGGAATGGGAAAAAGTATGACGATTAATAATTTTTTTTTAATTTTAATTTTAAAACTTTCCATTCATATTAAGTTATAGTTCAGGGAAAGTTTTTAAAGTTCAAAGTTTGAAAAGCTGTATTTTGAAGTATCTGTGTCGCGTCTCTGAGTGGTGTGTCTCTAGGAAATCATAATCCATGAGGAAAAATCAATTCAGCTCAAGTGATTCAGCATTTGAAAACATCCAGTCGATCTCTTAGTGGATTTTAATTTTATTACATTATTATTTAACAAATGTTTTGTATTTTTTCTTTCCAACGTGCTCTTGAAAAGGATATAACTTTTATAAATTAGCTGGGGAAATCTAACTTTAATTAAATCATAAATGTCTGTTCCCAGAGTTTAAATAAACAATAGCAAAGAACTTCCTAACAATATTGAAAAAGCTACTTAGTTGTAGAGATCAAATTTGCACTGGTCCACCCTTATTGAGAAGGCAGCTAAAGTCTTTTTTATTTATACTTTCATTTGTAAAATCAAATCAGTTTTAATATTTGGTTGACAATCTAATTTTTTGTGATTTAAACTCAGAACAGACAAGACAAACAAAAACTCATAAACACAGACAGCAGTTTAGTGATCACTAGAGGGTAAGGTGGAGGGGAGATGGTAGAAGAGGGTGAAGGGGGTCAAATATATGGTGATGGAAGGAGAACTGACTCTGGGTGGTGAACGCTCAATGTGATATATAGAGGATGTATTATAAAATTGTACACTTGAAACCTATATAATTTTAGTAAGCATTGTCAGTTTTATATCCGGCATATGAGCCATTTGTGACAACATAGATGGATTTTGAGACTGTTATGCTCAGCAAAATAAGTAAGACAGAAAAAGTCAAGAAAAATCCTATTCTTTGATTGTTAGGTTTCATTCTGAACAAAAATGAAAAGTAATCAAAGGTGTATGAGAAAGTTTAATATTTTCAAGGATATTACTCAAACTCTGATATTAGTAAAATATAGTTAAAGATTAGAGGCTAAATAAATATGAACATGATTAAACTAATTATGATAGTGTGGACTTTGTAACGGAGATGTAATACTAAAAGAATAAAGGAAGACAGAAACCCACGAACAACATAATTCTGATTATGTAAAAATATACCCATGCATAGAGGACAGACTTTAGAGTAAAATGCTCTCAATTACTAAAGTTATTAATCATGGATGCTGAGAGCTTGAGGGATTTTTATTTTTTTATTTTTAATACATAACATTTGTAATGGTGTTGAAAATATACAAAGTTGTAATGTAGTGGAATTCAATGAAAGTAATTTCTCTATACCCTAAGACCTGTCTGAAAGCAATGACTGATTTTCTATTCATTCAATGTATAACAAATAAAATAATATATACAAACTAATTATTGAGGTAAAAATCACATAACATAAAATTCACTATTTTAAAGTTTACAATTTGGTGGCATTTAACACTTCACCATGTTGTGCAACCATTATTTTTTTAGTGCCCTCCCATATAGATACATATGTGGCATTCGTACATATTACTAGAAGTTATTCAATTCAGTAAGGTTTTTGGTTTTTTTCTGTCAATTTTTATGACTCCGCTCATTTTGTCACATGGCTATCGGGGGACTTAGGTTGCTTCTGTTAGATTAATGTATGCACATCTTGTTTTGTCAATCAGCTTGGAAATGCCTCAAGGCAAAATAAAAAACTTAGTGTTTTGTATTCACAGAAATTGAAGTTTTTCATAAGGGTTGGGTCCCCCATGAAATGTATCTAGGTATCCCAGGGTCAGCTTACGCCCTTTGGAGGAACATGGCTAAAGGCTCACCGCTGAAGTTCTGCAGAATCTCTTAATTCTTCCACTGTCCGTCAGATACCAGCTCGCACACAGACATGGTGCCACAGCTTTTGTCACATGGTCTTCCCTATCTCATATCACTGTGTGGGGCACACGTGAGATACCCCGCTACGTTATAAAGATATGTGCAATTCCACCAGCCCTCCTTCTTTTGTACTGTTTTGGAAGCAAAGGCATTCCAAAGCCCAGGAGAAATAATTACTCCACCCTTTGCAAATGAACGCTATGCAGTTGTAACATCTTCTGCCTCGCAGCATAAAGACTAAGCACCGGCACTCTGGAGTCAGACTTACTGGACTAGAATCTGAACTTCATATTTCATAGCTGTGAGGCCTTGGCACAATTCCTGAACCTCTAAAATATTCAGTAAAATGGGGACAATGATAAAATGCGCATACCACAGGCTAACTGTGAGAACTGAGTGAGTGAATTATCTTGAGTTGACAGAAGTTCAATCCTAGAAGCTCGGTTTGCTAGGAGTCAAGCCTGATTTCTGTTCATCTTGGGACAGCTCTGGGGACATGCAGGAAGTATATTTTGAAAAATACAAAAGAGGGGGTGGCCTGATGGCTCAGTTGGTTAGAGCGTGAGCTCTCAACTGCAGGGTTACTGGTTCGATTCCCGCATGGGATGGTGGGCTGCTACTAAGTTTGAAAACGGGGACTTGAAGCTCAGCTGCGCCCGCCACAACTAGATTGACGGACAGTTACTTGGAACTGATGGGCCCTGGAGAAACACACTGTTCCCCAATATTCCCCAATAAAATTTAAATATATATATATACAATGAATGAACTGATCAGAAACAGTCTCAGAGATATAGAGGAAAAACTGAGGGTTGCTAGATGGGGGCGGGATGAGATGAGGGTGAAGGGATTAGAAAGCACAATCGTTAACCACAAGATTGCCATGGGGATATGAAAGTCAGTTTGGGGAATATAATCAATAATGTCGTAGAGATTTTGTAGGGTATCCGCTGGACACTTGTCTCATTAGGTCTCATTAGGGAGACCACTTCATGGCCTGTGTAGATGCCTGATCACTGCTCCATACATCTGAAGACTAGTCGACAAGTCATTATTATTATAGTTGACAGTCATACATATTTTATATATAATATATATGTATTATATGTTCACAAGAAGTGGAGTACAGCATAAGGAATAGAGACAGTAGAAATGTAACAGCTGTATGCGATGTCAGAGTGGTAGTAGATTGGGGGCGGGGGGTTATCACTTTGTGAGGGGTATAAATGATAAATGTCTAACTAGTACATTGTTTTGTACACCTGAAAGTAATAAAATAAATTAATTAATTTAATTACATTTAAAAAATACAAAAGAGGGTTCGATGACAGTGCTTTGAAGTCCAAACTAGGGAGGGAAAACAATTATATGTTCATAATCCAGCAAATTGTAAACAAAGAATAGGTTTAAGATAAATATTCCAGAATTAAGATGAATAATAAAATAAAATAAAATAAAAAAGTCTAGATTCAAACAAAGGGCTAGGCAAAAAGCACCTGCAGTTTGCGTATCTGTGTATTCGGATTCAGACGAAGCAGAGAGAACACAGACAAATGCTTCCTTTTTTTTCTACGCTGGTCATGAAATTTTCACGTACTCTTTAAAATTAAAAATTTAATTTTAGAGATCAGTTGTACTCAATGTAAGTGAATTCGAGACACAACTCTAATATTTACCAATGATGCAGAAAATTGCTACATTCCACCCCCTTTGGATCATTCATAGGACAGGCCT
This sequence comes from Rhinolophus sinicus, assembly GCF_057876585.1. NCBI lineage: Eukaryota > Metazoa > Chordata > Mammalia > Chiroptera > Rhinolophidae > Rhinolophus > Rhinolophus sinicus. The sequence goes on from NC_142506.1 coordinate 65,997,729, forward strand.
CGCCGTGACTCTCGCCATGGTCTTAGGCAACAGGAAAGAACAGGACTCGCTCTTTTTCTCAGTCGACCCGTTCACCTTCCTTCAGGGGAAGACACTGGTGCAGGTTTCCCAAGTGAAGGGCCATGCCATGCATTGTATTAATGAAATAAACAACATGTAGAAGTGGGAAGGTTCTCCTCATATCAGATGTGCTGACAGGTATTGGAATAACACAGTACAAGCCATTCAATTGGAGAAACAACCGAGTGTAAGGAGCCTGTCTTTGCCTTCAGCATTTCTTAGATCAAAACTGGAATAATGTCTTAGAGAATTTAAAAACCTTTTAATGCATAGAAATGACCACAGAGGAACTGTTTTTCTTGCCATGAAAGCAGAGCTGTCTGTTGCCTTAAGGAAAAGAAAATAATGAATTTAGAAAGTGACATTCATATTTTAAATATTGCCAGGCCTGGTGATTTGTTTTTTATTTGCTATGTTCTAGGGTAACTAGGAAGAAACTGGAAATGAATACTGATTAGAAATTTAATCAAAGAGTAATGAATGCTTTTTGCCCTTTTTAAACCAGCGTTGCTACTTTTTTCCCCCTAAGTCCGTGCTTCCTAATAAAAACTAATGAACTTAGGACTCGGATGCAAATTCACAAATGGCCATTGATTTGTATGTGTGCCTAAAATGTGCCAAGAGACCCTGGTGAAAATGTGTTTCAAAATAATTTTAGATTGTAAAATAGGTTCCCATCCAGAAGATTTAATATTGAACAAAAGTCAGTGATCTCAGTCTAAGACCTAATGTCGAGGCAGCCTTAAATCCTTATGTTGTTATCCATCACAAATCAGGGGTTGTAGTATCCTCACTCCCACACTGAAAGATAGTCTCGCGAATATATTGGGGCCTGTCCTCCTCCATCACCGTTTTTCCGCCAGGACTTGCGTCACATTTGTTGAATCCAGTTGCCTGACTGACTGACGGACGTACCGGCAGAATTCTGAAGTCATTGGGAGTTATAATTACATCTTTATCATCAATACGGTGTGATGTTTTTTTCATACTAGAGCAGGTTTGCTCTAAACCAATTCAGCAAAACCTTTTGGAAGACAGGCTTTCTCTTGATACTACAAGTATTTATTTTTACATTTGGTTTTCCCTTGTTAGTATATGCCAAGCATCGTGCCATGTACTGCATAGCACTAGCTGTCCAAGCCAGGTGGTTAAGGTTGTTCACTGCAAGCCTGTTGCTGAGAACAATGCTGAGTAGGCTGTTTAGGATTCTCATGACTCCGGCTGTCGAAGGCTAGATCTTGTCTTGTCATAATCTACGACCGTGACCTTAGCTGAATTGCTTTGCCGATTCCAGACCTTGCTTCCATCTTATTCCTGCATACCCAGTAAAAAGGTAACGCCCCTTCCCCCCCAAATCGTTCCCGCATGCGTTCACCTGCCTGCTCGGTGCAGAAGTGTTTCATCTGGAGTCATTGTAAACCTTTTGCAGCTGTGCTCTCGCTTTGACATAGCACGTCGTTTCTTTTCCTATCCTGCACACATGCCTTAAACAGTAACAGCTCTCATCTCGACTCAGATTTGTCAATCTTAATCCTTGTGTAGGTGTCTGCAGGCTACAGTGATGTATAGACGGTATAAGTTTGTCTTCTCAGCAACGCAACTACTCTTTTCTACAAGTTTTTACAAAACTTTTCAAAGGAAAAAAATCATATTTTACGATTCATTTATTTTGTTTTTGCCTCCAAATTCTAATTTTTCCTGAAAAAATAGCAGCAATTCTTAATATATTCTGAATGGCAGTATAATAAAATGGTAAAAAAAGTGAAATCTGGAGCCAGCTTGGTTATGATAGAGTCGTAATTCTGCCTCTTTGTGGTGTCACTTCGTTCAGGTTACTGTGTCTTCCAGAACTTCTGTTTATCCACCTGTAAAAGAGCGATCATCATAAGATCTCTTAGAGTTTTTTAAGGATTGCATATACTGTGTTTCCCTGAAAATAAGACCTAGCAGGACCATCAGCTCTAATGCGTCTTTTGGAGCAAAAAGTAATATAACACCGGGTATAATATAATACCCGGTATAATATAATATAATATAATATAATATAATATAATATAATATAATATAATATAATATAATATAATATACTAGGTCTTTTGTTAATTTTTGCTCCAAAAGACACATTAGAGCTGATAGTCCGGCTAGGTCTTATTTTCGGGGAAACAGTATTAATATGTATGAAGCATGTGTGGCATGTCCAACACACAGTACACATTACAGAAGCATTTGCCGTTATTATTTGGGACCACTGCAATACAGTGAGAGCAATTTTATTAACATCCAAAATTTTTCATTGCGTACTTAAAGCATATCATTTAGCAATGAAAGGAATCAACTTGTATAAAGTAAAAACTCACTGAGCTTCATCTTTGACAAATGAACTTGTACTCAACTTTTCACATATGTCACAGGACATTCATTCACTTTTATCTAATTCCTACTGAACTATTGTACAGTTTGATTTGTTTGAAAATTCTCTTCTGAGAAGGGTTGATTTCCTTGTAAATCCCCTCAATAATCGCTGTAGATATACAGTTACTGATGGAGGTACAGAGTGTACCCCCTACCTCCCAGTCGTTAGTGTCTGACGTCCAGCAACGTACCTGCCTTTTGACCACCCTAGAAGCGCAGTATCTTTAAGGGACTGGATTTGCTGCTTCTAGTTGGCAGCAAAAACGTCTTGAATGATATTTAGCCTTTAACAAGCCTCCTCTATATAAAATTGTTCACCAACCAAAACAGTTCCTAAGGCCTCATCTAGTCTACCCTTCACCAATTTAATTCACAGAAAACGGTGGTCAAAAGTCCTGCTGCTCCAGAATATCCATTGACTTTCAACCTCTCTTCATCTGCCCCTCCAATGGCCCCATCCAAGAAGTGATTGACAAGCACAGGGCTGTATTTCAAGTCGAGTTCTGAATCAGTAATCTGTGGGTCACTTACAGTGGAGGGGTGTCTCAATCAAAAGCATCATGCATTGTGATCATACATATGAAAAAAAAAAACACCTTTGTAGACCAAGAGTAGATGGTGAGGGAAGAGGGGGAACCACGGGATTAAGAAAATTTAACCGAGCCACATTTTTTATTACCTCAAAGAGACCATCGCATTGTAGTTCTGATCGGGGCAGTACAAACTGTATTGTCATGATTGAAGCATAAAACAACAACAACTACATAAAACCATTATTAAAGGAGACTAAAGAGTTTCATTTTACCAGAATGTAATGCTTCAGTTTAAGCGTATCTCAGCACCACACTTCTCAGAGGAAAGCTCATTGCTTTTGATTAACTCGTGGACCCTTGTGCTGCCAATAACACTGAGGCGTGTTTTTATATTATTGTTGCTTGTGACTTCCTGTCTTAGATAAAGATGGTTTTAAGGTCCCCAAAAGGCTTACCACTGACAGGCAAATCACAAACCATACAGTTCTAATGAAAATTAAGAAACAGTAAATGTAAAGATTGTCCAACTCATTTCTGCAACTACCATTCACGGATTTCACTGTATGAATTGTTTCCATTAAAAACTTGTTCATCTCAGAGGTTTATAAATACACAGTAAGGAGTTTTTGCTATACCTGCATTTATGTTTTAGAAGGTCATAGTTGTGGCACTATCTGAAAATATTTGGACACTACCTGTTTAGCAATTGGCAAACTGCTGGATGGGAATGTGATTGGCTTTTGAGGTTTGTTTTTTTTTAAGGGTTTTAAACTTAAAGCCTTAACCCAGGCTAATGTGAATGCATGTAACTTTAAAAACATAGCCGTGACATTACTCTTGCATAGAGACCCAACGCAAAAGAATTTGGTTTCTGAGATACTGCAAAGTTCTTCCTAAGAGATTCCGTCTGTTCATCTGTCTTTCACCAACGTAACACCTAGCACGTTACCTTCATTCCAACTGCACACCGCTTCCATTTGCATAAATGTGCCCTAACAACTATCAATTTCTCTGTCTCACCCGTTAGTTCCTTCATCTTTCATTCACCTGCCCTCCGTATGAATTATTCTTTCAAGAGTTATAGGCACCCCAAAAGAAAGAGAATGCCGGCAGTGTGGCGACTGGATCATTAGAGGAAGGAGCTATTATGTCCAGGAAATCATCGCTTCGATAGAGCATGCTTATACAAAGGTATAAAAATGTAGATGTTATGAGCAGAATAAAAAAGTAAAATAAAAAAATGTGTTTTAAAAGCTTCAGGGAAAGATACAAAATATGCTTTGGACGTACAGGCTTTGTTACAGAAATATATTTCTTAGGCTGTAGTTTTCGTGCAGCCAGCCATCTTGTCGCCCATATTTTACACTGTTTTTCCCATTGCATGTTTATGATTGTGTTCGTATATTTTATGGTCAGGTGCTGTGGCCACGTTATTGTTAACCCTCTGAAATTATTACTGATATATCAGTGAGTTTTGTTACACAAAACTAAAGCCTGCAATACTCATTTTTTCCCTGGACGTCCATATCCTATCTTAAACAAAATTTTCTGTATAATAGCGGCCATTGGTTTCTTCCCCGAGATGTTTATGGATATTATATTTTCAGCATAATTTCCTGGCGTAGCTATGAGTATCTATCATTTGATAGCATTAGCTTTTTCAAGATAGGATCTGTATTTTAGATGTGTAATGATCTTTGGCAAAGATATCAATTGAAATTTGTGGTACAGAGCCTAACTACATTTTTTTAAAAAGCTGAATGATGTTGGGAGAGTATCAGGTTGGTGCAAAAGTAATTGCGGTTTTGGCAATTATTTTCAAGCTTTTAAACCGCAGTTACTTTTGCACCAACCTAATAACATATTGTCTGTATGAATGTTAATAAAATATAATGCAAATTAATTTTTCATGATAATGCCTGGGTGGATTTCTGAGGTTTTTGAAACATCTTAAGCTCGTAATAAATAAACACGCACACACACACACACACACACACACACACACACATATACACCCACATATAAATAAAACTTTATCTCTTACAGTTTTTAGAATTTACCTGATCCCTAATATCAAATGTAAGTACCATTCTGTTTTTTTTCATCAGCAGACGTAGAGCTAAGCAGCTTCACTCTGCATTTTTCACTCATATGGTTTATGGACAGTAAACAGGAGTGGAATACAAGACATAACAAGTTCTTCACTGTGCCATAAAAAGACGTTATTCTAAAATATTTTTAAATTTAACATATGACTTTCAGACACTCTTTCTACTGTGTTAGCTGAAGCTTTCTAGGCGAGTTCTCCTATTACCTTCCTCTTGAAATCCTCTTTACCTTTCGCTAGATCCTCTTCACCTTTTGCTAGATCCAGAATCTAGTCCATATTCTGTAAATGGGAGGACAGAGCATAAAGGAAAGCATGTGGGAAGGTCATTGACCCAGGTGGAGGACAGACCCGGAGCTACTAGGTAGAAACCCTCAGGAGAGCTCTCTGAGCTCATATGCCATCGTCCAAAGGAAACATTGTTCTTTCCTCAAGAAATCTGATGGCTGGATATTCGAAATTGTGAGAAGTACTGAGGAATCTCACCATGTGCCAATCTGACGTGGACTCTTTTCTTTCATAATTATTAATGTTCATACAAACTTTTGAAAAATAGTCAAGCAGCACTGTGCTTTGATATTTGCAGATAGAGTTGATTTACAGTTCGACCGAAATGCTCTTTGTCTCTGAGGAGCCCAGGATGTCTGGTTTTTAGAACTTGAACAAAGGATTAGGGGTGTGAAATTTGATATCTGCCATAGTGACCACCAGCGTTAGTCTCTTTACTAATGGTTTGCAATAGTCTGAAGCAGTTTGAAGGGGCTGGAGTGATGATAGAAAGACTGTGGCGAGCTTTTTCCAGGGAGTTCTCCCTTGCACCCATCTTGGCAGTTCAAGCCAGAGACTGGCAAAAATACTACAGCTACGAGTACGAATGAGGATAGATTTTTATAATATAATTTGGAGCAAAAACGGGCACCAGAGAATAGGTGTTTTATGATTCCATTTATATGCATTTCAATGACAATCAGAAATACTCGCGTGGGTTAAAAGTCAGAGCAAGGTTTATTTTTAGGAAGAAGTCAGATGCTCATGATTTGAAGAAGGCATGAGTGTTGCTTCTGAGGTTCTGTTTCTTGGCCTGGTGGTGAGTATGTGGTTGTGTTCATTGTGTAGAAATCCATTTAAATGTACATTCATGATCGATGCACTTTATGTATATTAAGTTTCAACAAAATAGTTCCTAAAAAATGAATGTAGTCTAGGGAGATGGTTTTAAGAAATAATACATCTTAAATTTTCAGACAGTATAAAGGTCCAATTTTTCGAAAAAGGACAATTTTTTTTTTCTTTGTAGCTTCGGAAATTGTTTTGTGTCCAGCAAATCAGACTCATCACAGGCTTACCATTTCATGGACAGTTCATTAGACATTACTGTATTCACTATAAATGAACAAGAAGTGTAAAATTTCATTTCATTTGTGAAATATCACTGAATGGCTACCCGGGTCTGCATCTCATATGATACAATCATATTTTATATTTTGGGAAGATACAAAAGAGCTCAAATAGATGACAGAAATGGTTTTGGAGTGAATACCTGACTTACTGTAATCATTAGTCGAGCCCAGAATGTGGTTTTGAATGTCACATTACATTGTAAGTTATTTCATTCCTCTGAAACTATGTTGCTAGAAAACCAAAACCCCTGAAGAGTAACTGATTAGGCTGTGATAATAAGTTATATACAAATCTCAGCATATTTTCTATGCTTTCATGCTGAGACAGCATGTTCCACCTTAGCAAACTATTTTGTACAACTTCTAAAGACCTGAAAGAAATTCTGAACATTATTTTTTAAAGGAAATAAAATATGAAAAGAGTCGGGAAATTGCCTTCAAAAAGAAAGATCTGATTTAAGATGAAGAAAATATATTTATAAGCTCTAGTTAATTTTTAACATCAAAGCAGTGGTGATTTTATAACTCTGGATGAAATTTAGGTGAAAATTTCCTGGCCATTGAATACAGTGCCGTAGGGCATGTGTGTGAAGCCACAGAGAGGAAAAGGATGGGCCTGATGTCACATTCTCACTCTGTCATCTGGGACACTTGCGACACTCTGTTACCTGGACATCACTTAGTCTCACAATTTAAAAAAAAAAAAAAAAAATTGGAATAATATTTACCTCAAAGGTGTTGAATAAGCACTGTTTACTGTTTGTTACTTTCTGTCTCGACACTGTCACAAATCAGTAAAAAATTTATGTGACTTTGATTAAAGGTCTCTAATACATGTTTAAAAAATATTTCCCCATTTTATTGATTAATTAATAGAATGACATATGGATATGTGTTTGATTCTTGAGCTCTTTTTTGTTTTTCGTTATCCTGGTGATATGGCATTGTTCCGTGCAAATATTATATGTTCTGTGCAAATGACACATTTATTTCATTTATTTACTTCTCCAATCTTCTCATTATTACTTTGGTTTAAGGGTATGTTGTCCAAATATAGCTCCCCCCATAAGTTATAGATTTTATTATACAATTATAGTTCCTAATTATGGTGACTTGTATGAAATTTATTTGTGCATAGAGACCTATTTTACTGTAAGTACATTAATCAGTATAATGAATGCAGGTGAATAAAATCGTAAATGTGCTGGAAAACAAGGAAGGAAAATGCATAAGTGGTTATCATATTATACAGCATTTTATCTTTTATATATATTAACCGAGAATAACACTTAACCGAAGCCTGTCAGAAGGCAATATGAATTTACCTGTATTTATTCCTTCAATAAAATGTATTTATTGAACATCAACTTTGTGCTAGTAATTGCAGTCTATAAACTAGGAACATAAAAGGAAGGAAACAAGAGTCTGTTGTAACAGAACTTTTGTGTAAAGGAGAGATGATAAATGAGTCAGCAAATGAATATGTCACCTATATTTAGATAGGAATAAATGTCATCAAGAAAATGAAACCCATGTGGGTGACTGGGGAGGTTGGCAAGTGGAGAATGTCAGTGAGGTGGTCAGGATGAAGAAGTCCTGCCTCCTTGTGTGACAGACCCTTCTGCAGCGTCAGATGGGGTGAGCTATGCCAGAATGCAAAGGCTGGTGCAGATGTCCGAATAGGCAGAGTGGTGACTGGGTATCTACTTGGAAGCATGGAGCCCAGCTAGGAAAGTAGGAGGCAGGACTAGCATGGCGCCACTGAACATGAAGAGATTTTATTTTGGAGAGAAAGGGGATAGCACTTATGAAGGGACTAGATGTGGGGATGAAGAAAATGAAAGAACTCAAGACGCTCCTGAGGTTTGGGGACTCTGTACAGAGTGGTGCCATTTATGAAGTTGTAGGTGACCGAGGAGAGCACACTGATCATAGCAGCATAAGAGGAGCATGCACCATGTCTTAACTCACTTTTTAATTATATGTCTGCAGGGCACATTCAATTTGAGATACCTATCTTTGATTCATGTGCCTGAACTTAGCAGTTTTCTCATCACATGGATGGTATGTAATTTTACCAGGGTAGAGGAGATTACCAAAGAATAACATATGAAAAACAGAGCGAGAGTGGCCGGAATCAAGCCTCTCACAGCCCTTTCACAGCCCTTCCTTTGTACAATACGTCAGGAGACATTTAGGATTCTAGGTGAAGATTACTTCAGGAAGCATTTCTTTAAGAAGCCTAGAGGGGATGCGAATTAGGGAAAATGTCAGGGAGTTGGCATGGACGTTGACGCGAACAGGAAATACAGTTTTCCTTGAAAGAGGACCGGAGATAAGAAAAATGAGTAGAAAGGCATGTGGCTTGGTGGTGTAAAGATGAAGCATTTTAGGAGTCTTGCTTGTATTTTCTCAATGAATTCTGAGGCAAACCTCCGGCGAGGAGCAGAAGTTTACAGAGAAAAAAGAAGATAAGAACTAATCTCATTATGAAGGAAAATGTATTTCTCAGAAAAATGTGGTACGATTTCAAGCCAGGGACACATTTTGTTTATTTGGTAATTTTACACTTCAGCATGATTTGATGTATTTTGCAGTAGATACACACGGTCTCTGGAATTCTTAGAGATCAAAGAAACACTTTAACAAATAAAATAATGACTAATTTACAATTGTGAAATGGGTTTACTTCTCTTTGAATATTATTTAGAAACATAGATTGATTGTCTGTCACAGTTATATTTAAAGAGAGATGTTTACAAGTCCTTTAAAAATAAATAACGACAAATATGTTTTAATTTAACAACTCTCTCCCCTATGAAAGAGACAATGTGATTTTGTCTCTTGTTGAACCAGCTTAATGCCTGAGCATGTGGGGACCATTCCCTAAACCCAAATGCTTCTGCCTCTATCCACCTGTAGATAGCCGTATGCCACAGAGATTTTGTATATTTTAATCTAATGTCTTATATCTTTAAAGTATACATTAATTTTGAAAATATATGCAGTTCTCTAATATGAAATTTTCCTTTCTCACTTTTCAACACCCTCTGCTCTGTTTTTCTGATGTCAATCCACCTGATCTGAAGTCTGTTCTTTCCACGCAATGGTTTCGATCACATAATGATCTTCAATAACGGCGAAGGGGAAATAAACTAAATAAACTAAAATAGGAAATGATAAAGTGAGTTACGGAGGAATGTAACCTAATATAGTCATTAAAATAAGGCTGTGTTTTTGAAGCGTTTCAATAACACAGGAAATTTTTTGTTACGATGCTCAATGAAAAAGCATGACACAAAGTATACATGAAGTATTTTTTAACACTTCCTATTTGGTCCAAGAAAATTTAAGAGAGCTTGTGAATTCCCATACTATCTGACATCTCAAAAATGTCAAAAACTTGGGAAATGATTGAAAAGGAAATATTAGGGAAACTGAAGTGAAACCCTATTACATTTTATTTCTAAACATCTGAGCAAAGACATTAGACACCCTTGCTGTATTTGGACACAAATTTTACTGTGAGCATCCTCAAAACCTGATATTTCAAAAAAAAAAAAAAAAAAAAAAAAAGTCCCAAGATTAGTTATATAATGTAGAGCATCTGCTGGAGAAAGCAAACCAGATGGTCCAGGGAAAGTCAGCTATGCCTGACACAGACGCCTTCTAGACCTTTCTGTGATGTCACAGGCTTCCTAGCATTTGTCAGGTAACTTGGTCCACTTCAGCAGAAAAGAAGATAGATAAAGCAGAAGAGGGACAGGTTTGCCATCTTTTTAAAAACACTGTTGTACAATTAAATAAATATACATTTAAAATGAGGTCAGTTATACTCTTGGTTGATCAATAGACAATCCCAAGATTCTGACTCATTTGTTTGTACTAAAGTGAGAATTACTACTGCTGATGATGATAATGATTAATTACTGTCTCAACAACAGTTTTGTAAGCATAAAGAATAAGCCACTAATATATTAGCCTGTGCTCACACTCTCTCACTAAATGTACCATTGTGATACTTACATGGGAAGGAACCGGTTTTGTTTTGGCTTTTTTTGAGAACTATAGATACGGCATCTCAGCCTGAACATGCCACGCAGGGTTGGTGTAAAGGTTACCTGTGGGATTTAAATGATTTGCCCTCCGCTCGCTGAGTGCTCTAAACACTACTTATTTTGTCCGGGTTCCTGGCAGGCCCCGGGACCCATCAACCATGGTATTTTTATAGGCCTGTGTTGTTGCATAAACAAAGAATGTAGGGCGTCTGGCTGGATGTCCCCTAGTGAAGTCAGACACGGGTGTTTATGTGGGACATTTAGACTGCAAAGCTGTTTATGTTCTTCACACTAGAACAAACGCCACGGTCTTCAGATGCTTACTTTAAAAATGTCAAAAATGTGTAATGCTGGCTTTGTAGATCTACATCAGGGTGAAAAGTATTAACCATCTCATGAGAGGCAAAAATTGAAACCTTGTTTCCTACTTGAAGAATATATTTGAAGGGCAAGTCAGCATCACATGGTTCCTCGTTATACTCTGATGATCAGACGTAACAGATCCATATTCTCGCACGTGGTGGTAGTTTGTCAAAAGATCCAAAGCTCGTTGGGTGCTAGAACAGAGAATTTATTTTAAAACATTTCAATAGTGGTTCTGTGTGTTGATGGTCCCATATGGTTCTATTCTTACTGGAGGGTCAAGCGACTTAGAGGTTCTCTTTTCTCCTCTCTTGGATTTGATAACCTGAGAAATGGAATCTTGATCATAAAGCAGGATTGATGATTAGTTGGTCACATGCAGAAAAGATAGCTGGCTCAATTTTATGTGTCCTAATTTTATCCAAAACCGGCTCTTTCAAACAAGTGTCACTTATTTCCCATGGGGTTCCAAGACTCTTTCTCTCTCTTCACCTTGTATATGCCCAGCAGATCTCCTTGGATTGGGGTTTAGTAAGGTTCCCATAAATAAAAAAGGGAGGAGGATACAGCTGATAAAACAGGGATTTTGCATATTTCACTCTTAATTACAGTGGCCCTCGGTATCCGTCAGCATTGGGTCCAGGACTCCCCGTGGACGCCAAAACCCAGGGATGCTCACGTCCCTTGTATAATATGATGCAGTATTTGCACATAACCTAGGCATAGCCTCCCATGCACTTTAAATCATTTCTAGATTACTTATAATACTTAATACAATGTAGAAGCTATGGAAATAGTTGTGATACTATATTATTTAAGGAACAATGACAAGAAGGGTGGTCTGCACATGCTCAGTACAGAGGCAGCCATCATGGGCCTAACTACACAGCACACGTCAGCAACTGCGAGACTTTTAAAAATAGTTTTGATCCCCTGTTGGTAGAATCTGAGGATGCAGAACCTGTCGATATGAAGGGCTCACTGGATTTGTCGTTATTTTGACTTTTAGTACGAAAGACGAAGATTTTATATTCTGATATGAAATCCTGAGACTTAGAGATAGTATTTTTACTTATTCAAAAAGCTTTTACAAAGTGCATATGGTATGAATGTTCATGCCACCCCGATTTGCCTTCAGTTGAAGGAGTGGGTGGGATAAGACTCTGGAGACAATTTGGTGCATTGGATTCACTCCGTCTACTTGTGTTAGAGTGTGACTGCGACCAATTTTTGCTGTCCAACTGACATAAATGGCAGGGGCACCAAAAAAAAAAAGTATACACATGACTTGTTTTCAACTTTTGTTATCAGTATATATTGAGTTTACCATTTTAATGCAGATTTTTCCTTCCTTGAAATGTGTATACATTTTTTTTTTTTTGGCACCCTCTGTGTAGTCAGCATTAGTTCCTAAAACTGATCTAAATTATATGACATATAAATGTCATTTAAATCTTTCTCTAAAGGTTTAAGAAATTGCTTTTGTCAGGAGTATTTTCCGGCATAACTTACTTTTATCATAGAATAAAATAGCAGCAATTAATAACCATAAAACAGGTGTGCTCTCTGTCAGTAGGTCATTTCTTTCACAACATTAATAGATTAATTACACCATACTTATCACCATAATCACACATACTACGCTGTTATGTGTAACTTTTGTGTTCCATTTTGAAGTTTAAAAGATTTTAAACGTTTAAATCTTCCCCGAGTTTTCACATCACAAAATGCTCTTCATTTTGTTAACTTTAAAATCTTTAAAACTTTAAAACAAAGTTTTAAAATGTTAACACTTCCTTAAGTGCCTCGAAATTCAGGATTAAGAAAAACAAACCGATCATTATTCCTCCTGGAACTGTACTTTCCTGCATTGGTTCCTTCTCAGCATCTTTTTCGGAATCCCCAGCAAATGACTGCAATCTGATGAGAACACCTGAAACCATCATTCCTAATTAATGCGAACTAAAAGGAGAAAAGGGAATTTTGCTAAATATATCTTCAGAATTTTGATTCTGTTTGCCTATTAGTGAAAATATGTATCTATTAACCTAAAAAGAACACACATACATACATATATACACACATATTCCTATCTCTCATCTCTCTCTCTCATCTATCTATCTGTATCTGTCATCCATCCATCCATCCATCCATCCATCCATCCATCCATCCATCCATCCATCCTATCATCTGTATTCGTCATCTATCTATCGATCTATCTATCCATCTATCTATCTATCATCCTCTATATCTGTCATCTATCCATCACCTGTCTACATACATGCATACAATATAAACGTCAGATAGAACCCTTTCTTTCTGTCTTTCTGCTTGATTTAGGTGTCTTTAGAAAGTCTTCAGAATAAAAACTGTTGATAACTGATTTTCAACAGATTATTACATTTCATAACTCATTATGGTAATTCACTGACTATTTTAACTTGATAATAACAAGAGTTCCAGTTGAGCTTCACTAAAAGCATAGCAGTGAAAGTTGAGATGACTACCAGCTTCAGACAGTGCTTCCCAATCTACTTATTAAAAATGATTTAACCTTGTTAGTTGTATACATGGATTGAATCTTTATCCACAGATGAAGGTCCACTGATATGCAGAGTTTTTGTTGTGTTGTTCCATTTGTAGTGAGAAATCTAATTGAATGCGTTTCTGCATAGCTTGAATCATTATTATTCTTTATGAATCTGCACAAGTACGTACTGAGGTAGATTTGCCAAGGAATGAGCCTTCTTTTGCTATAAAAGGACCCAGTCCATTAAAGAAAATGCTCATTACGAATGCGTGCAGGCCACGTTGTGAACCACTGTTTCATGCTGGAGCAGATGATGTATGAGAAATTCTAAGGAAATTTCAAGCCATCATCATTTGGGCTACTCTAAATGATTCCAAAAAGCATTTTAACATTACAATTTTATATGTAAGGGACCAGGAACAGAGAAATCTTATTTCTTATTTGCAAACCTGCTGTGATGAGTCCCCTACAGTCCCAAGGACTGGAGAATATTGGTCCAAAACACTCTTTTGAAGGTGGTAAGCTGAGGTCAGCTGGCATGAAAGACATTATCTCAGACAGAGAAATTATCGTGGGTGGCTCTTTCAGAAACGAGCCCTACAGCCACTAGGGTACATGGAACTTTAGATGGAAGGGGTAATTTGTTTAGTGTGCTTCTTCTTACATAGTTTCAGAAAACAAACACATTGGAAACATAAAGATGAATACATTTTTCTCTTAATGTCATTGGAATTCTTTCAAAATTATTTTATAAGAGTAACACTAATTTACTTTCAATTTTCTGTGTTGCGTTTTACTCACTTAAACCTCACAGCAACCTTAGGAAGTAGGCACCATTCATATGCTATTCTGCTATTAAGGAAAGAGAGGGTAGAAAGATTAAATGCCTTGCCCCATATCTCAAGACACAGTTAAAATTCTAAAGGTCATGATCTTAACCACTAAACAATAGATATTGTCCTGCTTCAAAAAATCAGATTTTAAAGTATTGAGGAGATCCTAAGCTAGAGACACTGTTTGATATTAGGGCAAGAGGCTGGGAATATGGAACAGAGATTGAATTGGTGTTAGAAAATAAATTATTCAGTAAACCAATGTATTGCCTTATTTTAATTTTAGTTCAGCAGGTAGGTAACTCGACACATATTACCTAATATCTTCTATTTATTTTTATGTCCTATACTCTTGATTTCTGATTCTAGAGTAAAAGAGAAAGGACAGAACTTAGATGTAAAATTGGAAGGAGGAAAACCAGAAGAGTGTTTCCCTGAAGACAAATAAAGCATTTACAGGTGGGAAAGAGCAATTGGGTCAGATGCTACCGATGTAACATACAGATGTGTCAATTACCACGTAGAGCGAGGATTGGATGTAATCAAGGTTGGGATTTTGACAGGACAGTGTAACAAAGTGAACAGAGTGAAGAGAGGTGACAGTGTTTGGCAGCCATGAAGTTGTCATGGTCAGATCTCCGTTAAAGAGAATTGTCTGCATGGAATATAGCTGATTGACAGCCTTCAGCTGCCATACCTTTGGCCACCAAGAAACGCTTCTCGGGGCTGCTCCCAGCCAATGACTGAGCGTGGTGGGGATACTATAAGTGGACCATTCCCAGTTGGCCCAGGATTGCTCTATGAGCAACTTTTGCTTAGAGATCCCTCATTGGGTTGGTCAAGAACGTGTTAGCATGGAACCACCGTCTGCATCTCCTCCTGTCCTACCTGTACGTCCCTCTTCTCCGGCGCAGCGGTCAGACCCATGCCAGAATGTAACGGGTCGTCCTTATGTACTCCTGCTCCCCATGACTTCACCCTTCAAAGGAATTTTCCCAATAAAAATCTCCCTGTACATCTTATCCTTTCTTCTCATCTGCTTCTTAGAGTCCTTGACCTGACACATGATGTATGCAGAGGTGTGGTTAAAATGATGACTAGTAGAACCAAAGCTAAATTAGAGAAAAATTAATCTGTGAGGGGAGGAATAACATATCAGTTTAGTAGGATTCATGATTTTAGGTTCTTGGGGTGTCAAAGGACTGTTGGGATTGGGATGCTAGAAAAGGAGACTGCAAATAGAGCAGGTGCTCTTAAAGTTTAAATTATGGAGAAGGTACAGCTTGTCCAAGATGGGATGCTATCTAAGGTATACGTTGGAGTGAGGGGCTGAGGTAGAATGGAAAAGAATTGAGAGATCTGAGTTCTCAAATTTCCATCCCCATGGATAGCAAAATCATCAAGATTAATCAAAGCAGAAAATTGGGGAATTAGACATCGAATCAAGAGTTGTATCTTCGTAGAATGAGGAGGCTAACGGGTGACAACGTCTACAATAAGGAGAGACACTGGATGGTTTGCTCTCATGATGTAAGATTTAAAGCTGAGTGATTTGAAAAGGAATGGAAGAAGCAGGTTCCAGAATTAGCGCTGGGAAGCAAGGCACAGGATGTGATACTTGTGATTTAGAGTCAGTGGAGAGAAGTCACAGATGCGTGAGCCGCACATGCCACCGAGCCAATGAGCTGCAGTGCATTTTCGCAAAAAGTCTTATACATACAGTAATTGAAGGTTCTAGTTGAGTTGCTTGGCTCTAAATTGTATTCCCATAGAATCTACATACCTGAAATGTACTCTCGGATTATGTCTGTTATTCCTATTTTGAGGAAAATAAAATTTAACCCTGTAATTATTTTTTTTTAAGATTCTTTCTCCAACATAAAAATTAACACAACCTCAGGCAACAGTTAGTATGACAATGACCAATATCCACAGGGAATTTAGCTTAAATTGGACTTGACATCTGCATCAAAGTGTAGTTAGCCAGAAGCAGTAACGTGTATTACTATACTGCAGAGTACTGGTTTATAGTTCACTGTCATATTGTAAGGACAGTAAGTAAGTAACAAGAGAAGACATCACATTTTAATCCCAATAATCTAAGTGGACAATTTTATTGACTAAATAAAAGATCAAACATTATCTATTTAGTAATGTTTTATACGTGATTATGTATTTTGTCATAAAATCTATAGGGGGCCCAAACGTAAATGAAATCAAAATAAAACTAAAGTGAAAACGAGAAACATAAAAATGAATTCTGCAGATAGCAAATGAAAAAAAGCCCATAAAAACACATTCCAATGATTGGCTCTTAATCTTTGATACTTCCAAGAGTAACTGCATCCAAGATGCATACGTGTAAGTAAACATGTTATAGTTACACATGGTTAACAGCACTGTAACATTGCACAGAGAAAGGATGGACATTTGTCTTTTCATTTAATGAGAGTCATTAATGCACTTTTAACCGGTGCTCTCTACAGTCAGTCTGCCTTGGAGATTGTCCAAGCTGGGTGATGCCTTCACTCCTCTGCCTCCTGGACTCCTCTCGACACAGTTTGACTGCTCCCCAACATGCCACCTTACCTTCCAAGTTTCCACTCCAATATCAGTGTTCCTTAGAATGACTGTCAAAACGTAACCCTCCTCAGCACATGCTCCATAGTTGATTGTTCACACTTTTATTTGCACGTCTGTCGGCTTTTATATACACGAAGTAACTGTTCCCTTGGGTAAAGTGCACACGTCAGCTGTGAAAATACTACCCACTCGCTTATATCTTCCAGGCTAAAACAATGTCTGACACATAACAGGTGCTTCCTAATTGTTGAATGAACACTTAATTTTGCCTTTCTCTTCTCTATTTTGGATGAGCAAGAGATGGCTAAAAAGAAGTAACAGGGCCTCACTGAAGTCACTTGGGCTAAGCCCAGGTCACCAAACCAAAACTGAATACCCGACCTAATTGCTGTTACAACCTCCCCAGGGAATACAGTCTTAACTGCTCACTTTGGAACGTTCAACACCAATGACGTCATCACCACGTAGGCATTTTCATTCCCCAAAAGCAGGTAAGGTCATCCTCCCAATTGGTCCTTTTGTCCCCCAAAGGGAGGCAGCCTTGCCCGAGTTATTCCATTTTTTATGACTGTCTTGTCCTACCTGTAAAAACAGAGCCCGTGCTGTAGCCCTTTGTGGCACCTCTCTACTTGCTACGTGACATGTTGCTGATTTACAAATCATCCAGTAAAACCAATGAGATCTTCAAAATACTTATTCAAAAGTTGTCTGTCATAGATTTTGTTCACTCGGTCTTTGTTCAACAAACACTAATTGAAAGCCTACTAAGTGCTTCCCCTTTATTTGATAAACATTGTCTGAAATATTTTTGTGATGATGAAATAACTCTGTAAGAATATCTGTAGCAGGGAAATTAGCAAACTGGGGTACTGAGAGGGGCAGCCCTCAGTTTTGACTCCTGAATAATGATCACAGAGGGAAAATGGACAACTGAAATAGTTATGTCAACAAGATCATAAAGAAAAAACAGACGTTGAGCACGCATAAGCTATAGCTTATTACTTGGTGGTCTCGTAAGTGACATTCCATTTCTATGTATGAATTTTTCACATTAACTTAATACAAAGTAGCAGCATAATATTTAATACTGAATTGTCTTCTTATTTCTTTAACAAGAAGAATTAAATGACTGAACTACGGTTAAATTCCTAATAGTGATTTTTTTAAAGTGTTTGGAAATGTTTCCCTTTGTTATCTGCATCAACTATTTACGTTCCTAGATGCTATGATTTTGTACATGTCTCTCCCATCACTTTTGAGATGAAGACATTCTATCTCAGAAAAACTCTTCTAAAAGGCACATGTTTCAAAATACCCTCATAATAACCGATAAAGAAGTTTGTTTTTATCATGTATTCATACTTATTTAACAGAAGCGGCTCTCCTGCCATAGGATTTAATTCTCAGAATAGTATGTTGCAGTAACTATGAATAACACTAAACATTCAAAACAATACTATTGAAAACATATGTGGTATTCAGAGGAAATGAAACAGTTTTGAAAGTATAATTATAGGGAGTGCTTTGCTTCTTTTGTGTTTTAGTTTTCTTCCACTTGTTTTGCCTTGAGTTAAAAAAAAATGCTTTTGATCATATTCCTTTTGCGGTGTTTTGGAAGCCTTTGGAGAGCGAGGGGTGTTGTGCTTATGAAATCATTTGTAGGAAAACTAGTACATATATGAATTGAAACAGTGCTGAACCATTTCCCATTTTCTTTTTCTGGCCAGTGTTCCTGAATTCAGTAATATGCAATTACAGTAACTGCCAAAATGAACACTAACTCAATAGAAATAAGAAAACAGGCCTGGTGTTCTTGCTTTTGAAAAGTAATTACATAGCTGCACCAAGGAAATAAGAATCATCATGTAAAAACTACTAAAGCTAAGCTAAAGGAATACTGGAAAATTCTATGGCAGAACAGAAAGGCTATTTGGACTGTCATGTGTAAAGCAGGTCAACAGAAAACTATCCAACATAATGTGTCTGTAAATATCTCTGAATTGCTTTTTTCACACTGTTGTGTGTAGGCTTTCTTAGACGGCCAATTTTGGTCTGCCTTGGAGAGATACAGGAAACATTTTAAAAAGTAATTTTAGTTTAGAAATCTTGCCTCACCTTCATTATCTCCATAACCTAAACCTAGGATTATGGTTATGCCCCCTGAAAATGAGTCTTCTCCCTTGTGTTGGCAACCTGAGTAATTTTGCGATTTCCAGCACATGTCCAGGTCCTTTCAGCACTGACATTAATAAGGAAGGGGAGATGGTAGAAGAGAGTAAAGAGGGTCAAATATATGGTGATGGAAGGAGAACTGACTCTGGGTGGTGAACACACAATGAGATACAGAGATGATGTAATACAGAATTGTACACTTGAAACCTATGTAATTTTACTAACCAGTGTCACCCCAATAAATTTAATAAATACAACAATTTTTAAAAAAATAACGTCACCCTAGATTTCCCCAGGGATGGTGTCAGCATTCATGGCAAAGGACCAGCTATTACGTTAGCAATCCATGGATGAGGAAAACCACCGATTTTATAATGTTCCACTTGCGAGGATCACACATTCCCCCCAGTGGTTCTTTCTCTGTCTTAAGAAAGTTATCCCTGAAGAGGACTCTCCATGATGAAGTAACACCACTTTGGTAGACAAGACTTAGTATTATTTACTATTAAAAATCATTGTGTGTTTATAATCATTTACTTAAAAATTTACAGAAAAATATCAAGGTAAATATTTTTTATGCTTCATGAAAACTGTTCCCAACACCATGGAAAAAAACCCCATGTTGAGAATGATACCCAGATTATACTCAGTCATGTTCCTAACTCAGGGTCATTACTGGCTAGTGTAGAGTTGGCTCCAGAAACCCTAAGTCCCATTTGCTTTTATTAGCATAACATTCCAATTAGGGCACTGTGGAAGCATATAGAATTACTTTAGACACATATAAAAATGGCACATATTGACTCCCCTCTACAGATCTAAAAGCATTGGCACCCGGTCCTCATCATGTTAGAAACACTGCCTCTGCTCTTCTCACTATTTTCATAGTTTTGATTTGAAAAATATAGTTTTTTTCTAAAACTATATGAAACTATAATAGGCTAATCATTGCTACATCTAAACAAATACACCCATTCTAAAAGTCTGTTTTATATCGAATATGGAAAATATCAATGGAGACAAAACCATTTTATGATCGGCTGTCATTTTTAAGAGTTCAGAAATCCTGACTCCCAAATGAATGAGAACAACTCTTCTAATAGCTTCTTACTCATTTGTATGTTATTCTTATTGTGTCTTGACCTATATTAGTAACTTATAGCGATGTGACAAACCGCTCAAAACCTCAGTGGCTTAAACCAAAAACTCGCTAACCTCTCAATCAGCAAGGTGTTTCTGCTGGGTGATCTGGGCTGTACTCACTCCTGCATATGCTTTGTGGATTAGCGGGCATTAGAAAATAAACTCTTACCAGGTTCTGTTTGTTTGTTTGTTTGTTTGTTTGTTTTGTTCCTTTGTTGCTTTCAGTTTTATAACTCACATATCAGTGCAATCAAAAACTCATAGACACAGGCACTAGTTTAGTGGTGACCTGAGGGTAACGGGGTTGGGGTTAGTAGAAGATAGTAAATGGGATCAAATACATGGTGATGGAAGGAGAACTGACTCTGGGTGGTGAACACACAACATGATATATAGATGATGTATTACAGAATTGTACATTTGAAACCTATGTAAGTTTACTAACCATGGTCACCCTAACAAAGTTCAATTTAAAAAGAAAGAAAAGAAACTCAAAAAGGAAAGCAACTTTGGCATCTTTGTTTACCTGTGTTTTCCCATTGCCTGGTGGGTGCCCCTCTCATAACGAATGGTTGATAAATATTTCTAAGACAACAAAGAAAATGCAACAGGTGTTCATCTGATAGAATTTACTGGTCATATCCTCGTTTGTTCTCTTGGTCATTGAAATGTATTGTCATTTGCTAAATAAAAATTCCTAATCTAATTTAAGCTCTTTGAGAATCAGAACTAAACTTTGCACCTAATAAGCCCTAAGTAAACATTGTTGTATTAATAAACAGAGCTCCTCAATAAAGGAAGAAATATGAAATTATTTAAAGAAATAGAAAAATTATTAGGAACTATGAATGATTAATTACCTATTTATATGCTTTCCTAGTGTTAATTCATACTTCTAAGAAAGGTAATTATGTGGACAAATATTTCACAGAGGAAAAAATAAAACAATGGATTATATAAAACAAAAGCACAGATGGGAAGATGAGAGAGGGAGACTCATGTTAATGCTTGCTTAACTCCTTATTTCTTGCTGCATATTTGTTCTTTTATTCTCTGTTACTTCATATACACCAAGGAGATAGCAATGATTCTAAAAATTCTCAAAGAAAAATTAAATCGCCAATTTTTAATTGCATTGTTACTTACAATTCTGGAAAATGCAAACAGAAAAAATCTCTGCAGAGCAAAATTAGTAAGTCAAATGATGATATTAAAATGGTCATGAAATTATCATATATTAATTTTTTAAATGCACAAAATACCCAATGGAAATGATATAAAATATATGTAAATGAATTTATGACCAGACATGATATTGTCACTTCTGAATGTAGATTGACTTTTATAGCTATTCTTTCTTCAATTGCTGAATGAAAATAATATTTGCAGGAAAGATCATAATCTTTATCTCCAAGGAAAAATATGCTTAATAATTCCATATGTGGTAGGCAGTAAATGCGCCTTTTCTTATAGAAAATGTTCATTAACAATATTCTCTACGTCATCATGCATGCCTCAGGACCAGCGGAAATACAATTAGACACAATTTTTGAAGGATCAGAGTTACAAAACATTCTTCTTGCCCAAGTTTTCACATTGGACAATGGAAAAATTTATTTGGTCTCGTGGCCTCTAGGTTAGACCTTACTACTTGCCTAATGCAGACAAAATCTTTACAGGGAAATAAATGGTGTGGATTTTTAAAAAGTGTTCTCAGCTGAAATATGGTTACAACTGTGCTAAGTTCTGTAGTGTGACTAAAATATCTGTCATATAGAAGAGCAATGAGATTGACCATTCTAGGGCCTTTGAATAAATTTTCTCTATATAAAACATACAATTCCAGCCTTAAATTACAGATAAAAACTTGAATAGCTGTAAGCTAACTCAAAACAATTGCAATTTTCATTCATAAGTTGAGCTATTCAATCAAAAAGGTGCTTTTCACATGTTCCAATCAATATGGGTAAAATGCGAAATTAATAATCAGACAGAGTCTAAGATCAAAGAAAACCATCTCATTCATCATCGAGTTCTTTTGATACCTGCTAGTTGCCTAACACAAGCAATTTTGTGCAATATTATAAGAATCAGAAGATTATTGAATCTCCTAGAGAGAAGCAGCAGGAATCTTATCTAAGCTATTCTTGATTGTTCCATATTCTTTAAATTTTTCTCTTGCAAAAAAGAATACTAGAATATTTTCAATTCCCATTATTTTTTTTCCATGAACAGTTTAGAGCTAATAAACATAGACCACTTTTATATATATTTTTTCAGGCTACATTAATTTACGCTGACATTAACTGAGGGAAAAATAGTGTGTAATTACTGTCATTTCTACTTAAAGAATGTTTCAGAATACTATTTAAAAAAAAACTATGCAAAAAGAACTTTGAAGTAAGAAAAATAGAATATATAAATTATAATAATGAAAAAAAAAGAATTTACTTGTTTCAATATATCAGTTTTCTGAAAAATTAGGCGGGAAGTAATATGTAATTTTTGGGAACCAGTAATTTAGGATTAAGATAAAAACATACTTTAAATATATGGTTTCTCTGTTTTTAGTAAACATGTACTATCTTAAAATATCATTCCTTTATAGGTATATCTATATACATGCATACACATATGCACCCATGCATGCCAACACAAACACACGCACACACACACACACACACACATACACACACGATATATTTTTCTCTACAATATATAGATTAGCAAAGTGGAATTATTAAAATCTGTAGTTTGTAATAATAGGAAAATCAATAGAAAAGTATAAGGTGTGATTTTATATTTTCCATTTATTTTATGATGTTTCTTACAGTATGGTAGTAAATAGAGGAAGTTCATGTAATATTAATTTCAACTCTACTAAATTTCTACTAAACTAAACCATGAGTTGATCAATGCTGTAGATGCTGAAGGTTTTGGTGACATTAAGGAAGCGTTTGGTTTTTAAACACATTTTCAGAGTAGTTGTATGCTAATGAAATTGTCTTTTAGGAAGAATCCCATTGATGATATAAAGGAGTGAAACCAATGGAGTCACGTTTCTGAAAACAGGCGAGTCTGGAATCAGACAACCCACAGAGAAATTGGCATTGGCTAGAAGAGATATTTTACCCATGATATTATAGTAAGTAGGAACATCTTAAGGAAGTTTGAGAGGCCAAGTGTAAACACATATTCATGTCAATAAAAACAAAGCCAACTACGTGACCTACTGCTAATGGGTGGAAACTAATACGTGGACCAGAATGACTGTGGGACGGGAACCAAAAGAGTCAGGGCATTTGTTATTCTTGATCTTGACGTTAATGGACATGTCAATTCATAGTGTTGTGTTTTTACCCCTTTATTTATAAAATGACAATAACATTCCTCGCCATGATCTCTCTAAGTTTGGATTAAGTGGAAATGTAAAGTGCCATTTGCATGTGTTTATTTGGATGGCCATGTTTATAATTTAAATATAGGTTCAACCAAATGATCACATGCTTCTTTTTATAAAGAGTATTCTCGCCACACATTTATTTTTGAATATTATCTATGCTTCTAGAATAAGAGGTAAGCTCATTTGGAAAAAAATCACTTAATGTGTATTTGTATGTATGCACATTTACTCTCTTATTAAACTTTTCTTTGCCAGTAAAGTGAGGAAAACACTGTTTGCAAACATGACAAATCTAAGTGTCCAAGTGAAAACACTGACTCCAAAGGGAATGGTTCTGCTTTATGGACAAATTAAAAACCAGCTGTGCCAGACTTTACAGTAAACATTACACAGCAACTGATTTGTCCACAAATGAATCATTTCAGTGAGTGCAGTGCATAGGCTGCAGGTGGCATTTATTTTCACAAACTAGGTTTAATAACGTGGTTGAATTAAAAAACAAAAATCTTCCCCGGTAAAAGAATTTAAAATTACTCTAAATTGTTATCTTTTAAGTTTGAAAGGAAAGGTTCTTTTTACACTTAATTGAGTTTCTTAGATTTTCCTATTGCTGTAATACAGAGATACCACATAGATAATACAGAATAATGCATAGTAATTTAGATAAGAGTTCTGTAGTACAGAGTGGCAAATCTACAAGCAAGTCCTATTGGCAAAAAGCTATTCTTATTTAAGATGATAGATAGTCATACATTCAACAGTATTCATTGAGCCCAATTAATTTGAATCACCAATTTAACAACAAATTAACCAACTAAAGTGTAACTGTATACAATCTCAATAGCTTCAGAGAAAGCACAAAATCCAACACCCTTTCATGATAAAAACACTCAACAAAGTAGAAGTATAAAGATACTTCCTCAACCTAATAAAGACAACTATGAAAAACCCTCAACTAACATCATGCTTGATGATGAAAGACTGCATTATTTTCCCTTACGGTCAGAACAAGACAGGGATATCCACTCTTGCCAGTTCTGTTCCACAGTGGGCTAGAGATTCTATTCAGAATAATTAGTCAAGAAAAAGAATTGGAACAGAAGAAATCAAAATTATCTCTATTCATGGATGACATGATCCTATGATTATATATAGACAATCCCACGGAATACGTTAAAAAAATATTAGAACTGATAAACAAGTTGAGTAAGCTTACAGATTTGAGATTAATATACAAAAATCGATTCTATATGTTTGTGATTAAAAATACAACAGTGGAATTAAGAAAGCAATTCCATTTATAGTGGCATTTAAAAATAAGAATAAATTTAATCAAAAATTTCAAAACACAAACTTTGAAAACTACAAAACAGTGTTGAAAAGAACTTTAAAAATGGGGAAACACCTCATGTTCACAGATCTTGAGAATTAATCTAGATAAGATTGCAGGTCTCACCAAATGTTTCGAAAGATTCAACACAGTCTCTATCAGAATCCCAGCTGGCTCGTCTGTAGAAATTGACAAGCACAGTTTAAAATTCATATGGAATAGCAAGGGGCCCAGGAAAGCCAAAACAATCTTGAAAAATTAAAAGAAAGTCGTAAGGCTCACAGTTCCCAGTTTCAATTCTTACTACAAAGCATGGTGATCCAGGTACTATTACAAGGACAGACACATAAACCAATGGAATAGAATCAAGAGGCTAGAAATAAAACTATGTATCTATAGTCAATTAGTTTTCAACAAAGGCGCCAATACCATTCAATTGAGAAATAGTCTTTTCAATAAATGATTCCGAGATTACTGGATAGCCATGTAAAAGAGAATGAAATTGGCCACCTACAAAATTTATCTGAAAATGAAGTCATGATCTAAATGTAAAATCTAAAACTTTTAGAATGAAACATAGGAGTACATCTCTGTGACATCAGATTTGACGATGAATTCTTAGCTATAACGCCAAAAGTATAAATAACAAAATAGTTTTTTGTTTTAAATTGGACTTCATTACAATTAAAACTATTTTGACTTCATTAAAACTATTTGTATTCTGAGGAAACTATCAATCAAAGTAAAAAGGCAACCATAAAATTAAAGAAAATATTTGAAAATTATATGTCTGATATGGTCCTTTTATCTGGAATATATAAAGAACACTTATAGCTTCATAATAAAAAGACAACCCAATTAAAAAATGGGTGAAGGATCTGAATAGACATTTCTACAAAGGAGATGCGTACATGGCCAATAAGCACATGAAAAGATGCTCAGTAGCATCTCTTATCAGGGAATGCAAATTGAAACCACCATGAGCTATCACTTCACACCCACTAGTATGGCTACAATCAAAAAGTCAGATAATAATGTGTCACCAACAATGGGTCGTCTCAAACCCCTCATAGATTGCTGGTAGTAATGTACACTGGTGCAGCCCTTTTGGAAATTCCTGGTGATTCCTCAAACTACCATATGACCCAGAATTTCCATGCCTTGGTATATACCTAAGAGAAACTAAAACACATGGCCACACAAAAACTTGTAGATAAATATTTATAGCAGTATTACTCAGAATAGGCAAAAGGTGAAAACCACATGAATATCTGTCACCTAAAAAATAGATAAACAAAATGTAGTGTATCCATGCAATAGAATACTGTTCAGCGATGGAAAGGAATTGCAGTGGTGATACCTGCTAGAATATGGATGAACCCTGAAGACATTATGCTAAGTGAAAGAAACTAGTCACAGTAGAGATGGTTTGAGTTCTTCCTTTCCAATCTAGTCCCTTAGTAACCTAAGCTAATAAAGCCAAGTATATTACTACTTATTTCTTTATGGAACTGGACTTTTATGGTCCTAAAATGAGTTCCCTTCTCTTCTATAACCTGGTATTTAATTTTATTTAGATTGTTCATTTTTATAAATACCGATCAGTATTTTGGGTCCCCAATTTCAAAACTGAGTCGATTTACCGTGTTTCCCTGAAAATAAGACCTAGCTGGACCAATAGCTCGAATGCATCTTTTGGAGCAAAAATTAATATAAGACCCAGTATTATATTACATTACATTACATTACATTACATTACATTACATTACATTACATTATATTATATTATATTATATTATATTATATTATATTATATAAGACCCGGTCTTATGTTAAAATAAGACCGGTCTTATAATAATTTTTGCTCCCAAAGAAGCATTAGAGCTGATGGTCCAGCTAGGTCTTATTTTCAGGGAAACACGGAATATAAACTCTATATTTATGTCTGTGTCCATGTATTATTTATGTAACTTACTATATCTGTATATACATACATACAATTTAATTAAATAATGGTTTGTGTCCACTCTCTCCATTTCCTTGCTGTACGTTCGCTGTTCAATTTATTGTCTGGCTTCTGTTCCCACCCCTGGGTAGAATTTCCTGGGG
Source organism: Rhinolophus sinicus (assembly GCF_057876585.1). Classification (NCBI taxonomy): domain Eukaryota; kingdom Metazoa; phylum Chordata; class Mammalia; order Chiroptera; family Rhinolophidae; genus Rhinolophus; species Rhinolophus sinicus. The sequence continues at coordinate 66,024,765 of NC_142506.1, forward strand.
AAATGTAACCAATGATGGTTGAATATTTAGTTGAATATTTAGTTTTGAATATTTAGTTTTCCACCATCCTTTGTGTCCTTCCTGCATGCCGAATCGGGACTGTTCCTTTCTTCTTGACATCCTTTTCTCCCTTGGCCTTTGGCACTCCTCTTGATCTTACCCAACGCTTATTACCAGTATTTCTGTCTTATATGCTGGGGATCCTTCCTCTTAGCCATTTAAGTCTTGTTAACCCCATAGCCCCATCTTTATCCTTCTCATTCAACCTCTACTAACTTCCTCTTATTTTTTCAAACTTATTAAATTTATTGGGGTGACAATGGTTAGTAGAGTTACGTAGGTGTCAGTTGTACAATTCTGTAATATATCATCTGTATATCCCATTGTGTGTTCCCCACCCAGAGTCAGTTCTCCTTCCATCACCTTATACTTGATCCCTTTTACCCTCATCTACTAACTCCCTCCCCCCTTACTCTCTGGTAACCACTAAACTGTTGTCTGTGTCTATGAGTTTTTGTTTGTTTGTCTTGTTCGTTTGTTGCTTTCTATTTTATATCCCACATATGAGTGAAAGCATATGGTTCTTGACTTTTTCTGACTTATTTAGCTTAGCATGATATCCTTTTTATTTTTATATATAGTATATTCAGAGATCCCCCAGGGGATTCTGCACCCATGGGTAGCACCAAACCCAATATGTACTATGTTTTTTCCTATATATGCACACACTTTACAGCTTCCTCTGGCATATCTGAATTGCCAGTGTCACTGCTCTTGCACTCTGAGGCCATTATTACGTAAAATAAGGGTGACTTTCACACAGGCTCTCCAAAACCACGACGGTCAATCTGATAGGTGGCTACTAAGTGACTAAGAAGTGGGTAGTGTCTACAGTGTGGAGACACTGGGCAAAGGGATGATTCACGTCCAGCGCAGGATGGAGCAGGACAGCCCAGGTTTCATCACGCCACTCAGAATGGCACCCAATTCAAAACGTAGGAATTGTGTACTTCTGGAACATTCTGTGTGCTATTTGTGGATTGTGGTTGACTGCAGGTAACTGATACCACAGAAAACAAAACCACGGAGAAGGTAGATTATACTGCTGCTCTACAGAGTTTGTGACAGCAGTGATCTGGGATGCAAACAAGACGTTTATCATGCATATTTTACTTTTGAATTTAAAAATAGGCTTCTTGTTTTTAAAAATGAATACCTGCAGAGATGTTTGAAGTAAGCCACTAGTTTATATATCCTCTCTTGCATGTATGACTTGCACAAAATTGGGCATGAGCATAAACTCTCATGGAAGCTTGACCACGTCATATGCTAAGGATGTGTTACTCTCCGAGTAGTCACTGAATTGAGCCAATTTTGCTGTTTGATTACTTGTTTTTTAATTATCCTGGTTAATATACTCTCAATAGCCCCCTCCTCTCTGAAATGGCTTAGTGAGTTCCTTTGGGTTTGGCTTCAAAATTAAAATTTCCCAAAATTACTTAGGGATTAATCAGTGAGTTTGTTTTGTTTTTAATTAGAAAATTGCTCTTGATTTTTGGGATAGTGTAGGAAAATTGCAAGCTGCCTGAGGCCACATCCAAAATGGTGACGGAATTAGATTTGCCCCAAAGTGTGCAATTTGAGTGCATGTCTTCTTGAAAGTTTGTGAGTTTATGAGATATGAGACAAAGAAGAGGATGGGGGATCAAATAGCCCTCTCAAATCTTCAGTTTGGATTACTTTTTACAGCCAGTCTGCATGTTTGTTTGAATGTTTCTTGACATTTTCACATGAATATAAAAACACATAATTCAGGAAGCAGTGTCAGATGCATGTGCTGAGGTAGGAAATAATCCTGAAGTGTGTGTGTGTGTGTGTGTGTGTGCACGTGTGCACACACACATGACTCAAAAGTGTTGAGGGGCTGTGTGACATGTTGTCTGAGGTTGACTGCCACTTTAGTGGCTGCAGGAAGCAGAAATCGATCAATGGGCAAAATTTCAGGGAAGTCGTTTTTATCTCTTTGGAAGAGAAATCTCACAACATATAACGCTTGTAGAGACAGGAAATGTGCATTCTTGTGAAGGGACCATGTCTGTTTGAAAAAATGCTTCATTAGTGTTTATATTGATGTATAGTAAATCTCACTGTTTGTGGTGTACAGTTGTGTTTTGACAAATGCAGTGTTGTCATTTTTTTTTTTAGCCATGCACAATCCCGTATGGAAGGTCTTATGGGACAGGCCTGGGAGTGGCAAACATTCTGGCCTTGACCTCTGAGTAGATGGCACTTAGTCACATGACCATGCCTCACCGCCTTACCTAAGCTGGCTGGTGTGGTTCACCATGGTGCCCCAGGGAAGAGCAGATTGGCTGGATAGCTTGCTGGTCTCTCATAACCACCAACCATGCTATGGTTAATCTTCATATTAATGTTAGAAAATTTACACATACATAACTTGAATAATTTGGGTTTCTTTCTTTGTTTTTAAGAATGGCATCCTGTAAACACACACTTTAAAAGCGTTAAATAACTATAAAGTACTGCTTCCATTCTTCACCTCAAATTCCGTATAATATTTGAAGACATATTAACTATTTATCAGCTATAGACTTACAATGTGTATGAATTACTTTTCCTATATGAAAATGCTTAAAGTTTTCTTAAGAATAGCATAGTTTTAAAAACTAACCTAGAAAGATTGCCTCTTTTGTACATTTAGACATTTGTTTTCTCAGATGCAAGGGTGTAAAACATATAGATACACATTTGGTACTTTCTTGAATATGCCGTACGTGTAAATATAGCAGTGGATATAAAATATTCATATGTATGCATGATCATTTTTACTCAAATGTTGTAATTTTTGGAAATAAACTTTAAAAAGTAGTATAATTCATCGTAACATAGAATTTTGAGATTTTATTATATTTTCATATAATTTCAGTCAGTACGCAGGTGATAATATATGTATATCTGTTCATGTGCAGTTTTACAAAGTTTTACCCATGAGGGTGAATTCAGTTCTTTAACACAGAAAATGCTTCCCAGTTATTCTTCAAAGTAGGGTTTTTCAACCCTGTTTTCATCCTAAGAAAGAACTAGAGAAAGTATTAATACTAAATATAAGAATGAATGGAAATATGGTTTAGTGACAAAATTTAGTAAATTAGAAAAAATTGACCTCAAAACAGAGTTTTAAATATTAAAATATTGTGAATAATTGAGATATTGCTGATATTACCATGATGTAAATTAAACTGGAGACACTTATGCTTAGTTAAACCAAGGGATTTTTTTAAATCTCTAACTGCTAAGAAAATATTTGGCATCTAAGATGAGCCTAATATATTTGTATGCAGTGTTCTTAGGGGAAAAGATAGAATAGCGTCATTTGCAAATTATACATCATGCAAGATTGGATTTTAATATGCTTTAGATAACCTCAACAATGAGACCATTGTAACACTGCCACAGTAAACATGTTATGCTAACAAACATCCTGTTTGGGCTTCGTAATAAAATAATATTTACATTTAGATTTGGATTTTATTATGTTGGTGTTTTATTTACCCTTTGAGTTATAACATTAATAATACGAGGCTAAATTAAATTTAGCCTAATTTCATTTTTCACAAACTTTGTTTTTATACATATTTGCATAATTTCTAGCAAACGGTAATCACAGCAATTCAGCTATCTATGAAACCGCCTGTAACCATGTCACTCATAATGTCAGAGAATAGAAATTAACTTTTCTAGGCGCTCAATAGCATCATATTGTTTTCTGTCGTGGAAAAGGTAGCCGGTGTGGCAGCGGGCAGTAGTCATTTGTCAACTCAAGTAAACCATAATGGTGACATCAGGCAGAAAATTATGCTAATGTAAGAGTAATGTTTCTCGGTGCTATTATTAGCACTCTGCACCCACAAAATGACAATGAAAACCAACTCCCTGCTGAATTTCCAGATTATTGTTTGCCTACGGTAGTGTTTTGGGTTTTTTTAAATTCTTCTTTAGACTCTGTGAGTGCAGAATTCAACACGTAGAAGGTGTTTAATAAACTGTAAATGAGTTGAATGTAACCTAAGGGTTAACCATAATTAGCTAATATTATATGCTTTCACATGATGAATTCATTGTTTTTTAATAAATATAACAGTTTTCAGTATTTATATTACTTAGACATATAATAACATGTTAGGATCCCTCCTTTCCTTTACACACATGTTTAAGTTTCTTAGTAAACCGTGTGTCAGAAACATTCTGCTCTTCCTTGTGACTCAAACTTACAACTTGAGTGCAAGGCCTAAGCCTGCCCCAGCCACGTGAACTTCACCAAGTAAATTATTAACCTCTTTTGACTTTTAATGTACTTTTCGGTTAAGAGAAGGAAATAGTAACCACTTGATTTATTTGAAATTGTCATTATAAGGGGTTGATGATGATATGTGTCTAAAATCACTTAGTTTGAAAGCACAATATGTCATTAACTTACAATTGTTGCTTAATATTGCTTGACAAAAATTACCCTCCACTAAATTAAGTCAGTGTTGAGAGAAAATATGTAATCCATCATTTGAAGAATCCAAGTAGTGAAGACTAATTGGTTTTTGCATTTCTCTGGCTGTGTCCAAAACCTGAGAAATCAAAAGGGTATCAAATAGCAGAATGATCAGATTTAAATGCAGAGTAATCCTCAGATTTCCAGGGGTAAAAATCTTACCAGCTATTCTGTGTTTCAATGTGCATCCATCCCATTAGAAGCTTCGAGTGGGTTTGTCATCGCCACTATTATTATTATTATTATTATTATTATTATTATTATTATTATTGCTTATTTCTTATCATTTGGTACATTTCAAACAATAAAGTATACAGGGTCCAATCTATGGGTTCTGAAGCTTTAGACGTGATACCATTTGGTTGAATAATTGCCAGAGGTGTCTCCTATCGTTTTTCCCTGAAAATAAGACCTAGCCGGACCATCAGTTCTAATTCGTCCTTTGGAGCAAAAATTCATCTAAAACCTGCTCCTATTTTACTATAATATAAGACCGGGTCCTTGATATGATTAGGATAGGCTAGGCTAGGCTAGGCTACCGGGTCTTATATTAATTTTTGCTCCAAAAGATGCATTAGAGCTGATGGTCTCGCTAGGTCTTATTTTCAGGGAAACACGGTAGCATCTTCCATCACTGGCTGCAAACATATCTAGAAAAATGTGCTGTTTATTCTTTTACTATCGATGATTGTTTAAGAAAAAGCGTCAAAGCGAAGTTGCCTGGGAAAGCAATCAACCTGATAGTTTCAGGCCCTTCTGCCACCTTCCTGGTCTACACTCTTCTTCTGTTGGAGGAGGGCTTGAACTGTCCTTTCCCTCTACACACTGAATAGGTGGCAGCAAATGTACACAGCCAGACCAACCCTCTCCTCCAATCCCAGGACACTTTAAACATGCATGGAGGTCAAAAGTCGAACAGCTAGATCCGCAAACCTTCCTTGGTTATTTCAAACGGCATGAGTCAGTGTGGACACTTACAGAACCGTGAGCATACCAGGCCCTTAGAGATCCATGAGACACCTGACCATGGTATTTTTGAATTTCAGCCAATGTTGGTCACTGCTGCTTTTCCCATTAACATAATTTTTTACATGTGATCTGGTATACACTTTCCCAAAATATATCCAGTTCTGTGTTATTTATAATACTAAAAGATCGACTCACTTTGGGAAGTGAATAGAGAGGCTAGGGGAAGGGCAGAATGAAAATATGAGGAACAGTTATGGGGCTTTTGAAGGGATGTTGGTACCTTGTATTGGATACATCCCCTTGGAAAGAAAGAAACCGATTATATTTTGGTTGCAAAGATAGGGGAATAAAGTAGGAAGCAAAAGAACAAGAGGAATCAAGAATGTCTCCTAAATTTCAGACCTGATCAGTTGGGCGAATTGTGGTATCACTTAGGGATGGAGAAAACCAGAGTGACAGATTGTAAAAATAGCCACACTTTGGGGTTCCTCCTCCCAGGAGGTAGAGTGTTTCCTACTCCTTAAGTCTGGATTGGCCATGTGACTTCTTGTGATCAATGGAACTTGAGCAAATGTGACACTGCAGAGACTTGAAAAGCACCTGTACATTTAACATTGATCTCTTTCAGAACTTAAAGCTGTCCTGCCATGTTGGGGACGATTCCAGAATATCCTGTAAACATGGAGAAAGCACCAGCCCAGCCAAAGCCTTTACAAAACATCCACAGCTGCTGACCCACCCGCTGATAGATGTGTGAGCCAGTCAGTACAGCCCAGAACAACTAACCCAGAGGGTACCAATCGTAGCTGACCTGCAGAACCGTGAGTGAAATGAATAGTTATTTCAAAACAGAATTACTTGGGGTCTGTATCCGTTACCTGTTGTTGTATAACAAAGTAACTTAAAACAATATGCATTTATTATGTTACACTTGTTATGCGTCAGGAGGCAGGGCATGGCTTAGCTGAGCCCTCTGCTACAGGTCTCTCAAGGTTGAAATTGCATTGGCAAGGTTGTGCTTTCATCTAGAAGCTTGATTGGAGAAGAATGTATGTTCACATACACTCAGGTGGTCGGTAGAATGTGTTTTTTTGTGGTGGTGTGGGACAGAGAGCTTATCTTCTTGCTAGCTTTTGGCTGGAGGCTGCCCTCAGCTACGAGTGGGTGCCCACTATGTGTTTGCCAGGCGGGTTTTCTTAAAGGAGCATCTCTAGACAGAATCTGCCATCAAGACTGAGTCTCATATAAGGTAAGGTAATCAAGGACATGGAGTCACGTCACCCTTGCCATCGTCTGGTGGTTAGAAGCAAGTCACAGATCCCTGTGACCCTGAGGGGAGGAGGTTATACGAGGTCTCCACACCCTGGAGTGTATCTGCCATAAGGTCATCTGTGTCACAGGAGAAGTCAACGGATATAACCAGGTAAGAGACAGTTACTTTTCTGAAAACATTAATAATATGATATTGTGGTTAAAAGAGTAGATTCTGTTGCTAGGCTGAGTTGATGTCCCAGGTGTCACTTAGCTGTGCGATGTTGGCAATATGTCATTAACTGGTCATTAACTATATCAACAATCGCTATTTCAACAATGGGTGTAGATTTTTCTTTTTAACCTATGGGAATCCTTGTTGGTAACAAAGCAAGTCACAACTGATCTGTCTACTCATATCACAAAAAGAAAAGGAACATTGAAATAAGGGGATGTATAGCTCTCACAACTTTGCACCCAAACAGCACTGACCAGTAAGAAAACAAAAATTCCATCAGCACCATCAGTGCTGCAGAAAACAACACACCCCAAGTGGTGGGAGTCCCTGAGGTAGCGCTCGGCAACATAAATCTCAGAGCCACTGAAACGTGAACCTAGCATTGGGGTTCGTGCTGCGGTGATCGTACTGGATTGCATAGGCTGCTTGGATTTCCCATCTGTTTTTTCATAAAGCTGAAAGTAGGAACCTGCTGAAATTTAAGTTCTTTTTACTTGTTTCTCATTTGTAACACCTAAAATGGCAGGATGTAAGAGGTCAGAGAGGAAGCATTCTGATGCCAACAGAGTAATTCTTTTATACTTTATTCTTCTGTTTAAACTGGAAGTATTATCTATAAATAGTTATTATTTATTATTTCCTTAACTGATATATATAACCAAATTGAGTTGTATGTGATATTGCAGTATAGGTTGAGTATGAAATTACATACATTAAAATAACATAAAATGGATTATTTTATTCCTACATTTTTATTTTAAGCATTTGAGTAATTCAAGAGTAGAGTGAAATGGGTTTGACATTTCACTACTTCAAAGAAATAATTCACTCATTACATATAAGCAAAAAATTGTGGGGGCGGCCAGGTGGCTCAGGTGGTAGGAACGCTGTGCTCGTAACACTGAGGTCGCCGGTTCGATTCCCACATGGGCCAGTGAGCTGTGTCCTGTACAACTAGACTGAGAACAAGGCTTGACTCGGAGTTGGGGAGGGTGGGAAGGGAAAAAGAAAGAAAAAATTGTGGAATTGTAACTACATTGTTGTAATTTATTGAGGGAAAATTTGTGGCATCATAGCTTTCGATATTCTTGATACGCTGTTAGTTTTGTACATAAAATTCTCCCATTTTTTTTGATCTGCTGTAGAGCAAAATCTGTTTTTCTTTATTGTAGTATGCTACCTGCTGATACCCAGAAATCCTTTAGTATTTATTGGCTTATGTCTTCTGTCAGTGGTTCGTTGTCCTTACTTAAAAATGTGTGTTCATGAAATCATGTTCTCTGATGAAGATTATCTGACTCATTTAATTTGATAAAAAGGCACAGCCTCATTAGTCAGAAAATACACCTTCTTTAAGTCATTTAGGTCACTGCAAACGTGTGAGCTGGAAAAAGTAACACGTGAGTCATTAGGACGCTCTCATGGATGAGAGAAAGAAAAGCACCCAGTATTGAGCGAATGGTCTGCACCTGGTTTCAATCACGACTTTCTTCCTCGGCACCAACCGTTTGGAATACCAATTTTAGTGCTTGCACAGCTGGAACAGAATGCTACTTTCCAGATAGTGGGGAGTCATTAAGAGCACACAAAGAGACTACAATACGATTCTGCAGGATTGGGCTGAAATATACTGAGGGGTAGGAGGGTTTAAAATGCATTTGCTTTGTTCAGAACTACTTTTCGTAAATAGCCTAAACGTACATACAGAGAAGATCGTTTCATAGCCTGCATGGAATTGATTTACACGGCGAGTCAGTAAGTTCAAGAGTGATTACCATCTAATGGGGGGCGATTGCTGTTGTCCGAAAATAAGGCTTGTGTGTGATTCCAAAGGGTGGGCATTCTGCTACCCAGGAAACAGACTTGAATTTCCATTTATCTTTGAATGACTTCCTGCAGGCAAAAAACCTGGAACCAAAACCCTACTGACATCTGTTGGTCGGTATGGGTCTTATTTAGAACCCCAGTGCTAGGTAATTATTCACTATTTGTTGGCACTAGGATTGTGCAGCTCACAATGTTTTGCAACATTTAAGCTACAATAAATAAAGGAATAAGCAAAATACTTCTCCTAAATACTCATTTATATAGAGCATCAGCAAGACAAATGGGAGAGCACACAACAATTTATGGCAAGACAGTCACTGCTTAGCATTGGCATTTATCATTAACAAATGCAGGGGAAGAACACTGTTAGCTTTTGTCATCTTAAATCAAGTTTGATACTTCAGTGATCAAAGGCTTCATATTGTAATTTATGCTGGTAGACAAGTCATGCTGAGCAGTATTTTATTGTATCCTTATATTTAGTTTTAAGGCGCTGTAATTTCACTGAAGATTAATGTTTTTTGGGGTTTTTTTGTGTGTTTTTTTTTTTTTACTTAGGAAAATGTGGATTTGAGCCTAGACCCTATCTTAGAGATATTAGGAAAATCACTTAGCCTTTCTGAACCTCTTTACGCGTGTACCATATGGAAATAATGATATTTATCTCATAAGGTCATAGTGGAGAATAAGTTAGTAGACATAGGGTGTATGACATTACTATCTTAATACGGGTTTATGTCCTCCCTCAACTCTTCAGTTAGAAGCATAAGTCAGTGCCAGCTACGTGCTGTCTGGCATTGAAAGACAACCCAAGTCAGCTGAATTTAAGGATAGGTATGTAGGCCTACAGGATAGAAATACTCCTTAGGTACTTACAGTGTCAGAATGATTCAAATATGGATGATTTTTATGGTAGGGGAAAAAAATGTCCCCCAAGAGATCAGGACCTAATTCCCAGAACCTATGACTGTTATCTTACCTGAGAAAAATGTTTAATTATTATTAAGGATTTTGAGGTGGGGATGTTACCCCGGATTATTGCCCTGGGTCCTAAGTGCAATCACACGTGTCCTGCTAAGAGAGAAGCAGAGGAAGTGTTGACACAAAGAGAAGACACACAGAGACGTAGAGAAGACTGTGTGTCCATGGGGGCAGAAGCGAGTGATACTGACGCAAGTCGAGGAAAGCTGACAGCCCCAGATGCAGGAAAAAGCAGGAGGCAGGCCCCCTTAGGACCTCCAGAGAGAGGGTGGCCCTGCTAACACCTTGTCCCGTGATGCTGGCCTTGAATAGTGAATAATGTACCATAAGCGTGCCCCATATGATTTCTGGGACATATTTTATTTTACATGCATTCATCCTTTATCTGAAGTTCAAGTTTCATGGGGCTTCTTGTGTTTTATTATTTGCTAAATCTAGATGTTCCTCCTGTGGCCCAACTCGACACTGGCTTCCCATCTCACTTAGCAAACTTAGAGCCTTATGTCACGGATCCAGTGACAGCTGTTAATCATATGATAGTATTTGCTTTTTTTCCCAACAATTCTAGCTTTTATTTAAACTATAGCACCCATATTTCAATAACGGAGCAAAATGGACTATGTGGAAAGATTTGTGCATTTTGATTTCGAACTGTGATGCTTATAAATTAAACCCAGGTCTGGCTTATGAAAGGACTGACACGCTCTCAAACAGATTCCCAAACTGTTCACATTTCCATATAGTGACATATACACCCAGAAACGCTTTCAGGCTCCAAAGATAAAGGCAAACATTAGAACAACATGGTGGAAGGGAGTAGAACCTCTTTGGTCTTCCTTACCCCAGAAGAGAAGGGAGAACTTAGCAGACGGATGGAAGCCGATGAACTCGGGAAAACCAGGTAGTAGGAGTGTCAAGTCGCTCTCTGACCCAGTACCCCATGTGTCTTCTCCTTGCTGCTGTGAGCATAGCTCAGAGCCACTGGGACTTCCCCGGGTTGACACTGGCAACAGTCCAGCCGCAACCTCAGCACAACCCCACTGCTCTGGAAATCCCAAACAAATCTAAGGAGTTTCCTCTCTCTCGGAAAAGAGCTTTGACCCCAGGGGAAGGCACGGTGCAGGCAGGAATCCCCCAAGGGACCCAGCCTCACAACAGACCAGTCTCACCAATGGGCCAAACCTTGCCCAGGCCACTCGCAATCCAGGACAGATGGCATGGATGGCAGGAAAATAACCTGAGATCAACTCCACTGTTTCTAGTCTGAGACTTCCTCGCTCTCTCCTTTGTGCTTAAGTATTTTTATTTACCAAAAAAAAGCAGACTTGTGCAAAAACAGGGTAACTCTCAAGACTAACTTTTCACGATGGACCTGTAAAATGTCTAATTTGAAATTCAAAAATGATCTGTGACATTTTTTGTCTTATGCTGCATTTGCTTCCCCCTGAGGCAACATTTGCTGCTGGCTTTGTAAATCAAGGGATGATAGTGTATAAAAAATTCAGAAAGATGCATTTCTCTTAAACACTTTCACATATTATTTGGGTCCTCTAGTCTCTGTCATTGTAAGTATCAACAGGTAGGATATACTTAAATAATTATTAGTTTTATATATATGTACATGTATATGTGTGTGTATATATATATATGTATATATATATAAATATATACACACACACAGATATATATATATATATACACATACAGACTGAACCAAGTTTGACTCAGTGATTTTGTGACTTCAGTATGAGACAATTTTATTATTTTATTTCATATATACATTGTACAAATCGAAAGCCAAAACCTGTCATTCAAACTGTACAACACGAATCTTCATTCAGTTCTGTCTCTAGAATTTGAATTAAAGGTATTTATTACATTCAAAGAAACCCACTTACTGTAAGGAGGATACTGTGCTAGGCAGTGTGTGTAAAGAGACCACACTCTTTGAAGGTAAATAAGACAAGCATGTGAATATCTATAAGTCCACATACAAAGGGACTTTTAAAATTAATAAAAAGAACTGCATCACTGGAGACAAAGGAGCATGAGATAACAGTGGCCTGTGTCTACACCAGAACCTGACACAAGAGATGTCATTTTGATAAGCTGGCTGAGTCTCTGAACATCGCCAGAGAATTTCCTTGGCTTCCCCGTGAACAAGTAGGCTTTACTCAGTATGTAGGGTAGCCAGCCTCATGCCTGCCTGGTAGGGAGAATTGTTAGCCTTACTTCACGTGACATCTTAACACAGTCTTTGGTGTGCTGGGACTTAAAAGGTCCTTGAATTCAACCTGCCTTAGAAATCCTGAGGGAGTCCTTCAGCATTTGTTATATAACAAAAAATCCACCATCTGAGAACGCTTGAATTTAATAAGCCGTCGTTGGGAGAGCATTGTGTGGCAAGGTCTGAGTCCTGGAATCCCCTGAGAGAATTTATAGATTACAAGGAGAGGGAAAGTATAGGCTAAAGCTTGCTTCTTACATTTTGCTCTATGCTATACAATTTCTCAGCATGCTTAGTATCTTGTAATGTCAGAGAATGCCAGAAGATTCTTTTTGTTACCCCAACTGAGAAAAGTTATTATTGGACACTGACGTTGTCAATCATCTCGAGTGTATAGGGGGCCATAGCACTTCAGGGAGAAAAGAAAATGACCAGTGGTGTCCACGGAGCGTGTCCATTAACCTAGCCCGTCCCCCCCATTCCCTTCTGAGATAGTTGGGAGGTGGTGTAGGTCTCTCAGTTCTGCTTGGATCTTTCAAATAACGCACAGAAACAGATCTCAGCAAGGAAGGCTAAAGAAAGCCATACTTCTGCACAATAGAATACTTTTTAATCAAAGAAAAATACCAAATATACAATGTTAACGTTGCACAAGACATTATTCTACATTTCTGAAATTATTACATATTTGTATGTTAAAGTTGCATCATTAAATCTTAGTTAATTCTCTGCCCTATTCAACTGTGGTCTCATTGAAGACAGGAGCTGTCCTCTGCCTAACCTCTTTGTCTCCAGGCCTTCACATCTTCTCCATCTTGCAGGTTTCCCAGATGCTAAAAATCCCAAAGAACCCGTGAAAATCTGTTTAAGTTATAATTGTGAAACTGGCCATTCTCAGCTGAGAAATATTTTTTTTTAAATAATATATCAAAGCAATAATTAAAACAAGAAACAAATGGAAGTATTTTACGATAAATTCCTATCAATTTGCTAGTGTTTATCTGCATATTTATTAGAAAATGACAAGCATAATTTACATGATCATTTTAATGGGTATTTTCATTTTATACAAGCCTATTATTGATTAATGATAATTACTTTATAATATTGAAGCTTATTTTAAAGCTTAGTGTTTTTCTTTGGCTGTTATATCATTGGCAATACTAAGCCATATTTATTAATATTAGAGCAACATTATGCCTCTTACTTTAAGAATGTAGAGGGGGAAAAAAGGAGTAATGGGTAAAGGGATCCACCTGTGTAATTAAGGCATGGTATGCCTACTATATTTCTAAATCATTTTTAAAGGGACTGAAGCAACTTAGAAGGAAAAACGGAATGTTTTAGATTGCACCTGTCCTTAGTCAGCCGCCTTCCAGTTTTCATTGCTAATGGAAACCATCGTCGGTATTAACTAGAGAAAGGCAGGCAGGCAGGGTGGCAGGGCAGTGAGATTACGGAACTGGCTAGTCATGTCCCTGACAACAAGGCACCAAGAGGAAGTGACTTTTTCAGATCTCACTCACAAAACTGTATTTCTGACACCCTCTAGTTTTCAGCACTTCAAAAATAACAAAGTGTCTTTTAAAATGTTTGAACAATTTATCCATGTTTAATGCCTTTCCCTTAAATGTCAATGTTATTCCATGATTTAAATTCAATGACAGAATAAGCTCCATGAAAACGGGAACATGTTTTGTAGTGGAGTGTATCAAATACCTACACATAGCTTATAACACACAAGAAAGCATAGTTCCCCAAAGAATATTTTTAATGTAAGAAAATATGAAAGTGTGGGTAATTTAAGATTCCTAAAGGCTTTGCAAAACATCAGGTCAGTACTCTTATAAAAATATAGTTTATAATTTTTGTACTAAATAAATAGAATACCTTAAGTATAAGGTGTCTTAAATAAAAGAGTGTCTCCTAATATGTTAATCAATATAAATCATTTTTCATCATATATATCCTATTACTAACAATGCATATCTTATGTGATCCAGCAGTTGGTTCTAAATTGTATCCTGAATAAAAACCCAGTTTCAAACAGCAGTAGTTGGTTAGTTAAGGAACTTCTGAAAGTGTTTAAGATCTCAATTTGTGTTTTGCCTTATTTTGAGTAAATACATAGAGATAGACATTTAAAACCTAACATAGAAAAAAAGTAGTATTTCTGACATATAAAATCAGCGAATGAATCTGAAGCAGTTCGCCTCATTCTGCTATAAATTGAAGGAAACCAAACTGGCATAAACAGTAATTAAATTGAGGGCAATGTTTAGCAATGCATGTTCAGCTTCTGAAGAATAAGCAGCTGCTTGTAAAATGTGACTGTCTCTTCCTTTTAGGAGAGAAGCAGAACATCTTTTAAAAAGCAGAAAAATCACAAGAACGGAATCAGTTATATTTTAAGTCTATGAATGAGTAATAAACTTTAATTTGAACAAGCAGAAAAAAAAGGTCATGCTGGTTTCTGTATGAATATTATGGAATGTTAGTATTTCCATTAAATTTTTTTCTTATACATTTTCAAATATAGCACAAATCATTCAAATATTTTAGGAACTCTATATTTTTATCCTACCTGGCAAAAAACGTAATGTCAGCACACAATATTCAACACAAAATCTGCACTTGTCCCTGACACAGCCCTAGGTGATGTTCACAAGTATTTAAATTTATTTTCACATGAGATCCACTGCACTGGTTTCAAAACAAAGGACCATATCTGAAGTCTTAGCACATCTTTCATTTGAACTCAAACCACTTAGTCCCTCTCCTCTGATAAAAGCCTTGGCAACCACCACTGAACGCATGCTTTTCATACATCAATTCACAGACTCCAAGAACCATACTTTTCCTAAAGCTCACTCAGGGTTTGATAAATAATTTTCAGATTTCAGTTCAAGGAAGCTATGGAGCCAAAAGGTCTACTTAAGGATGTCCCCCTTTCTCATATGCTCCACTCCCGTTAAAAAACGTGTAAATATAAAAATTAACAACAATAATGATAGGCGTTTATCAAACTGGATTTGACTAGCCCCTCTCGTCTTCTGCTGGCCAGAGAAATTAAAGATGCCACCAACATGACAAGGCAGCAGAGCCGGGTCAGCACAGCATGAGCTTCTCAGATAGTTTCTGGCGTTTTCCTTTTTCACAGAAGTCACACTACCTACCTTCCAGCACCAAGTCTTCATTTCAAAACACCATTCTCCAAAAAAGGAAATAGGGATCCTGAGAAAAATGGCTGATCCTGGGACAAGGGTGAGGAAAATCTGAGACTGGAGCATCTTCTAATATCAGAAAGAAAAGAAATGCTCCAAAATAAATCTTACAAGCATGAGGGCATATCAAAGGGACATAGGCGCCAACTTTAAAGAGCTCCAATGGCCAACGCAGAAACAATTGGAGCCAGAAAATAAACAATGCGGTGTTGGATTATAACCCAAAGAATAAAATAAATACCCAGGAGTTCAGACAGACATAAATTCATATCGCATAAATAAACAGATGGAAGAGAATGCATAGATCTCCCATTCTCCAACGAATATACACAGATACTCTGTTTTCTAGTAGGTGAAACTTCATGCCCCTCTCTATATGTGTTGGCTTTAGTGGTTCATCCCCCAAAACCTAGCCTATAATTACGCTGACCCGTGGCCAGCAGTGGCTCTCTTTACTGTAGACAGCCCACTACCATGGGCAAGAATCATTCTCTGCTTTTTACAGCTCTCTGCTCACTCTGTGTCAAGCAGACAATAATATCTGTAAAAAGAATAAAGAACCCTCAGCTTTCCCCTTGTTTTCCAAGACTTATCCGAAGACAAGTTCTAATTTCATGGGTGAATCCTTTGGTAAACTTTTTACAGCCATTCGCACAATCACATACCTCATCCTTGAGTTACCAAGACATCCCCTGTTTGCAGCTAGTATGCACTTTAAGGTCAATGGAGTTTGTTCAGAAGCAAGTACAGAAAGGGGAGAAACATCGTTAACCTCTTAGCACTCTGCTCTCTAAAGCGATTGTTAATAATTCATACAGCCGCTCTCAGGTGCCCCGTTCGGTACCACTGAAGATGTAGTCTGTGTTGGTGATTGACCTTCAGTACCTCAAATTCAAGCTCATTTAAGGTAAATTATACAAATCTGCCATCAGGTTTCTACACAGCCTTTGAGAAAACCACACTTTATAAGAGATGGTGAAAATTTAAATAGACCAGTTGCTAGTGTACAAACAGTAAAAACACAGTACCCATGGATTTGGAACACTGACATCTCTGGGTATTACAGATTTATGTACACTTTTTAAAAAAGAAAAGGTACAACCAATTAGTAATTGCGCGTTGACTTGTTAGGAGGAGAAAGAAAATCCAGAGACTATGGAAATTCAGCCCGTGGAAGGAAAATAGCAAAATCAGAAAATTAACTTACAACATAATAGCATAACCACTCGACATTTATTTTAAGCAGAATTTAAGACCAAACACAACAGATGGAGATGTTTCCTATTTTTCTAGGCGTGCAATAATAAACTCTCATAACTTGATGCTTTTGTACATGTAGAAAGTGGGTCAAAAGTAGTTCTTTTTAAGTGTGTGGGCAGCACACATTTTGCAAATGCTCTTACTATTCCCAACTTTGATAGGAAATGAGAAGTAAAAGTTCTTGGCTCTTGACATCCGCTATTGTTCTCTTTGATATACTGCTAACGACATTAGCAACCTGTCCCAATTTATCATCATCAGCTTCTGTTTTTAAAAAGATTTGGTCAGAGTGTGTCATCGTTGGTTTTAGGGTTTTCCAAAGTGATTTATATCATGTGTGCTTCCCTTCTCTGAGTTGTATGGTTGTCTCTCTCTCTCTCTCTCTCTGACATTCCGATGCCGTGTAGGAAACAGCCTCAAAACAACCTGAGAAGTCATGCTTGTAGAGGGTTGTGCATCATGATTGCCTGTTGTTGTTTTGTTTTTTGTTTTGTTTCTTTCTTTCTGTAGTCTGCAATGATGTTTTTACCTGTAAATTTGTAGGCACGGTGACAGTGAAGGAGTGAGAGAAGAGCCAATTATTTATCACGGTTTTTCTGTAGTAGATGTGGTTTTCTCCTGGAGCCTATCCTAATTTTCTACATAAAAAGTGGCTTTTCTTTTATGCAAGTGAATGTTATTGTTTGGAAATTGTAGCAGCAAATCCCAGATCTGTTTAATTAAATGAAATTCTAAGCCTGGTGCTTCCTAAATTACATGGATTTTGTCCGCTGGTCTGCAATCTGTCTGCCATTTGTAGCTATTTCCTTTACTGGTTAAAACACTATACTGTAACGCTCAGCTAGTGTTCCATACTTTCTGTATTTTCTATAATTAATGCTGTCTATAGGGTCAGTTAATTGGACAATAGGCTTAAACTAAATTAGCGTTTACTTTTTCTATCAGGTGGTGTGGGATTTTTTTTTTTTTTTTTTTTACCGTATTTCTGTCTTGTGTTTTCTGTTTGTTTTAGATTAGTTTTGTTTGCAATGGGTGTTATAGCTTTGAAGGTTAGTAGATAAAACTGGACCATTCCTGAGATGAATAACATCAAATGATTTTATAGTCATTGTGAGCATAATTTGGTCAAGTTGGCAGAATGTCGAGTGGTGGTAATAGATTTCTCAGGGATATTATAAAATAATCACAGAAATAGCATCATTGGTGAACACAAATAATCTCAAATGTAGCTTTCAAATCAAATCATAAATTACCAAAAAACTGTCATTTTAGGAAAAAACACTGTATTCCCCAAATCATGCGTTCATTGAATAAACATGCCTTGATTGGTTTTGCTAGTCACTCTATCTTTGAATAATAGCCTGAAAGTAATTTTAGTTCACCTCATATAGCCCAGCCCTGTGTTGGTATGTCAGTGTGTGTAAATATTAGAATAGCAAGTTTCTGTGTTTATAGGAAATGCTTAACTGTGTAGGGTTGCAGTAAGTAAGGGATTATGACAAAGCATGACGTGTACTCCCAGTTTATACCATTTTTATGTTGCCAAACTATTAATCGATTTATCTGGAAGTTTTGAGACTTATTAGACTTGAATTAAGTCACCAAAAACTATTTAGCCATTTCTTCTTTACACTCACAGCTCATTTCCAGGCAGTTTCAGACACTTATATTTGGTAGATTAATTTCTCTTCATTTACATTTTTATTATCTTTTTTAATCTGAAATTTTCTTATAGAGGTCTTTTTTTTTAGAGGTTTTGATAAGACAAGAAACCAGAAGAAAATTTCAACATCTGCAAGCCTGTTTGCCAGATGTAAAGCCCACTGCTAGTATTATGTTTACTCAAAAATTTATTCTGCCAGACAAAAGAGTCAGCATTTTGAAATTCGCTATCCATAAATAAGCGTATATTTATTTTGGAATGTTGGCATCTTCCTACATGTGAATAATCTGTTGTCTACGTCTTACTGTTAACATTACAGTTGTAGGCACTTTGCAATATGACGGAATATTCCTTGAAACTGTTTTAGTGTCACCAATCTATTAGTGTCCTGTGCTCTGTGATGTAAGATAATAACCTCAGTGTGTCTTTCCGAACTTTATTACAATTGTTGTTATAGTAAATTTTTTGCACCTATCTTTTTCCACAGTTCTGATTATTTCCATATGTTTTATAAGAATATCTATTGAGGTAAACATGTAAGTTTAAAGGCCTTGGTAGGTACTGTACAAATAATTTCAAATCATCCCTATGGTTTGTGTCTCATCCCACACGACTTCCCTTCTCACACTTTATGAAAGAACAGAGATAAATGCTTCTAAGTTTCCCGCATGTATGTTGCTACATTTTGTCTCTGGACTTTCGTCTAATGACTTTTTATTCAGTAATTAAAACTTCAAGATTTACTCTGGGAAACTTGACCCAATCTCTCCGGGCTGGTTGAGAGTCCTGTGTGGTGCCCCCATAAGCTGGGCGTTCCCAAAATGGGACATGGCTATCCCTGCATGCACCCGGGTGCCAGAAGTGATGGCCATACTTCTTTTTGTAGCCCCTGTGACACCTGGCAGACATCAAATACTTTGTAAATTAATTAATCATCCCACTGTCATGTTATTCAATCAATAAATTTGATCCTTACAACAAACTTCCCATGTGGGCAAAAGTTATTTTCCACTTCATATTGTGCAAAATAAGCATAAAATGGATTACTTGCCTGAGTCATATAGGTAGAAAATGTATTCAGGGATTTTTCTGAATGCAGATACAAACCTTATGAATCCTATTACATTAATCTTCTCAAATAGTCAAATTTAAGCAGGAGATGTGTGCTGGAAGAGGCCAAACGATTTGGAAAATGGGTTTGGAGCTTAGGAAGTATTAGGTTACAATAAATATCACTCTCTTTGGCTATATGATATTAATAGTGGATTTATATTATCTTTCCCACCTTTTTTATTTCTACATTTTTAATTTCCTTTTAATTAAAAATATGAATGGGCTGTCATGACATAATGCACGATATGATAAATCTTTCTTAATAATTCTTCATACATGGATCTATTTAAAGAGAGAGGATATGAAATGTACAATATTATTACTAAATATTATACGTCATTGCAATATTTGTAATATGGTTTTTCAGAAAGTAATTTTACTGTACGTAAAATTGTTCTTTTTCTTAAACTTGGTTTCAGCTAGCTTCTGTTGATTTAAAAAAGTGCATTTTTATCAGTAAAATGGAACGGTGGAAATAGCATGATCTTTGTAATCAGACAGGCCACAGGTTTGAGCCCCAGATCACCCCACTTCAGGGGAGCTATGGTGGTAGGAACCTTATTACACTTTCTGATCCTTGTTAAAAAATGGAGAGAGAAATAAATGCCTTAATAATGTTACTGGAGGATTAAATAATAAACGTCACAGCCTTATGTGCTGTGGCTATTCAATAAAGGAGAGTTTCACTTTGTTCCCGTCTCTTTGGAAATAAGATGGAGTCAGGGGACAAAACGCTGGGGAAATAAATGTCACGTCTGTCTGCAATGCTGTATACCCTGTGCAACGAGTTCTCCATCAGAGAGCCTCAGATTTATTATACGGGCTGCTGGGCCCTTCATTGTAAACAATCTTGTTCTGACTGTGTAGGCGTGGTTGCAGTTTTTAAAATAAAAATAATTCTCTAGCCTACTAAGGAACAACATATGACCAAATTGGGAAAACACTTGTTAACATTACTGTGGCTATATTTCAAAAGTCTGGTTCATACTTTTGTGCTTGATTCATCATAACTGTTTTAAGAAATAATATTTGACACAGATGTGTTTCCTATATGGTGACTTCGGAACATTAACTGGCATTCTGAGCTTGTCAGTGTGCCATCACATATTACTCCACATCAGGGAAGCCATATTTCTGAGTATCCATTCGCGACTCCCAAACTAATAGGCTGTTACTACAGCTCTGTTTACTAGTGAACAGGATTTTATTTCTACTGCTTTGAATAGACCTTCTGTAGTTAATGATTCTACACACGCATTAATCACATTCTCTTATCAAGTAGCCTAATGAAGCTGAACAGGTGGTATCATTATGGTACCAAGTTATAATTTGCCTGATGGGATGAAAATTCGCTTTTAATAATTATTAAAGAGAAAAGTAATAAGAGTAAGAAAATGCCATATTTAAGTTATTAATTTGTCTTTCATTTAGAGAGAAGAATTATTTGCAAAAAGTGAGCTGTCCTTTTCATCTTTTTACCTATATTTCTTGTCAAGCTCTCACAGGGTCTGTATTACCAAAATCACAGTTCAGTCTGGAAATGAAAGATGTGCTTTCAAGCCCATTGCAGTATTATACTTTTCTTACACTAAGCATCACTTGTAAAACTGAACTGGATTGTATCCTTATAGCAAAAGGTTATTTTACTAGTTTATATATATGAAAATGATTTCAGAGCTCCAAAGCTCTGTATACACGAGCTGGCACTGAGCCAGTTTTAAATTTTACCTCACAATTATTTGAGACCTATTTAAAAAATTACCAAATTACCAAGAAAAGTAAACTAATTAAAATAGAGAGATTTCAGGAAAATGCTATTCAGAAGAGGGTGAATATTGCAGGTTAAGATGTCTGTGGGATAAATGTAATTGGACATTACCGATCGTTTATCTTTGCTTTAAAGTGCAGAGGTAGAAGTTTCCATCTTAATCCAGTTAATTGCAGGAGGACAGTAGAGTCACTTTGGATGCCTTCCTTTTCCTTCCACGTCACATACACTGTCGCTCCCCATGCCTTGGTAACCTTACCTCCTTCACACCCTTCAGACCATCTGGATGGTTCTCTTGCCCAAAACAAGAGCAACCCAGTCTATCATTTTCATCTCAGACCTGTACTCGTGCACCAGCCTCCTCATGACACGTTTTTCTTCAGACATGCTACTCTTCCATATTTTTTTTTTCATCTCTCAAAGTTAGCTTCTGAAACCCAAAACTCAACTGTCACTCTCCTAATTAAACATTCAGCATCTCCTGTGATGGTAACTTTTATGTATCAACTGGGCGAGGCTGTAGTGCCGTTATTTGGTCAAGCAGCTGTGGACATATTGCTCTGAGGGCCTCTTTATGGGTGTGGTTAACATAAGCATCAGGAGACTTTACCCTCCATAGTGTAGGTAGGTCTCATCCCATCAGTTGAAGGCCTTCAAAGTAAAGGCTGGTCTCAGTCTCGTATAAAAACACCAGTCATTGGATTACGGCCCCCCCTAATTCAGTATGACCTCATCTTAACTAATTACATCTGCGAAGACCCTATTTCCAAATCCGGTCGTATTCACAGGTCCTGGGGAATACATAAATTTGAGTTAGAGGGAACATTATTCACCCCAGGGCACCAAGCCTTTCCTGGAAATACACAGTGGCTTTCAACTAGATGCTATTAGTTCCTCATAGGAGTATTTTGTTCTTAGTGGTGTTTCTATACAATATAAGCTAAGTATGTTTTAACACTGTTGAAGTTGTTTTTCTGTTTCTTATGTTTCAATGCTTTCTTAATTCAAGTCAAGTTTTTCATCACAAGTATATTGAAGATATTTGTTCATTTTCAAGTTATTGTTAGAAAAAGGTTTTGTATACTTTATCTACTGTCTTTGTAGTGACTCTTAGACAATAACTAATTTCCTTTATTTTTGTAAGTGTATAATTGTGTTCAAATTGCAGCTCCGTTTCCCCCAAAAGCGTTTTTCAGCATTATCCGATGATTTCAGCTCTTTTTTTCTTTTACATTGATCCGTCTCTAAAATAATTTTGCTTTTCAGTGAGCTAGACACCATGCTTCTCACTTCAGTCCCACATTTTCTTTGGCTGATATTGGGTGTGCAGTTGGAAATGACCTTTTTTTTTTTTTTTTAACATTTGAAGCTACCATCTCTTATTATTGCTTTTCTCTCATTCTATTTCTAGCAAGAGGGAGCTACAATATAGTCATATTCCAGGCACAAAAGTATAAAATGCTATAAATTTTAATACTTATAAAAACTCAGCTTCTTGTTTGTGCCATTTTTAATGAAATGTTCAGTAAAAATACATTAAATTCTTTGGAAAAAAGGTAAAGGCTTTTAAAAGTATAAGTGATCTTAAACTGAAATTCTAATTTCATTACTATCTTATGAGAATAAAAGACATGTTTTTATTTCAGGTATTTTTCTATATACCTACCAGTTAAGTTAAAAAATTCTCTTATAATAGGTTAAATATAAAATCATAAAGGAAGGAAATTTATATATATATACATGTGTTTTAATATACATGTATATAGCAGAATGAATATATGTTTCAATTATATAGCATAACCATATAAAGTCAAAAATTGAAATGATTGATTGAAATCAAAGCTTTTTCTATTTCATTTCACTCAAGTCTCTGGAAAACTTCTGGTCCGTGGAGTTTTGAGGTACCCTAGATGTTCAAAGTCATCTGGGTGACAGGGAGCAGTTTCTGAGATACATAAATTGAGCCCTTTGGTGTTTCCCCTCTCCACGGTTCTGTCCCCAAGCCTTCTGGTCCCTGAGTGCTCTGCTGGTATCTGATGACGGAACCTGCACTTGGCACAGGTGTGTCCTTTGAGCTCTGGCACCGCTCAGTTGGCACTAGGCTTTGACGTGTGGCTATAATCTCCATTAGACCCCTGATCCAGGGCGCTGTAAATTCACGTCCCTCTTTCTGTAGTGACCAGTCAGACACAGCAGCAGCGAGCACCTACAGCTCACGAGTGGATCACTCTTCTAGCCAGCGATGAACTGCTGTATGTTGTCCACACCACAGAGGTCTCTCAGGAGCTAATTCAAGACCTCTGTCTGCACCCCCAGTGCTGAGACAAAAAATATATTAATACTTGGATCAGATCAACTCATGAGGACTTCTCCTTACAGAGTTTAAATGAGAAACATCTGTCTTAGTTCTTCTTCATAGTTTTTACAGAAATTTTTAATTTTAATGAAGTCCAGCCTATCCATTATTGTTTTCATGGATTATAACTTTGGTATTGTACCTAAAAAAAATCATGATACCCAAGGTTTTCTCCTGGGTTATGTTCTAAAAGTTTTCCAGTTTTGCATTTCATAGTTAGGTCTGTGATGTACTTTGGGGGAATTTTTGTGGAAGGCTTAAATTCCGTGTCTAGATTCATATTTCTGCATGTGGGTGTCCGGTTGTTTCAGCATCATTTGTTAAAAAGATGTTTTTTCAAGTGGAGAAAATGTGTGTTAGATATACATATAATTTAAACAGTCAGTGTTTATTTGTGACTTGGTAGAACAGTTTCTGTAAAATACTCAGAAACCAGGTTCTGAGTATGACACTAGTGGCGTGACCTTACGGCTGAGTCTGCTTTCCAGTTTCCATATTGGTTATGGATTAGATAATGTCGAGTCTTTCTATCTCTAAAATTCTGTGAACATGAAATATCAAGTTTGAACTGGTTCATGCAAGGACTTGGGGAGGAGTCAGTCAACTAAGGGAAACTGAAAATGCTCTTTAGCGCAGCATACACATGCTCTTAGAATCAATGGAGCACATTTTAGGGAAAAGAAAAAGAGAGACTCGTGGTAGAGAAATGGGACATTTTCACCCGACCTCCGCCTTTTATCCAGCATTTTCCTATCGTATTTCAGTTTATTTCCCTTTGTCAATATTCTCATTCAAAAATTATCTGACCAGTGGCAATTTTCATGACACATTTTTTTCAATACAGAATTGTTCACTTAACTCAAAAATGAAATGTAAGTCACCAGTGTTTGTATGGATTACAGGAGAGAAGGTGGACAACAATTTGATACGCTTATGTATTTTCAGGTAATTAACATAGAATTTTGAGGCTCTTGAAAAATCACTACACTCCGTGGAGCTGCATAACACCACATAATAGATGGATTTTTAATGTAGTGCAGTGATTAGTCTCAGTGAGTAGCGATTACTGACTATAATTAGTTTTGGTGACTTAGGAAAAATACTATCTATGGTGATTGATGATACTCGAGCATTTATGTGAGAGTCAATAATTAAATTGAATTACATTCAAAGCACAGAGAGATTTTATGCCATTTTATTTATGCGTCATACATTTATTGTCCTTATCTCAGAATTCTTCAGTAATGTTTTAGCCTCTTCAATTTTATTTCCATGGATTTACATAAACTTTTTACTAGCTATTGA
The DNA here is from genome assembly GCF_057876585.1 of Rhinolophus sinicus. Classification (NCBI taxonomy): domain Eukaryota; kingdom Metazoa; phylum Chordata; class Mammalia; order Chiroptera; family Rhinolophidae; genus Rhinolophus; species Rhinolophus sinicus. The sequence continues at coordinate 66,049,511 of NC_142506.1, forward strand.
TTAGTTGGAAATGTTCATATCTGATATACGATGCTGCTTTACATATATATTTTTCATAGAATGTTTTTAAAAAATTATCTTGATTAAGGGACACTACAAAATATTTTCTATTGCAAATAACCTTGGTTTTTTTTGTTGTTGTTGTTTGTTTCTTTCATCTGAGACTGGGAATATGTCAGTGGTAATTGAGTAAACTAATGACTTCATCAGTCTGATTATCTTGATTCATGTTATAGAAGTCTCTGCCAAACATAGGAAATTATGCAATTTATTATCTCGGTCAAATCTATATCCCAGATGCTGAAATAATAAGCCCAGTATGTTACATTTCCAAATTTATATGTACACAATTTATACAATCTCCTTTCATTAAAGAATCTGTGCCCAGGATAGAATGGCCGAACTATAATATTCCAAATATTATATATTCCAAAATATAGACACGATCCCGTCTTCTTCACACGTTTATTTTCCTATGCTTCCCTTGCAATTCTAAGAAAAGGGTATCACACAGACTTGATAGCCCTCACTCGCCTCATCCGCCAGATGTTTTCATCCAATGCTAGAATGCATGTGAAGCTCACCTCACACCCGACCATCAGTCTCTGATGGTCTCTGCCCTTTCGTCTTCTGATGCCTTTCCTTTGTTGAGTGTGATGGTCATAACAGGGCACTCAGTGTTCCCGTTCGCCTTCTTCCGAAAGAAAACGATAAAACTGGACTTTCTGCTCCTTTTGAAGAGAGATGTGGACACACGATGTACGTTAGCAATTAAACATGAGCAGAAGCCCTTCTGTTCCAGGTGGGAACTGTAAGAACCAGAAAACTAATCACTGCACACTCTTCCTCTCCCAGGAGGAGCAAAGACGCATGCGGTGAGGTATAACCACATCAGGAGAAACATTAGGGAAAATTACCCAAAATTTGGAAATAAGGCAACGGGAAAGTGGTAACGCCTTTCAGTGCCTGCGGGGACATGGTTTAAAGAACCACGCAGAGATTATTGGATTCTCTGGAGAATATACTTGAGTTAGACTTCACTCTTGACTATTTCATTAGTGCCCAGATACTTTCAAGTCATACCTCAGTAAAATAGAGAAATCCAAAGTTTATGATTTCCTTGCCCTATCAGATACTAACCAGTGTCATGTCTAACCTGGGATTTTTAATATTTCTTACTCTGTTTTTAGATGCCTATGACAGTTCTTCAAATATTCTTTGAACTAGCTTTACTGTCTCTCTGTTTCCCTCAATCATTAAATAATTTTAGAGACATTTATATCTGTATGATCAACATAAAACATTTTTAAAAAGTTACCCATTGGCCTAATTAGTTGGTTTACTAGATTGAGTCACTGCTCTAGTATATAGTAAGTGGTCCAGTGGTCGCCTAAAATCTCTTGGTTCACTATAGCTTACTTGAATATATTATCCTCCAGCAGTTGTATTTATTATGCATAATATGAGATCAAAATTGAAGCATTTCCACCTCAATTTAGACTGAGGCTCAAGCACAATAAATGCCAACTGTTTCCATATTTCCAACTGAATTGCAAGTCCACTATTGAAAATGAGGCTTTTTCTTTCATGCTTAACCTTCTCAACCACATAAGGACACTAAAAGTGTCAGGATTTAGAGGTTAAGAAGAGACTCTGAGAGAGAGTGTTTGATGTGCTTTGAGTCCCAACCACAGTCCCAAAGGGAAGTGAGTGGAAGCACGACCCTCTCCACATAATGTGAAAAGATGGGGGACCTAGAAAGTCCACTCCCAGAACTCAGTGTGGCACGCTTGAGTTTGAGGAGTCCGACTCAGCTCCCCCTGCAGAGTGGATCACTAGCCCTTATCAGGTCAAATCAAGGACAGAGGCGTCTGAGTTGAAACTGGCCATCTGTTGAGTAGTCGTCAGTTTCTTCACATGGCCCTTTGTAAGCGAGGAGGTTCCCAATGATTAGAGGCACATGAGCACTGCAGGTATTCTCTCTCAGAGTCTCAGCATCAGGTGACAATGTTACAATGACAGTCAGAGTTAGACTAGATACTGCCATCCTCATGGAGAAATTCAGTTACAAACAGACCCCAAACAGTCATGGCACCTATTAGTGTACCAGGAGTTAGTCCTATGTTTGGTAAGATCGTCAGTGTTCAGCTCTGCATCTAGGACATCCGCACCTTGTAAAACAATGAGTCCTCCTGGTGGCATGTTGAATGGAATAGAGTTTGGGTCAAGACCCACAGATTAGGGCAGGAACTCCCTAGAGCTTGTCCAAGGGCCGAGCGCCGTACAAGTTCACTGGTCAATGAACACATCTCCACCACAACCCATTCAGCAGCATATACGTTTCTGAATTCCCTTATGCTGATTTACAAATCTCTACTGCAGATTGAGATAACGGATGTCTGGGTCTCGTGTTTTTTGCTTCTTTAACTGTCTTTACCCATATACCTGTTAGTATCCTCACATTGCCAGTTAGCACCATGGGTAGTTTAATCTCTGCTTCTATTCCGGGAGGAAGACGATAAAAAATATATATATACTATATAAACCTTCATGGAAATACAGGCTTCATTCAGGTTTTTCAGAATGGAGTGTCTAAAAACAAACTTGTATTATTTTTTTTATTACTCAGTCTTCCGTAACATAACTTTCATGAGTTAGAGGGAGAATGTGTTCCAGTAAGAGTGAAAAGACGAAAGATAAAGCAAGTGAGGGAAACTGAAGGCACCATCCTGCCTCGTGGTTCTAGGACACTTTATCTATAGACAAAATCTCAGATTTTCAATAATGTATCAACTGATTGGCTAAATAATGTCATTCAATATGCCCATCACTAGCTATCTATTATGTGTGGTTTTCTCTGGGCTGTAGTTCTACTCTGACAGTCTCAAAATGACCATTACAAGTAGCTTAAAAAGTACATTCCAGGAAAAAAAAGTACAATTGGAGAAAGGATTGTAGACTAGGCAGTAATTTGAATAATACTATAATTTCTGTTCATTACTAATTACCTGGTCTGCTTAGCGCAACTCCACAGTTCCACTATTTAACATCAGTGGTTTCGTTTTTCATATATATTTCCCTAGAAAATTATCAAATGGGCCAATACATTTACAGAAATTTTTTTATCAACAAATTTCAGCATTAACATAAAATATTATGCTTGTATGATCCTTGGTAAATTAAAACTAGTTTTCCTGTCCTTAGTGATACTTTTGTTCACATTCATAGAACCACCTAGGGAGACCTGATTCTGTCATGGAGCTAAGAGTCACCACTCGATTTAAGAGGAGCAGTGGGTGATTTGTCAGGCATCACAGGTGACCGGCCATGCTGCTCAGGTGTTCACACTACTTCCCAGGGCTGAAGAACTGTGCACCAGAGTATCATGTTAGAGCTGTCCAAGGTCATCCTGACCTTGTCATAAGCCAGTGTCATCACAGGTCAAGTATCCCTCATCCGAGTACCAAAGCCTCACTCCCGCTATAAGCGAATGGAGTCTTACCGTATTCTCTCGCTGTGATATCCGTGATTAATCTATGACGAATCCAAAACTCTATAATGAGTAGCAAAGTGTATTTTAGGGGCAGGGGAAACAAGGTATAATTAGAGCTGAATGGATATCATGCTTCAGTAATAAATAAGCTATGAATGCATACATTTCCTGTGAAATCAATTCAAAGAAGAAATGAAAAATGTAAATAGAGAAAATTCAATATAGTGTCTGACCAGTGCATCCCCAATTAAAATTAACACAGTATAGAGCTTCCCTTCAGAATAAAGGGTTAATCAACAAAAGCAAAAGTAAATAAGAATTGCAAGTAGACCTAGAATGAACTTTTCATGGAATGAACTTTTCCATGAAGTTGTAAAATGCAAAGTAATTGTGTGTGTCTGTGTGAGTATATGTGAAAATAAGAAATGTTTCCTGCACTTAAGAAATAGACTGATATAATTAACTAATGAAATACCAAGTTACAGAAAATGTAATTTTTAGGAATTTCTCAGCAGAAAATAATGAGCAGGCAAATACTTGCAAAAAACAGTCTATCTTGTTGGATGAGTCACGCGATTTTTCCATTAAGACTTTGAGTTGCTGATATGAGAAGGTCTGTAGCTGTAAAATAAAACAAGTACTTACATTAAAACTTTAGAGAAAAATCACTGTTTCTTAAGCTGGGTAAATTGCGATCAATACTCTGCTTGCCTAGGAGTTGAGATATTTTTATCAATTTATCTGCAATTACCAAAGAAATATCATGCAGAGGTAATTACGAGCTGTTCCCACTCTTTGAAAAGTAGAGTTTTATCAAAGAGTGCTTGGTTATATCTACTGGCCCCGCACAGATCTGGGGAAACTGCTGAGGGAAATGTATCTTACTTTACAGTTTCATTTCAACATTATGTAGTTAAGTACCTAACTGCTAGTTATAAAACAACTATGTGCATCCATTGGTCTGACTTTTATTATTTTAACAATATCTCTGTAGGGGAATACATTTAAAAGATACAATACTTTCATTAGTTTACTTTCACTGACTAAAATTTTTACTCCTTTTTCTTGTGGCTAATTGTTAAGTTTTGTCCTTTGGGTCCATTTGTTTTCATAGTTTATTAGCCAGCACAGAAGACAGTATTATAATGTGTAACATTTACTGGGCGTTTACCAAATGCCAGCCATTATTTGAAGGACTTCACAAGAAATTAACGTATTTAATCTGTACAACAAAACTTGGCAGTAGATTGTCATCTTAGTTTTACAAATGAGGAGAAATAAGGCACAGAGACATCATGCTGTGTGTCGGGTGCAGGGCAGGCCAGAAGCTCAAATCCTTGAAGTCTGTAATTATCTTAGAAGCCCAATGTTCCAAAGCCATATTTCCTCTGTTATAAAATAATCAGCCAAATAAAAGGAGAAGAATCTTTCTTAGGAACAGTCAGCCTTTCAGGTAAAATCACCAGGGGCTTACAAAAGGCGACATTATTTAACATAAGTAAATAAAAGTTAGGACAACGCAAAAATATTTTAAGCAGCTTAAGAATAAAAACAAAAGGACAGGTATACATAAATAGTTTCTGTACATGTACCAGATACTAGTATGACACCAAACTTCCCAAATGGTGTGCACATACAGCATTGTTTTCAAACATAATACATCAAGAGCTTAACATTTTAAGGGGTTATTGTTCCTTTGAAATGATGGCTAAAGACTAACAGGCTGATGACTTTATCACAGGCAAACTATTGTTTTTTAAAGAATACAGAGATATTTGTTTTCATGCTCTGGCATATAATCATTTTTAAACAAAAATGCCCTATGTTTGAAAATTTTTGCACAAACTTTGAGAACTATGGTACTTTCTCTGTACTGGAGAACCAAGTGTGACAGCACCTCTCTGTGGTGGGAAGTTATTACTATTTTAGACAGAAAAACTGACTTGCTTTAGCCATCGCTGAATTTTTCAGGCACTAACAATATTTTGTGATTTTTTTTTTTTTTTACCCATTTGTTTTTTTTCCCTTGACTCCTAAGTTTTCCCTCTTTTTTTTTTTTCTCTTAATTACTGCTGTCTGGAAAGATGAACAATATTCAGGGTATTTGGCTTCTCTCTTGACTTTCAGAGAAAAAGACATGATATTCTGGATCTTGAAGAAAATTAAGGATAAATTAGTGGACCCACATCTCTTCGTTTTTATGTCTAAGAAAGAATATATCACTCTTTATTTCCGAAATACGAAAACAATATTTCAGTGTATGTTCAAGCAAAGAAGCAGAACCACTAAGAAATCACATACATCTGTCCATCGTCTGTTCCCAACAGCCTGTCTTGTGATGCCAGCTGCAATATCAGGTACAAAGCAACAGCCGTGCACAGACAACCCTATAAGGTCAAATTGTGATCAAGTTTTCAGTTTCTGCTAAAGTCTAGTAATAGGTCAAGAGAGAAGTTACCCACAGGGCTTTTCTCCCAGATCCTCATGGTATGTGTAGTGAGTCACCTGTAATGCCCTGTCCAGGGCTCTAGTCAGTGTCCCTATCTGCCACCACCCCTTCAAGCATGCTCAGATGTGCTGGTCATATGGCCTCGAGCTCAGAGCAGGTGGTCAGACACAGTTGGCACCTGATGCAAGTTCCCTATTATTTGGGTCCTGACTCAAAACTGCATTTTTGGAGTCACCTGGTAAATGGGTTAGACTAACACACCAAACTAGGAAATTCCGTTGATTCCTATAGTCTTTGGGGGTCTGGAAATGATTTCCTGGAATCATATAAATTTGATGAGGTGTAAGTGTACTGATTTCCTAAATAATAAATAGAAGTTCAGGTTAGATTTGGAGACAGTTATAATGGTACACGATCAGGAAATTTCAAAATATCCACCTGCCACTCTTCAAAGATTAGATTAAAATCTTTAATCAAAGAGGAAGGGAAAGAGGGAGGGAGGAAGGGAGGGGGAGGAAGGAAGGAAGGAAGGAAGGAAGGAAGGAAGGAAGGAAGGAAGGAAGGAAGGAAAGAAGGGGAAAGGAAGAAAGAAAAGCATAGAGTACAGCCCTGGAAGTATGCTATATATAGAACCAAAACATGGCAGAAGACAGGGATGTTTTCAGATTTCCTTTAGTGTTATTTTTATAATTCATATTTATAATCCAGAAATTCTAAATGTTTATATTCGCTGCTAATACTTAATCACAAAGTGAAGCCTGGATTTTGAGTGAATAGATGATTTCGACCGCAGGGAACAAACTATGCTCTGCTCGTCTTCTGTTTGCCTCCGTCTGTCTCCAGCCTGGATCATTCGCTTGGCTTCTTTCTCTGCTGCATGTGCACAAATCAAACCGAAGGTTTACGCAACATGCTGTTTACTCAAGCCAACACCTTGTTAAGATACCGTAAATTCGCTAATTTACTTGTGGTATTTAAGACCAGCACCTGAGTGCACAGCAGCTTTTATTCCATGTTTCAAAAGAAGGGTTCGGTGCAGACCTACCTGTGAGTTAGCAACAGCCTTGCTAGGGGCATGTCCTCCTTTCATTAAAGCACGAGCTCTCGTTTCTCCCCCACTGTGGCCCTTACTCCTTGGGACCTGGAGGCTGCACAGAGCCTCATCCTCCAGGAAGTCTTCCTTAGGAATTCACTCTGGTGAGCGGGGTCTTGTAAGAGGACATGTGATTGATGGCAAGGCCCTGTGTTCTCAGCCAGACACCAGCTCTGTAACTGCTTCCAACAGATGCTTCGTTTTCTCAGCTGTAAAAGCTATAATTGGGTGGAAAAATAGCATGTTTCACTTAATTCAATTTACTATAGGCATCTCATTTAAAACCCCCATAAATAGGTTATTTTAGATAAACGTACGTCCTAGGAGGTATATGATTCTGTCCATATGCCAATAACACGTACTGCACAATCATGGACACTAGTAAAGGGCCACTTAATCCGAATTAGAAATGCTATTTGATCTTATGCTGAACTCACTCGATAGCTCAGTCTTGATGTAGTCTAAAGCGCTCTGAGTTCAGGTAACTTGCCTACCTAGGCTACTACTAGGTATCTGTCTTCTAGGCTGGAATATTAAACATCTGGTAAATTTAAAGTAAAATTATATTTACAGAGGCATTGTACATATATTTACATATATACTATATATCATGTTATTTTTAGCTATATGTGATTTACAAGAGAATAAAGGAAAAGTACAAAAATATAATGGCATGATTATTTCATGTAATTGCATGATGGTTGCAGTTCCTTTGGTACATGCAAATTCAAATAAGTTCTTTTCATTTACTTTGTATGTTAATAAACACTGGAAAACTGTCAAGGGAGAGATAGGGAAAGCCCAACATATTTTAGGTAGCTATTAAATTATGTGGAAGGATCCAAGGCAATTGCAAGCGTCAGAGGTGGATTTTTCAAATGTGATCTGTAATTGTAAAATGCTTATTGGCAGAGGAGAGTGGTTGAACCACATGGCAAAGTCTCATTCGGTTAATGACTCAGCATTTCATATTCGTTGCTGTTACATAATATTTTAATGTTTGTCTGAGTTTGAACCAATATGGCACATTAATTTTTCAGAATACTATATAATTATATTTATTGGTTAGTTGGCCATGTTGGAGAGTAGGACCCAATAAGAGTTTTCTTCTGGATATTTCTTTTGTTTGACACATATCATTCACAGGTGTTATTTATGGTTTACATATTTTTAATATGAAATAGAAGACGGTGTTACAACTCAGATTTTGTTTTAGAACCTATCAGGAAATTCTGTGGAGCCATAATTTTGGAGTTGAGCCTGGAGCTAACATCCAGTGTTTAAATAGTTTAAGAATTTAATATTACGGTTTTGCTGTATATAGTTGTTATGTTCCTAAACATGTTCTCTGTAGTATTTCTGGGACAATTTACTCTAAAATTTGTTCTTTAAAAGCTCATAAAATACGAAAGTTTACTCTAAAGCTAGGGAATCACTCTGAATTTGTGTTTCACCATTGCATGGTAGCTATCAACCAAGACATCTTTCTTCCTGAATAAAGAACAGCTGTATAGATGACACATAATTTCTTTCTTTAATAAACACCTTGTCATATAAATGAGGCGGTTTGTAGGGCATCCTAATGAGTTCGGAACACACAGGAAAGCTATTTTCTGTCTCTTAGTAAAGTCATAAAAAATATTTCATTGGACCAACAGAAGTCATACAGTGACAGCCTAAGTATTATAAATATCAATCTTGATTAGGTCCTATCATCCTGTAAGTTTAGCAGGTGGGAGAGGGCATCCCTGACGTACTTAATCAGAAATGTGGCACACAGACTTTTTCATAGCAAAACATCTTAAAGCCCACCAACAAAATACTAAGATAAACATTAATTAAAATTGTAAAATTATTCATGAAAACCATAACCTGTGTCATCTTTCTGATCCTCTACAAATTATAGTCATCACTTTGTCACCGTATTATGGGTACAATAAAGTCCTCAATCTAGTTCCATAAACCTCAAAAATGTCCTTAGTCCTGTTATGCACGGTTTTCTTCTATTCATACCTTCCTTTCGATTTCTAAATCTCTCTTCCATTTCACACGTTTGTTCTAGTGTCTTAAACCATCTACCTACACCCCTCCATACATGTCAACATTATCAAAGATTTCTGACAGCTCCTGAAAGTCAGATCGTTTTGTTAATTCTCTCTCTCATTGACAAGGAATGTCACCTTGAGGCAAATTATATCTCCTCCCTCCCCTTCCTCATTCTAACACTTTACTTCATATGTATTCAGGTTAAAGAATAAATGAAAACGTTTAAGGAAAAAAATAAAACACATAACATAAACGCCAGTCAATTTATGTACATGCAATTTAGATAGTAGAAAGCTAGATTCTTAGAATGGAAAGAATCTTTCCTTTAATGCAGAAATCTCCTAGGAAGATTTCTAGGAGCTTCCGGAATAGTCTGGAAGACTATTCCAGAAACTTGGTGAATAGTCTTTGCTTGAACAATTCTAGCGGTGAGGAAGTCATGACTTTATTATTAAGGAGTTCATTTGAAAGTGCCACCTGGTATCAGTTCATTTTTCCACATAGAATACGAGCCAAGGGCAAATCTAAGGTAACGGACTCCATCTAGTTGGTGAAGACCATGACCTGTGCTTCACGTTCCAGATGATTTGACAGCAAATAGCCATGTAGGGTTCGCCACTCAAATATTCACACGGAATAACACCTACATAAGTCGTTTCGTTTCAAATTGTATTAAGATGATAAGGTACGTGCTCGATTCCTGAACTCAGTCGGAAATGAGAACCTGAACACACTGCATTAGAATACAAATCCTCTCTCCTCTTCACTGAGAATACAGCGAAACTCCTCACCCCTGTGCCTGAAATGTTCATTCCGGGTGGGTCTGGATCCCACAGAGCATGAGCTCTATAGTTCGGGCCCCATACAATGTGAACTGTAAATGCATTTGCTTCTATTGCTTTTGCCCTGGCTTAAGGTGCATATAGTCTTTTATACTAAGCATTGTGTCTTTAATAAATGACCTCTGTCCTCCGCTGTACCTAGCTGGGTGCTGACTGTGAAGGCATAGGTAGGGCTACCCACCTGTCTGAGCTTCAGACCCTGTGAAGGCGGAAGGGACATTTGTGTGTGAGGTGTGTGGGCACTGAAGCCCTTTTGCAAAACAAATCCAATCCTGCTTAGTGTTTGAAAGAAAAAAAGTGTACCACACCTGGTCAGCATTGGGACAATGCCTTTGTAACAGTGACAGTCCCCAGGTATCATTAGCTGAGGAAATTATGGTGTGTGAGTTTTATAGAGGATGACAGAAACCACCAGGTCTCTAGCGTTAAGGAAAGCAGTTGCTGCCTTGGTTGGAAGGTATTTGGGATGGTACAAATACAGTTTCAATTATATATAAGTAATTGAAATATAATTATATATATATGTGTGTGTGTGTGTATATATATATGTATATGTATATATATATATTTGTGTGTGTGTATATATATGTATATGTATATGTATATATGTGTGTGTGTGTGTATATATGTATATGTATATGTATATATATATGTGTGTGTGTGTGTGTGTGTATATATATGTATATGTGTATATATATATGTGTGTGTGTGTGTGTATATATATGTATATGTATATGTATGTATATATATATCACCCTGTATACCTTCCAACCAAGACATCAGCTACCATCTTGAAGTATCTGAATTCATATGTACTAAATGCATAAAACTGAAACACTTGCCCCTAATTTTAAGTCACAGAGGCTCAGACATTTACCTAAAATGTCCCGATGGTATCAGTACTGGTTCTTTACTTATGTTTATGTCATCTGAGCCCTTACTGTAATTTACTACACACAATACCAAATAAGACTGTCTATATTCTGTAATACGTCCAGATAATCAGAAGTAAAACCTGGAAAGGGAAAAGTACTATAATGGTGAAATATTTCTAAAACTCTGTTTTACTTAATTTTACTCAACAAGACTGCAATACAATAAAAATAGAAGAAATGATATTTGACACAAAAATCAGTTGAATTACTATGTGACACTAAAGTATGTTGATTTTGGCACACGACTGAGTTTGACACAAAACGAAATTTAACTGTACATTCGAGGAATTGTTTAGACATTTTATTTATAAAACACGTTCTTACAGTGGTTTCAAATGCATGAGAATCCAATGATTGACTTCTTTTTCCCAGAATAAGGAGCAGATCTTACACTTATTTGTTATTTGATAAATCTTTCCAACAATTCGGCCAGAAGTGTGGAAAATAGGGGTAGAAGTTTCTGCAAATGATAAAAGGAGAGTCTAACTATATCTCTGAAAAGGAGAAGACACAAAATAAAGATTAAGAAAGAAAAATTAGCATTCAGGTATTGTGTGAAATTCAGAGAGAAGTTTCACTAAATGAATAAACATATGGAACATGTCACCAAGGAAACCAATTAAAAATGTGATAAGTCCAAAGCACTGTCATCATTTCTAGTGGAACAGAAGTAAAGGGAATAAGATAAGAGAATACAAGTAAATATTTCTTTATTGACAGGTTCGGCCATTATTATTTCCTCTCTTAATATGGAATACACAGATTAGTCTGTCTGTTGGTGTAAATTCCTAACAGCAGTTTCACCTTTGCAAAGGCAATTTTTTAAATTAACATTTTTGCCATCAGCATTCTCTTCTAACGTACCCAATCTCTTATTTTTATTCTTCCATTATCTTAATCATTTATTTTGGGATGATTACATAACATGGTGCTTTTTTTTTTTTTCATTTTTTCTTACTCTTTTTTTTTTAATTAAAATTTATCAGGGTGACAATGGTGAGTAAAATTACGTGTTTCAAACATACAATTCTGTAATACATCGTCTATGTATGACACCATGGTGCATTTTCTTAGAGTGCACTTTGAAGAGTTGCATTTTCATTTTTAGTGTTAGTGTTGACATTATAGCAGATCAGCATACAGCCAATTTGACAGACTGAAATCACCTTTTGCACGGGTTTTCCTTTGCTTCCTACATGCCTCCCGCCTTTCTCCAAATATTGTTTAGGCAACTAAAATTCAGTATGTCTGGTCGAGACATCCTGGTCTTTCTGTTAGGACAAATTCCCCTAAATAGATAATGTATTCAGACATAATCAGTTGTATTTTCTGCTGGGATCCATTTGTTGAATAACTTTGCAACGAGACTATTGACTGAGAGAAACTGTGACCTGGGTTAAGGTAACTTTTGATTGTGTGGTCTTGAGAATGCTGCAAAATACAGTTTTCTCATCTTTAAGTAAATATGGTCTCTGGGCAGATAGAGAACCAGAAAGTAAAGATACAGGCCTACAGGAACAAAGAAATGGATGGAGCAGAGGGAACAGCAGACAGGACCCAAAGACAAACTTCCAGAAAACTAATTTCAAAATGTAATCTCTACATTTGGAGTAGCCAATAATGCTAAGATGCTGTCAAAATGTATCGCAGAGTGTGCCACACTAAATCATGATAAAACAAGTATTTTCCAATGTAACGTTATGGTTGAAATAAGTTATAAACATATAAATGAAAAATAACCAGTTTGCATTTATTGGAATACAAACCTCTCTGGGTATATCTGTATATATGCAGTACACAAAATCGTGTCAATCACATAGTAAGAAAATAAATATGCGTTAAGTGAATGAATGAATTTAAGTTTAAGTAGACAAAGTAGTTGCTTGCTTGAGCCACTCATGTTTGAATCAATCAATATATTTCTTGAAACATTCTGTTTGAAGTTCTAAGTGAAGTAAATATGTAAACCCAAATTGAGAACAACAACAACAACAAAAAAAGTAGAAAAAAGGAGCAGGGGAGAGGAGTGGGAGTAGGAGGAGAGAGAAGAGGAGGCGAAAAGGAAAAGCGTTTGCCATTTACATTTACCTCTGGTGGTCTTCTCCCTCCTCTCAGTACCTTTCCTCCCCTCCTTCTTGCATTCTTCGCCAATTCTTACTAAAGTGGTTACAGCTACTACAGTATTTCTGAGGTTCTTTTGCAGTGACCCATAGTGGCTTCTCCTAGTTACCATCAATGTCATGAATCTCTCTCTCTCACAATACTTACACAACATTCTATTCACACATCATTCTGCAGTAATACCCTCAACATTGTATATTGAAAATGACATAATCAGAAAAGATAACCTCCTAGTTGGTAATTAAGGGTAATGGCTTCATAAGCTATTCCTCAAAGACCAAAAATCATAAGCAAACCGACAAACAAAAACATGTGTCTCTTATCCTACTCCTGAGAAGCCCAGCAGGGCCAGCCAAAATTACATCACTGCTTATCTCTACTTCAGTAACTTAATGTGTTTTTTTTCTGTTTTGTTTTGTTCTTGTTTTTTGTTTGTTTTTCTCACAGGGCAAACAATTTCTTATTCTCCCATCTCAGAAATAAAAACATCATCATACCCTTTATGGATCCATTAATATATGCAAAGAATTGCGCTAAACACAGTCATTATCATAATCGAGTTATTCAATAAACAACAGTGCTCTGAGATAAATACTGAAACTACCACCATTTTAAAAAAAAAATAATGAAGCTGAGGTTCAGAGAGGCTAGGCAGTGTTCTCATTATCATGTGGTTAGTCAGCAGCAGACCCAGTTTTTAACCCTCCTGGTTGGAGACCCCCTCTTCAGCTTTACCTAAATTGAAAGAAGATAAATGTTCTCCTTTGGACCAAATTTAATCCTCAACCTGAGCCAGAGGTCCTTCCTCCATAATTATCCCCTGGGAACATAAACAGAAGCACTTAGAAGAGGAAGCAGTCAATAGTTTTCTTTCTCTACTTCCCAGCCTCTGTCTTCACCTCCACTACTGACCCTTCTTTCACGGCACTCTGCTTGCTGATGGGATTTGAATTATCCTAGCTCTGTCTTCTACAGACATGTGCCTCCCCTACCTCAGCCATGTCTTCCCTTGTGCCTCCCTCTCCACAGCATCCTGTCCTTTCTCCCACCTGACCGCTTCTTCTTTATGTAAGCTTCAGTGTCTACATGGCTTCCTCTCTGAGCCTTTCTGTGAAGACCCACATGCAAAACACCCTCCACCGTGTTCTGCATTGAAAAGTACCTAGTAAGATCGTGGATCTCCTTCTAGCCGGCAATGAAGGGTGATCACTTCATGTTTACATGTGTACTTGTATGCACATACATGCATAAACACATGTGTGTGCAAGTGTACGTGTATAATATACACTCATCGCACATGCCTGAATTTAGAAATGCATGTAGTAAACTCTGTATCTCATATACAATTGTACATCTTAGAGAAACTCAATAATAATTTCATAATACTAGAATTGGAAGTCACATGTAATTATATTATTTTCAGTTTTTAGGAAGTCATATTTAATCATATCATTTCAATATTTTATACCCATAAACTATTATTTAGTTTGTAATAGAACTAAATTGATGTTCTAAATAATGTTATGATGATACTATATGTAAATTAAAAGGAGATATTAATGGGAAAAAATCACACATTTTTTTATCATTATGTTTATCAGAAAAATTCCTTTTGGGTGTTTTTTTTTTCACTTCTGATAGGGCAAACGATTCTGAAATCATACTTTATTGTTCTTCGTTAATGTCCTCATCTTTTGCCATGGTTTCAATAATGATTTCTTGTTCAGATTCATTACCTAGAAATGTTAGCTACCAGAGAAATTTCACTGTAAATGTAGTTTCAGTTACTAAGGAACTCATGAGGAAACAAGTCAGAGAGAATGTTAATGGATTAGCTTCTATAGCAGGTAAATTGCTACAGTACAGTTATCCAGAAAGAACCATGTGGAAAATGCATTACTATTCATCCAACAGAAAAGGCACAAGATAACTAACTACCCTTTCATTGACCTTATGACATAGCTTTCTGTTACCCCTGCCATCAGTGAGTATACCTGCCAACCTTGCCCTTGGGAGAAGAACCTCGCTACTGTGTTAAGTAGTCAGAAGCATGAATTTAATCTGTGAGTGAATAATTCAGTCTCTTTATCGACATCTGAATCTAAGCCCATGTCCATATCCATAGCTAGATGTTTCAAATACATGATGAGTATGATAGTTCTAACAGAAACTGGTATCTATTCTTCTGGGTATTGTATCGACAGGGTGTTCCCACTAGCAAATATAAATTCCCATAAGTCCCAAAGTTAATGTAATTTTATACATTTTATTACCTTTATAATAAAGTCCACTTTTCAACAGGATTTGGGGAATAGAGACAGCTGGAATCAGACAGACCCCCTCTTGCCAAAGTGCATCATTAATTTTGATCATCTGTTTTTTAAAAATTAGGATTGCTTCCATATTATCTTTTGCATAGAGAATGACATACCAGTTTTCAACTTTATTCATAGCCAAGTAAACGATATAAAATCTGTGTTAACCAAATTGAATCTTTCCTTCTTTGTGCAGTTGAGTGTTACTACAGCAAAGGCAAAATATGGGTCATATCTTTTACTCTCAATCGGTGCATTTATTCAATTCAGACATTTTATAGAGCTGAAAATTTTCTCAGTGTTTTTCTCTTCTGCTCGTCAAAACTGCACATCCAAGATTGTAAATGGACAGCGCAATTTCAGGAATGTGAATGTCATTTAGACAGCAGGCCCTGTGCTGGGTACTCTCTTAGAATTTTTTTCCCTGAAGACACAGTTTTTATTACATTTTCTGTGTCACATGAGGAATTGCTAGTGTGCTGCAGACAGGAAGTCAGAAGTCAGTTTTAAACCTGATGTTAAATTGATTCACCATCTTTAGCAGAAACACACAGAAATAAGGAAATTAAAAAATCTTATTATCTCCTGCTAAGATGTTTTCTCTTTTCTCCCACAAAAAGGGGGTGGGGGATATGACATTGGGTAATTTATGTAAGGATACTAACATAGGACTATTTAATCCTATAATGTTCAGTTTTTCACCATGGTTGTTTAATTTTAGCTCTATTTAATTTATTACTTGAGTTTAAAGCATAAACTTTCAATCGCTAGATTCTAAAAGCACAATTTTTATTTCTGACTTCTATTTTTATAGTAAAGGTTTATACCTGAAATACATACATACGTATGTATCACATTGTAATGAAAAGCCCGTTTTCAGTGAAAATCCAGTTTCTAGTCTACTAACTAGCCAACTGAAAAAGAAAAGTAGCTTTTGTAAACAAAAGGTCTTTGCTTTAAAATACGTACTTGACACTTCTTGCTGCTTTTCTTCCCTATTCTGTTTGTTGTTCTTCCCACACTTTTTTGGACTGTTTTTTTTTTTTTTCTGCAATTATTTCAGTCTCTGATTATGTTGATCCAAGGTTTAATTCAGCTGATATTTATTGAACGTCTGTCAAATGACATCAGAACAAATTGAAGAAACGAACAATCATTGAACACCTACTGTGTGCAAGGCAATCTCTGATACCGATTACAGGCTCAACTTCTCATGCTCACACAGCTCCCCTGGAGAAGGTGTTATTTGGGGGTATCATGACAGGTTCATTCTTTTGAAGGCGCATGTCCCAACCTGCCATGAAAAGGAAACACAGAGCCAACGTACATATAGATACTCGCTTTGACTCATTTATATAACAAGTAGAATAGCGAAGGTCACGTATTAGTTATGGAAGCCAGAGGATCTAGTAAATTGATTGACGTAGAAGATATTCTCATTGTCTATGAAAGGAGGAAGACAGGAATACATGCAGACTTGCAGAGCTGGGTGTGATAGCTGTGGAGGGTGTGGAATGTAGAGAAAGCGCGTGAAACCTGGAAACTGACTTCCTTGACTTGAATCGTAACTCCATCAATTACCTGCTGTGCTTGCGCCATTTATTAGCTGTCAGACATTGGACAATCTACTTAACCTTTCTGTGCCTTCACACTCATCTATATTATAGTAAAATGTGTCTCATAGCATTTTGTGAGGATTATGTGAGTTAATGTACGTAACTGGAATAGTAAGTATTATATAGCCTTACTATGTGTAATCCATATAAGAGTAACAGTTTGATACAATCATAATACAATTTGTTCTACATTGTTTCTGTTACAGTTTTGTATCATTCAACAACCAAAGCATCACCAAATACTGAGAGTTTCCCTTCCTACTAGTTCTGTCCCCAGTCAGTCCATCTTGCTCTCTACTGGTATCACACTGCCAAGGAAGGGGATTATGGTTTCGGTGATTTAAAAATGAAAGCACATGGTGATCTCCCTACTTCTGTTGGGCAGTAGATCATGGAATATGTGGGAAGCGGGTCAGTAAAGATTAATTTAGCAGCTGTTTCTTGATGTTAGTAATGTATGTTCAGAGCTCTACCAGGATCGGGAGAGTAGGTGATACTGCTCAACTATTGACCAGCAAAGTATAGTTCTGCTAGGAACTGATGACAGTTGGGTTTCAAATCTCCTTTTCTCAGAAATTCTTTGCTCTTCACTGTCTTCTCTGCAAAATCCCTGTCACAGCAATAGCAGCTCAGCCTTCCTCCATCAAATGTGGTCCATATTGTCCTACTGAATCATTTCTCAAGTTCTGTTTTCTTTGGGCTGTAGAGAGAGCGATTGATCCTGAATTTATTATTATAACTTTATTCTCATTTATATCACTTTAATTTCAAGAATGCATCACGATGGTGGGAAAACCATACAGAGTACTTGGAGCCTGGTAAAAACAAACAAAAAATGAAAACCACAAAACTGGTTCATGTTGCTAAATCATTTATTGCCAGCTTAATTTGGGCAAATCATTTAACGCATGAATCTTAGATTTCTTGTTTATGAAATGGAAATGATAATCTTACAATCTGGCTGGTAAGATTATTATGAGTCTTCAAAAAAAGTTTATAAAACTACCAGGAACTCTTAAAATGTTAGTTTCTCTTCTATCTCACTTTAAAATAAATGATATTTAGTAAGAAAGAGGGAGAGAGAGAGAAAGAAAAGAGAAAAAAATGTGTACATAAGCAACATGAACTTTATCTGGCATTTTCTTCCCTAAAGTCTTTGTGCAGTTGGAGTAAAGAGCGTTTTCACATTGTCTGAAACACAGTTTGATTAATTAAAGCAATATCTTATAGTTCACACCATGATCTCTAAAATTAATGAGATTAAAATTTTCATTTCATATCCAATATTTACCATTATGCTAGTGATAAGATTTGATTCATAACGTTTCATTAGGAGGCTCAGAACTAAAATGTGAGACTTGAAATCATGTGCGTGGCTTCTGATGTGAATCCTTTTGGCAAGTATTAGCATCAATCTGAGGGGAAAGCTGATGAGATTTTACACACCGTCGGCTCAGCATCCTCCTGTTGAACCATCCGACATGACTGGACCACATGACTGGACCGCATAGCACAAAATGATCCCTAACTTCAAATGCTTTTGCTTTGAAGTAACAACTATGTCTCTTCTAAAACCCAGCTCATTTTTGCCATTTATCAAAAACATGAGAGTAGAAAAATGAAATAACGGACTAATTTTTAAAGAAAAGCTAAAATACATATCCACTGACATTTACAAAGTCTAGTTTGGGGAGATTTCTACTGTGTGATGGTCGTAGGGAACCAAATGTGAATTCCTTTTTTAGGAATCAGCATCATTTTAAAAATAGAGGTTTGGTAAGGTTTTGCTCTGTTTACTCTTAAAATCAAGTGTCAGTCTGACTCAACTCAGTAATTTTAACTTAGAACTTAAATATTAACCTAAAACTGGATTGTGTCGTCACACTATGAAGGAGGTTGGATGAGCGAGTACAGCTGGGCAGACCAATACTGGACTGCAATCTCAGGATCGTGGAGGAGGGGAGAACAAATGATTGGGGAAACGAGTGATATTTTACATTGGCCGACAGTAAGACACTGGCAGAATGCAAAAACTGTGCCTACAGGGAGAAAAGACAATGAAGGCTGGAGAAGGGATGCAACACGCAAAGACAGTTCCCATAATGTGTGATTGAGACTGCATGTCAGAGCCAGGGTGGACAATGCCATTTACACCACACGCAACAGCGTCGAAGGTTGGAGAGCGCAGATAAATGAGGTGGGGTAGGTAGGTAGGAGTGAGCCAGATTTGCAGGAGGAATTTAATGGAAACAGGAAGAGGGTATAATGGAAAATGTGTGGTTTAGTAAACACACACACACACACACACACACACACACACACACTCATCCTCATTATCATCAAAAGTAAAACTTGAAAAAAGAGCCCAGAGACTGAGTTCCAGGAATGCATCTACCATCAGTTTGTGGGTAACTTTAAATCACAGTCTTTCTGCACCTCAATTTGTCCATCTATAACGTGAGGACATTACAATATTACTAAGAATTTTCATAACTCTAATACTCTCTGTTGTGTAAGCAGCATCTGTAAACAAAAGGAACTGTTGTAGGTTATGGCAATTAGAATGACATGTTAGAAGCAGTATTTTAGGAAGTTTAGTGGTGTAAGAAGGCATTTCTGGAAGCAGAGAAAATAATGAAGATAACCCCATACGTTCCTGTTTGTATAAAAGATATACAAATCTGTAATAGGATGGGGGGGGCATTACAGAAGGTCAGACTTCGAGAGCTGCATTCCTCAAAATGGTAGCCATTAGCAACAGGTGTCTATTTTTAAAAATATATAAAAGCTTTATTGAGGTATGATAAACATAAGTTTAAAGTACACAGTTTGATAAGGTTTGACCCCACAATCAAGAAGTGCATCATCCCTCCCAAAATCTTCCTCTGTTTGTAGATCTTCCCTTCCACCCCCATCACACCCTTCCACTCCCAGGCAACCACTGAGTTGCTTTCGGTCACAAAAGGTAACTTTACATTGTTGAGAATGTTAGATGAATCACAGAATATGATTTTGTGATCTAGCTTTTTTTACTCAACACAGTAATTTTCAGACTCATCCCTGTTGTGTATGTCAGTAGTTCATTCCTGTATAGAGGTGCCGAGTAGTGTTAGCATCGTATGAATGTCCCACTACGTACTTATCCAGCCACTTACTGATGGATTTTTGGGCTGTGTCCAGTTTGGGGCATAGAATGGGATCAGTGCCCCATAAAAGAGACCCCAGAGAGAGTCCTCACCCCTCTTCCTGTGACACAGTGAGAGGTGGCTCTCTGTGAACCGGAAGCTGGTTCTCACCAGATACCAATTCCACTGGTGCCTTGATCTTGGACTTGCAGCTCCAGAGCTGTGACAAATGAACGTTTATTGCTTAAGCCACCCAGTTCCTGGTACTTGCTTATAGCTGCCCAAACTGATGAAGCCGATGGCCTAATAGAGTGATAATGTTTGTATGGAATGCTAGAATCAGGAGGAGGGGAGTTGGGTACACTTGTGGAACTGGGGAAAATAAATTCATTACGTTCCCATTTTGTAATTATAACAAAAAAAGGGAAATGTTAGGAAACATATTAAATATTGAATTTACATCCCCTTTCCAAATAAGACCTTCTGTGTTTCATGAGAGTTTATGCTCCATTATCACTCATGGTATTTTGAATCAAGTAATGCTCTAGATCTTTGCATCAGGACTTGCATCTCATCTATAAATAATTCTCTGCTCCTTTCTAAAAGTTCCGTCTTTTCCGTGTATCTTCTTCTGCGTATTAACTGTCAAAGAAATTTGATAGCTAAAGCACTGGAGTCATAAAGTAGGGAGAATTTCAGTAGCAGAGAATCTGTTAGTTGTTCTCTTTGTGTGGAAAGCAAGAGGTCTATAAAATATAGTGAGCTGCAAAGGGGAAATGAGCATGGCAGTGACCTATTGTGGACATATTTCAGAAGACCTCAGCAGGAGACATTAACTGGGAAAGAATTGTGTCTAAGGTACTTCTGTTACATCGTGTCACCAGCAGGAGTATCTAGTTGCTTTGGGCCACGAAGAAAAATATCAATTCAGTATGTGAAAGATAGAATGCTCCAGAAAACTGAGCGCTACCCAATGACCATTTTGTGAGGGCTTCAGTTTTCCTGATCTTCATATTGGGTATGAGATATTTATTATTTTCAAGTAGATAGATTCAATTCAGGTAACTCTCCCTCAAAGTTTTGGACTCAGTGATGAAACTAAGAGCTTTATAATGAAACAGAAGATTTATTTGAAAATGACTGAATAATTAGTAGAATGATACATATATGGAGAGAGAGGTAGAGAGAGAGAGACGCAGAGAGGGAGAGGGAGAGGCGGGGAGAGAGAGAGAGAGAGAGAGAGAGAGAGATTACAAACTGAATTTGGGGACTCTCACAATTTTAATATGACACTGTATCAATTGTTTATTCCTATTAGGTAAAACAAAAACATTCTATAAGTAAACTTGCCATATTAATTTCTGTAAGTTAAAAGTGCCAAAACATTTCTTAATACATTTCATTAATTATGTGGTTAATTAGAACTTCAGAAAAAATTACACTGAAAAATCACCTAGTTTCTTGAAATCACTAATGTTGCAAACATATTACTCGGGTAGAGAGAATTGTGTGGTGTTTTTGCATTAGCCATCTAGTCCCAGGGGCATTATAAACATCAACAAGTACCATTTTTGTCACACTAGTGTTACCTTTCAGTGTAGATGAGACATCTGACAATCAAAGTCTCCATGCTACAATACACAAACTCCCCAGACACGTTAGGCTTTCAACCATTTTAATACCACTTGTTGGATTCAAGAGTTCCAATAAATTGGAAAAGCCATGGTGGTTTTTTTCCTCCACATACACTACACAAACAAGAATCATATTATTGCTTACTTGAAGAGGAGTGGTGACTATGCCGTCTCCTTTTTTTTATTTTTGTTTGAACACCATTTTTATTCTCGAGTGAAATAAATTTAAATTTGGGAATTCACACAGCTTTGAAGTTGGACCATATCACAAGAGAAATAAATTAGCTTTTTATTTGGTTTGATTTAATGCACATGACAATATTCTGGGAAAATTATAATTTGACTGTATTAAAGATGAAAATGGATACTGTTCCTTTCATACAATTTAGGAAGTCATAGAATTCTGAATAATGATGATACAACTCATCTTTCAGCTGACACACTGTTACCAAGACCCTTATCACCTTTTGATCGGATTAACAAAAGAATCTCATAATCTTCCGTCCCACAATTTCCTCTAATGAATATTCCATCCATAGTTATCACCTAAAATCCAAATCCAAACATGTCACTCTTCTCCTTGAAACTTCCAGTAGCTTCCCATTGCTTTCCCACCTGCACCCTGTAAATCCTCCCTTACCATTTCTTGAACTTTCTGTGGATTTTGGAATAGTTTATTTGAGGATGAATATTTAATTAAGAATTGACTCAATGAAGATTTGAGGGAGCAGAAAATTAATACCTGCTAAAGGAAATAATAATGGATTCAACAATAAAAAATTTGAAAAGCCAGTTTGACCGTATAATGAATTATTTTTCTGTCTCTGTGTACATAGGCAGTTGTTCAGTCGGAGAATGGCGGGTGTTTAGACACACACAACACACACACACATGATATGATATACTCGTAGATAATATTGCATGCATATACACATATATATCTATGAAAGATCCAAGGACATAATTTAAGAAATTGGAAGGGAAAAGAAAACATAAACTCAGCTCCCCAGTCTTAGTAGAGAGCAAGAGCGCTAACTAGTGGCCAAGCCGATTTTAACCTTAGCTGTAGTCTCTTGGTTTGTATTCATATTCCTGTCTTTTTTTTATTTTTTCACTTTTTAGAAATAATGTATGAATCAATGAGTAGTATAGTTTAAAGTTAATGCAATTAATCTGATAACCTAAAAAATGCACTCGCAGCTAAATATTTTAAAATAGCCATTTTACTGAAAAAATGTTCTTGAGTAATACTTATAATGATACATTTGGTTACTGATTAAATATTGATTACTTTATGCTTTAATGAAATTTTTATGGTGCATATGAAGTAATCAACCAAGTTTCAACTTGTTAATGTCTAATTAGTAATTGTTACATTAATATTTTATACATTCCTATAAATTTCTGTCACCCCGTAAGTGTGTGTTTGACTCTGTTCAGAACACAGATTTAATTAAAGAATTCCAGACCTGCTTACAGCGTTCTACAATTTCCAATTTTATAAAATCTTAATTCTCCAGTGAACAGTTGCTACAGAAAAAACAGCACAATAATAGGCTCTGCAACCCAAGAGACACATGCGTATTTTCTGACCACGACTAATTACACGAGTAAATCATCTCATTTATCTCAGCTACAGTTTTACATCTGAAAAATAGACATTCTAAAATTAAATTCAGGACTGTTTTGAAGATTAAGATAATGTTTTTAAATTACCTGCCATCCTAGATGTGCTTACTAAATTTGCCACAATAGATGCAATATGGTGGAGAGAAAATTAAACTGGGGATAATATGATTTGGTTTTAAGTCCTGGCAAGCACATGTAGCTATTTGATTCTTGGATATGACATCTACCTTCTGAGAGTATTTTCTTATATGTAGAAATGAATAAAACTGTCCCTGTAGTCCTATGAACATAAAGTGAGATACCATACGAGTATGAGAAAAAGTAGCAAAACTAAACAGATGCCGTTAGTGCTTCTCATGACCTAGGAGAGCTCCTCCCCATGTTAACGTGCAGGTGGCGTGCTTGGCTACGAAAACGGCCAAAAAGAAATAGGTATGCTGGGGCTACTCAATGGCACTCCAAATCCTAGGACAAAAATCATTTCCACTCATTCCTAGTCCAACATCCGCCCCACCAAACCCCAAGACTCCATCCTGGCTTAAAATCATGCCTCCTCTGGGATGAGTTTGCATCAGGGTCAACTTTTACTAGTTCTTCCACTGATGTGAGAGTGCTGTGTTCATGAGCTATGATTCTTTTATTACCAGGTCCTATTGCTTTATGTACTGAAGACAAAAGCATTTTCATTCCATCACCCAGGTGATGGTAATTTCATTTCAATCTTTATTTATTTTGATCTAATTTTAAGGATATGTAGAATGAAGGTAAATGTGTCTTTTTAAAACAAAAGACATAAGCACAGTAGATATATTATTCAAAAGAATAAAATCTTAGGTTTATATTATTTGGAGTTATGTCACTTTTTAAATAATATTTGAGATGTATATGAAACACTGTAGGGGGAACTGACAAAAAAAACCACACACACATTGTTCGAATTGTTTCCTTTTAAATTCACATAATTCCCCTGATTTTTAAATAATAGAATAATCCTTTCCCCCATCTTATTTAACATCATTACTTCAACACATACACACCTATGCATTCATGTACACATCGCGTACAATGTCAAATAGTATCATCAGCATTTCATATAATGAAACTTACCGGCAACACTGCTCTATTTAAAATGGCATTTTTAAAGGAAGCATACAGACTGTCTTCCTTTCTCTAAGGATTATGCTGTTGCTTGAACTATGCCAGAAATTTCAATTTTTGTGTAAAAAAAAAAAAAATGCTTGTGAAGGAAAGAAGTGGGGGGAATAAATTCAGAAGGCAAGGGATTTAACTGGAAAAGAAATAATAAATTTTTCTCTGACTCCATCATATGTGCAAGAATCCCTGTTGTGCATTCCTTAAATGCTATGCTTTATTAATATTCTAGAAACTTATTAAAGTAGATATGCATACTCAGACTTAAAAATCAGAGATTCATGAAAAGAAAATCCCTCAGTGACTTGACACAGGTTCACATTTTGTCTTTGACCAAAATGAATGAATGTCAGTTTGTCTGGACATTATAATCGATTAATTCTGGATCAATTGCAGCAAGATGTGTTTCACGTGGCAGAAGGATTATCATTAGGAAAGTGTCCTTTCTGATAAATGGTTTATGATATCTCGCACCCTATGTTTGGCTAGTATGACTTTTTAAAATAATATTTTATTGAAGAGTACAGGAGAAACAAAAGGCTGAAAAATTGAACTACCTCAAGCGTTTGAAATAAATTTCACATCTGTCATGGCTAATGCATGAGAAATCAAGTAATATGTGTTTACACTACTATAGAAATCCAAACAAATTATATTAACTATCTGTTTTGTATTATTTGTATGTGCCCTTGTGTATTTGATTTCTTTCCAGAAAATTTCAAGCCTCATTTTTAAAGCTGCAGATAAAATACAATGCTTGATTTCCACTGGATGTTACATAACCATTTCTAATAATAATTTGGTGATCTCTCTGGGATCATTGTAGAATTTAAATGAATAAAAAGATAAATAGTCATATTATAACAATAAGTCCCAATCCTTTATAAATTATTTATGTATTAAAACAAGAATTATAAAAATTGAGGATTTCACAAACATTTCCTGAGAAAGTCTTTGTGACTTTTTGGAAGTCCAGGTCCTGAAGATGACAAACAAACAGAATGGTTTTAACGATTTCATAATTTATTAAAGAGTGATGTACATTCATGAGCAATTATCAAAGTGATGAGAATGATGAATTTGGCATGGGAATTATCGTGCAGCATTACAAAGAACATTCTCAACAGCGATGAAGGACCAATAATGAATATTGTTTGTGGAAAGTGAGATGAGGGTGTGGCAGAGGGACACGGTGAGGAAAAGTTCGATGGGAACCTGAATGTTCTAGAAAAAACAGGGATTTTAGGTGCCAGTAGATATTGATTTTTAGAGTATTTTCTTTTCAGAAAAACAGTTTCTTGAGTTGTACTTGACATTCAATTACTCAGTTTGATCAGATTTGACATACGTATACATCACCACAATCAAGATAACGAATGTAGCCATCTGTGAAAACATCACCACAATCAAGATAACGAATGTAGCCATCACATCCAAGAGTTTCCCGGTCTATCTTTGTAATCCATTCCTCATTACCTCTATGTGCTTTACAAATATGTGAGACATACTATTTTTTTATACCTCATTTTAATGAGGTATAATTGACATATAAAAGGTATGGATTTGTTAAAGAACACACATAAATAGAAGGGCATCTTCTGTCAATAGATAGGTAGAATTAATATTGTTAGTATGTTCCTACCACCCAAAGCTACAAATTCAATGCAACCCTTATTAAAATCTCAGTGGTGTTTTGTTGTTGTTGTTGTTGTTGTTTTTGTTTTGTTTATAGAAATAGGAAAAAATCCTAAAATTTATTTGGAACCACAAAAGACTCCAAATAGCCAAAACCATTTTTAGCAAAAAAACAAACATGGAGATAATGTACTTCCTGATTTCAAAATATATTACAAAGCTATAGTAATGAAAACAGTGTGGTACTGGCATGAAAATAGACATATGAATCAATGGAACAAAAATAGAGAACTTGGAAATAAATCCACCTATACACGGTCTACTGGTCTTCAATAAGGATGTCAAGATTACACATGGGAAAAGGATGGTCTCTTCAACACATTGTGGTGGTAGAACTGGATAACCACAAGCAAAACAATGAAGTTGTACCCTTATTTCACACAGTAGACAAAAATCAACTCAAAATGGTTTAAAGACTTAAATGTTAGAACCTGAAATTGTAAAACATGTAGAAGAAAACATAGGGATAAGTTAACAGGTGGGATTTTTGTCCAACTAAAAAGATCCTTCACAAATGAAGGAAATAGTCAACAAAAAGGAAATGCAACCCAAGGAATGGGAGAAAGTATTTGCATGTCATATATCTGATAAGGGGTTAATAACAAAAATATACAAGAAATTCCAATAACTAAATAGCAAAAACAAATAAAAAATCAACCTGATTTAACAAGGGGCAAAGGTCCTGAATAGACATTCTTCCAAAGAAAGGCATACAAGCGGTCAATGGGTACATGAAAAGGTACTCAACATCCCTAATCATTAGGGAAATGCAAATCAAAACAACAGTGAGTTATCACCTTATGCTAGTTAACATGGTTATTACCAAAGAAGAAAAAGATAAGTGTCAGTGAGCATGTGGAGAAAAGGCAACTTCTGAGCGCTGCAGGTGGCAATTTAAATTGGTGCAGCCACTATGGAAACAGTTTGGAGCTTCCTCAAAACTTAGAAGCAGAACTATCATTTGATGCAACAATCCCATTTCTGGGCAGTTAACACTGTCGTATACTTAAAAAACTTGCTGAGTGCTAAAAGTGTAGAACTTACATTAAGTGCCCTTACAACAAAAGAAAAACCAATATAAAAAAAAAGAAATGGGGAGGGGGAGCAGGGACCGAAATAAAACTTTTGGAGCTGATGGGTAAATTTATGGCCTTGAATGTGGTGATGTTTTCATGGGTGTACATTTCTAAACTCATCAAGTTGTATGCACTAAATATCTGTAGCATTTTGTATGTCAGCTATACCTCAACAAAGTGAATAAAAATATATATATGTCTTACGTATTTGTAAAGCGTCTTAGGGTAAATAAGAATGGATTACAAAGATAGACCAGGAACTTTGGGTGATGCCCAGTCTTATTTTAATATAAGACCTGGTATTATTTTAATATAAGACTGAGTCTTATATTAGTTTTTGCTCCAAAAGATGCATTAGAGTTGATGGTCCGGCAAAGTCTTATTTTCGGGGAAACACGGTACCTTCGTTCATCATCTTCCGTGTGGTGATGGTTTCACACATGTATACATATGTCAAATCTGATCACGTTGTATATTTTACATGTCAACTACACCTCAATAAAGCTGTCAAAAAAGAAAACAACAACTTTAAAACCCAATATCCAATGGCAACTAAAGAAAATAAACTCTACACAAGTCTCTTGCTTCTAAAATAACATTAGGGAGGAAAATTGATAATTGAAAAATAAATGTATTCCATGCCCTAGCTGGTAGACCAAATTGTTGCTAGAGCTGTGACCTTTGAAATCTTCTTATTACTTATTAGTAACTGAATTTTACCTCTGAGTTTCTTTACACATCTTGCCCAAGCGTGCCTATCAATCTGTGAGGCAAAGGTCAGTGTTCTCCCGTGCAATAGGAGTTTTCATTATTTCCTTATCAACTATGACATTTTCAAAATGTCAGCGTTGGAGAAAACTTGAGTGTTTTTCTTTCTTCTTGATATGCACTATGAAATATATTGCATGGGATACATGTGAACTACATTTATATTCTGATGAGTAATAAGTGGTGATACATAAAAGTAATAGAGAGGAATTTTTTTAATTGTTCCTTAAAGAATTTACAGGTACATTGAGGTATGTCTTAAGTGACCTGAGATGATAAACTGCTTTTGTGTTATCAACAATATATTCCACTTTAAAATCTCTCACACTTAATGTTTTGTAGTGTCTGAAGTCACATAGCCAATCAGTGAACTTCAGATGTAGTCTTAAAATGAAGAAAATGGAAACAAAAAAAGATATGCTATGTAAATTTGGAGTAATTGAATAAGCGTAAATATTTTCCCACCTATGTAAAAATGTTTTTAAATGGTCCCTTTAAAAATGAAAATGTCATTCATTTAGTAGTTAACTAAAAATTCTTAACCTGCTTTGTTGATTTTAAAGTACGTTATTGAGATGTCTGCTCAGTACTAGGTTAAGACAGCAATCTCTTTTTAATCAATTGCACATAAACTCCCAAGACAATTAGTAGAACATACCACAGACTTTTTCATTTGAGCTGGCATTTACATTTCTAAGACGTCTGACTTCCTTTAGTCTGCAATAATTTAGCGTTTTCTATATCATATCTCATTTAGTTTACCGGTTTTCCCTGAAAATAAGACCTAGCCGGACAATCAGCTCTAATGCGTCTTTTGGAGCAAAAATTAATATAAAACCCAGTCTTATTTTACTGTAATGTAAGACTGGGTCTTATATAATGTAATATAATATAATGTAATGAAATATAATATAATATAACATAACACAATAAAATAATTATAATATAATACTAGGCCTTACATTAATTTTTGCTCAAAAAGACGCATTAGAACTGACGTTCCGGCTAGGTCTTATTTTGGGGGAAACAGGGTAATTTATTCATTATGAACAGTGGATATTTGGAAGTATGTGATGAAAAACAAGATGTATCAAGGTAAATCCACAAAAACTCTACAACTTCCAACACAGTGAAAAATATTTGGGGACGAGTCTCTAGAGCAAACATTCTGAGAGGCAAGAAATGGAAGCTGCCTAGAGGCACAGCATCACTCTGTCCTGTTCTATTGAGCAAAATAGTCACTATGCTGCCCAATTCAAGAGGGTAAGGAAAGGCCTCTGCCTCCTGCTGAGAGGTGGACAATGGTACATCGCATAAGAGGATGTGGACCAGGAGTTATCCTTGCAGCCATCTTGGGAAAATTGAATCTGTTACATAAATATTTAGTGAGTTTCCAGCATGTGAAATTGCTACATGCCTTAGAATACAGAGTCTCGGAATCAGCTAGCCATCTGGAATGGAGTTTGACAACAAAAATTCAACTAACACAATACAAGGTAGAAAGTGCCAAATAGCATAAGCAAAGAACAGAATGTGTGAAGTTTCAGAGGAAACAACCAACATGCCAGCGGGAAGAACTTGAAAAATCACGCATGCAAGAGTTGAAATGTGAGGTGACCGTTGAAGGGAGGATATGATTTTGACAGGTGAGCAAACAGGAAGGAACATAATAATTAGTGAATCTTCTGTAGAAAGAACAATGCATATGGAAGAGCACGGGGAGTTAACACTGAGAAGCATGTGGATATTTTAGGGCAGAGGAAAGCACATATTAATTTGAGTGCTAGCAATGTATCAGCAAGTATTCTAGGTATTTTGAGTAATTTAACCCAGGATATCTTCATAGCCATCCTGTAGGTTTTAATACCAATAAAGGAAGTGGGGTTTTCAGTGTTTCAAAAACCTGCCCGTCGTGGAATAGTGCTCATGTTTAATACATTCACCAAGTGCCTCTCCTTGAATGAATCCCATGTGTTAGTTAGTGAAGATTCACAGAAGGGCATAGACAAGGAATTAAAATGATTTTAATTATACTGTAGAATGATTTGTGTGGCTTTAAAAGAGAACCCAAAGAAGGCAGGGAGCCCAGTCAGGAGGGAACTGCACCATATCATTACAAGAGATGAGAAACCTTAAATTATGGCCAGGTCGTAAAGACAGAAAATAGAGAACAAATTTAGAGGAACTTACTGGCTTAGCATAAGATGTGACAACTGATTGTGTGTACATGAGAATCATGGAGAGCAGTGGGTCAACAGTTAACCAGAGTAAAAGAGTGATTAGGGCAGATTTAGTCAGAGACACTGGAAGATATGTTTCATCTCTGAGATACTGTTAATTTTTTTAAAAGATCAATTATAAAAATAGCAACAAACAACAAGCAACATTATCAAAAGAGAGACATAATGCTTCCCAGAAAAAAAGGCATAAGCAGTAACCTTGACTGTTAAGAGAAGGTTAAAAATTCTCTGAAAGCTTTGTAAACATGGCTACCAAAAATATATGAGAGGCAGGTGGAGTTTATGATTGCCCTGGCACGCTGTTTTATTACCTGCAAAGAGTTCTGAGTACTTAGAAAAAAGCCAGCTATAAAGCCTTCAGCAATATCTCACTGCTTCTCATCCAAGCTGAGGCCCTTGATAACTGAAATATTAAAAAGTGAACCTATGTCCCAACTCCAAAATTTTCGTAGTCTGTTTCTCTCAAAGAATGATCCAATATTTTTATGGTAGGCAGATGGTCGTTTTTCAGTGCAACGCACACCTCCACTTACTGAGAAACAAAATGAATGCAGTGACATTTCTTACAGATTTATCAGCATGGCCTCTTCCCTGCTGAACTATTGATTCATAAAGTAATGCTGTGTTTCTGTAGTAATTTTAATTAAAGTCAATATTATATATTAGCTTAATTTTATCCTTACAGCTCCCCTGAGAGGAGGAAAATTATGATGCTGTATTTTATTATTAAATACAAGTAAGTAATTGTGAGAAGTGGCACCTAGAAGAATGAATTAACTTCTCCAAAGTCTTACAGTGATTGTAGAGTCAGCACAGATATTAGAACCCCAGACTCCCAGCTAGAATTGATACTATTTCTCCTAAATTTAAATGTTTGTCAATGATTAACAGTACCCAAGATCACATTTACCTAAATCATATTCTATTCCAAGTGCTTGCCCAGCTTTTTTCTGGGCCTTAAAATTCTTAACCCCTATGAAATACAAAAACAAACAAAAAACAAACAAATAAACAATTATATATATATATACATATACAAAGGGGGCCAAGAAAATGTATATGCATTTTAAGAAAGGAAAAAACGGCATTAAAATTGTTATAATATACACCAATAACAAAAGATGAATACAAGTCATGTGTATACAATTTTTTGGCACCCTGTATGTGTGTGTATACACACACACACATATATATTCACATGTGTATATATTCATCATATATGTATATTCATATAGTTTTTATATACAGTATTATATATACAATACTTATATACAGTATTATATATAGTAAATAAAAGCAGTGTATATGTACAATAAATAAATATGATTTGGAAATGCAAAATGATTTCCAAACGTGATCTTCAGAAAACCCAATGAGAGTTAGAAATTCAATGTCAAATCAAAACCTAGGTTATGCCAATATTGGACTTCCTGATTCATACTACTCTAATTTATTGTCTAAATTTGGTGTGGAGGAGGTGTATTGATCCATCTGTAATACCAGTAAGAGACTGAGTTTTGTGTGACATCGCGTGCTTTCTGATATAACTCATGGAGGAGAATGCAGGACACTTCTGTGATAGTCATGCCAAAATCACAGTGCCTTTATCTAATCACGAAGAAACACTAGACAAAGGGAAATAAGGAGAGTTTTTACCGAATGCCCTGTGATCTACAAAAAAGTCAAGTCAGGAGAGCCAAAGAAAGACAGAGGACCTGTTCCAGTGTAAGGAGGGAGTAAGGAGAATCACCATTAAGTGTAATCCGG
The DNA here is from genome assembly GCF_057876585.1 of Rhinolophus sinicus. Classification (NCBI taxonomy): domain Eukaryota; kingdom Metazoa; phylum Chordata; class Mammalia; order Chiroptera; family Rhinolophidae; genus Rhinolophus; species Rhinolophus sinicus. The sequence continues at coordinate 66,081,507 of NC_142506.1, forward strand.
GTTTGGACTGTATCCTGAATCAGATTTTTTTTTCCTCTTTCTGAATAAATTAATGAAAAAATTGCAAAATTTGAATGTCTGTAGGTTAAATATTAATATTGTATCAATATTACTTATCTGATTTTGAGAATTGACCTAAAGTTATTTAAAAGAATTCCCTACTTTTAGGAAATGTCCATGAAATTGTTTAGAGGTAAAGCATCAGGTCTGCAACTTACTCTTAAATATTACAGATAAAAGTACACCCACATATATACACGTGGAGAGGGGAGAAAAAGAATAATAAAGCAAATACATAAAATGTTAATTTGGGGGGAATCACAGCAATTTAGATGGGGGTTCTTTGCATTATTTTTGCAACTTCAGTATGAATTCTGAAATTTTACAAAATCAAATATTTAAAAAGATTATGAATCCTTGCTCGTGTTTATTTTGCTCAACTTGGAATTTTCAGAAACCAAGGAAAGTGAAATGGCACATTTAATAGAGAGAGAATTATGCCAAAAAAAAGTACTCCATAGGCCAATAAATTACAAAAACATACCCCCCAAAAGTGAATGCTGAGTGATCGGCATTTAGTTTGTAAATACTACTTGAAAAGTTTTGTTAATATTGATGGATATATGGGAATGGATGGTAGGCTGCAATTGGACTATTTCAAGTGAGATGAACTCTGCCAGTTACCAATACCTGCAGGTGACTCTGTGGTCCTGAACAATATAAACACATCGCTGTAAAATTTTGTTGAATCATATTTCTTGGCCCTTCAGACACAAAACCATATTGAAGTATTTAGTACTTTTGTTTATTAGTTTTTTGGGAGTTTTTTTATAGATAGTATTAAATAATTTCTTCTTCAAAATAATTGCCTTATAAATGAATGAGATTCATTTGAGTAGTTATAAATCACAACAAAGTTGGAGGAGGGGGCCCTCAGTAGTTCTGTCCCAGTACCACTTTAATTTTAAACAAAATATTAGCAAACTGAATCCAAAAGCACATTAAAAGAATCATGCATTACGGCCAGGGGGGAGTTATACTTAGAATGTAAAGATGGTTCGATATATGAAAATCAATCAATGTGATATACCATATTAACAAAATGAAGACAAAAGCCACATTATCACCTTAATTAATGCAGAAAAAGCATTTGACTAATTCAACCATCTTCTGTGATAAAAACACTCAACAAACTCGTAATAGAAGGAAACAACCTCACCATAATAAAAGCCATATATGAAAAGTCTACAGCTAACGTCATACTCGAGGAGGAAAGACTGAAATCTGTTCCTATAAGGTCAGGAACAAGGCAAGGATGCCCCCTGTCTCCACTACTATTCATAATAGTAACGGAAGTTCTAGCAGAACAATCAGACAGTGGGGCAGGAAAAAGCATACGAGTTTGAAAAAAATTAAAATTATCTCTGTTCACAGATGATATGATCGTATATGTAAGAATTCTAAAGGTTCCAGGAGGAAAAAAAAAACTGTTAGAACTAATAATCAAATTTTTGAGGGACACAAAGTCAGCACTCAAAAGTCAGTTGCATTCTTATCCACTAGCCTAGCAGTAACCAATCCAGAAAGGAAATTAAGAAAACAATCCTACTTACTGAAGCATCCAAAATGATAAAATACTTACGAATAATCTTAATCAAGGAGATGAAAAACTTGTACACTGAAAACTGTGAAACAGAGTGCAAACCTCCTGGTCTCCCTCTAGCAGTTTCCACTGGTAGAGTTTAACAGGGAGACAGCACAGAAGAAATGTGGTTTGCAGAGTTCCAGCCCTAGTCTCACAAAGCTGAGGAAAGATGAAGAGACAATAGCTTAATAACCAGCACAGTACACGTTACTTACAGTGTTTAAAACATACCTGGATCCCTAAACCAGAAAAATGTCTTACATGTAACTTACATGAAATTACATGTATATGCATGTGTGTAGTGTGTAATACATTGCATGTGCGTATATATACATATATATGCACATATACATATATATATACATATATATATACATATTTTTATATATAGATATAGATGTAGAGAGAGAGAAAGATAAAATGCACATATAATGTGTTTTCTACCAAGACTCCCCCTAGGGTATAATTAAAAAGCCTTTGTCATTTAACCATCTTTGACGTGAACTTTTTTTCAATGTTGGACTGTGGATTTATTTTAATTTTGTTTTTCTGGCACTGTTTCTTTATGTTTAGTCATCTAATTTAATATTTGAATAAATTGTCTGCTGTCTTACAGCAGCTAGAAACATTACCCATTGCTGCAATAAAACCTCATTGGCTTTAGTGAATGAAAAATGTATTAATATCTGGCTTATACCTCGAGCCGGGCATCCTGCTGCATTATGAGAGGAAGAGATCAGCAAATCTGCCATCTGTCAGCATTTTCCCTGGTACAGGCTCTTCTTTCTTGTGCTTCTTCACCTGTGAGCTGAAGACTCATAAACATAGCTTTTCAGGGTGGAGGTATTATGCTTGGCTCCTCTGGCACCAGTGTTTGGAAATCCATTTGTGTGCCTATCTTAAATCATGCAAATATTTTTTTTCTTTTTTATCTTCTGTGCACTCTTCATCAAGCTTAAAGAGGCTTCCCTTTTCTATTTAAATTATATTTCCATTCACTGAAATAGAAATAAGATACAAATATTTATGTGCATATCGTAAAGCCATTAGTGCAGCTGCAAAGGAAAATGTGTATACATTTGTGTAATTCGATCACTATTATTTCACAGAATCTTAACCCCTCATAGGCAAAAAGGAATCTCAATTCTCATGAAATTTTGCTCCAGGAGAGGAAAAAAAAAAAAACAGAAAGCTTACAAGAAGTAAATCCAGTTTTATTATGAACCTAGATTTTATAAAGAATTATAAAATTAGACTGATAAAATTGGATGTGTATTGCATTTCAATACAGAATCCAATGACAAACATACATACACAATCAGAGTTGCAGAGATGGCGCCATAAACACCTATCCACCTCTACAGCCCTGTTTCAGTTCATGCAAACATCCATGTTTGGACTACCTAACATGTAGTAGGCCTTGGGATGGATTCACAGTAAGAGGATAGATACCTCTGCTGTCACTGATACAATTACTAATGGCAAAGGTGGTTAATGAATAGTAGTCATAAGAATGGCAAGGTGCTCGGTGGAACTATTTGTATCTCATGTTCAGTTGAGGCACTAACACAAATGAAACCACAAATTCAGAGTAAGGTGGGAGACGGCCATGAGTGTCTTCTGTGGAGGAAGCAAATAAAATGAACATCTGTTCCGTCCAGGACAGACGCTAAAGGACCCGCCGAAGACCAGCCCTTAGGACTCTTCCACTCCCTGAACCCCACTCCCACACTGCAGTTGAGTGTCTGGCAGCAGGAAAGATCCTGCATGTGATGAGTTAGGAGCGGGAGGGCAGGGACGCCTTGTGCCTCTGGCCGCCTCCTATTCATATTTCACGTTGCAGCCTAGATGCCACCCCTTCAAAATGTCCGCAGTTCCACAAGACAGTGGCTTCCAGCTGTAAACCCCACAGCACTTTGATCTCCTTAAGACATTGTAGGAAGACGATTTACCAGTCTACCTCCCACATAGCTAAGTGGCCCTCCTTTAAGGACAAGGAGCAGATTTTTTTCCTGTCTTGTCATAATTATTTGACCTAAGAATGTATTTAAAATATTTTTTCCATTTTTTTAATCTTAAAAAAAAAATTTCGATGACAGTTGACATACAGTATTACTTACATTAGTTCAGGTACAGCGTACTCATTAGACATTTATATAACTTACGAAGTGATCTCCCCAATTAATCTGTGCCATACATAGTTTTTACAATATGATTTACTATATTCCCTATACTATGGTTTACATCCCTGTGACTATTTTTATAACTGGCAATTTGACTTCTTTCTCCTTTCAGCTTTTTCACCCCTCCCCGCAAACCCCCTCCCATCTGGCAACCTTCAAAATGTTCTCTGTATCTATGAGGAACCTGATACTTTTTAAAAATCTGTTTGTTTCTTGAAAATTATAATCAGGGCGGCCAGAGGAAAATTAGAGGACTGTCGTGTCCCAGAAGCCCATGGAAGATAGATTTTTGAAAAGGGGAAAAAAAAAACAAAAAAAACACATTTGTTAAATGCTGCTGATCATTTAGAGAAGATGAGGACACGTAATTAATACTTGTGTTTAGAATATGGAAGTTATTTGTGAGTTAGGTAGGTAATGTGCTGTAACGGCTAAGAGGATGAACTTCGGAGGCATTTGTCTGGATTTTTGTCCCCCCTTCACTTTTTACGACTTACTTGCAGATTGTGAGGGTTAAATAAGCTGCTAAATATGTATAAAGTGCCCGGAATATAGTATGGTGTTATTAGTGTGGACTAGTATTCATAATATTTTTACATAAACAGTTTCTCGAAAGTATAGAGAATGAAACCCTATTTGGAAAAAGTTCAAGGGAGATTTGGAGGAGAGAAAGGATTATGTGTGTGCCTTTGAGGAATGTTATCATAAACGAAAGAGGAAAAATGAGTTAATAGCTGGAGGGCAATATTAAACCAAGGAAGAGCTTTTCTTTTTGAGAGAAGAGAGAGAATGTCATGCTTGCATGCTAATGGGAATGTTTCAGTAGAAAGAAAGAAAAAAATGTCAGTGAAGGAGAAAGTTACAGAATTACTGAAATGTCCTCCTCAAGGAGGTTAAAAAACCCAGCACACATGAGAATTGGTGTATGGTGAGTGGGAAGACTGGATTGGGCAACAAACAGGTTTTCTGTGCTCAAAGAAGTCAGAGAAGAGTCATGAGTCCTGAAACTTTGGGGCCTAGGAATGGTCGGTGTTCATGTGATGGGGAAGATTGCAGATGTGCTTGGCTACTGGTTTTCCCAGTGAGCTAGAAAGCAAGGGCTGGAGCTGTGACATTGTCGCCGAGGAGAGTGAGTGGGAGAGTAACTGGATGCGGAGACGATGGTAGGATTGTCAGGAAGCACCACGGGCCCAGGTAAGAGTCAAGGTCATGACTTTCAAGTGAGACCAGTCGGTAGATGTGTGTGTGTCAGTAGATGGGGTAGAGGGTCGGTGATTACAGAAGGAAACGAGGGTAGGAGCAGTAGATGATAGGACCGGCTGGGTAGACACTGGAGTGTAGCTGATGAAATCCGCGCTTCTCTTTTCTCCCTCTTGTACCACACGCAACTTAACTGGCCCCCCTGCCATTCATCCTTCAACTCTTTCTTGCACTGTGGCCCCTGCAGAAAACCTTCCCAGGCCCCTCAGGCCAGGCTGACCACTCCGCCAATATGCTCTGCCAACAGCCTATGCTTGTGGTTCATTACCCATTCAAGTAGCTGAAGTATCCATCTGACTGGTCACACGAGGCTTGACTGTAAGGGACTGGAGGGCACCATCTGTCATGTTTCCATGGCCAAGGATGTGGATGGAAGTAAGCATTCAAACAGCATTTGTGTAGGCACGTGCAAAGGTCTGTGATGGCCCACAACCCAGTCCCTTGTGTGGTAGACAGAATAGTGGCCCCCAAAGATGGCCACACGCTAACTGCTAGAACCAGTGATGATATGACCTGACATGATACAAGGGGCTTTGCAGATTTGATTATATTTGAGGTAGTAAGATTATCCTGAGTTGCCTGAATGGCTTCTGTGTCATCATAAGGGCCCTCAGAAGAGGGAGGCAAGAGGCTCTGTGAGGGCAGAAGTGAGAGGTGAGAGGGGTGCTGTTGATAGTGGAAGGAAAGGCCATGGGCCACGAAAGGCAGGCAGCCTCGGGCCACTAGAAAAGGCCAGGAGATGGGTTCTCCCCGGGAGCCGAGAAGGATCACACACACCTTGATTTTACCCCCTTCAGACACACTTTGAACTTGTGACGTCCAGAACTAAGACAGTAAATGTGAGATGTTCCAAGCCAAGAAGCATGTGGTGATTTGTTACAGCACCAGTAGGAAACTAATGGACATGGTAATTAAGCTATTATTCCCTAGGACTGTAAACAGTACACACTCTACCTCTGTAAAGGGGCCTGAAATCTTCCCTCACAGAGAGCATTGTCCTGAGGGCTGAATTTCTACCTCACTCCTCCATGAACACTGAGATGCCTTCCCTCTGCCTTCTCTTACCCCATCGTTTGATCGACAAGATAAAGAAGTAAATGAATTATATTATGATGCGAGAGAAATGACACAGTTATAGCTTCATGCCGTGTGTGACGATAAGATGAGAAGAAAAGCCTCAGAATTATAGACATGTTTCATTTCAGTCATGGATAACGTTCTGTGTACTCCATTCTTACACACAGCTTAGCAGTTCCTTTTATGATTTCGTCTCTGGGATGCTCTAGCCAATGACACGCAGGTGGAATCAAATTTGAGAAAATATTGGCAGCCAGCTAATAACTTTTTGCACAGTCAGTTGTGAAAGTGACTTCCAGTGACAAAATATATTATACACACTAAAATATTTAAGCTTTCTGGACATGTCGTGAATTGGAAGGCAATGGGTGTTTTATTTTTGATGCAGCTAAATGCCTCCGTGGCTTGATGGCCTTCATAAGTAATAATCAGAATTGCCTCTCAGAGGAAAGTGCGGGAGTTATTCACAAAAGGAAAACTAACCCAATAACCCAAGGTGTCACCATTTTATGCAGAAATAAAGTGAATGTGGCAGCAAGAATAATGAAATGAGATAAGCCACACACTTGAAATTTTATATTTCATGTATTAAAAAATCCTCATAAAAAACTATTTGTGTGTATATACATATACATATAAATATACATATACATACACAAAAATAGAATTCATATAACTTGCATAAATTATCAGCCAAAGAGCTGACTCTAGAAGTCCTTAAATGAATCCACCCACCAAAATGCCCACACACTCTTAGGTCTTCTAGCTGCCACACATCTCAGGTCCATCACTTCTGAGTCTGTCCTTTCTTTCGATTTCTCTAAAACAAAGCCTGTTTATTCCAGGGTGTGCCTTAGGTCTGTCATCCCTCTACTGTGTAATGGAACCACCCACTCCAGAAGATGCTCTCCATATAAGCCTTAATCTTATTCAGTAGGTACCAGCATTTCCTTTGTAATTATTATTATGCAGATTAAACCGAAATCTGCTTTCTTTATCTGTGACCTATGCCTTCTGTTCATTTGCAATTTCCTCAAAAGAGACTTTTTGCAAGTCCTTTCATTTTTAATCTGCACTATAGTCATAAAGTCTGCATTTCCCCATTCCCAATTACTGCTGTATTTTATAATTATTACTGAAGGTGGAGTGTGCGTGGTCTGGGAAGAATATACAGCCCTAGGAGACCACCTCTATTATTTTGTTGTCCGTGCCAAGTAAAGTCACTTCCTGTCCTGAACTGCATTGTCCTCTTAACCTTCATTATCCAGTAAAAATGGAGATTCACAGTTTCTGTTGGGAGAAAAAATTCAGTGTTCAGAGGAAACGAGATCAAGTGTGTGAAAGCATCTAATACCATGGCTGGCACATTTGTTATGATGGGTTTTCTCTTCTTTTGGTGCCTAAGGATATTGAACAGGGCAGTGGATCTTAAATTCTGAGCAAGAAAGTTACAAAGAAAGGGAAGAAAAAGTGAGCATGAATTTTAAGTGATCGTGATGAATGGTGCACAATTAAAATTAAATGATGATACTATTTGGCTGGAGGAACGAGTTAGCATTCTGCCCTGCAGGGTTCCCTAAAGGAAATTCATGCACAGAGAGTGAAACATGGAAAGGAACACTTTGTCATTAATTGGGACTTTAGTATAGCAATGCCAAACACAACTCCAGTGAGTTAGCCCCCAAATATTGTGTATCTTCTAAGCTCCGTATTCGATGCTAGAAGCAAGGAAATAAGTAATCAATACGGTACCTCCTCTTCTGGAGCTTATAGTTCAGTGGGAAATATGCAGATCACAGACAAGTCACTTCAGACAGTTGACTGAATGACAAGGCAGGGCGGATGGGAGTGTCTAAAAGTGGACCTAATTCATTGTATACTGAGAAGGGGCTTGCAATTAAGCTGAGGCTTGAAGGTGAGTAAGAGTTAGCAAGATGGAGAGAGGAATGAATAGGAGAAGTATGCTTGAAGGCCTGGAGATGAGAAAAAAGCAGGAGAAATTGGAGCTTCCATAAATCCAGCACCAGAGGGAAAGGGATGGTGGCACAAGTCCTCAGAGGTAGAGAAGGGCAAATCGTTGGGACCATGCAAAGCGCTTCCTGGTTTTTAGCTTTTCTCTGAAGGTGACAGAGATCTATCGCCCTAGAAAACGGTAGCATATAATCTGCATTTTACAAGTATGTTCCTTGCTCTAATGAGGAGAATGGCTTGGTGGAAAAAAATTCCCAGAGGAGGGAACAGTTAGGCACCCAGCGTGGGTGTCTGGGCAGACAGCCGGATTTCCTTACCTACACTAGATGGGCCTAGAGGCAAAGAAGCTGGCATTGCCAACCACCAACCCCTGTACCCTTAAACCTAAACCCAACGCAAGTTCATGTGGAAGCATTTAGAGCAAATTGTGAGTGTGTTTGTGTGTGGTGTTGAAATCGTCCGCTGCTTTGTGTTCTGTGAAATGTGTTCGGTCAGGTTCAAGGATGAGTTGGACTTGGCATTCCCTGATATTCCCGTAGCTCATCGCTGCCTGGAAATCAAAACGCTAACATCTGGCTCTCATAGGCTATATTGGCATGAAACCTCTCGGCGAAAATTATACGACTTTGGGGGTTTTCACGAAAATAATTAGCATATTTTATAAAGCTTTTCTAATGTCAACCACTATTGTACATCTCCCCCCTGAGGGTGATATCACCCAGTCATATTAACTAAACCACAGACTCTTGTTTCTCTTTGGATGGCCCCTTTCCTATTACACTTCTTCCTATGCTGCATTTCCTATAAAATATTATCTTTATCTTACCACGCCTTTAGATTCTAAAATATTTTAGAAGCTTAATAATATACTTTCGTAACTTTTTTCCAGAATGTTTTAGAAGTTCACAGGTGAAAATGCTTCTGATTTTAAGTGAGTTCTTAGACATAGCACATGGTAAATAGCTTTCTCTGTAGGTGTAGCTTTGCTTTTTAAAAGTATTAGTTTTTAAAGTATCACACTGGCCTTGAATGCAACAAGATTTTTCTGAATAATTGGTATAATGATCACTTTTTTGAAATTTAAATAATACAAAACCAGTTCTTAAAATGACAGTAAAATCAGTAAAAAAAACAAAAAAGAAATGCGGTGTTGTACAAGTCTAGTGATAGGAAGTTTACACGCACTAAACCCAGTCTTGGTTATTTGCGATGGAAAACTATTTTAAATTTGACCACACGATGGTGCTATTACAAAACAAATCCAAAAATAAACCAAATTGTAGTCCAAATATTTGTACTTCACCTGTGTTTCTTGCCAAGAAATGTAACAATTTTTATCAGTGTCTTCTTCTGACTTGTTTTGGATTTCAAGATCTATTCCATGTTTTCATTTGGGGTTTTTTGTCCCTCACGCTATTGCTGATTGTCTCTCAAAGGAAATCAAGTCTATTTTCTTGAAATCTACTGGGGGTGCCAAAAAAATGTACACAAGTGGACATGTTGGTCAGCGTTGCTCAAGCAGTAGTTCGCCATAGTCAAAAGTACTTGGACACTGACGGTAACCATTCTGAGCACCTCTTGTAATTGCAGAAGTCAAACATGACTTGTATTCATATTTCATTATCGGAGTAGATTATTGCAATTTTAATAGTTTTCCTTTCTTAAAATGTGTATACATTTTTTGGTAATGTCAGTAAAATAATATTTCAAAACGAAGGAAAACTCTACTTCTAGTTGCATTCAATATTATTTATTTGTTTCTTGTTATATAGCAGAAAAGATATTTCCTTTATCTGGACCGAGAGTGTCAATTAATGTACAGGTCAGAAACAGAGTGGACCCTTGAGAAAATAACCCGCTCACTTAGGAGCTGAAAGGATGTTTTCATTAATCTGGTCAGGTCCTTCTCATTGCTCACCATCTGGATCTCCATGTGTTGAAAGCTTTGTCTCGCCAGCAGAGGCAACACACAATAAGCACCTTCTCCAAGATACACAGAAATCGTAAGGAATTGCTAACAAAGCATCATTCCCAGATGATATAACTTCTGTCACACCGCGTTCTGTCCAAAGGGTGTGGTTACTACCTATTCCTGGTTTGTGAGGCTCCAAAAAACTTCAGGATTGCCATGTGGCAACTTGTGTAGAATCTGCATGTAATGTCTGAAGGTCCTGGAGACCCTTCATGTGTCATTCAGAGGATAGCAATTTGAGGGTTTGTTGGAGCAAAGAATAAAATCGTACTAGAAACTGCAGACGCTAATGCTCCAAAGATAAAAAATGAGACACTCTAACACTGTAAAGATTACTCAATGATAACTTTAGAGAGAAAACATAAATTTCTCCAAGGGTTTATAGAAAATACTATCTGCTGGTCCTGTTAATGCAGAGTATATTCACCAAACTCATCTGAAAGTTCTCATCCGGAGAAAGAACTTTAATAAAGGTCACAGTTCTATGAGATAAGATTTCTTTAAAAATATGAGTTGTCAAGAAAAAAGCATTTGGTAAAAAGTGACACTGCGTGGAAGGAAATTAATTGAGAGCTAAAAGAAATTACAAATAATAATTAAGTGGAAAAGAAAAAGAAAGAGTAGAAACACAAAGACTAAATTAGTGACTAAGAAAAGTAAAAAAAAAATCATTTTGAATGCAGGGGGAAGATGTCGACAAATTAAACTTGTGAAAGAGAATAAAGTAGAATGCATGACAGAAAATATGCTGGACAGAGAATAATTTCATTCCTTGGAGAACAGAAAAATCAAAATTATGAAAATAGTACAGGAAAAGAACATTCATTAAGTAATAAAGCATATTTTTCTAAAGGAAAGAAAATGAAATTGGCTAATTCAAAGAGCACACAGCATTTCATGCAAAAATAAAAAAAAAGACACAGAAAATAAATACCCAGACATATGCAAATGAAGTTACTGAACTTCAAAGATAAAGGTGTTTTTTTTTAATCTTTCTAGCAGAAATCTCATGCCCCTTGCAAATAATGATTAAAAATATTATCAGGATGGCCCCAGGCTTCCAGACTTTTCCATCAACACGTCTACTGCCAGGATACAACAGAGCAATTTCCACATTGTTCTGAGGTAAACAAGGAGCAATGCAGAAATGTTTATTTTAAAATCCTCTAAAACGCATTCAAGCCTAAAGCCAATAGCAGATATTCTCATACATGAAGAAGTACCAGTGGGACTCAATGAAAGATGTGGGCACAGAGGCAAAAGAAAAATTATTCTACCAGAAAAATCCAACCAACGAAGTATTGATCAGAACAACCATGGTAAAGTGATTCTACTCACCGACAATCGACAATCGGGATTGACTTCTAAAACTAAGATGAAACAACTGTAGCAAGATAAATGTCATTAATGTTGCCAAATTTCAAAAATGTTTAAAAACAAGGAAGGTGAATGGAAAATACTTAAATGCATTAATTTCCGTGTCTTTCTTTTCTTTTTTCATGAGGAATCCCTAGTCTTCACTAACTGCGATTCAAAAGATGTGGAATTTGGTACATTAAGAAACAAAAACTCCTATGGAGTATTTAAAGTTACAATAAAGGAACAAAGAGAATACTTATAAGTAGTAACATGACTAGCGTATATCAAGTTGAAGAAGGAAAAAGAAGTGTGTTTGGTCAGCTGTTGACTTCCCAAAATGCCCACCGGAAAAACCGATATTGATGTTTCGCAAGCACACCTATATATCCGTCTTACTGTAATAAAGGAGAATACTGCTTTGGCAGAACTTAAGTAGTGTCATAGAAGGGGAAAAGTCAAGTTGCAAGGCCTGGTCTGGATGATATAAGGTGGTCTTGCAAGGCAGGGAATTGATTGGGGTCCAGTAAATTTCAAGATACAAAAACTTTGCGTTGTTTGGGGCACAGAAAGACAAGTGTGTATTGTTGAGTAGGCTGATAATTATGACAAATAAGTGGTTTGATTGGTTCATAATTTTATCTTCCTGGAGGCAACTTTTCCTGAGCACAAACCTAGTAATTTTTGCCCAGGGCCAATACTGCTTGACACACAAAAGGAAAGCATGTTGTGTGCTCGCGTTATTTAGCACAGAGACAGGAGCGTATCTTCAGGCCAGAATTTCTGAGCACAAGAGTAGGGAAGTCGACCAGTTTCGGTTCTCAGTATGTTCATTGGTTATTGTTTACTCTAGCAGGGAGGTTGAATCGTTATTGTTTGGGGATATGATCAATTGAGATCAGCACTGGTATTTAATATAATCATGGTTAACAAGTGACAAGTAAGAAGTGAGATAAACAAAAATAACAGACACAGTAAGATGTTTCCTGGTGATCGTAAGTCAGATAATGGAGCCAAGGCTGTTAGTTTTGGGAAGAGAGGATGGGGAAGATGTCGGGGGCTCTATTTTAATTCAGTCAATTACATTGGGAAGTTCTGGAAAGGAGTATGTTTACATGTTAGCATATTTGTGGTCTGGCAGTGAGCCAAAAAATTATCTTGTTTGCCTGAGCACTTTCCATGCATTACGTCTTTGATTAGTTGCTACAGTTGCGTCAGCCGTTCCCAAGACTTTACTTAGTCTCAATGACATGCTAGGAGCAGTCACATGACTCAGAAGGCATTACACTCTGGTTATGGTTTATTACTATACGCTACAGGTCAAAAGCAGCAAAGGGAAAACATGCATGGGGCAAAGTTCAGAAGAAACCAAGCACAAAATTCCAGTTGTTCACTCCCATTGGAGCCACAGAGAGGTGCTTCAATCTCCTAGATATGAAGTGTGACAACACTCGTAATGACTGGCCATCTTGGGAAGCTCATCTGAGCCTTGGTGTCCAGAGTTTTTATTGGGGGTCTATCACATAGGCAGGGGTGCAGCCCCTGAAGGACTTTCCAGTCTCCCAGAGCAGAAGCAAGCATTTACCACAAATGACATTAGTTCGCATAAACCATCTAATTAACTGGCTTCGGAGTGGCCCAAAACCTCAGTGATATAAGAATGATACTACTCCAAGATCTCAGTGCTCAGCTCCCAGGAGCTAGCCAAGGGCCAGTCCCACAGACAGGGCTTCCGAATGTGCAGGGTCTGAGAGAGCCAGCACTGGTGGGTTAACCCTTTCCTGCTTAACCCTTGACGTGGCTGTCACCCTGCAGGTCACCAAGCGTGGATATATTTGCAGGTTTTTTTAAAGCAGCCCAGGTCTAGACCAGTGTCTGAGTACTCACTTGGGGAAGCGGTGGTGACAGTATGGGATTGGAGAGTCACTCAAGAGGTAGAAATAAGAGGACTCGGAAATTAACTGCTGGGAATCAGGAATAAGGAAGCAGAAGAGAAAGATCAGCTATGGGTCTCAGGTTTGTCCTTGGGCATTTGGGCATCTCTTCTCAGTGCCTGTATGAAAGGAAAGCCTTGTGTTTATAACCTGCGAGCAGATGACAATCTGGGCATTGTCAGCTGAATATATTTTTTATAATTTTCAACAGAGACTTACTTCTGAGCTACTGAGGGCCTCATGTCCACCATTTTTAGTTCATGACAGTATACAGTTACTACATTATAATTTTGAGGTGGCCAAATCTACAGTAGTTTTCTGCTACAAACGCCATTTCCAAGGTCATCACCCAGGTATCAAGGCCAGGCCGTGGTTTCCTGCTTCCCAGAGCCTCTGACAGAGCCAGGTGGAATAAGAACTGAACCCAGCACTTACTCCCCTCAGTGGAGCCTTGTGTGAGCCTCCCTTGGCATGGAGTTCATGAGAAATGGACACACACACACACACACACACACACACACACACACACCGTCATGTTACAAGATCAGGGAGCTGGTGCTGGGTCACCAACCACCTTTCTGCCCGGCCCAAATGCCCCGCCATTTGGCTTCTGCCTGCCCAGGGTCAAGAAGCTGCCTCTGGGAAGTCAGTGCAGTGATCCTAGCAGACTACAAGCTGTGGCAATTATGGCACAGGTCAGTCTAGAGTGCTCAATATTGTATACACAAAACAAATTACCCTTGATCATCGTCTGTATCCTGTAGTTTATTCTGTGATGGTATTGGAAAAATTACAAAGAAACAATTGATTTTGGACTCAGATGAAAATTGTCTTCTATCTGTGATACACAACGATATTAAATGACTTCACCAAGTTACTTCAAAGTCATATGACTTTTGTAATTGCTTTGGTGGCTATTTTATATAAAGAAGTAAACAAAAGAAAGGTGTTGAGGGATACTGGAAAATATCCAGGAACTTTGATTCTTTTAAGTTGAAAAATTGCTTGGAAAAGCCCAATAATTATGAGGGAGAGCATATCTTGTCAATATCTTTTAAGAAAAGCTTTCAGATGTTATAGAAACTATCTTGAAATACTAAGCTTTTCTCTTGCAGATTCTTAACAAACTTTTAATAGTTCGTTGTGTGTGACACATGCATATCAATGTCTCAGCAAACTCGGGAAAAAAAATGGTAGCATGAACCCAAAATGACTTAAAATCATTTTCTTAAGTGATTTTAACTTTTGGTAATACCTAGTAAATGTCACAACCATATGGGTAAATAGATAGAAGTTTTTCAACAGACAGATACCTTGTTTTCAAAATCTGTGCCCTGAAATATTTACATTCCAAAGTAATCAAAAAACCATCTTCTCTCCTGCTAATTTAGGCTTTTGTGTTTGTAGCAGTGAGGTGGAGGTGGAAGTAACTGGCTTACTCTACCTTTTGCTTCTAATTGAATTGCAGCTGTTGTTTCTTAGTCAAGGATACATCTTGATTTCACTAAAGTAAGACGTGAGGGTTGCCCACAGTAATTCGGAGGACGCTGAGTGCTTCAAAATAAAAAACTTTGCTCCTTCAGTTGGAGGTAATAAATCAAACACGGCTACTTTATTTTTAGCAATGTGTTTCCCAGCGGAAATGTCAGTCATTTCAGTCATTTCACAGCAATTTTTCTTTTCAAAAACAAAAATCAGTTCGTTTTCATTAAAAAATGATCCTAAGATAGTCTATTTTCAATGTCAAGTTACTTGTTTCTTAGTTGGCCCCAAAACATCTACAATTGCTATTATTTATCCTTAGGAAGACAGGTTATTGTTTTGTTTTTACTGAATAGATATAAATAATAAAACATGAATTTATTAAGTGATAAGATAGGACCTTGCCTTTATAGAGAGAATTATGACATAGAGTTTGATACAGAGAATTATTTGCTGTAGAGCTTTGAAGTAATGACAGATTGGTTAGTAATAAGTAAAAGAGAACTTGAAAATGGTACAGCAATAGGGCATATAGAGAGCGAGCATCATCTTCGGGGTCCAGGAAGACACCCCAGGAATGAAACCCAGATTCATGGAGAGGGCACAGCTGTGGCTCACAGAACCACCATGAAGTTGCCGTGGGCTCTGCCAAGGAAAGCCATTCTTGGGGATGCTTTTACGGGAGGTCGTCGTCTACAGAACCATCTGAGGGGTGCTGAGGGGTCCTGCTGGCCATTAGTGTGTTGACCACTCGGTGTTCCAGGAGTCATTCTCTGCAGGGGCCACCACCTTGCAGGAGTGTTAGGAGTTTGGTATTGGGCAAGATGCTCAGGGTGCAAGATTGAGTCCTTTGGAAAAAGCGCGCAGCTTTCCGTGGGACGTTTCTGTCTGTACTCATTGGTAGAGTATCTGGGGGTTTTCTCTGCACTTCGCAAGAGGAATAGGGAGAGATGTGTCTACTGCATTTTCCTGGAATCCAACGTCTTCCTTTGCCTTTGCAATTTATTTTTCTTTCCTCTGACCAGTGCTTTTCTGGTCTTTAAATTAGTATATTGGGTCGGACATTGTCCTCTCTTTTGGGGGGGAGAAATTCTCTTCTGGAAACTAAATTAACTTTCCCCACCCTCTTTTCTCCTTCCTTCCTCCCTGCCCTTTGTTCATTTACTCCTTCTATAGCCAGCCTCTCTGCCCCTGCCTTCCACCGTCCTCCTTTCCGGCCA
Source organism: Rhinolophus sinicus (assembly GCF_057876585.1). Taxonomy (NCBI): domain Eukaryota; kingdom Metazoa; phylum Chordata; class Mammalia; order Chiroptera; family Rhinolophidae; genus Rhinolophus; species Rhinolophus sinicus. The sequence continues at coordinate 66,097,607 of NC_142506.1, forward strand.
CATAGTCAGAACCTTTGCCATTGAGATTACCTGTATGTTTATTTTGATTTTGAAAAATAAAATGACAAGTGAATTTTGTAGTTTCAAAACCTAATTTGTCTAAACAACTAATTTGTCTGTAACAAAAAAAAGCAAAAAAAAAAAAAAAAAAAGAAAAGCACCAAGAGCTTCATCCTCAGAAACAATTTTATTATTTAATTTAAAGCAGTTTAGTTAACTGGTAGCAAAATGGTACATAGACAATAAACAGAGCCAGTTCCCATAGGGTTACAAGGACTATTATTGACTTTGTGTTTTATTTTCATGTGCAAGTCTAACTATTTTTAAAAGGCAACAGTTTCTTAAAAGGCTTTTTATAAGCATTTTTTTATTTTTTAAATAACAGAAAGACTAATGAACTCTCATTCTTATAGCAAGCTGATATGAATTGTGTCATACATTAAATTTGGACTAATGTTCATAATCAAAAATAAGTATTGTAAAATGTATGAAACAAATTGTTTCGTTTTATGGGAAATATAGTCATATCCTAACTTAAGATCCTAGTCTTGACAACTGTCATAATGTAGAAATACTAAACTTGAGATCTTGTGAGGAAATAGATGATTCATAAAATCTCACATTGATTCCTAGAAATGTAACAAAGTGAAGAAATGGCAACTCAGAAAACATCATACTTGACTATTGATGTGCAAATATGAAACAGGTCCATTAAATTCATCAGTGTTCTCCATTACATATATCAGTTAGAGTCTGCCTTTGGTTTGAATAATTTACATGTTAATATGTATTTGTCAAATGTATTTCCCATGGGTTTATAACATACATACCTGTGATACAATATTGCCTTAAGGTATAATTTCAATTTTAAGTAACTTTTTATAAATTCTACTTCCCTGTCTAAGAAAATTAAAGATAAAATCTCCCTGATTTAGGGGAAATTCTTGGTGTTTCCGTTATTCCAAAATAAGAGTAGTGTAAAATTACTAAAACAACAACAAATAGGCATTTCATATTCTATAAGCCCAACTATACAATGGCTAACATCTGTAATTCACATTTTATGTTTTACATTTTTATTTCTACAGAAATTTTTGGGGACTATTAGGCTTTCTTTATCTGTATTTTTTAATCAGATTTTCTTTCAATTTATCTGCTTCTTTTTGAAAAAATAGGATAAAAAGTCTCTTTCTGGTCTTACATGTCCTATTTTCTGTTGAATTAAAACTCAATATCAAATTCAAAAATTGAAAAAAAATACAAAATTAGAAGAAAAGTATATTTCTAAATTTACCAATGTCTCTTCCATGGGAATACCTTAATACATCCCATCTACCTGGCGAACTTTGCTTTAGTGCTTTTCATTCCGTTTATGATGGGGGATAAATATAGTCAAAAGCACTGGTGTCACCAAGGCTCAGTTTATATTTAATTTATAACTGTAGATTTCTACATGATTTACATCAAATTTCAATGGCATAACTACCTAGCTTTATTACACTCTTTCCTCACAATGTTAAAACAGTTCCTATAGATAATTTTTCAAAATTAAATCAATTGTTTCAACATCCCTTGTTTTAGTGTATGACTATTTAAATACTAAAAGCATAAAGGACTTCCTATGTTTCAGTATTTCTTTGGATTACATAAGACATACCATTTTCCTTTTTTGAATTTTAAAGTATCTTTCTAATGAAATACTCTGTATATATGAATGAAAAATTTAAAAACTCAAGAGTGTAATAATGAACTTCATTACTGCATCCTTCAGTTACTGTCTCAATTCTTGGATTAAATTAAGTCAATAAATGTGTTTTAAATATTTTATCTATGTTAAGCATTCTTTTAGGAGAACAATCAATATTTGCTTTTCAGTCCACTTTTCTTGGCATACAGTGTATTTCAGGCATAAAGTTAGCAAAAAGTTCAGGTACTTGATATTTCTTTTTGTTTGTTTTGCTTTCTTCAATGCAATAAAACATGCTATGAGCATCTCAAATTCTAAAATAAAGATGATATCATGTGAAAAGGCAACAAAAACAGGTTAAAATGAATAAAGGTTTATATTCTAAAGTGAACCATGGTTCTTACAAAAGTGTCAGGCAACAAGTTTGTTTGTTCATCTCTGTGGAGAGAAGACTAGACATTTATAATGAGCTCGGCTTTATAAAAGAGCGAGTTTAAAGAATATAATATGACACATTTAATTTTTAGAAGGAGCAACAATCTTCTCTGTCCGTTGTGATGCCCCAAATATATCTGGACTTTTAGTGTCCTGTCATAAAACCTTAGTACTTACTTTTTAAATTGGCTTCATACAGTTTGGATTGCTGTCAAACAATTAAATATCAAATTTTAAATTTTGTGTTTTAACTTAGGTTTTCAAACTCATTCCATTGATGTCTTTCAAATATTAACAGGAGGAATGCCAATAAGCAGTACATTCAATTTCAAAATAATCTATACTTTGAAGAGAATAGATTTTTTAAATATGAGAGATATGAATATATTCCACTCATGTAATGCCAGCAACACTTCTTTTCTTTCATTTCCCCTAAGATTCAGAGTTCTTTCAAGCAAGGTCCTTGTAGGAAAAAAGAAGTCTCTTGTTTTCTCATTATCAAAGCTGAGTTTCCTCCCGAGAGTCTTGACCAGCGGTGGTGATGCTGTTTTTTCGACTGGGTTCACTGTTTGGCAGGTACGCCAGTGGATCTGGTCGGATTAAGTATCTGATGAGAGAAAACAAAGCAAATAACTGTAATCGTCAGTAAACACAAAACTAAGTCACACTGAAACTTGAGATGCTTCTTCAAATGTATTGTTCAGTGTTTAGGTTATCTAAAACATCTCTATTTAGAATGTTAGTAGAAGGACTCACAGTTTAGTTGACTTCTAAAATTCTTCAGGGTTTGAATAATTTCTATAGTTAAAATGATTAGGATGATGAATACTGATGAACAAGCATCGTTATATTTCAGTTATGATCCATTGCACCGCCTTCATTTTATCAAAGGTTTATGATTTGTTTTAGTATTTTAGTATTTTTTTGATTGATAATCCATCACATTGGCTATTTTTCTATCAAGGAGACCTAAATCCTAACCATGATTCTTCTATTGCTTAACTGCTCTGAATCTTATTTTTATCACGGTTAAATACATTTGATGTAAACAATTTTTGTAGTCTTTTTAATCTAAATATGCTATGATTCTATAAAATCAGTGATTTCTTAAATGTTATGGAGACTATTATGGACAGAGAATCGTTTATTTATTTGGAAATTTATAATCTAAAATTCAGTAGAATAAGAATTATACAAAAGTACCAACAATAAGTCTTAATTCATTCTGCTACTACATAGGAAATGTTCATCTGCCAAACTCAAGCATTTCATTACTGCTAAGATTTGAGAGAGGTGTTTTACTTCCGGCTGAGAAATGATGGCATGAATGTGTATTTCCTGAGCACATTTAGAATTCTGAGCTAGGACCTGGGAATGGAGAAAGTCACAAACCTGACCCCTGCCCTGCAGAAGATCAGTAGAGTTTAACTGATGAAGCAGATACAAAGAAGAGAAAGATATTCCTACCATCACAGGAGATAAAAAGATCAATAGAAAGAACTAGGGAATAGTTTCGTCAGGAGGTCTGGTTCAGCTGTATCTCCAGGCTGAAGTAGAGACAGGCAGAAAGGCAATCTAAGGCTTGGACTAAAGGGGGCACAGACAAGGGAGGTTCCTGATAACATTTAGGAAACAAGTTGACTTTAAGACTGGTTAGGCCAGGAAATAGACGTAAATTCAGGAAGAAAAGTAGAGAACAGTTCATGACGGACCTTGACCGTCAGTATAATTTCTGTTCCAAAGGCAGCAGGAAGCCACTGAGGGGTTGAGTTGGGGGAAGGAAAGTAAATATATGTAATGCAGTTTTGCAGAAAGTTTTATTTCAGGTGCGAATGAAATTAGTATTCATAGTTTTGTAATGATTTTAGAAGGTACAAAAAATGAACAAAGAAACGGTAATATAATAAGAGTGAGACTAATATAAGAAACTAATATAAGAGTGAGAACTCTGATGAACGTGGTACTTTTCCTCTTAAAAAAATAAAGGAAAAATATTCATAAAATATGTTCCTTAATGAAAATGAGAAAAGGCCATTTAAAGCATTGCAGTCTATTTTCTTTGATCAAATACAAGTTAATGTGAGTGTCCTTGAATCTATTAACTGGATTTGTTATCTCGGCACACTGCTTTATAATTACTTTAAATATCAATAGCATTGTAGATCGATGAACAAAACTACTAGTGCACAATAAGCTTTTTAATGCCATATCATCTAGTGATTTATTGTTCTTTGAATCAAATTAATGTTGCCCCTTCATTTAAAATGAACTTTTGAGAGCAATTTTTTAGAAAAACATAAAAGGCATGAGTATAATCCATTATCCCTTAGATTCACTGACGTAGCTGCAAAAGTTCCTTCCCCTATTATGATCATTACAAAACCTACGAGCTTAATAAAATAAATGTCTTAAATGTCTTTTTATGTATTACTTGTCATGGTAGACATTTTTTTCATGATATTTATCATTGCTCCAGTTATACTAAAATTTAATTATCTCAATGCCACATATACAGATCTTGGAAAACATTTTTTCATCACTGTCAAGCTGATGGTTTAGTTGAAAGCTAATAAAAAAATAATATCCAGAAGACAGAAAATATTATGCTTATTTTACCTGTGTATATTATAACATACATATTTTATTTGCAAATTTAAGAGTTTGGGGAATTATTTCTGATTATAAACATCTATTTGATAGAAGGACATGTGCATAGACTGAAAGGTTAATAATGTCTTCCTATTCCATCAGAAATAACCATGGGAAATATATTAAGCTCAGGGAACAGAATTTATTATGAAATATAAATAAGGTAAGCATAACTTTTTAAAAACCGTACATAATTAATACAACTATAATTAATTTGCAAGAGACATAAGAAGGTTGGAATTACATGGGCAGGTTGGAGAATGAATAAAAATTGCCTGATTTTATGGATTTAAAGGAAGAAAGAAGTGAGTAAAATGGGCAGAGGTAACATAGAGCAGTTTTGTTTTATTACGGTAATAGACTAAGTGAAGTGTCCAGAATGGGCATTTGAGAGCCAAGTGCATCATAAATAAGACATTTTCTTCCAACTGCAAGTACTCCACAAATTCACCACCACCACTGGGTATAAGTTTTGACAGCTGCCTTAAGAACTGCCTTAGCCGCTAAAATGACCATTCCCCTGAATCTCACAGGTCCTGTGTTCCAACCAGAATCATCAGACAGCAAGTTAAAGCATTATTATATTTGTTAGTTGTGTCTTAGGTGCATGAGATAAACCTTTACACCCTGATTTTGGGTCAGAGTTACTCCTGCTGATAAATTCTCCTAAGAAGTTTCTGAAACACGTTCATCTTTCCGCCCTAAAACTGACCACTGCTCAGTGGTCTGAGAGTCATTCTTTTACTTTTTCTTCTTTATGTATCTCCTGTTTGGAACAATCATTCTCTCTTTTGCTTTATTCATCCAGAAGATGAAAAATAAATATTTTCTATATAGAACTAGCCTCCCTTCAGAGCTGCGGCACTATATCTCTATAGACTTTCTAGACTTTTCCAGTTAGCCCACTGAGCAATGTATCTGAACCCCAACTCATCAGCTCTCTCTCCTCCCCAGCCAACAAATCCTGTCTCCTGCTTGGAAAATGGCCTCCCTATTTGGATTTGTTTCAGTACACCAGCATTTTGTTTGTCTGTTTCTTTGAAATCTTAAAGCCACGCATGCCTCTTTTTCCACCTGCCACAGCAATGAACAAGTCACACTCTTTCCCTTCATAAATTTATCTCCAGACGAGCCTGCTTTTATTATACTAGTCATTGTCTTAGTGTTGTGACCGGTTATCCCCTTTAAACCTGCATAACACCTTTCCAACTGGTTTCCCTATTAAAGAAATAAACACTGTTTCTACCCCAGTCAAAATCTCCCACAAAACTGGCCATCTATATAAGTAGGCTTCTGATTCGTGGCGTATCACTACCTGTAGATCTAAGCCACTGGCCAGGATCCATTTTATGCTCTGCATGACAGAATGTTCTCCGTCCTCCAACTCTCCAACCTTATTACTTACTTTCCTGACGATAGATACAAACACACCCTGCAGACCTAACACCCACCAAGACTTACAGTCTTTGGCATTTGTTTTAAGTCACTAAGACAGTCTGGGGTTCACTACCTGGGGGAAGCAGCTTTCATCCAGGGACCTTGGGAGCAAACTATTGTTAGGGATTTCTCTCCTGGGCTTAAATAAACAGCAGTCAAAATGCCTTTTCTAATGTCTTGCTACTTTCTCACTCATACGTGTAGTTTCTGATGAATCAAATTACTACTGTAGACCTTTTCCTCAGAAGTGTTTTGACCTATTTACTTTAGCTGGTGAGAAATCTGAGGTCGTTAGAACTAGGTAATGTGAGATATTTCAGGTTTACCTTTGAGCTGGTCTCTTATTTTTCCACATATTTTCTCTGACTTCCACACATATATGTTAGCTCACAGAATACAGAATTCATGCTGCCATTTCCGTTCTTTTATTCCTGTACAATCCTACAAGGACTTTTTTTTAAATATATATATTTATAGCATTACACAAAGCAACACATAAAATGCATCAGTTTATCGAACACAGAAATTGGACTTGGACATTCATATTGCAAGAATCAGAAGGGGCTCTCCTGGTGGAGGTAACAATATAAAAACAAGTGAATCAGTGGATTGTACACATAAATGCCTTGTGTGCGGCATGAGATCAACTTACACAACGTCGTTCAGCTCTAGTCTGGTGTCTGGAGATGGGTTAATCAGGATATAGGAAAGGGTGCTCTGTTGATCATTCATTTCATCTAAAACATAAATAAATGCCACATTTGTTACACTACGCAGGGAAATTACAGGAATTAGTATCAAGCATCTTATCTTCAAAGCACAGAGCTATCAACGGGAACTCGCTATCATTTGGGCCACAGCCCGACTGTGTACATAATTCCAACTATTTTCAAATTACCGTCATTGGAAATGTCTGACAGGTACTCATTTTTTGCTCCAATAGGTGATAAAAATAAAGTTTCTATTTCTGCTCTAAACAACCACAGCTACAGTCTACCCTTTAAGCTTTTATCGTGAAAAAGTATTTCTGTTTTAAAAAAGCTAGACAAGATGTTGACTTGATTTATTATGCTTTATCAATTATAAAAAGTAACTGTGGTTATAGGTGGCCATCCCAGACAGGAGTATTCATATGGGAAATTCTGTGGAAAATCAGCTAATGGCATTGTACTTAGAAAACACAACAGAAATGTTTAAAAAGACGTGAAGGCCCTAAAAATGTTTGGCTTGGTTACATATCCGAGGTTTGGATCTATCTGATACAAACCATAGGATCATTTTTGCAGAATGCAAAGAATCCTGTGGAGCAGGATTTAACTGAAAGTTTCAGGGCAAGTGTCCTACGGAGTCATTTGTTTTTCCTCGACAACAATATATTTTTTAAACTAAAAGGCTGTGCCCTTTTAATTTTGTCAATTCACTCTCAAGACATGGTCAGCCTTCAAATTCAGAGAGCTGACCTGGCATTATATAGAGATACTGAAAAAGAAAAGAAAACAGCTTTGGAGCTAAAGTTTTCAGCTGTCAAGGCTTTGATGAGACGTAAATGTAAGGCCACGCGGACACACATTTCACGGAGCATCAATCCTTCCAAGGTGAAATGTTTAGGTTGTGAGGGCACCGATTAAAACCCTGCTCTAGAGACGTAGTACGCTTCTAGACACTTCAGTGGTAGACAATACTTGAAAGAAGTACTAACTTTTGCATTTGATCTAAAATCCAAGTATAGCTTTCATGCTGATAAAGATATATCAGTACTCACATAACTACATGCAAATAAAGTGAAGGCCTTTTTTCAGCCAACGTAGCTGACCCTGATAGTTTCCTACACTGGGAAATACATGCTGTTTTCATAAAATAATGTTTACCACTGGGTTCATTTAAATAGCAACGTGGGACTTGAATACGAAAGACAATATTTGTAGTTATGATATTTCAAGGTGATACACAGATGCTCCCTATTTTTAAAGTCTGTAAATGAAAACCTTTATCTTACAAGGCAGATAACTGTGGTATAACTGAACCCACCATAAGTACGCCAGTAAAACTGATGATTCAAATAAAGGAATAGATTTGGGTTGCATATGTCTCTGGGATAGACACACAGAATGGTAGTCTGCCATAGGATGGGGTGCCAGGCAAAATAGGGCATGTCCAGTGAATTCTGAATTTCAGATAAAACAGTTAACAGTTATTTAGCAGAAATATATCCTAAACATTGCATGCGTCAGACTTGTTCTAAAACTTGTCTGTTGTTTATCTGAAAATCAATTTAACTGGAAATCGTATATTTTTATGTTAAATCTGTCAGTTTTACCTAGAGGTAGGTGGCTAACTCAGCTGTTGAAAATGGAATTGCAATGAGTATATGAAATGAGTTTACTCTCAATAAGGAACAATTCCAAGTAAAGCATATTGTCCTGGCCTGAGATTGCCAGAATCATCTTTCTATAGAAAAAGCAATTTCGATTTATGTCTCCTCTTTGAGAAGTTTTCCCCTGTGTGAATTTCCACAAATGCTGTACAAAGGAACAGAAATTGATAGTGCCTTCTGGAAACTAAAACATAACACTCTGAAATGTAACAGGTCTGTAGAACACCTCTGTCTCATTTGGCTAATCAAATTCTTATATGGACAGTGGCATTATTGAACTTTCTCTGATAAACAGTGAATATGATTGAACAGTGGCATTAAAGGAAAAACAATTTTAACAAATAACTTCTTAGTCATTATTAATACCCAACTTTTCTTCTAGGTAATTAACATGATGCTGTAGTCATTTTTGGTTCTGGGATGAAGTCCAAATCTATTGGTGACTCGGTTTACCAGTCACAAACAAATGTCTAGATAACAGAGAGATTTACAGCAGTAGATAGAGCTATTGTGTCAATAGTGTTTTTCTGTGCAAATAACCTGTTTTATTCATCGTTCTGAAGATTTTGATTTTTTTCATGGATTCCAGGAATTGGAGCAAACGCTTTGCTAATGAGCTCAATTCAATGGTTCCATATGGTTTAGATCAAGATGTGAGTGGCAACACGATGAGACCTGGACATTGTGGGTTTCTTTCCTCACCCACCCCCCACTCACTTCCCCTCAGGCTTCCTTTAAAGGAAGTGGCTGAGTTCAAAGCTATTCTGTCTTTCTCTTTCATGTCTGCCTTGCTGTAGAGTTCATTCTGGTGGGCCATGCTGCCTCATTGGGAAGTCCTACAGTTCACTCTTTCTCTTTGTGGCTTTGTGTTTAATAATTAGGAAGCAAGGCTTTAAAAGCCTGTTGGGGTCACACATCAAAACACCATTCAACGATCAAGTTTCAGCAGCTGTTAAATCTGCTCTTTTCATCACTATCTGTAGTCCTTAGGTTATTTTTCAGGTTTTTCTGCATTCTGGGAAGAAAAAAGGTGGTAGGTTCCCTAGATCTTGAAGACTCAGTCATAATAATTATCACTGGTAGAGACAAAGACACCAATGGATTAAATAAGGGTTTTTACCAAAAATGTAATGACATGTTCAGTGAATAAAATAAAATGTTTATGGAAAATTTGGCTCATGAACCAGAATCAAGACTCATATTTCCTATCAAGCAAAAATATCCACAAAGGAAATCTGTTGAGAGGACATGCGATGTGTTCCTGATAAATATTCTCTGACGTTGGCAAAATAAAAGGCCGTGTATAGTTTAAATGGTTTTATTACAATTATTATTTCATCATTGACATAATTATCATAATGGAACTATTCTTCTTATGAAAATTTGAAATAAATGTACTAGAATATTGAAAACTTGGAGAGAAATTTTAGAGTCAAATTCAATAATTTCTCATATTTACCAAGAAACTTATTTTACTATCTTAATTAATGTATGAAATTATTCAGTGAAAAGCTTCATATAACAAATATTTTGTTTAACATGCTTCATGTAAATAGACCATATTATAAAGGAAAAAGAATTATACTCCCATTGTTCTGACAGAATAATTGATTGAGTCGCAGTCCACACACATGAGTTTCATTTTTTTAGTTTGTTTTGGTTTTAAAATATTTTCTATGAGGTATTTTAAGAGCACTTTTAAAAAAGAATAACATTTGATAAGGAAAGTATGAAATCTTACTTATATTTGTGTAGATTTCATTCAATAATACTTTCAAAAACACATGCCCATTATGTATTGTGTAATCAGAAAAACATGTCCAATAATGAATACAAAGGTATCACTGAGAGGACCAGTTAAGAACAAAGGCTCTGAAACCAGAGTGTCTGCCTCAAAATCCTGGCCTTCCCAATTACGGATGCTGAGACTACAGGCAGATTACTTAATTTATTTTTAAATCTCTCTGGGCTCAGTTTCCTCACCTGTAAAATGGGGTAACAATAGTGCTATCTCATAGGTTATCATTAGAATTAAATTGTAAATAAATAATCAACATAATTTAAAATTAATACATTAATATAAATATGTCATTCTTAGAATGAGCACCTATTCATATCCAGTACTACGTAATGGTTTCCTATTATTATTCTAGCAGGCAAAATCAGTCTGTAACTTGGAAATAACAATCATCATACCTGTATATTGTGATATGAAAGTATTGCAAAGATAAGGAAGAAAAGTGATCAGACAAAGAGAACAGCAAATGGGAGAGGTTGTTGGTTTTAATTTGGGGAAACAGAGCCCAGAGGATAGACTAAAGTGAGCAAGGAGGACGTAACTGGAGACGATGCTGAAAAGACCAGCTAGGACCAGGTCCCATGGTGCATTAAGACCTTGATGAGAAGTTTGAGATTTATTCTAACAGCAATTGGAAGCCACTGAGTGGTTGTAAGGGCGGGAGATTTGGTGGCAAACTGAATATATCGCCTTGGCTGCTCTGTGGAAGATGAACTTTGGGGGCTCAAATTTGGACAGGGAAATGGTAAGTAGGTGAATAGTGCGGAAGCCCAGGTGAGAGATGACAGTGGCTTGGTAACAATGGCAATGGAGAAAATTTGTCAGGAGGGAGGGAAAGATAGCTGAAGAGCTTCAGAGCTTGAGGGGGGGGGGGGGAGAGACAGAGACAGAAAGAGAGAGAGAGAGAGAGAGAGAGAGAGAGAGAGATTGTTTTAAGATGAGAGACACCACAGTATATTTGAGTGCTGATGGAAAAAGCAAGTAAAAACAAAAAGAAACCGGTGCTGTAGCACACTGAGGGCATGGTTTTCCTTCCGTCACTACAAGGAATCCCTTATCAGAGAACATACTCTCAGTGGCTCAGTGCTTCTTTCTCCTACATAGTCTACTAATCCAAATCATCCGTCATCGCATAACCCACTGGTGATTTCATTTTCCCTCCCAGACCTTTTTAGCAATTTTCTTGAGAGGCAGTAAGCTGTGTAAAACAACCTGCAGACCAGGAGTTAGGCGTCTTTAGTACAAGTGTGCCTGTAAGTTAACTGAAAACTTTCTATATGATTTTAAGCATATCATTCAAGTTATCTAAGGATAATCATTAGTGCTGCATTATGAATTCTGAAATCTAGGAGGTTCAATTTGATCTCTTTTCTGTCTTTGATTTCTCTCTTTAGCATGCTCCTGTTTTTCTCCACCATGTTGACCACACTATAACTGTTTTAATAGCCTGTTTTCTGGATCCCTTTCTATTAGTTGATTTTTCAGGTCATATTTTCTTATTTAGGGTCCACCTGAGTGACTTCTAGCCTATAAAAGGCTTAACTCATTTGTTTCCCTTCCCTCAGGAACAAAGGTATACACTCTCTTTTGTCTGGTGTCTGCACACTGTTGATTTTTTTTTTTCTAGTTATATAAATTGAGAACATAAGCATTCATCAGAATCAAAAAATTCTTCTTGTTGTTTTAGAAATGTTAGAAAGCTCATTCTTTGCTCATTCACTGACTATTTATACTCAACCCATAATAAAATGTTGAAAGTAAAAACTTCACTCAACCAATTAACTTCTTTTCTCAGTGACAAAAGATATTTTATTTTATTAAAATTGGCCACATTTTTCTTATACATATGCCAACACATAACATTTGAATTTTCATTCAAAAAATAAAATATATGTATATTTAAGTGCAATTAAGTTAACTATGGTGTTAAATTATGTAAAAATGTCGGTATCATTGAAAAATTAATGTTCTGGGAAGAATATGGTACAGCTCCATGAAGCAAAATTTTGTAGATTTAATTTAGGAACATATGGAAAATTCATTGCCCAAATATTTTCATTTAGTATATATCATTATGAGCTCAACAATCACCCTCTTTGAAAGCTTCATTACTTTATCTATTAAGAAAACCACTGAGTTTGTTTTTTTCTATTAACATTCTATATATAGAATGAGAAAAACATAAAACAAACCCATGTATATCTCCTAACTACCTCCTTGTGAGAATGGATCGGTTCTGGAAATACAGAACAACATAAAGTCATCCATTTTCTGGGACTCTATGCTGGGAATATATTGATTGGCATATCGATACCACTGAGAAAAAATAAATATTTCAAAAAACAATGAAAATTTAGTGTCAATTTCCTTTGAAATAATAAATTGTTGATGAAGTCACTAGAGTGATCTCGGATACTTTTTTCATTCCTCCCAAGTACTAATGTTGCAAAACATTCTAGAAGAAATATTTAACTACAGCGACTTTTCCCTCTTTGGTAATTTGCTGTGAGATAAATTTGTAAATAATTCTGTGCTAGAAGAAGGTAACTGACATTGGTTAGGATTTGGGGGATTTGTGTTGTCATTATTGAAAACTTATATGAGAAAGATCAATGATCTATGTGTCCCAAAATAGAAGTTGATGGTGTTATCATTACTATTACTACTACTACCATCACCATATCTATTACAGTGTGGGTGAGCCTAACAATCGTTTATTAAATTTATTTCTTCCCCATAAGAAAGAGACTACCATAGTTTGCTATGTATATGCACCTTTTTGCCCAAATTTGTGAGGGAAAAGTAAGGATGCACATTATACATGAATAGTACTAAAAAACTGAAATGAAAGGTATTTTTTTTCCCTGAAAGTTTGGGCCAAAAATGTGGGTGTGCATTATACACAGAAAAATGTGGTAACTAACATTTAAGTCACCATGTTTTATACACACACACACACACACACACACACACACACACACACACACATTTTTGGTTAATCTATCCAATAGTTCAGGTAAATTATAAATTTGCTTTACAAATAAACCAAGGCTCTCTGATGGATGTAATGAATTCTAGTATCTAACTAGTAGATAACCTTTTCCTCACTCACAAGGATTTTTTTATTTGCTCCCTTGGCATTTCATCTTTTACTAACAGCATGAAACTTAACGACAATCCACAATTGGCTTGTACCTATAAGCAGCAGTCATCCCAGGAAGACTTACTTGCTAATTTATGCTATTAAAAGCATATGTTATTCTATGGGTTGATCATTAGTAATCTGTCAATAGTTAGAATAATTTTCAGTGAGTATAGGAGCCCTTCTAAAGAGATGGTTGAAAAATTATGCGTTATTTACATAAAGAAAACAATAATTATTCACATTGCAATGTAGTTTATAGATTAAAACATCTATGTACACACAACCAACCAAGTGAAAACCTCATGGCAAACACTTTAAAAATATCTTTTTAAAGTAAATTTGATTGCAATTCTATAACTAGTCTGTAAATTATGGAGGTAAATACTAAAGTACATGCTGTCTGAAATTTACCTAAAAATCATATGAGAAGTGAGGGACGTTGGTGGGGATTGTACATGAAAGAAGATAGGCCAAGTGTTGATAGTTACTGAAGCGTGATAAAGAGTCTGTGCATTGTACCATTCTTTCCACATTTACTCATGTTGGAAATGTTCTGTGTTAAAATTCTAAAGATATAAAAATGAAAAGGAAAATTAAAGAGATTAGGCTCACACAGAAAGAACAGCTTTTCTTTTGAGGCTTGCATTCTGAATTATTTTCAAAACACTCACCCTTCCACTTTTGGCATCATTCTCAGGAGATGATTGTGCCTCTTACTATCAAATGAAATTTTACTCGACTTCCTTTCAAGTTGTACTACAAGGGTACTGCATTTAAAAACATGCATATTTTCCCCATTTCCAAATAGCTAAGCAGAGGGCCCCAACTGTGGGCCCTCTCCTGTATTTCCAACTCTTCTTTCATGGCTCAGTCTTAATAAAAATGCTCATATGTCTCCGATCTTCAAAGCAAATAGCCCCTCTTCTTTCTTCACTTTCCCATCCAGCTATCTCCATCTTTCCCACTTTTCCTCCACAATGAAACTTCTTCAAAAAGACCCACTGTGGCAGAGAGCGGCAGCTGCCTCTCAATAGCTGTTCTTCTCTTCTTTAATGTTCGATCTGAGCCACCAAAAACAACACATACTTCCTTGCCATTGGCACACAGTTGAAAGGATGGGTGCAACTCCTTGGTAATATGTTTTAATTGAAGAGACCGCCCTTTCTTCTCTGGTGTCTCAGTCTTCCTGCTAGATGGAATGTGAACCAAATAATTGGTGTTCCAACATCCATCTTGTATCACAATATGACTTTGGTAATGGAAGCAAGAGGTGGTGAAACGATAAGAAAGATTAAATTTCCAACGCCTCGGGAGCCCCTGATATATTTAAATCCACCACATCCAAATCCTTACCGTCATCATTCCTCATGCCACTCCATGTAGCATGTACACATACCATGTGACTGATTCTCACCAAGATCACCCAATGACCCATCACTCTAGCTCCAGCACTATTTGGCACTAGTAAGCATGGCCTCCTATTCTCTAGTCCAACACTCCCCAGTGCTTTTCTCACATCATAGAACACATAGGAAATGATATTTGTACTCACATTGGGGTCACAGACAAAACTGCTCATGGCTGGAAGTAACCAGCCTGAGAGGTGCCTCTGACCATCTCAGGCCCCACCCGGACTTCTGAAGGCATAGAGATCAATATCACGATAAAACATGTAACCAATTGATAGCATACTATTGTGCTATGGCACATCTTTGGGGTAATTCACTTCTACACACTTCAGTCTCCTGTTCTTTAAAAATCCTTCCTTATCATTCCAGAAATACTAGTATTTTCCAGAGCTTTCCTGGAGTCCTTCACCTGGGGGGTTATTTCTCCTTTTCCTCTGGCTTTAATTAAAAATATATATGCTAATCACTCTCAAGTCGGTATCTTATGTCTTTTTCTGAGCACCAGCCAGCAGAAATGCGGCTTCTTACACGTTGCCGTCAGAAGTCTTCCAGGCGCTCAAATTTATTATCTTCACCCATGTATGCGTCTTCTTCTTCTAAGCTGAGTGAGTATCACCACCGGACGCCAAGTTGTTTAAAGTAGACCCCTCAGAAGTCAGCGTTTGACTCTTCTCTTTCCCTCTCCTTTGTGTCTTATATCCAATAGTCAAAAACAATGTGTGTTGCCTCTCGGAGCAGGCCAGACGTACTTCAAAAAATCGATCACAACTCATAGTTAAATCAGTCATCGTGCCTGGTGTGTAAAGTATTTCTAAACATGTGTCATCAGTGAAGCACTGTACAGTATTCACAGTAATGCAGAAAGGACACATGGTTTAGTGGAAACATTAAAAGATATGGGGTCAAATGTTATAAGTTAAAATACCAATGCAAGCATATGCTTGGCCAGGTGATGCAAGCAGAACGTGTCTTTTCACCTATAAGCACTCTACTTGTTCACACATTCAGTGTGCAGTTACTGGGTTCCTATGTGTCAGGAAATGTGTCATGTGTTTGGGATACAAAGGTCAAAAGATGAGTAAGACATTCCCTTTTCCTCAAAGAAGGAAGACAAACATGCAAAATAATTGTTTTAAAGCCTGCTTCCTTAATGGAGACAATATTGCCCCCAAAGATGCAGAATTTGTTTTTGTTTTTTAACTGTGAGAGAAAAAAAAAAACTACCTTTTTTATGTGTAAAACACAGATAGACTTGTAGTACTAAAATAGACGTACGGTAGAGTGTAGCATCACGTGAATGCCTGTTCCAGCCTAAGCACATTTTCACTCATTATCCCACTGGTCCTACACAACAAACCTATGAGATAGGTATTTTTATTTCCATTTCACAAATGATAAAATGGCTTGGAAATGTTCAGTAATTCGATGACTGTTGACTGACACTATAGTATAAGTTCCGTAAATGCAGAGGTCCTGTCTGAATAGGTCATTGTTCTAGTCCCAATGCCTGGAACAGTGCTTGAGAGGGCAGCCGGCTACCATTTGTTGAACACTGGGTGAACTTTTGTGAGTTAGAAATGCATGGAAAAGTTCAGCGCCCCAGGATGTGTTAGATTCCAAATCCTGTTTTCATAATCTTTCTGTTATCAGGGTTGTCAGTACACGAATTTAAAATGGATTGATGGGTCTCTGGACAGATAGATGGATAGAATGAACAGAAAGAGGGAGGAAGAAAGAAAGGAGAGAGAGAGAAAAAACAAAAAGATGGACAGATCTTTTATTTCTTTCTGTGAGAGTTAGTGTGAGAATTAAATGAACAAATCTATTTAAAAAAAGAAACTCTTGAAAATACCTACATGCAAGGTACCAGATAGAAGTGTCACAGGCAAAAACAAAACATGTTCTCTGCCATGCAGTAAATTCAGGGGGTTTTGTGTCTCTGAGGCAAACTGTTACCTGCCCCATTGCTTACAGGACCAGCCTGGGTTGCTATGGCGAGCAGAGACACCGCTGCCACCTAGATGAATACTCACTCACTAGAGCTTTGCCAAAGAAGATTAAGTAGCTGGTTAATAATGACTAAAAGCGCACGAAAATAACAGGACTGTAGCCTTAATGCCATCAAATTGGCAAGGAGCTACTACTATATTTTTTTTAAATGAAAATCATGTCCTTTTTTAAATTTATTTTGTTTTTAACATAAGACTTTGTGTGATCATGTTAAAATTATGGCTGAGTCTGTACTACATTTAGGTAAGGAAAAATAATTACGGATTTCAATGACATATGGAATCTGTACGCCAGTACATTTCATCTATGTGTCCTTAAGCAAGGTCTCTAACCTCTGAGCTTCAAATGGGAAACCTGTCTAATCAGGGTTATAAGAAGTAATGAGAAAACGTACAAAAGCCAGTTGTTCCTGGCATAGAGTAGGTACTTAGTGAATATGTTTCCTTTTCTTCTTCAAAGAAACACAGGTAACTCCCTTTGAACTCCATCTAATTCAGTGATTAAAAATGTCCCCTGTGTACAATGTTGAGACTCATAATGAAGGTAAGAGGAGGGCAAATGTGGAATGCTTTCTATTTCATCCTTAAACTGCATGATACTTACAAGTCTCTTAGCTTCTGGTTTACCCAAGTTTTATATATGTATATAAAAGAAACTCTCGAAAATACCTAAATGCATATATATACATAAATGCATAAATGCATATATATACATATATATATATATATATATATATAATTTTAAAATAAACTTAGTCAACTTAGAGGAAAAGCAAATAATACATAAGTGTTTTATATTTATACATAATTATAAATGTATGTATATGTATATAGACACACACTCATATATATATATATATATATATATATATATATATGAAACACTTATGTATCATTTGCTTTTCCTCTAAGTTGACTAAGTTTATTTTTTAAATAAAATTCATACAGTGATGAGTGGTGTATTTTAAAATTACCTTTGCATTATTTATTTAAGCTGTGCCACATTGCGATCACAGACCCAACATGGGAGCCTAACAATTGCATCAGAACAAGCACTATCTGAGCTTTACATTAAAGCTTTTGAAGACTTTTTGTTTCTGGACCACAAGAAACTAAACAAATTTTGTAGGAACACCTTGGGTCATCTGTAGCTGGCACATTTAGTTACTTACCAAGGTCTGAAATGCATTTTATTTCAGCCCTAGAATAAGATGTGGGGATTGTGTGTGTGTGTCTGTGTGTGTGTGTGTGTGTGTGTGTGTGTGTGTAAGAGTGACATTGGAGCCAAACAGAACCAGACATAAATTCTAGCCATGCTATTAGCAAGCAAATTAGCAAGTTACTTAACGTAGTTTCCAGTTTCACAAAAACTGGAAGAGTTTTTGTGAAAATTCAAAAGAAGCTAATTCACGTCCTGTGTTCATCCCAGTGCCTAGAGAACTAAGCAAATACTTACAATTTTTAGCACTTTTATTTTTATGATCGTTATTATACTTTCCTGCAGGAGATTAAGTATGTGTCCCTCGGCCCTTCAAATTAACCTGTGAAACAAAAATGTGATCCTCAGCTGACTAAGCGCCAACGCTACAATGACTAACGGCCAGAAATCACAAGTCCATTAGCATACAATATTTTAGAGAGCATACCATATCCCACTGTAGAAAGACCCAAGTGTTTCATTCTATTTTTCACAAGTTCAGCAAGCTCTTGTCTCTCTGACCTCCTGTAGAGGTTCAGTCGCTGCTGGGTTATTTTCTCAGCTGTTTTACCAGAGTGTTTGGGACCTTTTCTGCTCAGTCTTCGGGCCCACTGCAAGCTCTTCCTTCTCAGCAAGGGATGGTCCGACTGGTCGCTGGATGTGGAGTTGCGATGGTTGCCTCGGTGGTGGCCGTGTTCTTTGCAGTCTTTGGTGTCTTCCCACTCTTCCACACTGATAGATATTTGAGACTTTAAAGGAAATAGAGATCAACAGTTAGATATTTTAGGAATTATTGTAGCTGGGGCCTATATCAATATTTTGCTACGATCCTGGTATAAGTATGCATGTCATGAGAGTTTTCACAGAAAGAGCAAAATCATAATCATTGATACTGATTTTCCGTTACTGTAATTAGAAAATATGTTCTCTGGAAGGTATTATATGAACCAGATAAAACAGCTTTGCATCCTCCAATATAAGTTTTAATGAAAGGATTTACTGTTTCATGTTTCATAGTTATCTTATCAAATGACTATTAACATAGAGTAGTTTGAAACCACAAAAACAACGGGGTATTTTATAACTTTGTTCAAACGAAGTCCACAAAATGGACTTCTCTAAATCTATAACATGCATTTCACATGAAATTTCAATAAAGATTATGAAAATGGTTTTATTTTTGGAATTAGTATCTTAAAGGTTTTTAAGTTATTGCTCTTTCCAAAGATGACATTGCAATGATATTTTATCAGATGTGGATTTTTTTAATTCCCCCATATGACCCAGAAGAAAACAAAGTGCTTTTTAATTCATGCATTAATTATTTAGCACATAAAATGTTTTCTGACTAAAATATTAAAACATATTTCAGGAACTGTCTTCCATAGTCAAAGTAAAAATATGTTGTAAATATTAATATTTCACAAATGTATTCTCGAATCACAAATAAAGCTTAAATCAGGCTATCCTCCACACAAGGGAAACAATGAACAAACTCAGAAAGTCTATTTTGATGTACTCTTTCCCAACTAAAACTGATTTTAAAGTAAGAATCTCTCCTTTGATGATAAGCCCTTCATAAATAAATGCTTCCTGTTTCAAAATCGATGCTTTTCATACCAGGAAGTCATATGAAATGCAATGCAGATCAAAGCAGAAAGTCTTACTTTCCAAAAACATGCACATGCAAATGAAAACACTTCCTGAACTTGACTATATCTAGGGCAGCAGCCACAAATCTGCTTACTGGGCCCCCCTTCTGTGGATGGAAGTTTGAGCTGCAGCTATAACATGCATGTGTTGCTGGCTTTCAAAGTAATAGAATTTAAATTACCACTTTAAGTAAGGTCAGGAGGTAGATCCAATAAATTCCTTCAAAAGTGAATATAAATTATGGAGGCTCAGTCAATGCCTTACATACAACACCGAGTGGCAAGCTATGAAATTATCTCACACTTAAATTCAACAGAAAATATAAATATTTATCCACCTTTTGGTTTCAAGACATTACTGTATCAGAGTGCTGTCAAAAGGAATTTAACCTTCATATCTTCGTGATAAGAGAACTTCTCATTAACGTTTTTCAAAACCTTATTTTAGCTATCAGAATTTAAGTTGGAAGTATAAAAATTCTTAATAGCATGGTTTTGCAATAGTGGATACTTTTGTATGTCTTAAGTGATATCTACCATCAGTAAAGAATATCAGTCTTTGTTCAGAAGTTTCAGTTTATATGTACTTTGCAGAAAACGGTTAGTTCATTCATATTTAGTGTGGCTTGCGGAGTCATGTTAATTTTAATCTTAAATTTATTTTACATCCTATTTCTAGTCATAAGTCTCTGTGAGTAATATTCTGATTTCCTACAAATATGTGGAAATAATCTTGCTAGACCCAATGCTCAAAATATTTTGTTCATGTAATGTCACTTATAATTCAAGCTATGAAACCATAAAATATTTTAGGGAAGAAGGTAAGATTCCCTTCTTTTCCAAGTAGGGTATGAAAGACTATTTGTGAGGACTTTTTCTTAGTGGTGTGTTCCGAGAATTACGTCAAGCTACATCTGAAACATGAAGTGAAGCCTGTGTGTACGTCACCTAAACAAGACTCCACACCCCGTTCGTCCTTGTTTTGAGTTCCCCAAGGAGGCGAATATCATGATTTATTCAAAAACCCCATAGGAATCACAAGGCCTCTTTGTTACTTATTCAATAAATAAGTAACATCTCATTGTATATTTCACTTTATAGAAAAAAGGAATTAGGAGGATTTGGGAGTTAATTTTAATCAATCTAAACTGACAACACACATTTTTCATTACTTGTTGGAAATTCTCATGCCTTTCTCTCATCCTTCCAATTTGACATAATGAAAAGTACACAGGATATTTATGTATGAAGATACACAAATTTGCGTGGTATTCTGTATATTTCCTAGCTCTGTCCCTTGTACAAAAATGCTTAACCTCTGTGTAAAACAAAAATAATAGTACCCATCTTCAGCCTCATAGAAATGTTGTGTAGATTCATGCAACACATTAATGTATAAAGACTGTCAACATCCACATAGACTAATAATGTTAGTATATCTTAGAAAGAATGATTATCCACAGTATCAGTTACCCTGGTGATAACAGTTACTCTATTCCTGTGAACTGGATGTGTGTGTATGTGTGTGCCTGTGTGCTTTAAAAGGAGGTCCCTTTGTAAATACACTTTGCTGCTGCCATTTTGTTACCTGGTTGTAACTCTCTTGTGTTTTGAACCTGACATCATGACCTAGTGGAAAGGGTGCGGTGACACACAAACATGCCTGAGCCATAGGAACTTTTTCTGCCCTGAGATAGTGATAGTGGTTAAAAGCAAGTGTTGTGGCTCCCTGCAGACCTGGGTTTAACGACAAGTTCTACACCTACCAGCTCTGTCTTCTTAGTTACGTAATTTAAACCCAAAGATTATCGCCATTTTCCTGTCTTAGAAATAATTCTCATTGTATTCTGCCCACAGTGCGTGTCAGAGATCTCAGCGATAACACATGGAAAGTGTAGACCATATTGTCTGTCTCAGCACATGCTCAGTAAATACCAGTTAATATTATGGTCATGATCCTGTAGGAAAAAAACAGTGAAAGGGAGAAAAGAAAAAGAAGTAATGAGGGGTTCCATAAAAGTGAAAAATGGGTATGAAAAAGTCAGGGAATGGCTCGTATTTTGGGTGTAGTTTTTCCTCTATCAGTGACTATATTTCACAAAAAGTCAAGATGCTATAAACAAATACGTGAGGATAAAGTTTCCTTGGTTAAAGTTTTGTGAATATGAAGGAGAGAGCAAACACCTGTGAAAGTGGAGATTTACTGTTCTGTAATCCTTGTGTCAGTTATCCCTCACTGTCTCCATGAGTAATGGAGGGACTCTTCTCTGACTTTTCTGAGCCTAATGTAATTGTCAGAAAGCTAATGTTATTGCTAACCTTTAGAAAAATCAAGACTTCACACTAATGTTTGTGAGTGGAAAAAGACGTTTGCGTATTATGACCTGATCTGAATGTGTTTCGATCTGCTCAAAATTCGTGTGCTGCAATCCTAACCCCCAAAGTGATGGTGTTCAAAGTGATGGTGTTAGTAGGTAGGTCTTCGGGAAGTGATGAGGTCATGAGGGGGCAGCCTCGTAAATGGGGTTGGTGCACTGATCAGAGAGACCCCACAGAACTCCGTAAGCCCTTCCTCCAGGTGAGGACACAGCAAGGACGCTGTGACCACGCTGCCACCTTGATCTCAGACTTCCAGCCTGCAGAACACTGAGAATAAATCTCTGTTGCTTGTAAACTACCCAGCCTGTGATACCTTGTTACAGCTGCGTGAATGGACTAACACACATATTTTATAGGAAAGGCTTCTGGGAACATACTGATATAGTGCAATAAGGAAATGAAAAATTCATAGGGCCACTCCAACAATTTTCATATAATTTTAAAATGTGGTCATTTTTTAAATGTTATATTCTTTTCCAAATATTTATCAAACTTACCATAGTTGAAAACAGGCTGAAAACATTTCTTCATAAGAGTAAGAACTGAAAACTTTATAAATGAGAAAATGTTTCTTATGCCTAAAATAGCTTAATTTACTTTCATTGTTTTCAGAAAGGTAGAAAGTGTCAGATTCATAAAATATATCAAAGAGTCTTTTCCACACACTACACATACCCTGAAGTGACTCAATTCAACTTTCTCTCAGTTTTTTTTTATTGAACAGTTATTCATGTCATAGGTTATTGAGCAATGTGTGGAACAAAGTGGTATTTTAAAATAAATCAATTCACCCAGTTGCTTGAAAGTGAGTGTTTGTAATCTGGATTCATAACTCCCTTAAGAATAGTTTTATAGCCTTTATAATATACTTAAACTGTATATCTGATTTATGATTGAAGACATTCCAAGTTGTTGCTGAGAAAAACATATGGTTGTGCATCTCATAGATCAGAATCCAAGTCGGGCCCAAATGTAGATATCATCAACTTTTGGTTTGTAAAGAAACTAAAAAGTGTTTTTTTCTTAACTAAATGGTTTGTTTTATGTCTATAAATAACTAAATACAAAAGAAAATTGTCTTTCTACAGAAAATGTCATTTTGGGTATATATGTTTAGGTTTTTATGTATTATACATAATTATATATGTGCGTAGAGAATATTCTTGTACAGCTGAATAGCTTTAAACTCCCAAACTGACTTACAAAAAAACAAAAAAAATCAACAAATAGAATATTGTTGAATAACAGGATTAACATATGCATAAAGGTATTCAAATAGTTTACATTATGAGAATCCTACTTTCATTGCTAGCTCTGTCCCCATCACAGCATAATTTTCATTTATCGTTTTTCAGAATTACTGGAATTATCGCCTAAAGCAGTGGTTTCAACCTGTGTGTGTGTGTATGTGTGTGTGTATAGACCCTACACACTGCAGGGTAGGTCAGGAGAGCTGTCATTCTAGCACCTCCAGCATATTACAGTCCAGAAGAAAGGACCTAAACATATAAAGTTATGAAAAACTATTATGGAGATTCCAATATGAGTAATATCAATTCCATCGTGTCCAAAACATTTTACACACACAGACACACAGACACACACGCACGCACGCACGCAATCCCTTTCTCTTTCTAGCATTTGAGAACCAATACCCTAAAGCATATGTCATTATGGGTAGGTGAACCAGTGGAAAGAAAATTTCTATGATATACGTGATGAATTAAAGGACAGATACAATGACGTAAGACTTGGTAGATATGAATATTCATATTCTAATGTAAAGAATACACATAAAACTGTACTATTGACCCAAGTATACTGTTGCTTAAATTGTACGCTTAAATGTCACCACTCCCTTATGAAGCCCTAGGTGACTTACATTAACCTTGTAATTTTCTATCCATTTTCGATTAGCTTGACTCACGCCCATTCCACAAGGAGCTGTGACTAAAGCCTCATTTACTTCCCATGGCAGTGGGAAGGGGAGAACGATCCCTAGCACTTTAAGATGTTAAGTGGACTGAAAGCCATGACTATGTAGTTAAATTACATCAAATAGATTGGATTCATTTAAGTAGCTTCTTGCTAATAAGTGTGCCAGGGAGACTCTTATTAAGTTAAATTAAAGAAAAGTAAATAATGCAAGTAAGAAATGGTTTCCTGGGGTTGGAAATGAACAAGAATCAATAGAGCTAGAAAATATTATAGATTGGAATTGTAAAAAAGAAAAAAGAATAGATTCAAAGGTAAAATTTTTTATGAGAGACTGTGAAAGAAAATTACAGGTGAGCTCAGACTCCAGGAGAGAGAGAGGGAGGGAGGGAGGGAGAGATTGAATTACAATGAATTTGAGGTTAGTGAATATATCTATGTTTGACTAAGACTGTAAGGTATTTATCCAAATCACAGGAATACTTAACTACATTTTATTTATAAACTTGAATTTATGGACATAAATATTTTCTAATTCAGTGCCATGCACTAAGAGATGATGACATACCAATAAAAAACAATGAAATTAGATCTATATTCCTCTGTGTACTTTGCACATAATTATTTGCCACATATTCTGAAAATTCACTTAACACGTTTCTTCCTTTTTCTAACTTGCAAAGTGATAATAATATGTTCCCTACTTAATCTTCACTCTGCTGTGTGTTGCGAATAGCCCAAGTTCACACATAGCTAGTAAAAGGAGAAGCCAAACTCAGATCATCTCATTCCAAGTCCGGGCCTCATTTGGTGAGGCAAAATAATTGAGTAAATGATGTACTAGGAATAGGGATAGAAAGAGTATCAATAAAGAATGGCTAGAATATAGCCATTCTTATCCATGGGGCGTACATCCCAAAACCCCAGTGGATGCCTGAAACCACGGATAGTCCCAAGCCCTATATACAGAGGGTGCCAAGAAAGCAAAAAAGTTGTATTAAAATTGTAATGCAATGAATGACGCTAGCATTCATTTGACAGATGCCATCTTTCGAGCAAACGTCATACTACACATTGCTTCGTGATTCATTTCAACTTCAAAAAGTAACACATACATAATATCCCTTAAAATGTGTATACATTTTTTGGCACCGCTAGTATACTGTTTTTACTTATACAGTCATACCTATGACAAAGTTTAATTTATAAAGTAGGCACAATAACAAATTAACAACAATAATAAAATAGAGCAATTGTCACAATATACTGTGACAACAAGTTATGTGAATGTGGTCACTTTCTCTCAGAATAGCTTACTATACTGTGTATACTGCATGAATACATATATTGGAGAAGGGTGATTCACGTCCCATGTGGGGGGCAATGGGCCAATGACGTATTTTAGCACATCACTCAGAATGGCATGCAACTTAAAACTTGTGAATTGTCTATTTCTGGAATTTTTCACTTACTAGTTAGGGGTTATGACTGACCACGGATAACAGTAACTGCTCAGTGCAAAGCCACGGATAAGGGGGTACCACTGTACCTTAAAATCCAGCAAAGGGAAATTTGACTTGCTATAGTAGGCATCAAACATCCATTATAGATTTTTCATCATGTGAGTAAAGTAAAAAAGTGATTATTCATCTGTCTGTACTATTCAAGATACTGAAGGGAAGAGCATTTTCAAACATCAAATTAACCAAGAGGTGATTCAATCCAAGAAAAGGCATGAAATTTCATGTCAGCCATCTGGATGCATTGAGGGAGGGGACCTCACTCCAGCAGAGATGATGCATAGCCATTAAGTGCCCGGCTGGTGTATTTCACTGTGTGTGACACCATCCAGTAAAATATGTGATTGGATTAGTACATAAACATAACTTGAAGACCAACTGGTGAAATTAATTTGCCATCCTATTAGGGAAATATAAATACACTCACTTGAACCTAGAACATTTATAACATTTCAGTTTAATTAATTGGTTTTATAATCTGACATATTGAATTCAACCTTTAATATTATTTTCCTGTAACAGCTCTGGATTCATATATTAAGTCATTTGAGGAAAAGGAGGCAAAATACTTACTTGTGATGTTATTTCTCGAGACTGACACAACGGGAGGGAAAAAGAAACACACAAAATATGGTTTAAACAGTGACTCAATGACACATACAGGAAACAATCAACAACAAGGACGAAATATGACAACTACCCACATAACATGTATAATCTGATCATTTGTTTGATTATTTATCATAGGGCTTTTGAATACATTGAGGTAAAAAATAGGCTATTGTTTTTTAAATTAACCAAAAATGTGTTCTTGTTAGATCATTTTTTGTTTGTTTTTGTGTGTTCTTTTGCTTTTGGGAGGGTTGTTAAAAATTATCTTTCTCAGCTTTGATAGAAAGAAAAAGTGGTATTAGAAGAAAATAAAACAAGTGATTCGAGTTTCTGAAACTACTATATTAATGAGAGAATATTTGACATAATTATTGATATTCAATAATCATTACTGGTATTGAGATCTGTACTATTTTAAAATTTGATCTTATAACAAGATTATATTTTAAAATTAAAATTTTTTAAATTTAGATCTTATAATGAGATTGCTTTTTCCCTATATATAAATTTAATTAAGTTCACAGAAATACGCTGAGCTTTCACATTGTCTGTAGATTGTCTGTAGACTCTAAAAATCTGGCTATAAAAATCATGCTATTGTATTCTACATTTTGAAGAAGAATACTCTATTCATTTTTCAACAGGTAGAATGAAATGTTCAATTCTATTCTTTGGGGTAACTCAAGTCTAACTCATCTAGCATTCTAACTGTTGTTACAAATATAAAAAATGCATAATAAACATTTGATTATAGGCTGCTTAATTAAAACTGTTTATCTCAGGATTCTTAGCATACCACCCAATGGAATAAACGTTTGAGTGAGTAACAGCAGAGAATGGACAGCTAGAGTTTTAAAAGTATTCTATCTTAATCCTTATTAAAAAAAAATTCAATGTGATTTTCTAAAAGGTAAATCTTTATATTAATAACATTTAACATATTACATCCCAGTGTAATAGTAAGGACTTAGTGATTGATAGATGGGGCAGCCAATGATTATTCCATTAGACACATTTTTAAAAGTTACAGGATTTATTGACTATGAAGGTGACCAACCATCAGACTAACACATTCCACAAATTTATTGTGTACATTGTAAAGATGTTGGTACATTAATATGCCTGAAAATGATCCCTTTCTAATTTATAGTAAAATTTTTACTGGTTATAGAACACGTATACTTCTAGCAAATATAATTTTTAGTACACTGGAAAACTGGAGGTAAATATAGTTCATTTTTTTACCAAAAAACAAACAAACAAACAAAAAACACCAGTGGGACAAATACATTTACTAATTCATAATTTTTCAGATTTTGGAAAGATAATACTATATCATATACTTTATAGTAGGTTACACCCCTAGTGGGCCTTGGATAACATTTTATAATAAAAAATTTAATATTTATTCAATGAAAAGTATGAGTATTTACTTTCATTGGAATAGTGAACATAAATAATCTGATGATCCATTCAAGTGAGGTTTTTGCCAGCAAATGAGTTTAGTGAGCTTTTCAATGTCAGAACTGTAGTTAAAGGATGTGGCAGAAATATCATTCTTCTTTGTCACCAAGAGTAGTATCAGTCCTCATCCATACTGTTTTTGTTTTTGTGAACCATGAAATTCTGATGTTTATAAAAATTCCCTTAAATAGACTCATACTGTTGGTGGTAGAAGCTCTTCTGGCAGGTGAAAGGGCCAAACCCAGCTGTACCCTACTTTCCACGGACTGGTTTTCCAGACGCTGGACGTACCCCCACTGTGCTCTCTGTCTGTGTTTATATAAATCCTCCTCCCACCGATATGCAGCCCAGCAGAAAAACCCGAGGTTGCATTCCAGGTCTCTCACACATCTTATAATTATAATTACGAATATTCTTTGTCATCACGTGTCTTCTCAAAGATGTTGGTGAAGGTCGACAGTGTTTTTTCTACTCCCCCAGCCAAAACAGTGACATAACTTACAGTAACTATCTTTTCCTCTACATAGAATATGGGGAAACAGTGAAGACAGACTAACAATGATACGACATAAAAACCTGGGTGTGCCTTTAAGATGTAATTTTTCAACTTTGTGAGGTCACAGGGAAGGAAGGCCGAGAGGATATATTCATCTATTGCCACTGCATTCTTATGTGAAATGTTAACATGAATAGACAGTTCTACATAGCATGGGATGCAACTTAACACTTGGAAGTTTAAACTGCAGAACTGATCAATGAATCTGCCTAATATGACAATTTGGGGTATAAATCTATTAGTTGTTGTTTTTATCAATTATAAATACACAGTTTAAATAGTCATAAAATGCTTTTTTAGCACAATACCCACCATAGTCTCTTTTCTTTCCCTCTCATAGCATGCATCCACATTCACCTCTTTCAGATGGATGTGTTGGTGTTTAGCTCTCTCTGATTCGATGTAACATGCTTGATAGTTATTTTTTTCAGTTCCTACTTTTCTTTATTAACTCCTGACTCTGGAGTATACGCCTTTTCCGTATTCAACTACCTTTGCCATCTCCCACCATTTCAAAATTCTTCAAGTGTGATTTTGGTTAGATCAAAATTCAGGGCATATTATGACTATGTACAATTTATAGATGAGCAGATGAGAAATATGATTACTATTCATTTCTGCATAAATTTTTTGGTGGTGGTGATGGTAGTACCATATTCCTAGAGTCTTAACTGTCTTACTTTATTAGTTGATAAATTAGGCATATACTTATCAATATCTCACCCTGAACTCTGTGTTATAAAAATGCTCAATGGTCCTATTTTTATCTTTCATTATTTCTATGACAGGCAGAATGTAAATTTTCAATAAAAATATATGTGCCAAAAGATGAATTGAGTTCAATACAGGAAGACAGAAGGTGTCATACTCATTTAACCCAGTTTGCTTTTATCCTCCCAAAGATGTGTGTTTTTCATATCAGCTAGAGGTATGGGGATTTATAAACATTTTCCTGAGGTTTTCTTTAGTTGTGACGGGGAGAATTGACCAAAATGTAACATTAAATGCTCCTTGATGGCAATACAGCTGCTCAGTTATCCACCTCCTGCCTACACTGTGAAAAGCATACAACAAAGTCCGTAATAAAACCATATACTGGTATAGGAGTCTGTTCTACCTTAAGAAATAAGAGCAGATCTTCCAGACTCTCTCCCTTAAAAGAAATATTTAATTCCCAACTCAGCCAAAACAGAAATAGCCAAGTTCTAGACTTTTCCATACAGTATTTGGGATTTTTGCTGTCTAACAAATAATAACAAGAATAACATAATGAAAATCACAACCAAAAAAAATCCAAATGACTGATATGGATTTGGACCTGACCAGGGCAGCATTCATGGCATTCAAATTCACGAAGCCTATACATATAGTTAGAGGAGACCCTGATAATACTCTGCTGGATGGAAATTGATGCACTTAACCAAGTTCAAATATGAAATGGTTCATTGCTTAGGTGTACAATAGCTTGTCTTTTCTTAACCTCTAATCAGATAATAGATTTTCAGATCCAGTATTCTTAAAATTTTAGACATCTGACCAATCTGTCTTACGTATTTAACTGTGTGGTATTTTCTCCTGTCAGTCATTCCTGATTTTCTATGATTAAGTCTTGCTTTTTGTGGTGTGTACCACAGAGACCACAGCCAATGACAAGCTCTGAGCTTGTCAGCAACAGGGATGGCAGTAAATTACGCTTCCTCTAGCACTTCTGCAGCTACTAGAAAACCACCAAAACGCACCTCAGAAAAACTCAGCTATTTCCTGCTGACCGCAAAATCACTTATTTAAATACCAAACTATAAATTTTAACAAAAAGAAAAAAAAAAATCCCCACAGAAAGCTACTTCATTACTCTCACGCTTCCTAGAAAGTTCTTCTTTTCTATACAAGGATTCATCGATTTTTATCACAAATTGGTTTAATGATTACGTGGGCTACTACAATGCATATGACTGATCTGAGCCTCATTGTTGAGCGCATTTTGTATAAAACCACAAAAAGAAATGGTTAACCAAAATTTCCAATAATTTTGAGGTATCTGAAGAAGAAAACTATTTCAAGAATATAAACCATCATTTATATTACATAATTTTATAAATATAGATAGGATGGTGCATTTATCCAAATTTGTTATTTCATGAAAGAGTCTAATTTAAAATGCCATGGTTCACTAAGCATATATAAACTATTTAGAACCGTGTAACATGGCCAAATCAAACTGTGGACATGTTCGCAGCTGCACGCAACCATCAGAAATTGTGCCCCATATTAATAGACTCTAGTTTGCTTTGAAAATTACTGAGCTTTCCTCTGAAAAGGTACGGCACTGCTACTTGAGGTTTAGTCTGTAATCCAGAGTTTGGAAAGTGGGAGTTTCAGTACTTACTAACTTATCTGTTTTCATTGCTTCCCATGCTAGTCACAGGGAGTTGAGGAGTATATTAGAAAGCTAGGTTGCTTGCCCCGAGAACATTCTCTATACATCACAAGGTTACTTAGAATTCATTTGCTTCCTGACAGTCTTCAAAAAATGAAAAATCCTAGGTCTACAGAAGACATTGAGAGCCTCAAATCCACAAACCCTTAGCCAACAATATTTTGAGAAATTCTGACATAGTTTACTACACACGTAGTTGGTAAGTTGTGTTGTGTGTGTTTTTTCCCTGAAAACTGCCACTATGTGCTCAGACAGCGTTCTTTTTATTTCTATGACATTTTCCAGACATCTGTTTCCAAGAATGGGAAGATGAAATATTAAAATGAAAATTCTGATAGTTCCAAACCTCAGATGTAGTAAGTTTCTGGGATTCTGTCCTGTAGATCCCAATGGGAACATCTCCGGTAGTAGAACACAACTTCTGATAAAGTCGGGCGTATGTTCTGATCCATAAGTCATCCTCTGTGATTTTCATCTAGAATCCATATGAATTATTACATATTAACTTTTTTGGAAATAAAAGCCCAGTGGTTACTTTTTCATTTAAAGGTAGAATTTATTGCTATTTTAATTTATTGGGGTGACAGTGGTTAGTAAAGTTACATAAATTTCAGGTGTATGATTCTGTAATACATCATCTAGAGATCACATTGTGTGCTCACCACCCAGAGTCAGTTCACCTTCCATCACCATATATTTGATCCCCTTTTCCCTACTTTACCATCCCTTCCCCTCTTACCTTCTGGTAACCACTAAACTATTGTCTGTGTCTATGAGTTTTTGTGTGCCCTGTCATAAGTGCTAATCCATGTATTAAACTTATTTAGTGCACCCCATCTCAGCCTTACCCCCGGGGATCACCTAAACTGAAGAAACCAACTGCATTTGTGGCAGCATGACATTGGTTTAGTTCAATGTCTGGAGACAATAGTCACCAGTAATTAGCTGGAAGATGCTGTTTTGAATGTTGTAATACCTAGAAGCTGTTACTGGTGTTTAGTGGACAGGATCTGCCACTGCTAAAATTCTTAAAATGCGAAGGACACTCCAGCACAAAAAAGAATTGTCCATGTAGAGGTCTACTAACTCCCATAGTGAGAAAGCGGTTAGCAGCATGAGCAAAGGCTTGAGGGCCAGAGGCGTAAGTGTAATACTAGTCCCTCTTCTCTAGTCCGAAGTTTGAATTGTTGGCAGATCACTTCCTTAAATACACTCACTCACAGTACACTCATTTATAAAACAAGGTTGAGCTGCGTGATCACTGCTTTCCTCGACAACATGGCCCCCTGTGTCAGAAACCGTCAGCTTCAATTGCCAGCTACAAAGGAAAAACAGCCATTCTGAAGTTTGTACAGAATGGCTACTTGTCATGATTGTTCATTTAAACTAACGTTTTCCCTTGAATGTTTTTTAAGAATTAAAAAACTATAATGCTAGTCTTTGAGCATGTATTGGGGGGGGGGGGGGAATGACGTAGAAGAGTTAGCCAAAGTACTTTATAGATGGATTTCAGGCTATCAGAACAAGCGTCTATTCCAGGAGCTATTCACTTACAGAACAGAGGAACCCCGATCCTGGGGTCGTATCCAGTCCCAGCAGAAGTCTGGTGATAGAAATCATATAATCCTTCACAAATGACTGCAATATAAACAAAACATCTACTTACATATCTGAAATGTGTAGAATAGCTAGGGCTGCATACCGTGTCACTTCTAAAAGGTTCTGTCTCATGATACATCATTAAGCCTCCATAAAAAAGGAAATAAAACTCTGTCTTGTCAGTGTCCTAAATGCACACGTACAGGAGATAGGGGAAGTAATTATTCTCTAGAATATCCCAATATGCATACATTTTATGCATGTTCCTAGACATGATAAAAACATATTTATATTTTAATAACAAAAAAACAGGGTTGGTATAAAATAGAGAAGATCATAAAAACTTGAAAGAACTAAAATTTGCAGAGAAATATTTCAACAAGTTTTGTAGGCTTAAG
Organism: Rhinolophus sinicus; assembly: GCF_057876585.1. Classification (NCBI taxonomy): domain Eukaryota; kingdom Metazoa; phylum Chordata; class Mammalia; order Chiroptera; family Rhinolophidae; genus Rhinolophus; species Rhinolophus sinicus. Next base: position 66,130,300 of record NC_142506.1, read on the forward strand.
CTCTATGCTAGTAGAATAAATGTCTAATATTTAAGTAAATCTAAATATTAATTAATAATCTAGTATTCAATATCATTATTAGACTATTTTATGTGTTAACAGATGAGATATGTTTTGATATGTTGCTAAAGCACTACTCGTTAGAGTATTAATGACACTTCCAATTTCTTCAATTTAGTCTTAGCTCGGAGTGAAAAGAAAAACTTTCAAGTGATACGAGCACGTTTTACCATAGCACGTAACAGTTAGTTAATAAATTGTATGAAATGACTGCCTTCGGCTTGATCTTGAAGTGTTAAAAAATGAAAAATGTAAATAGCAATCTAGTTATTTTGCATAGCAAAGACTTTTAAAAAGTTATCATGCTTTTTAAATAAATCCTCTAGACTACTTCCTTAATTACTAGTTTATTTTACCAACAGCTTGTGTCAGAAAACTAAACCTTTGCATCCAGAGGAGAACATAAGAAAACACAACCCTTCCCTTTATTCAACCAAAGTAATGGCATTTTGATTTGCAAAGTGTATTAGTCTCCTGGTAGTTTGGACATGAACATATGGGGGCCACCAAGAAAAGCTGTGACATGCACCTTTAGAGAATAGTGTTTAACTTCATTTGTAACTCAGGGTGTGCTATGGAAGAGAGATTTTTAAACAAATCCTCAGGCACTGAAGACTATTATTTTCCAAAATGAAAAATGGAAAGTACTCATGAAAGAGAAAGCAAACTGAAGATTTGGCAAATGACTATTATAAATTATTTTAGAGTCGGATGTGGTAACATAGCTGATTTGTGTACTGTAATGTCACCAACACATTCCTTGTCCAGAGGTCGTTTGTTCTGTAGCTTCCTCATGGCGTAGACAAAAGGTAGGAGAGAGCCAAAGCCATACGCACAGCCTCGTGCGCATTAAATCTCGCGGAATTCAGTCCTAGAAGAATCTTTTCAGTTTCGCGTAGGATCTGTTTAATTTTATTTTAGATAATACTTATTTTGATGAACTGGTTTTCCAGCTTTCCAAAAATATTAATCAAAAATTGTTAAGAATATAAAAGTGACCTGTGTTTCAAGTGGGAAGGAGAACAGAGAATATCGAGAAGATGTAACAAAGAAAAACAATCGTCCAATAAGTTAAAAAAAAAAAAAAAAAAAAGGAGGAGAAGAATGAAAAGAAACTCAGACATTACGCACGATGGGATCATGTGTGACAAGTCATGGTCAGGAGTGATCTCATTAGGTGTCCGTGGCCTGAAGATGAGAATTCACACTGACCACTGGGTGGTTACTGTCTCTGAGTCTGTCTCATCGACACATGGAGAGCGGTAATACTGCCTACATCAGAGTTTGCCTCGGGGAAGCAAACCCACTGATGTGTAGGATAGAATTATGTTAATGATAAATCACTGCACAATGTAGTCATTCAGAATCGTTCCTGAACACATAATGAAAACATGTATCCCTAAGAAGATGGGCTTAGACGCTCATTAACCGAAATGATTAGGTGGCATGCAGTTTATTTTAAAAATACAAGAATGCTTACTATGTAATTTTAGGAAATATATATATATATAATTTCTAATATCTGTTTTACCCCATCTTTTAACTCTACCCATCTGAAAAATGGACAGCAGTGTATCTCATTTGATGTCAAGGGAAGGTAAATAGGCAGTTACGACTTTGAAAATTATTTTTCAAGTTCACTGTTTCTGCAATAGTTTTAGACAATACAGAACCTCTTGTATCCTGTTGATAACAAATGGGAGATAAAAATGAAGAGACAGAAATCAGTGCTTTTCCACTCCCCCAATCCCGACTTTACCGATCAGAATTGCGTGCCGGGTAATGGTGTTTGGGGTGGAAGCCGGGCCTCCTGCGGGGCCCATATAATGTGTCTGGAAACTCTGGGGTGAGCAGAAGGGCTTGTTCTCCTGTGCTGGGTTCGTTCTCGCACTCATCTGGCAAAAACAGATGGTTTATGACCTGTGCCATTTCTAGAGGCACGTTAGCCCAAAGACCAGTAGAAAAACTTTGACTATCTTTGGATTAGTTTATTCCGTCAAGCATCACAGAAGGGGTACTTAAAATATGTTATCCAAAAGTGAATACACACAACAAAATGTGTGAATGCTTCATTTGAGATGAAAGTTATCAAATAATTTACAGCCCTGTGAATAACTTTTTCTCTTCATGGAAATATTTAGACATTGTCTGATGAATTGAATCAGAGAATATGAAATATTACTGCTATTCAGTTTATGGTAGAATTAAAAAATATTAAAATATATTTGTGTAAAATAACATGCCCATGAATCTCTTAGCTATGATAAAAACGACAATGTTAACTTTGCCATTTGAAAACAAACTAACTGGTTCTTAGTCATCGTAAAATCATTTATATATTTTTCTAAAATAGGCAGTAGTTAGCAGATGTTTAAAATGTCCTCAGTTTATCAGTTTATTGGCATCAATTTTACATCTTATTTAAAAAAAAATGCATATTATGTGAAGGCTGATTTTTTTTTTTACTTAGTAATTTTTCTTAGCATTTTTTTCTAGTAATATAGTCTAGTAATTTAGTAATACAGTCTTGTAATTTAGTCTAGTAATATAGTAATATGCAACGTGTATTAAAATGTCACAATAAACATTGTAGGACACTGTTGCTTAAGAATGCCTAAAAATTATTTCATAGATTATTATTCTGAAAAATAATGTTTTCTTACTAAACATCTCACAGGCATATTTGTATCATTAAATTCGTGAAATGAAAATACTGGGTTACTTCCAGAGCCAATTTTGTGTTAATGGCTCCATGGGAAACACTAAGTATTTATTTAATGAAATGTAAGTGAAATACAAAATAGACATTTTAGAGAGAAAAAAGAAATACCGCATACCTGGTAAAGAAGAGTATCCAACATACTGATGCTAAACACCCTCCCAGCAGCAAAAGGCAACCGGAACATGAAGGCCAAATTAGAACCTCTCTCTCGTTCTTTCTGTTCAAAGATTGGAAATCGAAAAATGTGTGAGCATTTTATATTTCATGCTTTTCTACTCAGTTAAATTTTCCTGACGTCTGTTGAAGAAGATATTATACAGTTCTTAGCTTTGCATGTGTCGTTATTTCATTTAAAGTTGTATTTTTAATATGTCCCTTTAATTTTTATTGCCAAGATTTCTTAATCAATTAAAATATGCAATAGCTAAGAAAGGTTAATCCTTTAAACATTCAGTTTATTTAGTTTTCATACCTGTTTCTGAAAAGGATTTCAGGTGATATAAGAAAAGGAACACAATAAACACAATAAAATCATTTAGTCAAACTTTAAAAGGACCCGAAAGCCACATGACTTGTTGTAGCACCTAGAAGATCTGTATTGAACATTCTCATATGTGAGGAGAAAACAGCAGGTTGGAGACCTCCCATCCAGCCGCGTCTTCCAGCTTCCTGTCCTGAGTTTTCATTTCTCTGTGTGCCCTTTAAGTCGTGCCAGCTACACCACAGTGCAGCTAAGCTTCTGTAAATGAAGAGAGAGAGAGAGAGAGAGAGAGAGAGAGAGAGAGAGAGAGAGAGAGAGAGAGAGAGAAGGAAAAGAGAGAAGTAAAGTGTGTGTGCGTGAGAGATGGTGTATGAGGGGTTCCTTTGAAAAATTCCGTTGCTATTCTTTCCATAAATGAAAACATGTGAGCAAATATTTGTATAAGATTGGGAGGGCTTTCTTAGGAATGCAAGTGACCCTTGTACTTAGCAAATGATAACCTCAAAAATGCTTTCATTCATTGCCCCGTTTCCTTTCCTGGGAAATACAGATCCAGTTAAGCAAAGAACAAGCAGCCCTTCATCACTGGGCAATGGCTGGAAGCTCCTGTTCCTCCTGTAGCAAGTTTGGGGACCCCCGGGGCAGGGGAGCCCCCATCCACCTTTTACGAGGGAGCATTACTGAAGGCCTGAGTGGGGAGATGAAGGCTATGTGTGGCTTGTCGTGATGATGGTATGACAGTGGCTAGACCCCTCGGCTCCCCTGGGAAAACAGGTAAGATTGGGGCTCGGTATGAGCCCTTCCGGGGAGCAAGAGCAGTTTCTCCACCACATCTGCCGTGTCTGTCTGGTTGAGGAGACTGACCAGACTCTAAGAATATCCTCGCTTGAGATGTGTAGACAGTAAAAGGAACGGCAGGCCAGTGGCGTCCCCATTTCTGTCTGTGTCCACTTCATCATAATACATTCCCTAATTTATTAGCCTAGGTGATAAGAATGCTTCCTTTGAACAGTCCACGTAGGTGGTTTGGACATGACTAGAATTAGCTGCTTTTATTGCAGGGTTACTGGGTTTTCCTACGAAGTGGGGAGCAAGTCTGTTTCCTAAGGTGTGGAGAGCATCTTGGAGAGGACAAAGCCATGGTAGCTGAAGCCCATGCTATAGCAAGTAGCCGGAGTACAGGGCTGAGACCCCTGATAATTGGAGGTGCAGCATCTGTTGGGGGCCGAGTGGGAAACAGGAAGATTCCTGGGGTTCCACGTGGCTCTTCCACAGTCTTTTCCAGTGCCAGGTTTGGGGGTGGGGGAAGTGCTAACCTCTGTCTTGTGGCTGAAGAAAGACAATCCTCTCCTCGTTTACTCTGCCAGCTAACAAGGTGTCTGGGCACACCACAAAGCACACTTTCATGTTTTTGCATCTTTCCTCATGTCTTAATTTCTTACCAATGTTTGCTGTTTGTGTTTACTGTCAGGCTTAGCCGGAATAGAAATAAAGAGGGAATGAATCTGTTCATATTTATATCCAGAGAGTAGTGGTGACTTGATGAAGGAGGGAGACTTAGGAGGGTCTCCCAGTGGTGACATATGTGTGCTGGAGGAGGGCGGGAGGGGGCACACAATGGCAGGCACGGCTGGAGTCAGAGGACAGGGGACACTGGGCAGATTTCAACATGTAGCAGAAGACATGGTATCAAATGCTGTTCAAAAATCAAGCAGGAGGAATACTGAGAAGAAAGAGCCATAATTTAGTAATTAGAACATGATTGCCAACCCAGCTTCTCTCTACTGTCTCAGTGGGCAGCCGTCTATTCCTTGGCTTGAAATATTTCACCTAGAACTTCTGCACCCATATGTCAGCTTTCAGATGTATTCTCAGCCTCCAGTCATGAATGTCAATCTGTGTACCGTTCTGTAAGCTAACTCTTAGACTTTTACTGAAATGAATTTCTCCTCATGGTGAATCATCTTCTAACTAGTTAATCAAAGTTACTAACTAGTCAATCAGAGAATGTTAACACAGCCCCCACATCAATTTGATAAAAACAAAAGGCCAACGATGTCACTTCTCCCAGGTCCTCACTTAACTGCACTGTGTAAGTGCTGTACTTCCATGTGGGGGGAAAAAAGAATTAGAAATAACTAACATTTAGTCTTACTATGTAATCTAGTTTGATTTTTGGGATACTATCATTTATCTACCTCTCTGTATCTCAAAAATAATAATAATAACATATAGACTAGGAGTTACATATTGGCAGCAAATAGTCCAGATCTGAACTGCAGAGGAGTTTCATTTGTCCTGCAGATACTTCCTGAAGTTTAATAAGTTTCCAACATTTAACATAAAGCTTGGAATTTCTGGTTTCTTTTCAATTTGGAAAATCTAATATCACAGGTCATGGCAACAACTGGTCAGAATTGAAAGTATCAGCTCCCTTTTAGATTCATTCTTAAATTAAAAATTATGAATAAATCAAAGAAAAGCTGTGCACACTTTACTTATTTTTATTACCTGCTTGCACTGGCACAGTCCTACGATTTCCACTTTGGAAGATAAGACACATAGTCTGAAATGACTCAAGGAATGTGCTAGCACATACCTGTGTAGCTAGTAACTGGGGTGAATAGTGATTACATCAGAAGCAACACAGTAAAGAAAAAACACATTTTAAAATGTGTGTTAAAGAAAAAATTAGAAGAATGCTTTCAATTCACTATTCCCCTGGCTTATGAAAAATTCTAATCAGTGCAATCAAGAAACATTTATCAATTAACTGTTATGTATCAGGCACTGAACCACGTTAACAAGATGCAAAGATAATTAACAGAAGCGTCCATTTTGCAGGTATTTGTAGTTTTACGGAGGAAACACGCTTTAAGGAAAACATGTACGAAGCCATGTGACATGAGCTTCTAGAGGTCTATATAACAGGGGCCTGGGGGGGATGGTGTCTCGATGACACGACATCAGAGTTGAGACTTAAAAGAGAACGTTGCCAAGCAAATAGGAGGCAGTCACACATGCCATGGGTATGATCTCATTACTTTTGCTCTTTTATAACATGAGAGATTTAAAGTATTTGTATTTTTTAGGCTAGGATTTGGAGAAAAGCAGCCACTGTTCTTTCTCATGCTTTCTATAAAACTTTAAAATAAATGAGGTATCTTTAGTTTAAAAAATAAAGGTGTGTTCTATACCATTTAATGTTACTCAAAAGCTGTAATTCATTAAACAGAACAATAAGTTTAAAATAATTAAATCAGCCTAAATCTGCATGATTAAGGAAAACCTGAAAAATAAAACAGCTTGTAAAATGCAGGGACCTCACTAACGAGAGATGAAGACGATTCGGCACAGAAACAGTTGGCAGTTCCCAATGGGGGAAATTTTGGAACGAAAAAGATTAGGAAATAAACTTGACACAAGAATTAAAGGAGAGAATCCACTCTATTTGACTAGGTTATCACTGTAGAAATTAGGTATTGATTAGTCCTGAAAACCAAAGTTTGCCTTATTTTTATTAAGCATAAATATGATAATTTAAGAGCTAGGCTTTAAGTAAAGAAGGCTATGAATTTAAATGTAATATTTAAATATCTAGTCCATGGAAGAGAAACAGGATGCATAAACCTTCTATTAAAACATGTTATGACATGGAGGCCTGGGATAAAAATTATGTCACGGTTTTGGAAGATGGACAGGAGTTCAAATGAATGACTCATTGATGAGTCTCAACTATTAGTTTTGTTTTCATGCTATTTCCAAAAGACTGTTCCATATGTTGCCTTGTTAGCGTAATGTCAGGTATGATTGAAAGGTGTGAATAACAAAAGGCACTCCTATCATTGAGGAAATTCCAAGGGTTTTTGAAGCTCTGTGTCAGGAACTAAGGGCAAAGACCAAATATGTTTTTCTTATTATAACACACTATCCATCTCGCATTTTTATTACTTTGCTTCTTACATCAGTGTGTAATTACCATATGATTCCTAAAGTGTAATTATGATCGTCACTGGGGAATGCTGATAGTTCAAAAGCAATTTTAAAGAAGCGGTCTTGCAGAAAATTGTGCCCTAAGTAGGAATAAAAGGCTTTTTTTTATGAAACGCATCAACTCAAGAGAAATGAAATAAGTCTTGAGAGGGAAATCAAATGAAAATTTCTCTTTTTTCTATTGTTGTCCTCCTCTTCTGTGTTTCATTAAGACGCGTCACGTGTTCCATCTCTGCTTAGCTCTTGGACGGTTTCTGAAGCCTGCTACACCTGCTTCATTAGCAGGAGTGTCTGATCCATCGTGGCCAGTGGCCAACCATGGAAGGATCGTTGGGAAACAGTGACAGTAATGGGAATACCCAGGAGAAAAAGGATAATGTAAAACAAAACAAAACAACTCAGCCACAAAAGAGGACAAGAAAAGAAAGCTCAGATGAGAAGGAAAATGCAAGCGAAAGCCCTGATGTTCAGGAAATGTTTTGATCGATTTTATAAATTCGAAGAAAGTGGTGTGATCGATGGCGTTGTGAAAATCATGTGAACAAAGTCACTTCAAAATGGAGTCAGAGCTGCCATCCCAGAGGAGTTGCCTTGTATGTCCTACTCCTCAAAACTTTAGAAAACTGGGCAAAATAACCTTTGGACTGATCCTAAAGCACCACTGTATTCCAAACAACTGTTCGCCAAGATAACAAGAAAGTAGACATTATCACTACAGACTGAAAATTAAAGACATGCTTTAGAATTAGCACCACTGTGCTAGCTTATCCACACCCATAGAAAGGCCTTCCTTCTAGTCATGTAATCATTCCCCTTCCCTTTCTCATAAACAACCTTTGGCTTCACCCCCTTATCAGAGCACTATTTGGGTATCTGCCTGAATCAGTGCTTCCCGTCTAGCTATTGTTTTTATTAATCTCAAACAAACACTTGTTGCCTCTGATTTGGCCTTTTATTTTTAGGTTAACTCTAGTTACTGGCTTTGCTTGTGGGTCTCAGCCAGTTTAGCCCCACTTGCCACCCTTTCCACGTTGCTAGAGCTCATGGAATCATGGCTTTAAATGTCTTTATTGCATGGACTTAATAGCTATATTATCTTCCAAAAAATGTACCGAACATGTCTTTAAGTCAGTCTCTTTATTCAGAAGCAGTACCTAACAACAATCCAACTGTGACTATGGTAACTGTGAGCAGTGGTAAGACTCTACTCAGGATGTATGCAACCAGCTCTGAAGATGGAAATGAATAGACAGGGGTATAGAAATGACAATTCTATATTAACAATTGGTCTCCCAAGAATTAGGGCAGGGTCTGGCATCATAGATAATCAAAATTAAATTAAGTGAAAGAAAGAATGAACCAAAAAAAAAAGGAAAGCGTCATTATTTCTCTCGTGTATTGTCAAAAACAATGAAGATGCCACAGCTTTAACAAATGATCACAGGCGTGAGATTGCATCTTTTTTCTCTCGCACCAAATTCTCCCAATAGACAAGCATTGACTACATGCTGAATACAGAGACCATTTTCTCCCACACTCAGCTTGGACACCACACCTTTCTGTCCAGATGACTTTGCACTTCCACCGGCTCCATGAGCATTATCTTGTTCCTTTCTCTAGCCTATCTGCGTCCCTGCTTTGAAAGACCCGTATTAAATAAAATTTCTACTTCTCAGTAAACACTGACTTTGCTTTCCTGCCTCTGAGACATGGCTAAGGCTCACTTGAGGGGACAGTCTTCATTCCTAGGTAGGCAAGAAACTCACCTTTGTCTCATATTGTGTTGGTGACATTTGGGACGCTAATTTTCAACAAAGCCTAGAACTTATTCTAAGGCCATAAGGATTTCTGAAAACTGCAAAGCCCTATATAAATACAGATTTCTTGACATAGCTCTTGTGATATTATCAATAACATTGACATTATAATTGAGTATATACACCCCTATTGCATTTAACTCTTTCATAAATTGTGCTTTCAAATTATGATTAATGATGACACAAGATATCTCCATTATGTTTACTTGTGATATAAATAGTTCCAATCCATCAATTCACATTTAAAAATGTGAATATATATAAATTAAAATTTTATATATATAAATTATATATACAATTAAGATTTTATATATAATTATATCTAACTTATATCTAATTAATATATATAAATTAAGACATATATAAATATATATAAATTAAGATATATAAATATATATAAATTAAGATTTTAGGTCCCAAACAGCAATTCAAAACATCATTTTTATTTTTACCATATCATGGCATTTTTTTCTATAGGTAGAAATTTCCAGTTATTCTTTCAAACCAAAATAGTTAAATGCAACTTACCTTTTCCAGTTTTGAAAGAGCAAGAGAGTAACAGTCTTTGGCTCTGAATTGCATAAACCTCATGTTAGCTGGGTGCGTAAGCTCGGTGATAATGCTGAGGCTGGAAAACAACCTGCATTAAAAAAAAAAAAATTGCCTTACACTAACAATACAGTATGGTATCTTTTTATAACAACATATTTATGAGTGAGTGATTCTTAGCCTTAGGCTTAAACTACATGCAATTGTACCAGCAGGCAGTGCCCCCAAAACTGTTCTGTATAATGCAAGAAAAATGAGACACCATTTTCCAAAGATGATTTTAACCAACATTTTAGCACCATACCAAAAATAAATTCAGTAGCTTGGCTTTTATTAGATATTTTCTGTCTACAATTATGAAACAGCATAGAGGAGAAAGTCACAAAGCTGATTTAAGAAGTTACAAGGTTACTGTATGAATAATATCGAAATGGAAATTATAAGGCAAATAGCTATCTTGGCAAAAGTTTCATGTGATGCACTTATTGTTCACCATGTGAGTTCTTTGACCTCCTGTGCCTCCGTTCTCAGAACAGGCTATTGTCGATGCCAAACCTGGCTACAGTGAACTGAGAAGAGGAAACCAAGTGAAATAGCATTTCATTGTCATGAATTGAGGCCCCAAGCTCAGCTGACACTGCTGTTCTAAAAGGATCCTAAGAATTTTCACATGTCCCATAGTTTTGCATTTTCTTTCTTCCCATTCCTCCTTCCCAAACACGTGCACACACATGCGCGCACACACACACACACATACACACATGCACATGCATACACACATGTACACGCACAGTTTTTTCCCCAGAAAAAAGGAGCCAGGTAATACCATTGCAAATGCCTTTTTATTGCTGCTTTTGTTGTTCACTGGATTTTAGCTGGTGTCTATGCATCCTTGGCAGTTCCCTGGGTTCAAGTAATTGGAGATTCTCTGAGGCAGCCACTAACCGGATCAGCTTTGTTCTCCATACAGTTCGTTCGTCTTTAAACTCAGTTATGGCCACTTAAAATTCCTACCACTAGGCTGAACCCATCCCTTGAACTCAAGCAGTAGAACTGACTGAAAATATCCAGGATATAAATATCCTGTTAGTGGCTCAAAAACAAATCAGCGTCTCCAGCTGATGTTACTCTCATTTTATGTTTGTTCCAGTAGTAAGGGCACTGATTTTGGTGGCTTTACAGCAAAACACTTCTTTCAGATGGAGTTCAGTCTCTGAACTCCAGCTCTACCCTGGAGTTTGTAACTTCCCTCAGCTCTGACTCCCTAATGTTGAGTGATGAGTGATGATTTGCCAGGACCCAGCCCTTCCTCAGGGAGAGGGGGTTGCCTGGGGCTTGACAGCCTGAAAGGGTCTGTTCCCAGCCTGTGCCCATACCTTCCCTGATTACCTGCCCCACCGGTCTGGCTCTACTGGGTGTTAACCAGCATCCTAGTTAAGACCCTAAAAAATTCTTGAAAATATTCTTTCAGAGTGATCTGTGAAAACTGTATGCCCTGTGGTTACCTTAGTGGACAAATATTTGAGCCTTGTCTAGTTAAAGCCATTGAAAACTGTGATATCATCAGGTGTTTCATGAAATCCACTCTTTATAGGAAGATATACAGCCATTATTATGTGGCTTTTCTCCATTTTGAGAGCAAATATTACTGTATATCTTGATCTGGGTGAGCTACAATAAGTTTGATAGAAAGTATCAGCAAAACAGCAATCAGCACATAATTTCTTTTGCTGACTTTTTATGTAACAGATATAATTTTATTTGTAGCTCATTAGTGTTTACAATTGCTCCATTACCTAGAGTTGGTTAAGGAAACTCTAAATCTCACCTTCTGTAAAGGAGGGGTGTTGTGAAGCTTAGAGATCTGGATTGGGAAAGACAGCCGTCAGATACACAGTAGGTACTGTTTCTCAGTTGTGGTCGCATGACTGCTTCCGTAGTTCCCCTCCCCCCCACACACACACATTTCTATTTCTCCTCGAAATGCACTTTCTTTCCTCCTCATTCTCTGTATTTTAACATTCCGACTATTATTTAAAGGTCTTCTCAACTCTAAATGAAATGAAGTCTTAAAAAGGCTTAAAATCAGAATCGTTCTCTCCACACTGTGATTTATATGAATTATTACACTGTCTCACACCAATCTCTGGTTGGTTTTATCCATGCCTAGGCTCTCCTATGAAATCCTGAGAGCTAAAAAGGCAGTTACTCTCTCAGTAGAGGGTAATAGATTTATGCACCTCATATTTCATTAATTAATAAATCATTGTCACAGTAAATAATGTATCATTCTTGTTTGTGTATTTGGGTTTAGTAGATAAAATTTTGATGAAGCGTATGTTGCAATTTAACTAGTTTATGGAGCGACACCATACAATCGTATTTTTTTAGGAGCTTTCTTCTCACTCAGAAGTCACCCCAATGATAGTAAGTTTGATAAAGTAGAGTTCATTTTTTTTCAGAAACGTTTGAAAAATAGAAGAGTGGCCTGATGGAAAAAAATATCAATTGACTTTTGGGCCAGCACAACTCCATCTGCTAAGCTTAGGAAACACCACCATCTGCCAAATCTCATACCATCTGGAGGTTCCAGAAGTATTTATTTAAGAAATATTTTAAAACAATGTAACTAGAAATTAATAAAGGAAACCTCAGCTAAAATTAGGGTGGGGAAGTCCCGTAGCTCACACCCTACAACTAGTAAATTACCTCAAACAGGAAAAAGTCAAGAACTCCCAACAGAAAGACCATGTCAAGTACAACCTCAGTTAATTCAGTTAGACCCAACCGGAAGAGAAAGCTCTGGTCTCCAAGACACATAAAGAAGTATACAGTGAAATTCCTGCCTTTAGATTCGACTCTATGAGCTAATAGAGGAAACTACAAACATCGTAAATCATAAGGCTGTAAGGAATTTTCTAAGGGTGATGAATGTGGCTGACTGTTCACAGATTAAGGAGACTAGTGAATGGATAGCTTATGAGAAACACCTAGAACACTGTTGAAATACAAGGCAAGATAAGGAATGTATGCCGAAAGACACAGCTGCAAACAAATGAAAGTGTATTTAATCTTTGAAGATTTTGTTTTTCATTTTCTCTGAGAAATACAGCTTTTATGTTTCATATGTAATATTACTCTAACGTTGGGTAAATTTGTGATTACTTCATCATATAATCTTTTTCTAACACATTATATCAAATGCAAGTATACACTTCTGTGACTAGATATATTTGAGGTCTTAGTAAGAGTGAGTGATAATATGATTGACTGTATTTAAGTGACTTGTGGAGTTGAAATTAGATAAGACAACAAAATGTATGTGATGGGCCTGCCCTGTTCTGTATAAATAAACCTGTACCATTTATGTTATTTTAAACTGAGAACCTGACCGCATTATCTAAGTCTGCCACCTAGTGAAAATCTAGAACTAGATAATACTTAAATAGTAAAACGTTTTATTGCAGTCTTCAATATCAATAAAGTATCACTTGTATTAAATTATGTTTTATATTTATAAATTTGGTTGTCTAATAGATTTCGTTGTATGTCGTTAAAATGCTAAGACTTTAAATCTATTTCTGAGCCTTAATATGACCTATATACCTTTTGCATATAGGACATTTCAGAAATCAAATGGCATAAGTCCCTTTTCCCTAGCTACTAGGGTCGTAATAAAGCAATAATGCAATTGAAAAATGATATAGTTTGTTCTACTTAAAACTTTTCTACAATTAATTTATGTTCTGACTCAGTGATGTAAGAATAATTGTGGAGACGTGTAAAATATCTATGGAATAGTTCTCTGCCATTCTTAATGACTTCAATAAATATTTTTGATATGCCCAGTTATGCTAACCCCAATATAAAGATGAAAAATAGACCATATACTTTATTTCACAGGCCACTAGGAGAATTCAGACTGGCTGCAATTGTATATTAAAGAAAAACAAGCAACCATAGACCCTATAAATTTGGAAAATGTTTCTAATATTTCAGTTTTTTAACTAAGCTAGTGTGTTACATTATAAATTACGATCTGTTGTGTGCCTGGGAAGGATATTTCTGAGTAACGGGTTTATATAACAGATAGGTATATAGACACACTTAGATACATGAAACACTAGTTTTAGATTACAGGTAGTGTCAGCACTAACACAAATATGAAGTGTTCTGTTTTGTTTGTGTCACCTAAATCATCTTCCTTAACCACTTCCAACACGGACACTTTTGCCTACTCAATGTGTAAGAATCAGTTCCCTTAGAGAGGGGGCCCTAGTATAGAATCCTAAATGGTCCGTTATTCAGCCACTGTGATTGAATTTCTGGTTGCCTGCTGTTACTCGAAAGGGTCACTGGATCCTATCTCTGGAATGTTGTCATCTGCCTCTAGGGAATTTTGTGCAAGGTGGTGGCTAGACAATCTGAAAGGACAATACTGGGCGGGAGAAAGGAAAGAGTGAGATCAGTGTCAGCCAGTAGTAGGTACTCAGTAATTATCTGTGTAGGGTTTTAGCACAGGAGTGATTATAATGACTCATCTTGGAATTGAATCTGGGTAAGAAGGGAGGAAAAGCCCTCAGGTGACGATGGACAAATGGACAGTGAAAAAGTAGTAGAATCTGTGAACAGTAGGTTTCACTTGGGACAAACAATGATGAAGAGTTGGGGGTATTGTAAGAAACATGTAGAAATAAGTAGTGTACTCAGACAGTTGAATGAAACTGAGAATATGGGAGGTAAAATTATTGGTACTTCAAGGTAAAGGCTATGACCATGATAAGAAGTGGCCAAGGGAAGATAGTGAGAAGATCATCTACATAGAGTTGTGGAAATCGTTAAGAATCGTGGAAAGGGCAGGGTTGGCCCAGAGTCACAGTGAATCAGGAACTGAAATCTTCAAGAAACATGAAGAGTGACCACAAGGGTGGTAACTGATTACACCTACAAAATGAAACTCCCAAGTCTGCACAATGTTGGTCATTTATCTACATAGATGATACTTCCTATGCCACAGAGACCTATTGGTGGCTTACTGTTTTATCAGGTAAGACTAGCCTAGTTTAGCATGCATAGATTAGCAACTTAACAACTACTTCACTAATAAAGTTGCATAGAATTTTTCTTCCTGGAAAAATTATATACTTAGTGAACTAATGATGCAGTCGGACCTCTCTACCTCCAGGTTCCACATCCATGGATTTTACTAACCTTGGATTGAAAATACTGGAAAAACAATGTTTCTTGTTGCTGACGTGTATGATACAGTTTGGGCCTAAATGGTTGTATCTGGACTGAACATGCACAGACTTTTCTTCTTGTCGTTCTTCTCTAAACAACACAGTACAACAACTATTTGAATAGCACTCACATTGTATTAAGTTTCATAAGTAACCTAAAGATGATTTAAAGTATACGGGAAGATATGCATAGGTTCTATGCAGATACGGTGCCATTTTATATAAGGAATGTGAGTATTCGCAGATTTTGGTATCAACGGAGATTCCTAGAACCAGTGCCCCAAGGATACCAAAGGAAGATTTTAATGACTTTATAGGCATGGAAAGGAGAACATAGAAGTAATTACTTTACAATTCGGGTATCTAATAGTTCTTTCGATATCTCTACTTGAAACTATTCAGTGTTGATGTGTATACGCACATAAAAATTGCAGAATTTCTAAAATATTCTGCTGAAGATAGGTGATCTTAATAGTTAAGGGATTCAGATTTATTGATCCATTCATCATTCACTCTTTCAACATGCGATTGCCTCCTCACTCAGGTTCTTGGAAGGCCACCTTTGCACAGTCAGTTACCACATGCATAACTGTCTTTAGTTATTCTGGATAGTTAGTTTGTTTTAAAAGATGAATTAGAGTCTTTGCACCTCTCAGTAAGATGGGGATATGTTATTATCTTGGAATCAAAGTAATTTATTCCTACGATATATAATACAAGTCAAATCAATAGAAATTTCACCATAATAGAAATAAACTCACAGTAAGTTCAAAATTAAAATGGCACGTTTAATCGAAAAGACCCAGGATATCCTCTCCTGTTAAAATTATAATTAGCTTTTGCTAAGCATGAAATAAATTTAAAAAATGTATGATTTGACTTTATACAATGGCCATAAATCTCATCCTTTTGAATTAATTTTCTACCCTGCAATTTCCTTTTTCATTCCCTAGAGAGAGAAGAATTGCTTAGATATGCCATATTTTAAACATGTGCTATGCTCCCTTTAAATGTACTACTTAATATATTATAGTTCAGTAACATGTTAGCTGAGTTCTGATGAATTGCCACATCATAATAACTTTAGAGGGTGTATTTCTCTTTCTGGAACAAGAGGTTCTTGTACAAGTTCCGTGTCAATTTTCCAGGTGCTGTGACAGATTCTTTTTATACCTGATTTCCCATCCTTACATTAACACTGCAAAAGGGTTCATTAATTTCTGTATATTTCTTATAGATGAGGGAAATAATTTCAACAAGGTTAAGAAACACGCTTGAGGTCACAGAGTCACTGAGTGCCTGCTAGAAGCTCCGGATGGAGGTTGTACCAGATGGAGTTTGTTCTGTGAGATTCCATGGCCTGTGGCTTTTTCTCCCTGCCACATGAACGTGATAATTATGCTACTAATGATCATAGCAGCTAATGTGTATTGAGTAATTGGAAACTACCAGACACATATATTTTTAAATCTCAAACAACCTGTGATTAAGACATTGAGGTTTAGAGAAAGAAAGTAATTCGCCAGAGATCACAAAATAGTCATTGACACGGAGACTCACACTGAGGCTCTGTCTTCTGAATTCTGAACTCAAACCACAAACAAATAATTATTCCCAGTATATGCTTTGCTACAATATGAAGTTCTGAGTTGGAGTGAGGGGAGGTGATGACAGAGTTCAGGCTGTTTTATTTACTTTCGTAATGTGGTAGCTCAGATATTTCCCTTAGACGTTAGCAAAACTCATAGCACTGAAACAGTATTTTACATATTTATGTTTTAAAATGAATCAGCCCACTTGACACAGATATCTTGATTTATAGGTAATTTTGACTTTGCTTATAGCATGAACTTTCCTCTGATCAGGATTCTTCATATTTACCCAAAGTTGACCAACGTGGGAATTCCTATCTGCGTGAGTTCAAGTCAAGAAAGAGAGGAAAGTAGTCTGGAGAAGGTTGTGACTTGGCTCCTGACGTGGGTGAATTACCTGCTCATAGCCCGGCAACCTTTTGTTCCGAGTTGCCCAGTACGTACATGCTTATCTCTGACCACTGCTGGGCATCCACCCGAAACTCCAACATGCACGGTCCATCACAGATCATGGCTGGTACCGCACACACAATGTTATAGAATTTGTTCTTGTTAAACTTTGCAAGAAAACAGATTTATCATTCTATTCATTTTTAGAAGGCTCACTGACCTGGTGTTAAGAATTTAATTTCACATTGCGCCAGTCATGCACTAGGTGCTAAGTAAGTATTTGTTCTATGGTCAAAAGAGTGAAGATAATTTCAGGGTTAAGTGTCTCATGTTCATTCCTTCTACAAAGAGTCAGAGTGAAGTATCTCACAGATGCTCAGCGGGAAGTAAATGATAGGGCAGCATTATTAAGACATGTACCTGAGAAACGTCTGCAAGTGATAGAGCCACGTTCTCATGACATTTACCTGAAAAGGGTCTGCACATTCACAATCGTTTTGGCGTCTGCCATGTAGTCTTCTTCGGCACTCATGGTGCTCTCTTTGTCCACAACCACCATGTTGGCCGCAAAAGTCACTCCACACCTGAGTAAGTCATCTAGGCTTTGATAAAAATCAAGAGAAAAGGGGGCTTTCAGTAAATCACAGTAGCAGGATTGGTGCTCAAACTTGCTTACCCCCCTCGCCCCCCCTGGGCTTGGACAGGTTGCCCTTGTAGGTGCTTTCGCAGGGTGAGCAGGGCCAGATGTGGTCAGAAATTACCATACGATACTCTCTACTGATATGAAATCAGTTGTGTTGGGGGCTCTTTGCGTTTCATTATTTTTCAACTGTTTCAAGCATATGTGTTAGGAATTTTAAATAATATTTATGAATTATATAACTAAAACATGGAAAACACCCATTTTTCAATAAAATAGAATAGAACAGGTTAGAACCTTGTTTGTAACAGCACACTGTTTCAAAGACATGTTTACATTTTTATCCCTACGGTGCTTTGGGTAAGAGTAGAAATGAATACTTATGTTAATTTAGATGGTCAAGCCTAATAAAGAAATATAAACTGGGAAATGTTTATTTTTAAGTTTATGTTCTTTCTTTGTGTAAAGCTACGTGCTACAGATAGGTCCTATACAGCCAAGAGCATGGAAAATATATAAATATCAGTGCTATTCAAGCCTACCATTCAGCCAGCCTAAAGTTTTTGAGCAAGTGATTGAATGAGCTGGTTTCTTTGGTTGCGTTAAATAATTGTGCTAAACTAGGATACAAGTCCCTATGAGTTATAAAAAAGTCAGTCTTTCCCTTTACTACTGATAAAAACTTGACCCAGCACTGAATTAAAAGAAAATGTTACCATTGGAGCTGAAACAAGGAAACCATTATCTTATTGCCTCTGCTTCATACGAACTAGAAAAATAGAACTGAGTTAGATAAGAGACTCAACTTGAATGAGTGTGAGACTATTCTAGGTACAGAGTTGATTGAAGACAGCTAAGAAGAATTGGGCTAATTGATTTCCACAGCTTCTGATTTAAAACAAGAATTGTAAAACTTAAAGAACAGCAGTCCCTTCTAGATTCTTAAATTGAAGAGTCAGTTGCCTGAAGATCGTTTCCAAGTGTATGGTGATGGCTGAACTAACCATGTCACGTGAAAGAGAGTTGTTTTCCTTTTAAGGGAAGGCAGGAGGCAGGATTTCTTACTCTGTTATAAGGCGACAGGGTATTACCAAAGCTCTTTGAGCCCAAAGTCCCCAGGAGTAGTCCAGAAAAAATACTGCGCTTGAATCAAGAACAACTTTCTGTGGCAGAGATTTTATGGCTAAAACTGTGGAAACGGAATGTTATTATGAATAAATTTCCTGTGGTGAAAGGGGCTAGGGCCAGAACATCCAATCAATATGACGACTGAGTTTAAATCCCTGGGAACACTTTACTTGGGTGTTCCCTTCATCTAGGATTTTCATCATAATTGTTCTTAATCTATCACACTAAGTTTCTTTTTTTTTTTTTAAAGAACTAGGTGGACAAAGAATGTGACTTGGTCCCTTATGACCCATAAAGTTGATGTCTATGTCATATTCCTTGAACCCACCTTATTATAATTTTTAAATAACTTTCTCATATCACAGTTCTTACAATCTTTTTCCCCCAATTAAAAATAACTTCTCCGTTATAATCATCTGTATAGGACAAGGGAAAGATAAGGTGATAGAAGGTAAGCTTGACTGTAAAATATATAGAGATAGAATTTCAATATGAAAGATGAATATTTCATCAGCCATAAATCACTGAATTGACAACAATTCCACTATGAAAATGCTTGTGCTAAACAGCTAATCCCCTAAATGTGTCAGTTAATTCCATACTCAAACTATTGGCTGTTTTAGTTTACAAATAATCTTGGCAAATGATTTTAGTAATTATTAAATGAGTTTTAATTTATAGAAAATACAAAAAAATGGGTGGCATTTATGAGCAATCTAGAAACATTTTGTTCATCGCATTTTAACTTTCTATTATTGTTTTTACACTTATTTAATATTGCATTATAATCATTTTTTCATTTTTTTATTAGAACTGTCGATTTATTCTTATAACTCTGTGTCTATCCTACTTTCTCCACACTAATCAACCTACAAAAAAATCTTCAGCATGGTTGCTTTACACAGTTCCGCCACCAGATGGCAGCCTAAGAAAAAAAAGTCAGTAAGGATGGAAAAAAGTTGACAGATAATCTAATTGGCAAGGCCTCCCTCTCTACCCTATTCAAGGAGAACTAGAATGTGAATGTACAAGTATGGGGAGTGTTTGTGTGTTCTAATTAATTGGAAGTGTATTTATCGTTGTTGTTAAGGAAAATTCAAACAGAAGCCAAAGAAGACAGTGGTATGGAGAACCTCTGTGTATCAGTCACACAGCTTCAATAGTTATCAACTCCTCGTAGTCAAACCTGTTTCATCTCTAATCCTAGGACTTTGATCCTCTCAGTTCTTTTCCTCACCATAAATACTTGTACGGAAGCAGAATTTATTTTGTAGTTTACATAGACAAAGATAGATGGGAGGTTTATTTTTTCCTTTAAATGTACTGTTTTTCTAATGAATTCTAATTCGATAATACTTGCATTTCAGAGTAATATTACTAGTGATAAAATACAGGTTGATTTAACTTTCATGAATTTAAATAGTTTTAGTACATCTAACTACCTTTTAGTTGGGTAGTATTATGACAACTGTTAATGTAAATTATATTAATGTAAAATGTAGGCTAAATATATGTTAGTCTGTCCGGGCTTCAGTATATCCACAGCCAATAAACATTTTCAAAGTTACAAACTGGTTTTCAACATCTATAGGGTGAAATGTAGTTATGAAAGTTCTCAGTTGATAAAGTTAAGCGTTTTATTTTGAAGGTTCTAGCTGACATTCTTTTTAGATACAAAATTAACATTTTATAAGCATATTAGTTTTCTGATCTTTTCTATGTTTTTGTGTCATGTTCATCCATATAAAATAATGTGTTTTTTAATATTAAAGCATTGTACACATTTGACCTTTTAATTAACAATTATTTTTTTAATTAGAAATTATAAACTCTGATATGTGTTCCTAGAATAAAATAAACTCTTAAGGAAATGCTCCAAATTATAAATGTGACTTAAAATGAGCATTTCTGAATTATTTGGAAGGTTTCCAGAAGTTATGATAATGGTATCAATGTATCACGATGCTAAACCTTTCAGTTTTGTCTACCATAATATCGAGAGGAATAACGGTATTGCTGTAAATTACACAAAACTGTAACAGCTGTAGAAACTAGACAAAATGGACAAAATTGGCATGCAGCAAAATTTGCTTTAATTGTACAATAGATTTCTGCTTAGGAAGTTTGAACACTAGATATGTAATACAAGAACATAAGCTCTACATGCAAAATACATATTTGCAATACTAAAATGGCAAATTACACTCATCATGCAACACGGGGCACAGCACAAGACAGACCACAGGACACCACGCTAGTTAGTGTGCCAAAGACTTTGTCACCTACTTGTCAATAGAGCCCACCATGTAGTAAACCATTGGAAACCAACAGATTGCATCCAGAAAATGCATATCTGGCCTAAGTAGCAGATGGGTTACAAAATGAAACACAATGTCACAACAGTTGGCAGTACTTGGAGGGAAAGGAGATAAGTCGACTTAGTTTGCATTTCCAAAACTAAACACCACTGACAAGATTAATTTTAGGTGCTTTTTTCTTAACATTAATTAGAAAATGGTATTTGTCCTTGTTATGAATAATACAGTGCACTCAGAATTATAAAAACAAGTTGCATGTCTGCTTTCTAAATCAGAAACATTATGGCATTATGCTACGAAAACACTGAATTGATACATAAGCTTAATTATGATTGTATTACGACTAAAAAGTCTTATCCATGAGTTTAACAATTATTTATGCAGAGGAGGCCTTATAAAAGGAGGAACTAATAATTTTTTTCTTGGGTGACCCAAAGCACAGGGAACTGATTAGCCTACCTACTAAGAGCACGTCTCTCTAAGTAATATACGGAATTGCAACGTGCCCCTTAATGCAAGTATATCAACATATCAATAAATATATGTAGTATATGTATCCATGCACTCTATGTATTATATAAAATTAAAATGAAACTAATTCACCTTTTAAATTATTGCTACTTAATATATTGTTGAGTAAAAATTTATTATAACTGAAATCCTTACTTATATGCATATTTGAAGAAAGAATCATAAACCTGGAAGCTTCCTTAGAAATCACTTAATCTGTTATGTTTATTTTATGAAGTTATTCTTTCATGCATTTATTCACTCAGCACATATATGTATTCAAAACATTTTACATAATAGACATGTTAATATATTCAGGCATATGCAGAAGCTAATGTTGTATTAACTTGTACTATAAGAAATATAGATTTTTTTTCTTAGAACACATGGACAAAAGCACACAATTACAATATATATCTGAAAAAATAAACAATAGTTTGCACTCAAAAGGCAGAATTGGGAGTGATTTCACAGAGGTGATATTTAATTTGGATGTTAAAGGATGAGTAGGAGTTTGCCCAGCAAAAGAGAAGGAGACGGAAAATCTAGGCACAGGGAAATATGGCACCTATGATACCCCAGCTGCTTGTCTCAGCTAGATGAAGTCTGTTCTTCCTCGGCTGAGTCTCTCCCCATTGAACAGCCTCTTATCCCTTTACACTCAAAAAAAAAAAAAAAGAAAGAAAGAAAGAAAGAAAGAAAGAAAGAAAGAAAGAAAGAAAGAAAGAAAGAAAGAAAGAAAGAAACCACTGTTGCAATGTTTATTAAATTCCTCCCATCATTTTATGCCCCCGTATTATTACATATTATAAACGTACCTCAATTCATTTTTTAAACCCTGTTATTCCGTATATAAGTTATGTTCACTTCTTTGTTATCAATTATTGATGTTACAAGTTATTTCCAGTGTCTTGCTATTATAAATAATACTGGTATGGACATCTTTAGATGACTATTCTTTTCTAGCATTAGTTTCTATCACTTACCCCAAGACATTCACAGAAGGGATATTAGTGAATCGCAGCTTCTAAAATATGTTTATAGCCCGTGATTATGTGGTTTGCAACAAATATTGTAACAGTTTACACTCCCAGTAGATGGTTCTTTGATAGAACCATCTAGTTCTCTTTCTGGGCACTGCCCTGCTTCTTCAAATCCCAAGGACCACTCTAAGTGCTAACTCAAGACCCTCCACGTCTCTCTCTTTTCCATTTCTCATGAAATGGTTTTATCAGATGACTAGATGACCTTTCAGGTTGGGGTGGTAATCAAAATATTTAAAATCAGTGTGACAATAGACCAAGCAGAACAGATGGCCAGCCAGTAAGAAGTTAGACCAGTTCTAATGAACCAGTATCAAGTCCAAGATGTTTTCCCGTGTGACTGGGTTTTGTTTAATTACCACAGGAGACCTAGAAGACTTTTATTTGAAAACATTGTGGACACTTATTTTGATATGTTAGGTGTGTAAATAGTATAAGTTTAATTTACATTTTAAAGTCCCATACGGATGACATCTGTTATTATTTATGTCTGTTATGTTGATTTAATTGGTTCTTCAACTAAATTTCCTAAATAGCCATATACTGAGTATTATTTTCAGCAATGATCGTGTGAATTTAAAATAAAGTCTAACCCCACTAAGCTAATGAATAATTGTGTACAACCATCAATGTACAAATTCTTATAACATGGAAGTATTTTAAAGAATTAAACATCCTATTTTTTTTTTTTGTAATATTGTGGATATATTGCAAAATACTAGCCACTGTAGAGCAACAGGCACCTCATTGTTTTTTTGTTCTTTTTTTTTTTTTTTTTAAAATGTTGCATAAAACTTCCTGGAACATTACGTATTTGTGTTTAGCTTTTGTTTCCTCATTCTTGACCAAAGGAACAGAGGGCAACTAAGAAAAACGTTAGATACCATTTGCAGGAAGTACACAGAAAGCTAATAGATTTTACAGCATGCAGTCATCCTAACTCTTTGAAAGAAAATCAAACCCCACAAAAATCATCTAACAGTCAACAGCATGTGAATAGTTGGATTGCAAAATGCAAGTCATTAGGAAAGCAAAGGAAATTTTTACTGCAAGGTAGTCCACAGTTAAAATATTATCCTTGTTTCTACAAAGAATTGACAAACAATATTTTTTGCATGTATCAAGAACCTGTAAGTTAGGTAAGATCATATAGATGAAAAGAATAATGAACTCTGAATTGCATAGATGGCTCTAATTCTAGAATTGACCTGGGCTTGCGATTGGCAAGCTCAGTGTTGTAGGACTGAGCCCTTAACCTACGGGATCTGATGCTATCCCCAGGTAGCGGGTCAGGACTGGGTTAAATACTGGTGCCCCAAGAATTGCTTCTTGGAGGTGTGGAGAGCCACTCACCCCAACACAATTGAAATTGGGTCCAGGAACCCACTTAGGAGATTTACAGATCAGGACAAGAAATGTTAATCTTGCGCAACTGGGGAAAGGACTGCTTTTACCCTTTGCTTTACCACTGAGATGCTATAAGCACAGTTCCACTTCCACTTCGAGTCTCTGCCTATCTTCCTCTCTGCATTCTGGGCTTGAGTTGATCCACTTTGGCCCAAGCCATACAAGATGGCATATTCTAAGGCAATGAGCTTGCCAATGTCCCTGTCTTAAATCCTATCTCCAAGGGAGTGGACACAACAAATGCAAGAAGACCTAAAACCTGCCACCTTCACATAGTTAATTGAGCATCTCTTGGATGCCAGTTGAACCAGACCCTTAGAGCTTCCGACCAGAGAAGGTCCAGAATAAGGGATATATGCAAAGGCCCAGGATGTGATTTTCAACCACTCTGTTGCTGTAGCCATCCTGCAACCCAAAACTTACTCTCCTAAGATTTGTTTCATTAAGCTTTTATTTCTTCTGACATTGGGTCCCGGTGACTGCTTCTCCACACCTAAGCTAAAGTTACCTCACCTTCCCTTGGATGCCGAAACAATCACTGAATCACGACACCTGAAAATTCTTCAACTGAAATCTCTAGAGTTTTCAGTTGAAGTGCTCAGTTTTTAGAATCAATTACCACTGTGATAATGATGCTTAGAAAGATGCATCAGTGAATATCTTGATATTGGTATGTTTGGAATAAACAATGCCATGAAGTTATAATATATTGGGGAAATAGCTCTGTTTTAAGAAATTTATTCTGATAAATTTTAAGACAGAGACAAGGCAACAGGTTTTGGCCTCATATAGTTTTATCTTGAAATTCACAGCAATTGAAGAGGAGAGTTGGAAGACCTTGAAATATGGTCTTGACCTAAGGACCATCTGCTCCTAAGTTCCAGTCACAGAGAGGAATGTTATAATTTTAAGATACAATGGATTTGACTATAGCATTCAGTGACCTATATTATATTTACATAAGAATTTTGAAATGCTTAAGTAGTCTAATTTCACAAGAGTCTATGAATCCAACATTTTCAAAATTAATGAACATGGTAAAGCATTAATTATTCATGTTATATTATAAAATGTATATTTTAACCGTGGAAGAACTATAATCACTTATGATGATGCATCGTGGTTCAACATACAAAGATGGATCGTTAATGTGCTTCTCTGATAATTAACGGTTCTTTAGAAAGACAACCAGAAGTATCCAGTTTTGGCAGAGATTTTCCAGGCTAGTTGATTGATTTAAGGAAAACAACTGTAATTATTTCAGTGGCATGTTTCCCACTGCTATTGAGTAATGACCACTTACAAAATAGTTTTAAGTGAGAAGCTCAGGATATTTCGGTGATGTTTTAAGTATTTGTGAACTACAACTATAGACAATGACTATTTTGTCCCATAGCACGGAATCTGTCTCCCGGTGAATCAGGTGCCATAATGTATCTGATTTAAAATATTCTAAGCAAATTAAAAGAACTTATTTTTGACATAGTACTAAAACTCTTTGTCTCATTTGTGTATTTTGAAATATACTTACGGGTTATCCAACAGCAGCACAATGGGATTGAGTTCTTTCTTTGGTCTATAATATGCCCTGAGAGGAACAATAAAATTATACAATCCATTTCCAGCTGTTTCAGCTGCAACTATAATTAGTTTATTTTTGAATCCATAGGCTTTTGCGTCCTCATAGTAGTTATGCTGGCAACTCTAAAGAAGAAAAAAATATACAAAGAAATGCCATTTTTATACTCCACTAGCATTTGGTGAAATAATGTAGGGTATATGGATATGTAAAGCTAATCTAACTTAGTAAATCCTTTAGTTTCTCACAACTTTGAAAATAGTTCCATTTTCCATGTCCAGTTCTCCAGCCTGCTTTAGGAAATGGAGATATGCACGAATAAGACAAATTTGTATTATTTTGGAAATCCTCTTTCAGGAAAAATAGTGTGAATAAAAAATCAGTCACAGCGTCTCGAAAGGGGCCAATGCAGGTGAATAGGCCCTGCATCTTACTATGCATTCATGTTGCCAAAAATGCACAGCAAACCCTAGTATGAAATGCTGCGGGATGGTAAAGTAAAGGCTGAAAAGGAAATAAAGTGCTGAGAGATGGACCGTCCAAGGTCCACACAGCCACTTCCAGAAGAAAAAGGCAGGCTGGTTGTCATGTTCTGTCAATCTCCCAAAGAGGGACAGCAGCAGCCAGGAGTCACAATGCTTGTCATATGAAAAACAACAGCAAGAATATTAACGAAATGTGTTTGGGGCCTACGCATGCTCGAGGTTCCTGGCACTGTGTTAAGCGTTTGGCATGCACCCATTTATGTCATTCTCACAAGGGCACTGTGGGGTTCATATTAAAATCACAACCATTTTACAGATGTGGACCGGAAATGTAGTGGTGAAGTTATTCGCCTAAATTGCACAGGTCGTAAGAAAAGAGGTGGGATTTTTTTTTTTTTTTTTTACTCTGGCTAATTCCAAATTTAGAGAAAAGAAGAAATTCTTGTTTAGATTGGTGACATATTTTGACTTGTGGTGGTGGGATGTTAAGAATCTTTTTATTTGCTTTCCTATTCATCAGGAGAATAAATTCTGATATGGGTCAAACCCAATGGCCAGACTATGAAAGAGAGGAAAAGTCTTGCATTCTTAGAACCTTTGTGTTTTGGATGGCTTCTCTGACACATCCAAGCAGGAGACCAGACCTGTGGTAAAACCTTTAGAAAAGGAGATATTAAGCAAGTACTGATATAAGCTTGCAGTCTAGTCATTAGTAAATCCTTGTGAATAATCTGACCGTGTCAAGTGATTCCACATTGCAGCTTCGACAGGAATACCTGGGAACAAAAATAGTGCACGTTCGGCCAAAGTAATTTGCGGAAACTGGATGTTGAGAGTCTGGCACCTGTTTTCCCCTTCGAAAACATGACTGACTGACTCACTGGGTACTTTTTGTAGCGAGGTAACGCATTTGGGTCATCTTAGTGCAGTTAAAAAAGTAAAATTCACCACTTTATGAAACACATTTCCATTTGAAAAGATGATATCCTTTAAACATTTCATTCAGAATACCACACAAAAGTAAAGATATGTATTTGCAAAATGCCATAATTTCATTTCAAAGAGAAAAACGGTAACACATGTTTACCTTGTCTAGTCGTAAGCAGCAAAATGGCACTTTTTCATGAAGGAGATGACAAAACGTGGGTGAACTTCCTATATATGGAGAGTAAGGTGGGTAGCCTTTAGCATATCTGTAAAACAATTAGAAATAATGAATTGCCTTGACTAGCACGTGCACAGTTGGATGATTAAGTTACAGCCATGTTCCCCTGTAAGTTAGATGCAATGGCTTTTTGTGTTGCAATTACATTTTGAGAAGGCAACAGATTAGATTGGGGAAGGCGAACGGTGTCCAGAGACCAAATCTGGCCCATCACCTGGTTTTGTGAATTATAAAATGGTTTTTATATTATTAAAAGACTGGGGTGGGGGAAATCAAAAGAAGAACACTATTTCATGAGACGTGAAAATTATATAAAATTCAAATTGCAGTGTCCACAAGTACAGTTTTGTCGGAACACAGCCTTGCTCCTTCATTTTCTGTATTGTCTGCCAGTGCTTTCATGCTTCAGAAGCAGTCTTGATCAGTTGCAGAAAAGACCATGTGATCCGTAAAGTCTAAAATATTTCCTAGCTAGTTCTTTTCAAATAAAGCTTGCCAATCCTCAGTCTAAAAGATTTAGATAGATTTTTAAAAACAGTAGTGTTAATTTTTACAGGCTATATTTAAAGTAAAATACATTGGTTTTGATTCACTTTCTCAATGTTCATTTGCCATAAATGTATAACTAAAAATCAGTAAATATGGAGTCAATCATTTGGTTAAAGTATTTGCTAGAAGCATGCTTAAAATATCAAGAATATGCAGTTTGCTGACATAAAAATGGCCACCTGCACATTTTGGCTGTCCTCCTTTTTAAAATGAAACTATCAAAAAGCAGCAGCATGAATGAAAATTAAGAAATGAAAGAAAATCTTTTTCGTTTTTCTGGAAATAAAAAAAAAAATCTCTCCCTGTCAACCTTTTCAGAAGTACACGTAAAGAATTGCAATCTCACCTTACCACACCATTTCTAGAAATATATTGGTGGTCAAACCTCTGCTTGTTGCTATCAAATACTTCATAAATATATCTGAGTGCTATTGATTTCTTAGAGAGTAGACTGTGTTTTGTGGGTATAGCAATATTCCCTTGTAATAAATGTTTAAAAAGTGTGAAGGATTAAAAGAAGGAGTTTTCTAAGTTTCAACGCCATTTCAGTTCATTGTAGTTCAACTCAACATTAATGGAACATCCATTATATGAAAAATATTGGGAGCAGTGTTTGCATGATGCTACCACTGCCACCACTACCTAGTGCTACAGCTAACAGGAATTAATATCATCGAATGCTTACTCTGTACAAAGGCATTGTCCTAAGCACGTTTTCTTTACCGTCTCAATTAATCTTCATATGACCGTTATGAGGTAACACTTATATTTGGTTTGCAGATGAAGACATTGTGGATCAGGTTGTATAATCACGGACCCTTGCATCAAAGCCCTAGAAGGTGGACCTGCTCTGGGAAACACATCCTTTCAGACTCAGTAGTCAAGGCCGTGGACCACTATGCTTTGCTTAAGAAACAAGAATATAATAATAATAATATGTGGCTACAACAAGTAAACCTACTCCACTGAAGGCAAAACTGTGATTAATCGCATGTAGAGTGGTACAATTTACTGTGGAAGCTTAGTCAAGAGAACCAGTACATTTATTCATTCAAAATGTTATTGGTGTTTATGGTATGAAAAAGCCTGCTGAATACCGGAAGGGAAGTGTAATGGAGGAAGCTATGGTACACGTTACTGAGTAACTGATTGAATATCAGTAAGGACATGGAAGAAAATACATTAAAGGTAGAAGGTACAATATAACCCAAACCTACAATTACAAAAATGTAGCTTATAGCATGGAAATACTGATTTATGTGTTTTTTTTTTCTTTAAGGATAAAAGATAATTTAGAGAAAGCCTACAAATATATGTTGAAGTCAGAAATTTGAGGGCTTAGAATAAGCCTTTATAGTCAAGAGAGAGACTGGTATAGGAAGGCTGGTTTGGTAGAAATACGGAGGATTGCCTCTAGGACATCCAGAAGGTGTGCACATTACTTCCCATGGCACAAATGCCAGTACATCTTACAGCTTTGAGGGTCTACACATACTCTAAGTTGGAGGACGTTTTTTCATCTGGTGTGGTTTCATCTTCTGATTGATCACTTAGAAGGTCACATGTTTGAATGGAGGACGTGTCTGCGACCTCTAACACAGGAGCTATGCTGGGTCTTCTGATTTCTTTGATTCCCTCTGTAGGAAGAGACAGGGTAGGGCCACTTGCTGATCGACAGCTTGTGTCTTGCAAGTCGATAGCGACGGTGCCTAAAACAATGAAAAATGAACATCCGTCAAAGCATTTGCCACCGTTATTACATAATCGATCATTTAATGAACAAAGTGAAACGAGAGACAATCAGTATAACCAGGATGTATATTATTGTTTATCCTCGAATCTCAAAGGGTAGTTATTTCTTTTTCATGTGGGCATTTGTGCCATGTGAAAAAAAAAATCTGTAGCACAAAACATAAGATTTGTGAAATCCTGAAATACTTAGGGATTTAAAGTTAAAAACTACCTTTTTTCAAGTCACATTTATTTAAAATTAACAAAAAAATTCTTGGCCATTTCTATTTTTGTATTCCTCATTAAATCACCCTCCCCTCCCACCCTGCCATTTTGCTGACTTATCTTGGTCTTACTGATCTGTGACCACTTTTTATATTAGAACCATTAATATTTTATATTTATTCAACAAATATTTATTGAGTGCCTACTATGTGGCAAGCGCTATCTAGGCATTTGGGACGTGCAGGGAACAAGACAGACCAGGTTTCTACACATATGGCTTTATCCTTAAAATAATGAAGTAGACAAATGAGAAAAAAAGTCTTTTTAGATCGTGATAAATACCATACAGAAAATAACACAGAAGGATGTGATAAAGAACAGTGGGGCTGGGAGCAGGAGGAGGAAGGGGCTTTTCGCCAGGTGGGATGGAGGCCTCCTCTGAGGTCCAGACAATGGGTTTTTGACTGGAAAGACAATTGCGAGCACACAGCCATGGGAAAACCTTAAGGAAGTCAGAAGAGCAAAGCTACATGCTTAAGGCCAATCGCACTCAGGGTCACACCCTAGATTTTGTAATTATTCCTTATTGCACATAATCCTTATTCCTGGCATCTCTTTCTCTGACACTGACCTTCACCTCCTCTCTTTCCAGTTGGAATTATAATCAGTTACTTTACTACCATTTCAGTTTCCTTCAACCAACACGTCTTTCACTTGTTTCCCTAAACTAAGTTCCATAGTCCATCGTTCTGCTCCCTCTCTTACATGTACACCCAATAGCCTTGTTCTCCATACTTCCTTGTACAACCCAACAGCTATCATGCCACCTCTTTTCACTCTTGTGCAGTGATGTCAGAGTGAACTGGGTGGAAACATGAGGGCACAGTAAGGTGTCAAGCCAGCCCCTGAAGAAAATTCTTTTGAGACATGTATCTGTGAAGATGGTAGTCCAGAGTGTGTGTGTGTGTGTGTGTGTGTGTGTGTGTGTGTGTGTGTGTGTAAATGTGAAAAGACTCAGAGAGGCAGAGAAGAATGTACCAGTGTCTTTGAAAAAACAAACAAACAAGAATTTAGATAATGAGGATGAATTAAAATAAGGAATGAAGTCCTGAGAAGGAAAAAGAAATGGGTCCACAGCGTAAGCGAAGGTATTTATATTAATTAATAGAAAGGACGTTTTTTTCTTGTGACAGAAACTAAATGTAGGTTTGTAGGTAGTTTGGTGGCAAAATTTTAAGGAAATTTTTGTCTGGGTTTTTTTTTTTTTTTTTTTTTTTTAATTCTGTGTCATAGAAGCCATGTTCAATGGTGAGAATGAGATGGTAATGAAAGGAGAGTTTTAAGAAAAATAATAAATAATTGGAATAACCTGTTGCTAACTGCATATAAGACTTACAAAAGAAATAAAGATGTGTCAGGTGCTTATATTCTAATCAGAAATATAAAATAATTGTTGGTAGCTTTGAATTGGCTTAATTTCTTACCAATTTAACAGCTTAGAAATTTTGCTCTATATACTTGGTTACACCAAGTTTGTAATACACACAAGTATGTTCTAAATTTGACTTTGAGATTTTAATAAAAATTAAAGTATATTATTTTTTTAGAAAGAAGCAAATGGCGTTTTCAAATTGCTTGATACTTACCCATGCTGGCAATTATGCTATGTACAGGTAACCTAGAAGGTCCGTGATAAAATGACCTTGGCACATTGCTTTTTTTCTGCTGGTCTTCATTCTTAAATGCTGAATTCTCTTCTTTGGTAATATTAATATAAAAACATATATCTGTAGCATTCATAATGTAGCGAGGACCTGGATTCAGTAAAATGTTTTTATTATCCTCCCTCCTAACACCAATCAAGCAGACACCATACCTAAATATAAAAAAGAAAATAAAAGAGTTTAAGAATTGTAACTCAGCAAAGGTCTTAGTTTTGTTAAGTTTGCATATGTAAGGAAGTCAGTAAACTATTATAAGGCAAAGGAAAAATAAAGCCTCAAATTAAATAATTTTAAAGATTCATAGTATCCTAATAGTTCAAGGCTCTTGTTTTTTACAAGAAAACTATGTCGTTAGTGTGTTGTGAAATCAATTTATTTGATTATAACATATATATATACATACATATGTGTGTGTATATGTATGTATATATATATATATATATATATATATAAATATATGTGTGTGTATATATATGAAGAAGAATAGAAGAGAATAGAAAACATCAAAGTGCATACCATATAGTAAGGGTAATAATTTTTGGTAAAGTTTTTTGTGCGTATACTGAGTCTTACCACAAAATGTATACCTTGCTTTGTTCAAAAAAGGTAAAACTGTATTTCCTACATTAATCAAAAAAGTTTGAAAACCATTGGCCTAAAGGAGAGAAAGAAACTTACCCAAAGTCATAAGAGAAAGAATCAGGATCCCTAAATTTACTTTTGTTCTGTTTCTACCGTATTTGGTTCACTCTAAGTTTTAGAAAAATATTCTTAAATAGTCTTAAATAGGTACGCCGCTCAATTAGGAGAAATAACAACCACTAAAAGTAACATACATTATTTTTAAAATTCTTATTTTTTTTTCAGGATAGGCTCCAAAACCAAAATATCCTGAATACTTTTATTTCAATATGCTTACAGTATCACAAATAAATCAAGCTTAACAATGTGATATATAGATGTATCACAGAATTGTACACCTGAAACCTATGTAACTTTACCAACCATTATCACCCCAATAAACTTTAATTAAAAGAATATTTTTTTAAACATCATATTGAGAATTAAAGTGGAATACACTAGATATTGGATTAGTAGAATATACTAGATATATCACAAATCCTAAGATGTTATATATTTATAGTACTGATAATAAATTATTTTTATGATAAACATGTATTTTCATTTCTTAATTAAATACTGTTTTCAAGAAAAAGGGGGAAAATAATGTTCCATATTTGAATTAAAAGGAACTATCGTTAATTTTTTTCATATATTTTTATGGCCAAAGGAAATCTTTAAAAATGTCTAGTTTTTATAAATGTTAATATCACTTTGTGTAAATTTTTAATCAACAATTTAAAATGAAGCTCTACAAAGAAAATGAATTTTCACATATTTGTGAATTCTTAATGGATGAAAATATTTTTAAAGATAATTTAAAAGTTACTAAAGGAAATATTTCTACCAAACTATACTTTGCGCCTGACAGTCTTAACTTGTGGAGACCATGCGGAAGGTCAGAGTTCAACTGTCTCAATAAGCATGTAAAAAAGTCCAGAGTCTTGCAACTCACGAGCACCAGTATGGGTTGCATTTTAGAAAACTATATTCAAAAGGTATGGTTGAGTCATAGTTTCATTCCACCTTGGAAGCAGAAACGTACTTTTTGTGTGCATGGAACGAGGCATACGTAAAACTCTTTCCTTCATATTCGGCAAAAAATGTACTTTCTTCCAAAGTAATATGGTAAACTTCATTCCCAGAGCACCTGCCGTACGTCTTCTGCCATTGTTCTGGTGATTGCTGGCCTTCCCTGCAATGAAAGCACACACACACACACACACACACACACACACACACACACACACGGAGAAGCACAGTGAGGGTGACTGAAAGGACAGCTGGTGTTTCCCACCTGTAAGGGCTTCCCAGCACAGTTCAAAGAAGGATCTAGGTAGTGCTCTATAAGATGGTATTATTTACAAATACAAACACTACAAACATTTTGAAACCAACACAATCTATAAGCTTGAGAAGTAGCAGATTCCTAGAAAGTAGATTTTCACACCCCAGTTAACAAAGGCATTTATGCTGATCTGAATCAATGATACAGCATTTGATTTTTAGCCTCTGTTTATCCCTTTCCAGTCATGCCCACTCTCTATATATTCAACATGTTTTATAGTCTTGGTAATATGGCCCACTTTGTCTCATTTATGATACCTGTTTGGCCCCTGTAGCTGACTGATTCTGTTTTGTACTTAAAATTATCAATGTATACACATCAACTTATCAATTTTATTCCATAGAAAATATACTCTTCATTTCTGTCTGTAACGTAGCAGTGGCTTCTTTTCACTTATGTTGCAGTTAAGAAAAGATACTTCTGGATAAATGAAGGATCTCCAAAAGATATCCTCAGAAGCATTTTTTAAAAAAAGAAGATATATTTAACACAGAAAGTGCACTTTCTTTTTTTCTGGAATGTTCTGCTCAGTGGCCTTGAAAATATATTTTAAAAATTCAACTTATGAAAAATTTGTTGTAAATACCCAATAGCTCATTTTTCCCATTTTGTACAGTAAATTCCAATCACTTTTTCTGAATAAAGCTTATGAACTCTGTAAGTACAAGAAATGAACATTCAAGAAAGAAAGTGATAAATATATAAAAAGCAGAATATTTTATCGTACTCTAATTCTGAGTGGATAAAAGCAGAAACGAAGTGATATCTACCATATTTAGGGTTTAAAAAGCCATTTTAAACTCTGAGTTTTGTCTAAAGGGTTATTAGGGAGGAAAGACATTTATAAACATTTTCACAGTGTCAATACATTTTTTAAAACCATATATTTTCAACGTGTATTTCACTTCATTTCCTCTTAAGAGGCCCTTGGAGTCTGACTGCCTGATCTGAATCCCAAGTCTGCAATCTTGTGAGTTATTTAACTTCTCAATGATTCTTTATCTCTTCTGTGAAAAATAGTTTCGGCCTCATTGGGTTGGATAAAATGAGGTAATAGAATAAATCACTTGGCAGATGTTGGAATCACAGTAATCACTCAGTAAATGTTAGCTTCCACTATTGCTTGGCTGTTACACCTGCCTTGGTGCTATATTTTGGAGCTACTTTCAACATGCCTCGTCAACCTACTGAACAACAAAGCTCTTGAAACCTTTGCCCCTTCTTTTCTATAATGTTAATATATTTTTGGAAATAGGAAAATAAAATGAAACCTTTCTAACTATTGACTGCATATGGCGATGCCTAACTATTACTTCCTAAGGATGATTGTTCCTGGTGGAGAAAATGTCCCCTTTGGCAAACAAAAGTAAAATTCATGGTTATGTCCCGCTGCTTGTCACGGGGGTACTTGGCAAAGACAGAGCCTATTAAAAAGACTGGAAATTAAACAGAAGATGCCGGTAATTCATCAGGGCTTGTCTGAGATCCCAAAGGCAGCATGGGGTCAAATAATTGTCACACAAGGGTACAAAAGCAATTCAAGAGAAGCATGAATCTAATTCCAGGGGCTGCAGTGGGAATACAGTATGGTAACTTGGAAGGGAATGGGATTGTCATTACAAAGTCCTCCTAACCATGCTATACTTGCCTTTCCAATTTCATCCATACTTCTCTCTTCCTTCTCTTGGGTGCCCTTGGACAAGAAGTTCAGGGAAGGCCCTCTCATTAACAAGGCCTTTTCACAGTGATGTTCCTACACCTAAATTACTCATTCCTTGACCCACAGTTTGGTCATTACTTTCTCAGCTCTACAGTGTACTTTTTCCATAATGCTGACACCAAATTGGATTAACTAACCCTTAATGCCCTGCTTCCCTGTGAAATCCACTCCATGAGGAAAGGGATCAGGTCTTATTTGCCGCCATCTTTGAGACCTGACTTCCGTTTTGGCACCAAGTAAGTGCTTAATAGATGTTCTGTTAAATGAACACAGAATAATCTAACAAGGTTCTTCATGCTCACTTACTAAATGCCCTGCTTTTCTAATTATATAATACCTTCCTCTTTCACCAGAATCATTTTTCAGGTATAACCAATTGCTTTCCCTATGATGAATGTGCAGTTAGAATTAGGAGGGGGAAAAATCACTGAGTTCCGTAATCATTAACGGGCATGAAATGAATTTACCCTCAGCCTCAGCAGCAGTGAAACCACACAAGATATTAGGGACAAAAAGCACAGAATGGGGAACTTAGTGGAAAATTATGAAAAGCCATTTAATGAAGTTTTAATATGTGTTTACACAAGTCAAATGAACCTTTAGGGAATATAATAGGCCTGTGTGCATTTACTTACTATTAACTCAAAGTACCCTCCAACCTGCAAAATAGTGCAATCTGTAGTCTGTTTCCTACCCGTTTGAGGCTGCTGGGCTATGTGATTGTTAATGGAACAGTAATGACTTTCCGATATTGGCTTATGTCCACCTTTAGTTTCAAAATAACTGCCAGCTCCTGCTGTTTGTAAAGGTATTAGTGGAAAAGGAAAAAAATAATAATAAGACTAGGAATGTGAAAATGAAATATTCTATTAAGAAAATAAATGAGGAACAGAACAATAGGGTGTGCTTGTACTTGAAAGATACCTTTGAAATCTTTATTTTCCCCCAAAGGGCTGTGCTATAGAATTCATGCACCCAGTACCAGTCACAAGAGTCTTAGAGAAAATTCAGGGGGGCAGCCTAGAAGGAAAAGAAGCTTGCGTCTGCTAGTCGGTGCATTTTAAATCCTAAACAAATGTACCAGTGAGAAAAAATACTTGAAATTAAAAAAAAAAAAAAAAAAAAAAAAAAGGAGGAAAGTGTAAGGAAAGGTTACAGAGAATTGCTTAGGAGAAAGGAAGAAAAATGTCTAGTGAAGTAAATCATATCAACATCCTCAAGATCTTGTAGCCTCAGCCACGCTCTGTCCAGTGTCCCATTCCTGTCCCTTAATAACGTCTTGGACAGATCCCGTTTCTTTCAAACCATGATCAGTCATCAGAAAGCCCAGTCCCACCCAATTTGAGACTCTTACCAACTCAGGCTTTGCTCTCCCTGGGATGTTGCTATTCTCTGAAGTCTAACTGGTCATCAGTGTCCTCTAGGAGGTGTCGTGTAGATATGTTTGAAACTCTTTGTGGGACGTGAGATCGCTGGCAAGCAAGAAACTCTCTCCCACTCTCCGTCATCGCATTTCTTGGGGGTACACCCTACGTACAGCCTGTACTTTCTCGGGTTCCTCACTTGTAGACAACAGCCTCAGGTGGGGTGCCGGAAAGACAGCTCAGATCTTTTTAAGTTGTCATTGTGACTTAGGAAACCCATGTGTAGGAGATAAGGGTGACCTCTAGTTCTGCTCTCTCTCTCCAAGTCTTCTTCCCTCCATGTTCAAATAATCACAGAAAACTACGCAGGCAGGTATCTGACTGGGAAATGAGACACTAGTTCCCACTTCCTGTAGACACCTCTCTACTCCATGGGTAGTAGGTAATTTTTTTTTACTCCATCTCACGTGCCTGGAGGTAGGTGCAAGAGCTCCCCCACCCTTTGCTCCTTTGCTGCTCTGTCTGCTCCGCCCTCCCCACCCCGCCATCTTCTCTTTCTATAGAAAAGTGACGAGATTAGAAAATGGGATATTTCACTTTTCTTTCTCCTCAGTTTTGGATTACAGTCACCAATCCTGGCACAACATGAGAAGTCCCTCTCAATATAGAAAGAACGGGTTAAAAAAAAAAAAAAAATGTATGTTTGTTCTATTCTGTGTATCGTCCCCAAGTTAGAAATATCATTTGTTCCAGTCAATTTTTGAATGGCGCATAAATCAATTTTGACAACTGATTTTATTTTCTTCAAATACAAGTCGCACACTCCTCGTTAATCACTGATTACACCTTCAAGGCAGATGGGTATTTATTGCCAGAGAGCAAATTAATGCACATAGCAGTTTCCTGTGCTTCAACACAATCAGCCAAGTGGAACAAAAACTGTTAGCTAATGAGTATATACTTGGATCTGCTCTTTGCAGAAATGTGTTTTAATACAGGCCTCTAAACGCAGTAAAAAAAAAAAAAAAAAAAAAAAAGAAAGAAAGAAAAGGAAAGAAACTCGTACATACTTTTGTTTTTAAAAGTTGCCCCGCATCAGATGTTCCCAGTGGGAGAAAAAAGGATTTAACTGGAATTTCCTGCTACAGATGTAGGAAGTTGAAGTCTTAGTATATTACATACTCTGTTCTTACTTCAGGAATGTGTTCAGTAATGTAGTTTGCATTTAAAAAATAACAGCATAAAACCTTATTCTAGTGACAGCTTCCTACTTTTTATAAATATGTGCATTTTTGTAAAATTCATACTAAGCAGTTCTAGAAAGTGAAAGTTGATTTTTGCAGTCGTGTTTTCTGTATGCATATTAAGGATGACTCTGAACTAACAGTGAATACCAAGAATAGTGACCGTGATATTCTGAAACCTTCAAGGTTGTAAAAATACAATCATTAACAGGAATCCACCTCTGTTACAATATTGTATATGTTGTCTTAAACACCGTGCATTGTAATTATGGGATTTATTTTGCTAGTACGTTTTGTTCTCTTCAATCCTAAATAACGTAGTTGATTATACAATAAATGATCAGTATCAAATTCATCAAAATTAACATGGATTGCCAAATTAGTTTTTTGTGTATATTTATTTTTATTCTCAAACTAAATTATCAGTGGGAATGAAGGTACCCCGCAACAAGAATCTTTGCTATAAAATCCATTCTTCTTGTGTAATAAAAGACTTTGCATGTAACTAGATGGAAATGTTTGCCTGAGGAAAAGGATGTCATTTAGCTTTATGCTAGAAGACTTAAATAAAATGATTTCCTTATTGATACTCCATTTCAAAGAGGATAAGAAAATATATTTATTATTTCATCATATTGATTAAAAGTCAATTTTGAAAGTCTAAAACAACTGACCTAAAGGTTTGAATCTAATTAAAATTAACACACTATTTAACTCCATATTCTGGTATTTCACCAATTTAATATCGGCTTGGTTTCATGTAGTTATTTCCATTCTTTACAGGGTGTCTTTCTGCAATGACACATGGATTGCATTAATTCACAATAGTCTCAAACTTTTACTTTATTTAAAAAGTGAAATATTTGAATAGTATTACAATCTTACAGTACTACCAACATCAGGAATCTAGTTAAACTGTAGGTCAAAGAAATAATGTAGACAAATTGTAGCCTGTGTCACTGGAGACTTAATTGTAACTTATGGGGAGAGAGCCTATTAGAGGGTTTAGAATCTTCCAAAGTAGGTGCAGCTACAAAGGAAATAGCTAACACACAACTTCAAATGAGCTTTTATTCTTGCTAGTCTACAGATAAAACTGACACACAAGTATCATCTTATTTAGAAAGAATAATGTCCAAGAATTCTAGTTAGGAGACGTAATAAAACACAAGGTGAAGATGTACGCAGAGGCTTATGCATCCCTAGCCTTAAAAGGCAGAACGTTCCCAGCTTTTCAGGTCATCAGACATCAAAATAGACGTCTGAGCCCTAAGATAAAAACAAGATAGTGGGTGATAATCCATTTTCTACCACTAGGTGGAACCCAAAAGCTGTTTGCCATTCTCAGGATAAGAAGTAGAGAAATGCTACATGATTTCCGGCATTGCTACTAGTGAACATAAACAATGAACACACTTTTGAAAGGACTCCATTTCAAGAAGAAATGAAGTAGAGCTCAAACAGTACATTTGACAGGCTGGCTGTACATGATGGTGGCTACGTTCACTAACCTTAAAGTCTGTCTGTCACAGTCTCCAATATACCTTTCTGAAGTACTCACTTAATTCAAGAAGCTAGATAATTACCACATACAAAAAAACAAAAAAGAAAAATCCTAAAAGTCTGTGAAGACTTTTCATCTACTTTTTAAACTGTCAGGTGAAAAAAATAAATTCATCTGTCAAAATGAAACTGTATTCTCAGCTCTTGCTGTTATGAAATAAGTCATTCCAGTTATTTTAAACTGTTCCAAGTCAGCATTTAAAAAAATTTATAGCTAAAATACCCCCTCTCTCTCAACACAAGCTGCTTTTCCCAAATAGCATATGCTTAGCTTCTGTTCCAGTCTCCATGCTCTGTCTGCCCCTTTAGTTCAGAAGATCACAGTGAATTCTCCTGTTATGTCCTGTTACAAATGTATATATATTTACATATAATGTATTTTCATAAGTGTATATTTATATATAATATAATTATGTATTATATATTAAAGAAATATATATTTCTATAGATTTATAACTTTAAATATATAGAAATATATCTATTTAAATATTAACAGAGATATAGGAGTTTCAGAAGCCACCCTTGTTGTCAGTTACACTTTATCTTTTGAGTATTTTTTTTTCTGCCCTTTTAAAATTATGTGTACTTAGGAAGTCTCTCTCCTGTCTCCCCATGTTATCATCTGAATGATTTTCAAGGTAGCAAACTACTCTTACTGTAGCTAAAAGATGCTTTATTGATAAAGTTAATCTACGCTCCAAATCCATACAGATGCTATGTTTACATTGTGCCCTGGCCTGGACTGAGTAGTTGTCTTTTGCGATCACAGTGTATTCTTGCTGCATTTCCCAAACTCCTAACAGTGTGCCTGGCATTGTATAGGTGCCTGTGATTATTACTTAGGAAATAAACGAATGGCCAAACCATAGCAATATTTTAACTCTATTAAGTGCTATTTTTAGCATATTACTTCATCCATAGCTTACATTTTGACACCTCTCCCCCTAAAATTCTTCCAAATTCTGAGCTCAATTCAAAGTTTTGTGGTATCTCTCAATAACATGTATCAGACTTTATTACTGTATCATTATAGGTATCATCTATGGACCCACTTCCCTGAGGTAAGAGAGAAAACAGTCATCTCACAACTGAATCCCCACACTCGGCGATTCATGTAACCATACTGCTATTTTAAATGTTTCTTTGGAATTCCACCCCAGTGTCCACAGAGCAAGTTTAGTAAAGTAAATAGGTAAGACAATAGGAAGTGTTCAGGCTTGTGGGGAGCTGGCTGTTGCACGTCCACTAAAAGACAAATTCAAAGAAAACAATTCAAAAGAAGAGAAAATATTTACACCAGGCAGGTGGCCAAGCATAATCTATGTGCTGGCAGAATTTGGTCGGTTTGTTGTTAGGTGGCATGGCCAGATCTACTGACTAGCTAGTTGCTTTGTAACTTCAAATACCATTCTTAAAACTCTGTTCCCTAACTACAGAGTCTCTTGATTTCCCATTTTGTAAGATGAGGCTGTTGTCTGCCCTCTTCCCTCCCACACCTTCTCCCCACTTTAACTCCCTAGTGTTTTCTGCTGTGCAGTTACTTTTACATTGTTGACACTGTAAATATTTGCATTTTGTTTACTGGCTATAAAGAAGTTGATGGCTTCAGATTAAAGTAGAAAACATGTTGTACACCTTAAACTTACACAATGCTACATATCAGTTATATCTCAATAAAGCTGGGGAAAAGTAAAGAACCTGATTACATGATTGTGATTATTGCAACACAGTTCACTTAAGAGCTGAGTGGAGTGCTATTATTATATTACCTACTTTGTAGTTCCTTGAACTATTCAAGAGACAATATTAAAAAAATTTCTCTTTGCTTCCTGACCACCTATTGACCAGTATTATGACACATTTTAATTTTCTTTATTGGAGCTTCTTTTTAGTTTTCTTGGAGTTTATGATGGCCTTTGTTTTTCCAGCTGGAAGAGAAAACAGATACCTTCTTTGCCATATCCCATTGTACATGTTACACTGACTCTAGTCCAGCCTCTTGTTGAGACCTGACATCTGGATTTTCATATCTTGGCCATAGCTTTCAGGAACCTTTGGTTTTAGCTATGGTGTAGACACATGAGCTGGGTTCCATCAGTCAGACACAAAAGCAGTTTATTTTGAAAGTGAGCTACCTGAGAAACAGCCAGGCAAAGGACATACATTTTTGTGGCGTTAGGTGGCTGAAGAGGCACCATGGTTCTAGGAGTTGAAAGTCTGGAGGTGAACGTTCCTTATCTGGTTAATTGTGTGCGTGATGGTGGGAACTGCTCATGCAAGGTTCTTGTTCTGGGAGTAACTGATATTCTTTCGTACGTCTCTTCACAATTAAGCTAGTTAAGCGGATATCCTTGTCAAAGTGAAGACCCCTATTCAATACTGAGATCATGTTTCCCCCTTCTGCAAGTTTTCAAAAACTTTTCTTTACATTACTGCTGTGTAATTTGGTAATGCCGTGTCTCTACGTGTGGCTCTTTCTCATTTGTTCTCATTCGCAAGCAAGAGACACTGTCAATTTAAAGACTTGCATCGCCCTTCTTCTGCTATAGTTTCTCACATTCCATTTTCTCTGGAACTCCCATACATCAGACATTCTTGCTCTGGGATTCTATATTCCATCTCTGCATTGTTTTTATCTGAACTCCTCAAGATATCTATGATGTTATCTTTCAAGGTTTTTATTGAATTTTAATTTGTGGTGACTCTGTTAATTTCACAATGTCTTGCTTACTTTCTGTTTCTCCAGCATACCTCCTGTTCTTTTTGTATCTTCCTGAGAATGATAATTGCAATGACTTTAAGCTAGTCTGGAGATGTATATTTTTTTAGTATGGCCTTTACTTTGAAGAGAGAATCAGATCCTCTAGAGTCATAACAAATTTAAGTTAAATTTTCTGAACATTAAAAACTCTACAAACAAACAAACAGAAAGCCTCGATCTTGCCTTGTAAATCTAGCTAGTAGGATTCTCCTGGAGCAAAGTGTTAAGGAACTCTGACACTACATTTGGGTTCACTGACAGTTCTGTAATTAATTAGCACTGTCCACCATTGAATACAGAAGTAGATAGTGGCAGTACATGCGTAGTTCGTCATTGATCAGGTTTGGGTAGGGCCATCCACACTCCAGAAAAGAATGAGTTCCTTTCGCTGATTGGGCCATGGATGGAGAGGGAGGCACAGATTATGAAGTGATTATATCATAAGCAGGA
The DNA here is from genome assembly GCF_057876585.1 of Rhinolophus sinicus. Classification (NCBI taxonomy): domain Eukaryota; kingdom Metazoa; phylum Chordata; class Mammalia; order Chiroptera; family Rhinolophidae; genus Rhinolophus; species Rhinolophus sinicus. The sequence continues at coordinate 66,172,719 of NC_142506.1, forward strand.
AAGTAGTACTTTCCAACTCCTTTAATATCAATAAGCTAGTTTCCAATTTAGAACAGAGGTCCAAAACCCCTTATCCAACTCTTCTGAAATCTAAAAAGTTCTGAAAACCAAAAGATTTTGTATACCTCATTTGGTGACAAGACCTAACCTTAACTCAAGTTGAGGCTCTGTATAGTTTGTATGTATCCTACTTTATTTTAATATTCATATATTTAGGCACAGAAATATATGTTAGCTGGTGGGGTACTGCCCACTGGGAGTATTACATTACATATAGTTTATGCATGATATTATCTATCTAGTGTTTTTTTTTTTTAATTCAGAATTCCAAACTATGTAACTGCAAATGTTTCAAATAAGAGAGATTGTGAACCTGTATTAGGTATTCTGTATTTTCAATAAAATTGTGACATATAAAGATGATGATATAATAAATTCTAAAAACAAAACTAACAAAAGCCTCAACACTTTATTCCTTTGAACAACTAACATCACCCTTTTATAATCTTTCAGTATTCTTCTGAACTATTATTAATAGTTCTCTACTTTTCAAAAATACATTTGAATTTCTTTTTAATGAATTTATTTTGTAATCACAATTCTATTCTCATTTACTGAGACTCTCTTTGCTTTCAAAATATATGCTTGACTCTCCTTTCAAATGTTATAAGTGAATACAAGACCCAACCTTCCTTATAGACCAAAAACAATTCCATTGGTCTCCTTCTGGTTGGATTTACTGCCCTCATTTCATCTGGCATGTGCTGACAGTCCCCCAATGACAGGAGCCAGATTTCAAAATTCTGAGTGCGAGATACAGGGATAGTAAGTGCATCCCTTTGTCTGTGAATACAGTTTGTTAAGTAGCAGGTTAGACCTTATGGTGAGGAAGAAGGAATCAGCTTCTTTAGTCTAGGGACTCCAAGTGCTAGGTTACAGAGGGTTGGACCCCAACCCCAGCTGTCTGCTAGCGTGTGACTCAGACATTTTCTTCTAATTCATCTAGGGAAAATGTGGTTTTAGTCTGACTAAACTGAACTGCCAGGAAATGGTGGATGATGGCTTGTTCTGTATACAGAAATTCAATTAAAATTTGTCCCCTTTTTCTAGAAATCTCATACCCAGAGCCTCACCGGGGGTAACATTCTGTCCTCCCACCATCTTCTTCTAAACACACCCTGCGATGGGGGTTTCATCAGAAAACGTTCCTTTATCCACTTCGGATCTTCCAAAATTCACTGAGATCTCTCATCCCTTCTACTTCTTTTTCACTGAGAAAAGCTTATGATTTTTTGGGTTTGTTTCTTTAGTCATCTTTTCAATGGGATCTCATGAGGGAGAACAGAAGAAGGCATATCATTCATAAAGTGCTTTGAATCAGGGGCCTCAATAAATCACCTTTAGTGCATCGTTTACTTCCTTCATTGAAATCATGTTTACTGAGCATCTGTGCTGCGAAAAACATTCTAGATGGTGTAAAAATGAGTAAGACACACTCTCTACCTTGAATGAAATGACAGCCGACGAGGCTGGAAAAAAATACATGAAAGGACCATGGTACAGGCTCTGGCAGAATATAATAAAATTCTGTGCGAGTGCATAGAAGGGAGACATCACATTCAGTGGGGGAGGTTAAAAATATTCCTGAGGAGACAGAAGTTTCAATTTAGCAAAATCTTCTAAGAAGCAGAAGAAATGAATTTCAGGCAGAGGGAATGACATTAAAAAAAGATGCGGGAGGCGGGAACCACAAAGTATATCTAGGATCTTGTTATTTGGAGAACATGCTGTATCTATGAGAATCATGGGAGATACGCACATAAAAATAAATTAGGACTCTAGCATAAAAGGCCTTAAATAAATAAAATGGTCATATCTGAATCTAATGTGGTAATGAATGATGTGCCACTAGAGGCTTCCAGGCAGGGGGTTGTCAGATTAGGGCAGCATCCAGATTTCTCACCATCTGTTTAATAGAATGCTGTTCTAGTTGGCCTGTAATAAATATGCTTAGGAAAACATTTCCCAGGTAACCAGATAGATTTGGGGTCCACCCAATAGACTGTCCTTCTGTGGAGCTTTTCAGTGCACGTTAGCTTATATAAAAGAAAAATAAGAGTAGCTTCCCGAGGTCTGTCACTTCCCTGTCTCGTGATTCTCCCCATTCAGACCTGCAGTGTTGAAGTCGGTTTTGGTTTGTTTTTTTTGGGGGGTGGGGGAGAAATGGAGACAGGCCCAGCAGAAAAATGCGGACAGTGCCAGCTTTTTAAATTTCCGTGATCTAAGTAGCAGGCTTTTGTGGAAGGAGCAGGATTGTTTGCATGATAGGGACCATAACAGCTGACACATGTGCACCAGTAAAACCCGTGGGGTCCCCCTGTGCCCCACAGCCCCCCAACTTTACATGTTGACATCCCAACTCCCAGGACCTCAGTATGTGACTGTATTTGGAGACAACGACTTTCAAGAGGGATTAAACTAAATGAAGTCATTAGGGCAAGCCCTAATCCAACCTGACCAGCTGCACAAGAAGTGTAGACACACAGAGACTCAACAGTGTAGGCCCAGGAAGGAAAGACCGTGTGAGAATCCTGGAATAGAAATGGGAAATTAATGGGAAAATGGTGAAATTCAAATAAGGCCGATAATTGAATCAATATTAATTTCTCCTTTTGATAACTGTACTACGATTATGTAAGATGTAAACACCAGGGGATATTTATATGGGAAGGGTATGTGCAAACTCCCTGTATTATTTCTGCAATTTTCCTCTAAGTCTGAAAGTAGTTCAAATAAAAAAAGTTAAAAAAAAAAATCCATTAAAAATGTAATGTTTAATTTAGCATTTCCCAATCTGCCTTGAGTATGTAATTTTATTTTTCAGGGAAAGTATTAATATCCATCCAAAAACGTTATTAATTATGCCTTGCAACACAACTTTGGCAATTTAGGGACTAACAGAATGCTATTTATATACCACTCACACAAATTAATTACACTCCATTTTGGCTTAATGTGTTTCTACTGTGGTTGCCGATTTCACAAAACTATTAAGCAACCTCTGGAGAAATAGTTCTTTGAGAAAGCCTAAATTCACTTAAGTTTAAATGTACCCCATTCTCATGCTCATGATAGGAAGTCACAGAGACCCTCTCCCATAATTTGGCAAACTCTTTGCCTTTCGTTAGGGGTAGGACAAATTTTGCAAGCTAAGGAAACAACCACAAACAAAGGTATTGTGTTTTGAAAGACACCAATTATTTCAAAAACAATGAACACAACTTAATATTCATGTCTGTGAGTTATTTTTCATTTTACAAAGTGCATTGCGGCAATACCCCAATCTGCAATTTCCAGATCCCATTGATAAAAATAACATACTTGCCCGGTCAGTTAATGAAGGGATTCTTATGAATACCCACCCCCAGAAACACATTTACAAAATGGCAGTAGTTTTAAATTGATTCTGCAAAAATATAAAAGCAACTCTGCTTCCTCCTTCTAATATGTATCCATGGAATGGAGCTTTGGGGTTCTTATATCTTTTCATCCTTCAAAATACTTCAAGTATATATTTATATCCTATACCAATTGATTTCTATTGGAAGCCTCCCGTGTTTTGGTAAATTAATGTAAAATTATCTTAGAAGTATAAATATTGCAATAATGTGTTATTATCTAAATCCACTAGCAACTGTTATTTGCTTTTATTTATATCACTTCATCGTTTTCTCTGAAACCTATCTTTTTTTATTTTTGTCTTCCTCAACATTTAAAAATAATTTTATTGCATGTAATCATTTTCTCTTGATTAAATTATTTCTATAATGCAATTCTTCTACACAAAATGTCAAATGGTCTCTAAAAACTTGTGTCTTTTAAGGAGACAGTGTTTTATATCTCCCACAACTCTACTTGATTTCTATAAAAATCTTCTATGACTGAATAAGATGAAATTCACTTATTCACTTCAGAGTCACTTATTCACTTCAGACGTCACTTCAGAGTAAAATGCCTGACATTGCATGTATTTCAGCCCTTTTCTTCAAGATATAGTTTATACTAATTTCTGTAATATTTTTAAAAAGTGATGCTAAAGACTGACCATGGTGAAGATAGGTGCCTTCACTTATCTTGAACACGTCCTAATATGTATTTGCTCATTCGTGTCATTGTTCCAAAAAATATCAAAGTAAAATCACAAACACTTAATTCTCTTACAATCTTGAGAACTGCCATATTTTGGTCTAACCTCTGAAATATTCTGATTTAGATACACAGTACGTGTGGGCGAGGCTTTTTCCACTCCATCCAAATACAGCATATGCTTCTCAGTGTCCTGCTTTGTCTTTACATCATCTCTCCTGCCACCCGCACACTGTCCGACAGCAAATTAAAACATGGTTTTGATGCATATGGAACCTGACTCACTTGATACAAGGGAACAGAGCCAGTGAGAAAGAAAGACTACCAACTCTGGTCTGGCAGGGGTGTACACGGTCCTCAGAATAATCCTGTGAGGTGACTTCATCTAGTTTCATGACTTTAAATAGTGATGACAGCCAAATTTATATCTTCAAAGCAGAAGTCTCCCTCACCTCCAGACTGCATACTGGACAAAATTTGGGGTGTCTCCCAAGTATCTTGAACTTATCAAAATAAAAATCCTGATCATCTGTGGTCTTCTTTATTGTGATAAATCACAATTCTATTCTTCTAGCTGCTCGGTTCGAAAACGTGCAATCACCCTAGACCCTTTTTTTTTCCGTCCTGCCCCACATCCTCTTGGCCAACCAATGCTGACAAGCAAACCTATAAAACACATCGAGATTCTGAGCGCTTCTCATCACTTCCATCCACACGTGGATCCTGGTCCCAGACAAGGTTTAAAGTCTCTGGCTTAGATCTTCCCTATGATCTCTTAATAGCTTTTGATTAAGCAAGAAGCCAATGCATTTGCTTCTCTTTTTAGTCACATCTTATCGCTCCTCTGCCCTGAATCTTCTGAGATTTCTCCCCATAGAGTGATAGCCAACAACCTTAGACTGGCCACAAGGGCCCTCCATGGCCCCGCCCCTCGTTGACTCCCAGATCTCTCCTTTCACGACCATTCTCTGCCGTCTGCTCTAGCCACAGCCCCCTACTTCCTGTTCCTCACATCATCAGATGAGCTTGCATCTTCGAGTCCTTGCTTTCCCTTCTGCCTGGAAACTTCACACCTCTGGTATCTGCATGGCTTCCTTACCACCTTAACGTATCAGGTCACCGATTGGACATCAACTCCTCGATGAGGTCTTGCGTGACTATGTCTTTTCAAGTTGGACGCACGGTTACATCCTGGAAGGCCTCATTGTACTTCCCTCCTTTGTGTGTCCCCATTGCACTATTGCCTTCTTGGATGTTACACATTTTACTTATGTATTTGTCCTTGTTATCCGTCTCCCCAGTTAGAACAAAAGCTCCCTGGCAACAGTGATTTTTCTGTTGATTTCCTTGTTGAAATCACAACACCCAGAATGGCCCTGTCACACAGACAACAGCCAGGAAATAATTGTTAAATAAATTAATGAAGGAGTAGATGAGAAACTATTGTATCAGATTTTCCATATGAAAGGACTGAGACTTAAATGGGATACGTCACTGGTGTCACCAGTTGTGAGTTGATCATTTCTGCCAAATGCCAAACTGGTGTTCTTTTTCCTATGCCACGTTTCCTCCCGGAATGTATGTGTTCTGTTTACAGCATGGGCACTACCAAACGGGGAATTTTAGTTGTGATTAGGCTTTTCAGTTCCCCAGTGGTGCAGGTTTGGTTACTACTTTATTGAGAGAAGTCTCCAAATCACATATTTTATAATAATAATATGTTTGGTTTAGCTCTTTGACAGAAAATATATTTAAAAATTCAGGTAAAGAACTGTCAACAAGTAATAGCTAACAACTATGCTATAGATAATATTTCCTTAGTTTAATTGTGCCAAGTTGGCACCACCAGATGTGATCTCTCTCTAACAAATAGCGATGACCTTCATTGTATTTCACATATAAATCTTAGGCTATCACAGTTATTTGTATGATTCAATCTAACCACATATCAGAGCCTTTGATTTGCCATTTCATTCGTACAATATATAACCTAATGATTTAAAAAGAGTAAACCTGTCATTTTAAATAAACATGTATATATGTGTGTATGCACATAAATGTGTGTATGTACTCGTATACATTTATATTTTACATTTAAATTTATTTACATTGCTAATAGCTGCAACTAGAATCAAGCCCCATATTCTAATATGGAAAGTCTAGCTGTGTCTTTAGACGCTAACGGCAATGGTTGGACTCCATGGGAAGCTCTCAGTCGTCTCAGTTGGCAATAGTTTGTCCTTTCTTACTCCCCCCGTTTCCTACTGAGAAGAGCCTGAAGCAAAGAAGATGTTTGGTGATTTCAAACAGAGGATCTTAAGGGTTCCAGTCGATAGGCTACAGATGCTGGAAGAAAAACATGGAAGAAACTAGGTGTTCTGATGTCCTTGTTGAGCCAGACAGTCTGCTCTGGATGCTGATCCCCAGACGTGTCCTTTGTGAAAAAGAAAGTACCGCTCCTACTTTCAGCCATACTGTGTTATGTGTAGTAGAACACATTTTTTATTGGGGCAATGAACAAAATGACGGTAGATTACCCTGTCCATTCCCCATACCTTTCTAAGGAAGCTGTGATTTTCCTCCTTAGCAGGTGGTGATAGTCCAGAGAGTATCTGGATACCAGCCTCTACTCGCGCACGGTCTTCATGGACAGACCTGTTCAATGGCACTCTCCAACCACGTTCACTCTCTTCGCATCTCCTCTTTGGTTCATCGTTTCTCAAAAATGAGAAAGTCTCCATCTAAAATTGTTTCCTCGGAACCCCCCAGGAGCAGTGTCTGCTAATTCTGTTGCTCAGTCTCCATCAGTCTCAAGCCACCTGTGCTGTTAACGACCCAGTTCTTCTGACAAGTCCTTCCTTCTTTGTATTCCACCGTGCTACCTAGATTTGCTTTGCTTCTCTTCCATCTGTTTTATAAAAGTCAGGATTTCCCAAGGAGAAGTGTCAAGGAGTTATTTCTCTCAGGTCCCCACTATTTCTGCTCTCACCTCTGAGGACCTGATAGCCATCATCCCTCCCCAGGAGCCAGGAGTTGCCCCCATCAGTTATATCTGCAGTAGAAAGCAACTATACCCCCCATCACACTCCTTTTTCTGCCCAGCCACGCATTTTATAGTCTCCTACTGAACAGACTCAGTGTGTGAGGTAGTTTTCTTTTTTTTTCTTTCCTGCATGCATATCTCATCAAGAACCAAGATGTGTAAATTCTACCTTTGCAATACTGTTACCAACTCTTTCTTTCCCATGGATTATTTCTGAGACCAAAAATGTTACCTCTTGGATGGGACTAATGAAAGAAATATTCTCATGAAAGTAAATTGAAAGGAAAATAATAATAATATTAAATTTTGATGAGGATGAAGTGTCATGAAGACAGAGAAGTTAAATGGCTATTAATTGGCCTGATAATTTGGCATTCCCTTGCCCAAATCATCATGGTCCATGTCCACCGGCCTAAGCAATTCTTTGTCCAAAGAATAAACTTATGTTCATCTTTCTAATAATATTGCCAAATAAATCAAAATGCTAATTGAATTGACAATAAGAAATATGCCTGCCAGGAGCACTGAACTCAAATGTAACAAGCTAAGCAAAGGGGGAAATTGTGAAGTGCGGAAATACAGAGTGACCTCCCAATGAATGAAAGAAGCACAGTAACTTGAAGTCCTCTCAAAGTTCCTTTCTGACCTGTACATCAACTAGAACTAAATCAATATATCAATATATGGGAAAAGAAAATAAGAGTGTTAATCAGCCTTGGGAGCTTGGTAGTCAGGATGCTAGCTAAGTTGCTACTGACAGTCCAAAATACATGATAGAATTTTGTTTTCAGTTAATATTCCTCATGTATAAAACCCCAGACATAGTCAGTCCGTCCTTATTTGTGGTTTCCATCTGTTCCCATTTCCACTGGTTAGAAGGAGAGAACTAAGGAAAGAATGGTGTTGACTGAGTGGGTCCGGCTGATTCTAGCTCAGAATTAGAAACTCTATGTAATCACTGTGACCCAAGGCATGTCTGTCACTAAACACGCTGAACTTTTGATCTCCAACTCCTGATTCCTTTGTCTGTGTTGTTTGTTTCAGAACTCACATTTATTATTTCCTTTAAATATCTACAATCTACATAGCATTTTATTTAAAATATATACTTTTAAAATAGACCATTATAGATAGGTTTTGTATTATATTTATTTCTGTGCTTGTTGAACCCTAAAGTCTTAACTGCTTTTTTCACTTTGCGTCAACTAATGGAGTCCACAATAGTTTGTGAATCTCAAGTATTTTTATTCAAAATCACCATTTATTGTAGGATAAAGTTTTAATGATATTGTCCTCTCCTTTTCTCCAATAGTAATGGAGAAATGTATTACTATTAGCTTTGTTTTCAGTTAAAGGTTTGATAAACCTTGCATAAAGCATTTCATGAAGTAGGCAACATTTTCCCCATGATACTAAATTCAGCTTGCTAGTCTGTTCTATTATTAAATCAATATACTTGAGCTTTCTATTTTCTGCTGATGCTCAAGGGCAAAATTTCAAACATTCTGTTCATAAGTGAATTTTAACTATATCTTCAATTAATGCATAATACAGAAGACATGATACAAATTACTTTAGCCAAACAATATTGTTAATAAAATACATTAAATAATTTCAGCTAAGTGCTTTCCTGTTTGGACGATAATTTATATTCAAGTAGTGGTATATGTCTGATACGGTACTTGTATCTAGAATATATAAAAACTCTCACAACTCAATAATCAAAGACAAAAAAAAAACAATTAAAATGAGCAAAAGATCTAAATAGGTTTTTCTTCAAGGAAAATTTACAAATGGCCAATAAACACAAGAAATAATACTCAGTGTTTTTAGCCATCTGTAAAATGCAAATCAAAACCACAGTGAGATACAACTTTGCATCCACTAGGACAGTTGTGATCAGAAAGCTGGATAATAACAAGTGTACCTACGGATGTGGAGAAATTGGAACCCTAATATGTTGCTGGTGGGGCTACAAAATATTACAGTCTCTTTGGAAAAAATTCTGGCAGTTCCTACAAAAGCCTAAACAAAGTTATCATGTGTCAGCGCAGTTCCACTCCTAGATACATACCCAAAAGAAAGGAAAGCGTATGTCCATACAAAAATCTTTACACAAATGTTAAGAGCAGCCTTATTCACAATGCTAGAAACAAACCAAATATCCATCATCTGATAAATAGAAAATAAAACATGATACATTCATAGAATGGAATATTACTGAATCATAAAAAGGAATGAAGTGCTGATGCATATTACAATATTGATGAACCTTGAACGTATCAAGCCCAATGAAAGAAGCCAGTACATAAAAAAAAAAAAATCACATATGATTCCAATTATATGCAACACACAATACCCAAATAGGGAAATGTGTAGAGATGGCAGGTGAGTGGTTGCCTAACGTTGACAGAGTTGGGGGGAAATGTGGGTGACTGCTGAAAGGTAGAGGGTTTCTTTTATGGGGTGATGAAAGTATTCAGGAGTTAGAGAATGGTGATGGCTGCACAGTTGTATGAAGATAATAAAAAACATTGGCTTGTGCACTTTAAATGGGTGACATGTATGATAAGTGGGTTATATCTCAGTAAAGCTTCCGTAAAGACAGTTTTCCTGGTGGACTATAGCTTTTATTGTGACACTTAGTTGGGAAATAATTTTGCAGGTCAGTCTTATTTACGGGAAATCTGTACTGAAGTGGTGACAGTGTCTTCAACAACACTCCTTTTTTTTTTTTTTTTTTTTTTTTTTTTTTAGTAAGGCAAAATTCATTAGAATATTTTGGGGAAAATCATCTTTGAAGGGTCACTAAAATTCATTTTTAAATCATGTCAAGTGCCATTTATTCACCAGGCAACATTGTGGGACAATAAATAATATTTACTGGGGGTAGGATGATGTAATTTAACCAATCTACAAGTAATAATAGTGTAAATGCCCCTCATTTTATTATTTGTACAATGAAGCTGGCCTAGATAATTCTGCTCAAAAGTCGTCTGACTCTGTAACAAAGGTGCGATGGCAGCATAATAAACCCATGTGATGAGTTCTATGAATGTTCAAGTAATTGGTGTCAAAATTGTTTTCGGTATTTTACTTAATTTCATCACCATACTGAATATTTTCTTCCTTGCAAAGCAGTTTCATTCATTATCCTGCTTTACCCTTTGCACTCCACAGAGTAAAGGCTTGTAAATGTATAGGACAGAAATATTTCTTTTCAGAACACTGAAAAAAGTGCTCCTGGGAAATTCTTACTGTCTCAATAGAGCAGAGACATAATTAGAGGAAAGCGAATAAAATCTACTTAAAAATACTGCAGGGTATTTGCTATTTTTCAGTTAGCAGTTTATTCCATCTAGCAGTAACTCCCCGGAAATAACTTTCCTTTTCCTTGATTTATTTGATGTGGTTAACTTACTTAATTTAAATAATCATAAACACAAGCACCACAGTGAAATTTACTTAGGAAATCAACATTTTGTCTAAATTACCAAGTAATGAATATAAAACGTATGAGTGCAGTGCACCTTTTGCCTGTTTAAGTAGAGTGGTGACTGTTCCCTGATTGTATTTTATTTGATCGTCCAAGTCAAAAACATCCTTTGTCTTTTATGGAACTCTATCAAAATAAATGAGAACGAAATGTTGTGATGATACACTTTTCTCCGTCTACCTTGAAATGCATATTAATAAGTGATTTCTTTTTTACTGCATTAGTTAATCCTATACTACTTTGTCATCATTCTATAATGATTAAACATTTTTTAATTTTGAGGTCCTAAGTATACATACAACTTTAGATTAAAAACTTACCTCAGGAGTATGAAAAATTGGCATTACGATCTTATACCAGTGACCGTCATGAGCCTGTTTTTCTTGCAAGTTCTATTAATAATATTTGCAAAGTATCAATCTCGAATATAGAAGCAAGGCTCTAATCCTAGCTCTAACAAATGATGTAGACCCTAAGAATTTAGGACGAAACTAATCTCAAGATTGGTTAGAAGAGAGAGCAAATCACTGTCAATTTTCTGTATGTCTTCAACTTCGTAGCACGTGTGTCTGTCCATCTATCTGTCCATCTGTCTCTCCATCTGATGAAGGTAACTCATACAAAGACAAGGCTAGCTACATGTCTAGCTGCATGTCTCGGCTTGCTGCCTTTCTAACTCACATCACAGCACTCATGTTATTGTTTGTAACTTGAAATGCATTATCTTAAAGAAAAGATATACTTACTGCCCCCTAGAGGTATGAACCAGGAGTGTGATAAGGGTGGAAGTGGCTGGGCATATGCAGTTTAAAGCTAGCATGGCGTATTTAAACTCTTCTTCACACACAACATGATCTGTTTGAAATAAAATATGTAAATTAGAATGATTTACCTTGGGATGGTCATAAGCTTAAATAATAGGAAAAATAACACAATGAGTAAAATTACAAAAGTTTCAACACACACACACACACACACACACACACACACACACACACGTTTTAGAGATGTTTTTACACATGCTGTTTTATGCCCAGAAAACTGTTTCATAAGAAAGAGTTCTAGACTATGAGTTAAGTGAACCCCAGGGAAGGGGTGCTAAGCCCCAGCTCTGTCATTAACAAAAGTGGGAGCCTCTGGTACCATGTTTCATTTTCTTATGCCTCCTCTGTATAAGGGGGTGCAATGTTGGGAGGTTTGAGGTACAGTCTGGAGAATAAATCGGAGACTGTGTAAAGTCTCCTTTCATTCTGATCATTCTACGGTATGAAACACAGCAGTATTGATTGAAAACAGGACTGATTTATCAAATTCATAGTCACACAGCATTAAGCTTAGAAAGCAATTATTAAAAGATATTGCAGACAGTATTTGTATAACTTATAAGTAACAGATTTTGTACAACTATAATATCAATAAAAATTAATGCCAAAATAAATTTAAATTGTACTTTAACCTCAAGACCTAAGATCATAAACTCAAAAGATGACACAGTCCAAATGATTATTGAAATTCAACAGTAAAAAAACGGTAAAGAGTGCTAGAGATGACGCCCCATGGAAGGGTGAGGTCACATTAAAAAGGAATGACACTGCGGCACGCGCATATGATTTTCATGCCAGCGTGAAGGCCCAGATGCCAGATAATTCAGTTTTCCACAGGAAGTCATATGTTAGAGAAGTGATTAAAGTATTGTATATTCTGAGAGAGAAAAACAACCAATCACCTCACCTCCCCAAGTAATCAATTACAGCTGGTATTAGAAGTAAAGACAATGTTTAAAATTCGAAGAAAATAAATGTTCTTAGGCAGAAAATAGAAATTTTAGCTAAATTAAGAAATGAAAGTTTAACTTCGTAAGTAAGCCACATCTATGAATGAGCACGTACACCACACAATTTATGGAAAAACAAGAAAAGGTTATTTGGGAAATGGTTCAGCAAATGCTCCAGACAGATAAATATTAACCTCACTCCTGTTTTTATAATATGTTAGCATATGCGAGAGCACATTCTTTTTATATTTCTTTTATTTATGTGTTTCTTTCACATTTTATGGAAGAAATTGTATGCTATGGTTACATCTCAGGATTTACTCTTTTAAAAATTCAATAATAATTCTCTCTCTTGTTTGTCAATATATTATAATGATCTTTAAGGAACATTTTAAAAATGCATAACCATTATTCTTAATATTTTACAGGAAGGCAAGTAGACTCTAAATCCAATTTTGCATGTGGAAAAATATACAAAATATTTGCCAAATAACAGCAACATTAAACCACTATTTCAATATTATTCAAAATAATTTTTTAGTGTGTTTGCCAGTCTGTGAATATAAAGTGACAAAACTGCTAAGTACAGAATGTTATTACTTTAGATTCATATGATAGCAAAACATATGGAATCCATGAATTTCAAAGCAAAAATTGAACATATGATCTAAGAAAACTGTGTACATTTATTATGACATGAGACAGAATATTTCAAATCCAAACTGTACCGGAAATTTTGGAAGCTATGATTACCATATATGCAATACCAAAGGCAATTATTAGTAACTTTCCCTTACTAGAATGTACAAACCGTATTTCTTCTAGTAGGGGACCACGAGAAAAGGTGGTATTTGTGTGCTAGTTTGGGAATGTCCCATCATATTTATCTTCCACGGGTCCCCTTCCTTCCCTTGTCAGTGAATGTGTGTAACTGTGTCTGGATGGGGATGACAGAAGGAGGATTGTGCTGTAACGGGCTAATTCTTCAAAACTTATACCCATCAGTGGGAAATGGAAGGAAGACAATGGTTAATAAGATTTGGGTAGTCATCTTTATTTCTACTTATGCTTTTTTCCTACAGTTAGGTACAAGTGTTGCAGTGTCTATTAACCCACCAAATAAAGAATACATCACTGGAGGCAATTATACACAGAAATATAAAGAATGTTTTTCAGTGTCTTAGTGTATACTGATGTATCTAAAAACACAAGTATTGTATAAAGTTACAGGAAGTTTACTTTATTCTGTTTAACACTGTAGGTGAGTCATCAGTACAAATTTAGGACAACTGCTATTATGGCCTGTGTCAGTGCCTGGTACACACTTATTGGTGCAAGCATCTCTCTTTTCCATTGTGTTTCCTGGGTGTTCATACCTGAACATTTACACACTGAAATACATGCCTCTTTATTACCCATTATTTCCTTCTGTTTCTCCTTCACATTACAGTTAGGATATTAATCATGTTAAATATATTTGTGTAGATAGATTTACTCTGAATTTCATTCTAGTGTGTTAAAGAAAGAGTTAATGAGGCATTGGGTCAGATAGGTTGAAAACCATGCTCTTAGATAAGTGAATAAATGGTAATGGTCATGGAATTCCTTGCTAGATAGAAAGTAAAATCAGTACTCTTTTCATGAAAAAAAAATGTATATCAATTTAATCAGTATGGATGATTGACACCGGGAAAGGAATATGATAGAATATTGAACTAGATCATAATCTTCATTGGCATGAATTGCAGAAAAAAATAGAGCCCAATTACTGATACATGGAAAGGACGGGAAGAAATCTGCTCCAATTTCAACTTTCTCTGTGGACACAGAGAATAGTAAACAAGGAGCCATGCTTATGAATAGACAAAGGAGTTATTCTCCAAGAGCAGAATGGGTGTCTAATCAAGGAATTTACTGGAAGATCTCTGAGTTCATGTCCCACAGGATTTCATCATTGCTGTGGACCAATGCCTGTTGTGTACCTATCTCCCTTTCTTCCCTTTTCCAAAACTCAGTATTTCATTGCAGTTATCTTGCTCCACAAATATGGAGTGGGGGTAGCTAACCAATTTATTAGTGTGTCTGTTGTTAAACCATTGGGAACTCCATCTAGAACTGACTTTGCATTATCCAGATATCTTGAACTTTGAGCCGGATGCAGCAAGTGATGAAACCTTGAAGTCTTTTTCCTAAAATTGATGAGTATTTTCATCTATAGGGAAAATATGGCACATATGTCTTTGGGTGGACAGAGTTGAACTGTGGGTGAAACAAAACTATCTGTGACCCCTTCTTCCTTTAGTAACAGAGGCTCTCACTCCCCCTGACCCATCTCCCAGATTTAGCTGGTGCATGGCTGCCCAGGTAGAAATGACAGTTCTCAGCTTCCCTTTGAGTTAGATAAGGTCACTTGACTAGGTTTTGTCAAACTTCTGAATGATGTTGACAAAATCACTTTCCCGAAACTCTTTTCAGTCCTTGCTGGTGAGATGACCTATGTAACAAAAATCCAGCTTTGATTATGCAGACAAAAATGACAACTTAGCAGTGATCAAATTTGTCCACTTTTTCTCTATGGCTTCTATTATAATCTCCCTTCCTTGCTGTAGAAAACATTTCCCCTTGCAAAGTTATATACACTTTATCGGGTATTTTCTTCTTGACCTTTGAAAGTTTCTGTTGGTTGGTTTTGATTTAGATCTTTCTCCCCTGTTGCTTGCTGATAAAACATAAGCACATGGGCTCAAATGGCCTCACCACTGAGTACACCAGGCCATGCACAAGTTCTCTGTCCTTGTGAGGCTAACTTGTCTTCACTTGTGAACATTAATGGTATTTACCTGATAGGGTTTTCCGAGGAGAAAAGTACACTGAGTATAAAAAGCTGATCAGAATTCTAAACATATATTATCACAGTCATGCAACATTAAGAATAAAAACAGATTTCAAAACTATCTTGAAATAATGCCAATGATATATTTTAAGAGTTGACGTAGCAAAACAAAATAAGATGGCTGCATTGGTATACAATTAAACCACGATCCTAGTTTTATAAAATGCCTAATTCTCCATGTGTCTCCATGTGTGCACATATATGTCTGAATAAGCAGGACTAACTGGGAGAACAGGAATCATAGTGATAATTGTAACTACCTAAAGGGGTGGGAACAGTTTTGGGGGATATGACTTTTTAAATGGTAGGATTACGTGAGATTGTTTTTATTACTATTTTTATTTTTAATTGAAAAGCTTTTAAGATAGAGATTGTTTTATTACTATTTTTATTTTTAATTGAAAAGCTTTTAAGATAAGCAATTGTAATTAAAGACAGAAATTTATAGATAGACATGAGTCGAACCTATTTGCAAGTCCACTTTCTTTTATGCAACATAAAATTGCTAATTACTTTTTGACAAGTCAGAATATTTTTTTAAAAGTCTGCCTCTCAGTGTTTTCTGAGCTCTTGTATGATTTAAAGTACTAGAAGCTTCTTCCATGCAGTTGCTAGGTAACAGCCCTTTGGAAAGCAATAAACAGTAAAAAGTGCACTAAACCTTTCGAATCCTGGGTTTTGAGTTACAGAAATCAAATATCCTTTGGAAAGGAGCTTTTAAACATAAATGCAAACCAGGGTAAATTTTTAAAATTCCATATTATTTGTTTTTATTTTACGGGGAGAAAGTTTATTACAGAGACCCACTGAACAAATTATGTTATAAAATTTATCATACAGAGTTTGCTTAATAAACATTATAAGCATGAGAGGGTTGATTTCTATACAAATTGCTTATATTTCTTAGAGGAAAATAGATAATCTCTAGTAATTGACTTTATTTTGATATATTGCTTTAATCAATAAATTAACAATCGGTGAGTGTGTGTGTGTGTGTGTGTGCACGCGTATGTATATGTGCACACACATCAGACTTTTGCCAGTTCTATAGGACTATAAGCCAGTCATCCACTAAATGGCTAAGAAGAGCTTTAAGTAAACCTTTAAAGTCATTTAGTTCCACAAGATCTAAATATAAGAATGCTTACTAAATGTATAGAATTCAACCCAGTTTGAGATTGGCAATATTCTGAAAAACAGATTTGATTCATTTCAAAAATACTGAGTATAAAAAGCATTTTTGTGTTTATCTAATTGCTTGAATCCTTATATTTCTTTCATGCTGTCATGTTTTTTGAATGTGTCATACTAATTAAATGCTCAAAAAGGAATGGTTTCCTGAATTCTAGAGCAAGACAGTTTTAATTTTATTTATCTCCGTTCCTTTAAAACATGTCAGAAAAATAGCAATCTTAATATTTTATGAAAAATCATTTTTCTCAGAAGTGTAATTATTTTAGGTTCTAACCAAAAGTATTCTTTCCTCATTAATTCATGATAGTTATTGATATTATGAGAGTTATGATATAGTTATTGAATTATCGTAATAGTAATATAATGTGAAACAGTATTTCAGCTTTTATGCTAAATGATACATATGTATGTATGTATGTATGTATATATTATTAAACCTCAATGATTTTATATATGCATATAATTAAGCCTCAATGATGTATATTGTTTTAAGCAGAATTCAGATAAAAAATCAGATACTCAGAAGTAAATGGCCTAAATCCATTATTAATTTAAATTCAAACTGCCTATAAAGAACTGTACAAAAGCTATACAATTCTAGACTTGATTAACCAAGTACATTGAAATGAGTGATGTATTCTAGTGGTTTCCCCTCTCTTGCAGCCACTTGAAAGGTTACTACTTGCTACCAGATTGTCATACTGCTCAAAAAAATACAATAACCATATTCCCCAAACACCCCTCATTTGATCAGAAAGTTTGGGAGGAATGTAGCCAAGCTTGGCCTTGAAATCAATTTTGTTACTTTTCAATGAGACACACAGAGAAAAAGTATAGCTAGACTAAAATGATTTGAGTCACTGATTCAAATGGGATTTTGAAAGATCTGTAGATTTATTAGGAGCAAATATACTGTAATAAATGTTATAAAGGAAATAAATTCAGGTGCTATAAAAGATACAAAAAGATACCTTTCCTTCCCTGGAATATAACAAGAAAAGCATGGCCAAGGAACCAATGTTTAAACTAAGATTTTAAGGATAATGAAGAATACATTATTTGAAAGGTGAGCAAACTGTACAAGGTAATTTAAAAATATACAAAATCAGAAGTAGGAGGACATTTAAATTTTTATGGAAATAAATTAACAGCAACAACAAAAAGATATTTGAAGATTAAAGAGAGAAAAGTATCCCAAAGAGGGAAAAGTATCACAAGACTGAAGATGGGGCACGAGGCAATGGGATCCAGCCCACAGGTGCACAGGAAACCCTATTATACTAATAATTGGAGGAAAGCAGGACATGATCGTGAAAAGGAAAAAACATTTGGAAAACACGGTAGCAAACATTTGAGGACATTTTCACGTATTAGCTTCCCATAGCTAAGAATTAGGAGATGAGAGAAAGTTGAAACGGTAACTGCAAGCGTAGGAGAATGTTCTGATGAGCATAAAATTCCACAATATTATAATGGGCCTTTTGGAGTCCCCTGGATGGTGAGTGAAATGAAATCTGATGCACTGAGCAATTACTTTTCTTCAGCAGCGCTCAGTTAAGCAGAAGAGGATTCATTGGTGTGGGATTTTGTTGGTTTGTATGTTTGTTTATTTTCAATCAGGAGCCATAACAAATAAAAACAAAAGAAATTGCTAGATGGATGGGAGGTTGACTGAAATAACAGACAATAGAGTTTGGAAGGCCAAATGGAAGAACAGGAGGTGAGACACAGGGAGAATCCAGAATGACGATGTATTAATATTGCAGTAAGGTTCTCAGCTATTCCTGAGACAGGAGGAGCCTGCAGCTTTCTAACTCCCAGCCCATTGCAGGTACACAGATGCAGTTCTCGTGTGCAAGTCTGGTGCAGGACTCATGCCCCTTGGGAATCACTTAGGATTTTGATATGACCCAAACTAGTCTGTACGCTTTGCAAAGAGACCTCACACTCATGATGCACTTGGGTGTCATGTCGCTGTCGAGGTTTCAAAATGCTTGCTCTCGATTGTGATATTTGTCTTGTAGCTTAGTAAGTCTGTGGATGGAAACTGGTCTTTGGGTTACACTTTCATTAGCCTGCGTTAGAACTCTTGGTGAGGTGGGAGGAGAGGGTTTAGATAAGCAAAATAGAAAGACAGAAGATGGACTGTGGGCACTGTCAGTTGGAAAAATGTAAAGGAGACTGGAACCATGGGGGATGCTGACAAGGCCCGGTATCTACTCTATTACATACATTTTTCACTCAAACTCACAGGATATTCTTCTTGGTTAAACTGGAAAAGGGATCTTCTGACACAAGCATTCTATGGAGTAACATAATCTCAGTGCTTACACATAGAAATGCAATATAAAGAAATGCAAGGATAAGAGAAAAGCAGATGCTCTCCTGCGCTTGACTTAGAGGATCAGTGCATTTGGAGTCAATAAGGCATGAGTTTGAACCCCATGGCTTTGAGCACGTAAGTCTTTGAGCAACTCTGCCTAGGATCATATAAAACAAGTGGGTTCAGGTATTTATATCTATCTTAGCACAATGTAAACCTCTGATTGAAATAATGCAGGACAGCATGCATTAAAGTATCAAGTCCCAGAACAAATAAAGTTTTTCTTTTATAAAAATAGACAGTACATGATAATATGCCCTGATAGGAGTCTATACCTTTGTCTTACCAATGAGGGGAGATGCCACTATTGGCCTGATCCTCCCAGGCAAATGACAGTCCATGACCATATTTATGGTTGTCATATATTATCTGTCACAAAACTTTTTGGCAGTGCCATGACACTGGGCAAAATTGCAGAGGAAACTCTCACCTCGTCTTTTGTAGGCTTGTAGGCCACACTTATTGGCATATCAGTCATTCACTATCCGTGCACTCTTTTTAGCCCTGGAGATAATCCTAAGAGTTGCAAAAAATTCTGTCTTAAAGATAGTAACTCATGGAAAAGTAAACCGATTTAAACTATTAAATGGTAAATCCATGGGTAATCTAGAGGCAAAAATTTTACAAATGAAATTGGTAAATGTGCAAAAAAGAGATTAAACTGCTGTGAGTTAAAAACACCATAAAAATGACACAAAGACAACTTGCAAACTGGAAAAAAAATGCAATGTATAAAAAGTAAAAATATTAATAACTGAAATATGAATTATCTCTTCACTAAGAGAAAAAATAGTCACCTCTGTAGAAAATCAGACACAGGGATGTATTTTATAGACAAATGCAAACACAGATCAAATGGGCATGGATACAGGAAAATGTGCAACTGTTAGTAATCAAAAAATTGAAGATTAAAACAAACTACTCACGGCAGTACCACATATTAACAGCCCTCATTCTGGAGACTGAGAACGTGGGGTCAACTCCTGGTCCTCCCACTTAGTATGGCACCATCTGCATTTTACTTAATATCAGTTGGGTCTCAGTTTCCCATCTGTCTAATGGGAATAATAGCAGGCTCTGCCTGTGGTAGGTAGCCAGCCTCCCGGACCGCCACTAGTAATTCTCATATCCTGGTATTCATGCTCTCTGTAGTTCCCATTACATGGAAACTGGCACCTCTGTGTAACCAGTAAGACATTTCGGAAATGACAGTGTGACTGCCAATGCTATGTCAGAAAAGACACTGGGGCTTCTGCCTTGCTCTCTCTTGATCAGTTGCTCTAGGGAAAGCCAGCTGCTACATCATGAGGGCACTCGAGTGACCCTAAGGAAAAAGCCATGAAGTAAAAAATGGAGGTTTCCTGCCAACAACAAACACTCGCTTGCCAACCACGTGAGGGAAGGGTTCACCACCTTAGAAGCAGACCCTTCAGATAACTGATGTGCCAGCTGACATCTTCATAGCATCACAACTATCTTAATTATTATTTGTTCCAAATGCCTGAGCCACAGAAGCTATGAGATAATAACTGTTTATTGTTTATACCACAGAATCTGGGGGTTGTTAAACAGTAATAGATAACTAACATACTACCATATAAGGTTGCGATAAAAATTGGGTTAACCTATAAATAATGCTAGAACAGTAGTACTTGCATATAGTGAGCACTATAAAAATTTCAGCTGCCACTGTCAGTATAACAACAGCGATAATATAGTTCTTACATTAGTCTTCATTCAACTAAGGGGCAAAAGTTAAAAGGAATAATGACCCCTTCTGCAAAGCTGATTTGTACATTTCTGGAGACCACGTTGGTAGAGTGTCTTAAAAACTATTTAACGTAGGAATTCCACTAGATAATCATTTTCAGGCTATTATCACACAAGTCCTCAAAACCTCTTTTATGATTATTTAGTTTTTACATACATATTTTTTTAGTTCTGAATGAAACTGAATTTTAGTAAGCTGAAAACCAAAGACTATTGAATAAACAATCCAAGGAGAAACTGATTTCATCAAAATTACTAACCTCCTGCGGTGTCAACACATTACAGATTTCATCTTCTTATTTTCAAACACGTAAACTTCCAAAATTGGTTGGAAATAAGTGATCTCAGCTAATTACATTTACCTTGGTGATTTTTAAAAATAGCTACTACCCCCTCTTAGATTGCTTTATTTTTCATTCCATTTTGGAAGCTGAGTTAATGTTTTCAAGAAGGAAGTAGCCATCGGTTGACTCATCAGTTTTAGTTCCTATGATGTATCACACAGAACGGTTTGATGTTTTAAGTGAGAACTTGGTACCAATGAAAGTTTTTGTTATATTGAAATATGAAATGAGAATTAATCATGGGTTATAAAAAGTAATATTATGCTGCTTGCACATATTTATAAAGTCATAAGTATATTATTTTTTTATCAACAAAATAATGATATTTCAGTTCACACAAATAAATTACTGTAGTCTAACACACGTAACCCCTAAGTCATAACCAAGTGAAAAACATGTTCTCTGCTTAGAGAGAACCATTCACAATTCTTTTCATGGCATTAATTATGCTTAATAATTTGTACTTTCTGGGAAAATATAAAAATCTATAAATAAATTAAAAACTACCATCATCAACAAAATCCCCTTCTAGCTGGTATGACATGTTTCTATAGGAAAATAAATATAATTTTCTACATTCATATTATGAATATGATTCTTACTCTCCTTTAAGGAATTTTGTATCTTGTTTAATTTGTATTGACCTTCATTTTAATACAATGTCTAATACTGATTTATGGTTGGATAGTAATAAACCCCATACATACACGACATCTCGTGGATCTGTTACCATATGCCTAGGCATTTTGCTTCTTTCCACATTTATTCTTATAATAAATAAAATGGTAACAGACATTCTTTTATGTTAATGCTGTGTGCAGCTTAATTACTTCCCCAAACCTTCACGTAAATGTGTGAACAGTTGTTAGCTGATGTCTCCATCCTTTTTGGATTTCTACATATGCATCCTTGGACCACTTTATACAGAAAATACACTCAGACCTATGCTCTCTATCACGCAGCTCCAAACATTAGCTCCATGCTGGCATTCTGACATACATTTTAATCTGACGTTCGCATGGAAAAAATATTACCGGGACCTGTATTTAGATTTCTGTCAGTCTTTCTCTGTGTTACATCTGTCACTTTACTTTCTTACCTCATCATGATGAAATATCAGTTGTATGCTTCAAAGCTGTTTCATGCATTTTTGCATATTTCTTTTTATTTTTCTGAATGACAGCATTACTTTCTAACATTCTTACAGGATCTGTTCAGGTTTTAAGTCTTATTCTCTACTATGGTAACAAGACACTCTGAGTCAAGTGCTGTGCTTGTCACTGGAGATATAAAGCACTTAAGAAACTAATATTCTAGAGTGAAGTGAACAGCTCAGCAATTAAAAATCAATTAGTTAACTGCTGTAATAGAATTCATATTCAATGTGAGGACAGATGAAAAAGAGATGAGAGTTACACAGAGAAAATAAAGTGATTTCTCACCCCTCTTTGGTTCCCACAGTCATTTGATTGTTAAGTCTACAGATTATCTGAACTGACCATGAATCTCTTCTCACTTCATGTCTGTTATGGCCACTCTCATGGAATCTCTCAGTATCCCTCACCTAACAGCTACAATAGCTTCCTAAATAATCACCCCAGAAGGTCCTGTTTGTCCTCTCCCCTGCACTGTACATTTCCCGTGAAGTGACTTTGTTACTGAAAGTAAATTTTATACCTTTACCTCCAACTTTTATTAGCATCTCATTACTTCTCCAGCATTCCAGTTGTTCGGTAAAGCTAATTCACAATCGCACAGACACACGCACACACACACGCGTTTGTGTGTGTACAACATGAAGTTATGACGTTCCTACACACTATGCTTTGACTCAATATTAGATCCCATAAACCTCCCATTATAATATTTTCCTTCTCTACTGGCTGGCTATCCTACTAACGGGAACTCCTTTTGCCACTAAAAACTGTATATTAAGAGACTTTTCTCGAGGCAAAGGTAATTACTCCAGGGATGGAGATATTATCTAAAATTATAAAAGCCTTTGTTGTCTGTAATAGGTCCATCAGATCAACTAAATTCTTTGTTGTCTGTAATAGGTCCATCAGATCAACTAAATTCCTCAAGCAAAATCTAGTGAGGCTGCAACACAGATGGAATCATGAGTTTTGGTGTATTTGGAGGGAGCGAGGGCAGGAAGGTTACAGCTGGAGCTCCATGTGGAAAGCGTAGGCTCAGCTGGAGTGGTATTGTTGATCAGAACATGAAAGCACACTGGCTCCCTGGTTATTAAAGGGTGAGAGGTAATGAAAATAAGAAAATTTCCCATTAGAATAGACAGTCCCTCCCGCTCAGCATTAAAGCAGTCGTGCCTGGATCAACGAATCGCTCACAGTAGGACTCGGTAAAAATGTTTTGAATGCGTAAATGAAAGCAAAAGAGGATACATATACTCAGTCTTCTTCATCAAAAATTGATTTCAAGAAACTACGGACTGAAAGTCATTCGTTTAGGATATGAGAGAATATGCCTGGCCCTTCTCAAAGACAGGAGAAGAAATATGCTGCACTAGTTTATAGAACCATGAAATTGAGTCTTTGAGAAATATACAACTTTAAGAAAATTAATGGAGAAAAACAGAGATGCTTTGAGTTAATTTAATTTTAAGTGGTCCCAAGAAAATGGCTTGAAATACCTAATGTTGGATGGCAATTTAATCAAGTGTCAAAACTAACAAACAGGAAAGCTGATTTAGCTATTTAATAGATCCACATGTTAAACTTTTACAAGCTACAAAAGGAAGAGCAAATACGTTATTGGTATTTTGTTGAGAGGAGCAAAAGACAAGCACATATTTCACTTAAAAAATAATCCACACTAATGTTAATTTCTTCATTTTATTTAAGTGGACCGTGGGCATATAAGAGGTTAATGTTTCAGGAAGCTACAAGGTGCAGGGTATATGGGAAGGCCCTGTAATGTCTACACTACTATTTTTCTGTAAATCCCAACTTATTTCAATCTGATTATTTTTAAAATACAAGGAAAAATAAAATATTGATGTAAAACTGAATTTAGAAATCCAGGCTTAGGAAAAGCATACTGAAGTGTGTGTGTGTGTGTGTGTGTGTGTGTGTGTGTGTACACAAAGAGAAGATTAAGCACATGGGAAAACATGTTAACAGTTGTTGAACATAAATGCAGGAATACAGGTCTTCATTGTCTAATTTTTAAACCGTGTATGTTTGATCTTTTATAAAGTGAAAAATAGTGAGGAAAGAGAAAAAAATTTAACGACTCCCCCAGTAGGCTGTTTTTGAACATGGCTTTATGTTACATGGGTTCTGATGATCTACCCAGCAAGGCAAAAATGAAAGAGTAAATATTTCCATCTACAATTGGAGAATTTTCAAAAAAGACCTACCAGTAGCCGACAGAGATATGAAGAGGTGCTAAACATCACTAATAATCAGAGGAATACAAATTCAAACCACAGAGAGATATCCCCTCACACTATTGCTGGGTTTGTAAATTTATCTACTGCACACTATGGAAAACAGTATGGCGGTTCCTCAGAAAATTAAGAATAGAATTACTGTAGGACCCAGCAATTCCACTTCTGGAGAAAAAGAAACACTAATTCAGAAAGATACATGTATCGCTGTATTCACTGCAGTGTTCGTTACAATAACTAAGATATGTAAGCAACCTAGGTGTCCATCGATAGATGACTGGATAAAGAAGATGTGGTACATATATGCAATGGAATATTACTCAGTCGTAAAAAAGAATGACATCTTGCTATTTGCTCAACATGGATGGCCCTTCATGTTGTATTAATGCCAAGTGAAGTAAGTCAAAGACAAATACTTATCATGTTACTTATATGTGGACTCTAAACTTAACAAATGAACAATCAAAACAAAACAGACTCATAGACACAGAGAACAAACTGGAGCTTACCAGAGGGGAGGGGTATGGGGGATGCATGAAAAAGGTGAAGGGGAATAAGAGGTAGAGACTTCTAGTTATAAAATAGACAAGTCACAGGGGTACAGTGTACAGCACAGTGTACAGCACATAGTCAACAACCCTAATACCTTTGTACGGAGACATGTGGTTACTAGACTTACTGTGGTGATCACATCATAAGGTGTATATAAATGTCGAATCACTGTGTTGTACACCTGACACTAATATAATATTGTACGTCAACTATACTTTAATAAAAAATACAAATAAAATTGGGGGATTTTCAAAGTTTTGGTGTTTTCACTTTAAGACATAAGAATTCAAAGCATTATGTTCTTAAGTATGAAGTTTAAAACGATGTGTGTGGGGGCGTTATCTGGGAAATGAAGGAATTATTCAGCATGAAGCACTCACACCTCACCATTTGGTGAAATTCAAGCCTTGCACACACATATGTTATGTAGAAACAGCTAAGATCATTTCCAATATTTATATTGCTTGGAGATATTTTTCCACTCTCTTTTTTGGGTAGGAAAAAGTGAGGCATTAGAATGTCTGGTGTTACATATAAAAGTAGATGGTGGCTAAACTGAGACAAAACCATTTTTTAGTAAATCATTTCTTCAGGAAGTGTGTGCGTGCACACACGTGTCGTATATGTGCATGGATTTTAAACAGCATTGTTTTTATAATGGCAACCATGACTATCTACTGTAAGAAAAATATGTTTATACAATATTGTCAATGATATTGTTAAAAAAATATTTACTTTTGCCTATCCATTGAAATTTTTCTGCAGTTGAGTTTTTTTTAATCCCAGAACTACTACCACTCTAGAATAATGATTCATTCTTTCAGGCATGTTTCAGTTGTGAAGTAGGAAGTATTTCGTTCAGTCAGCACTTTACTATTGAGGTATGATTCTTTCTTTCATTCATGAACGGTAATTGAAATTCTGTTACTTATGAAATACCATAATCAAAGCATGGAAAATAAAATTCATATGAAATTCACCAAATCATTTGCAAATTGATTTTTAGATTCTTTCCGGCTACTTGTGGGTGAAAAGCTCCCAATTTGATTTTTATGTCTCCTTACATCTGTTAAAATAAAGTGGGAGGTTTTCAGAGGACCCAGTAGTGGAAAGAAAATTCATTGACAGAGGAAAGGGAATTGAATATTCACAGATCACATAACACTTACTTTGGCGGTGGGGGTGGGTGGGGGGGAGAATAGACTGTAACCTAAATTTAGCAATTAATTTACTCATATAACACAGCATCATCTCCCACTGATTTTCTGAGTAATTTCATCTGACTAGGTAGGAGACAAACTGGTTCATTCAAGGCTTTTCAGTAAAAGAGTTCTTTTCTTAGTAAAGTACATATTTTCCTCCTTGGGCGGGGGGGGGGGGGGTGTGCTTGTGATTTTTGGAATGTGGAGTTGAGAAAGAGATGAGGGCTTGCTTTTATTCTGATTAAATTTGAGGCTACAAAAAACATGTCTGAAAACTGAGCTACCGTAATGTTTTGCCTTTTTCATCATGGTTTTGGAACTAAAGGGAGACAATTTATGAAGGGCTCAACAATGTAGAGGCCTAGTCCTTTTTCCAGTGGATTTCCCATCAGACATTTGACCTTGAAAAGGCTTTCCTAGATTTGCTAGTCCCATGAGAGGTTGAGAGAGAATACAAGACGGTATAAAGCGATATTTTTATAGTAGCTGTGGCTATGGAACACTGCCACCATGTCTTCCTGTGTCACAGTACCAATTGCCTTGTCTTTAAAAAAAATAAGCATATTGGTTAAAATATACCTCACTGGAAAAGAGCTTTGAGTTATAGTATTACCATTCAACTTCTGATCTACAGAGGTTGACAAAAGTAAGCCAACGTAAAGAATCTTTTAAAAATAATGACGATGTGAAAGAATGCTGGCATCGATGTATTGGAAAGAGACAGGTGAATTTAGCCTGGCTTGGGAGGTCTGCAGGTGTAGCTGCTGACTGTAACACACGGACAGCAGTCTCTATGTACTCGGGTATGTGAAGAGCAGCAGTCAGCGTGTGGGTACAACTGGGAATCCCAAGGGGAACAGGCAAAGCATGGGCTTTGAAACAGTGAGTGAACATGACCATGCCATGAACTAGGGTTGTGTCAGTGGATAAGCCTGGGACATACAAGGAGGGGAACCTACAGGACTTGATACATTGGAAGCAAATGATGGAAAACTGACTCATGGGTTTTTAGCTTGAGTTCTAGGTGTTAGAAAAAATAGGGGAGAAACAGATTTAAGGTTAAGGAAAGTCAAGTATTTCTAGATATCTTAGTTTTGAGGCAGCTATTGGAAGTCTAAAAGGAGATAGATTGACTAGGCAGTTAGAGATAAGAGGAAACACTAGCGTTCATGGAAGAGATTTAATTTTGGAAATCAGATAAATGGATGAGTTCCCCTAAGGAAAAAATGTATACCGAAAAGAAAATTCTTTTCAATTTTCTCTTCAGAGAATCTTAGGATTTGTGGACAATGGCGATTTTATTTCTGACTTTCCAATGCTTGTTCCTTTTATTTACTTTTGTAGCCTTCCTGCATTCCTTAGGATTTCCAAAGAAATGCTGAGGACAAGTGGTTTCAGTGGGCACCCCTTGTTTGTCCCTAATCTTAAAGATGGACTTTCAATATGTGATCATTAATTTTTTTCTTCTAGGTTATTGTATAGATATTTTGCCTTAGGTTAAGGGATCCTTTATTAGTAGTTTCCAGTGCTTTTTCTTTTTCTTTAATTGAGAATGGATGCTAAATTGTATCTCTCAAATACGCTTTTTTTTTGGTATCCATTGAAATGATATCTTTTCCTTTAACACGATGATCTGTTTTTGGAACAATTTCAACTTGGTGATGATTTATTATTTTTAAATGCATTACTCTGTTCATTTTGCTAATACATGTATATGATTTTTAAAACTATGTTAATCAGTTAAATTGATCTCTAGTTATCATTTTTCATGCTATCCTTAATGAGTTTTGCATCAAGGCTAAGTTAGCCTCCTAAAATGAGTTGGGGAGACAACTTTCTATTCTCTGGAAAATATGGGCAAGCTAAGAATTATATGCTTTTTAAATGTCTATAATAAGTTCTTTGTAAAACATCACATGCATTCCTCAGTTACTTTTCCCGGAGACAAAGATCATGCAGATTTGTTAGGAAGATGAAAAATAGGCACTCAAATTTCATGATAATTATCAGTGTGATTGGTACCAATTACTCGTGGCTGATGTTCTTGTGAGTGTTTTTTTAAATCATAACAACGCTATAGGATCATAACTCTTATTTTAATTTACATGTTGAAGAGCTCCAGTTTAGGAGATGAAGAAGTCTGAGGCCATGCAGTTAATATACAGTGAAACAAAGATTTGACTGATGGTCTCATCCCAGAATTTGAAATATGAATCTCTTTGATGAATTTGTTATAAAAAGGACCAATTGCTAAAAGTATACTTTATTTTTCTGTGAGTCAATTTGAGTTTATTTTCTTCTTAAAATTTGTGATGATAAAAGTAATCAAATTATCTGTGAAGAATATTTTAGTGTGACTTGAAGCTCACTATAATTTATAGTAGGTTTAGGTTTATATTCAGAAATCTCTTCTCGTAACTATTATTCTACTGAAGATTTTGTTCGTTCTGTCTCTAGGCTTACTGCTTTTACTTTCCCTCCTTGGTAATTGGAGTACGAGCATATAGTTTCTGTTGCAGAAATCATGTCCGTATGGACTTTTTCCCTGTGAATTTGATCAAAGTGTAGATGATTATTTTAATTATTAATAGCATAATTCATACAATCATTCATTCAAATAATAATGTAATGATACAATAATTTAATGAAGGCCTGCAGTCATTTTGTTCAGGGGAAAATGATCCTTATTGGTTATGAATTGTAGCTCTGCATAGTCACAGTTGCTGGGGTGCTACATTGTTTTTTGTTTTCTAATAGGTGAAATTTTGAAGTTTCAATTCTTGGACATAAAAACATTTTATATTTTATGATTAGAATCATGCTCTTTAATACTCACGAGACTACCAGGACCCACTCATAATATAATACAATTACAAACACTATTAGTTATCTATTGCTGCATCACAAATTACTCCAAACTTAGTGACTTCAAACCATCACCCTCTTGCTTCTCAAAAGGCTGTGGGTCAGCATGATTCCTTGTGTTGGGAGCTAGAGAGGTGGGGTGGCTGGGATGGATGAGCCCTCCTTGCCATGGGAATTTTCATCCTGGGAAAGGCCAAATTGCGATTCTTCACATGCAGTCTCCGGGCACTCACTGTTCCAGCAAAAGGGGAGTGAATGGTGTATTGTGTGCTGAGGCTTAGCTTCTGAAGTTAAACAATGTAACCTTTTCACATTCTACAGGCAAAGGCAGTCACAAGACAACCCATATTCAAGGGATGGGGAAATAGATTCCACCTCCTCACGGAATGAGCTGCAAAGTCACATAGCAATGGGACACAGACGCAGGGAGCACGGTTCACTGGAGACCATTATGTTAACAATCTACCACACAAGCTCAGTGACAGCTTGATACACTCACTGCCTTTTGAAAGGTAAAGTCCATAATCTTTTTAACCTCATGCCGAGCTATAAATATATTATATTGGTTTGAGAGCCTCATACATCATCCTAAACTGTTTTCATGGCATTTCAATGAAACTAGGGTACTTTCATTTTTTTTCATAATATAAAAAGAGCTCCTCGGAGATGCTGTAATTTCAGCCATAAAGGAAGAGACTTTATTAAAAGAAATTTCAGGAGATGCCATAAATGAGAAATGCTGATATAAACTATTGGGATAGAATTTTTAAATATCCCATTCATTTCAATGAGTTTATTCAAAAATAATGGCCAAATAAGAATATGAAAAAGAATCAATGCAAATAGTCTTTGTCATGTCTGTAAAAGGTAGACTCTTTCAGTGCGTTTGATCTGCCTGCTGTGAGTATATCAATGGATTACTAAAGGGGGAAGGAACTGTAGTGTGTTTTGAATCTTAGTTATAACACATTCAAAATTACAGATCGTCTTCCCAACCCCTATATTGTTTTAAAAGCCACATCCAATATCCATTTATTGAATACGTAATATGTTTCAGACATTATGTGTTTAGTCCTTACTGCTAATGCTAACCAGTAGAATAGAGATGTCATATATATGGCCGTTTAACAGGAGAGGGAAATAGGGCTCAGAACACTAATTTGCGTAGTTAAATCTTAACGGGTGGCAGTCAGATCTAAAGTCATATATTTAGGACTTGGCCTAGGGCTATGTCATTACTGCCTTCCTGAAAAGTCTTAGCAGAGCAGGTCATGATTTTCAGGCCTGATGAAAATTTTGCAAAAATATTCCTTTTGTCAAATAATAATGAAAATAAGACAGCTTAGTTACAAAGGTCTTTTAGATTTAAAAAAAAAAAAAAAAAAAGGCATTTCCTGAATGTTAATTATATGTATAACAGGCAGTAGATGGAGTACTTTAATTTCACAAAATCATCTCTGATTTTTAATTTTCAGTTTAGGAAATAGGCTTAAAGAAAGCCTGGCACCAGCTATAAGCATGTAAATCAGAATCTCCTAAGTTAGTACTTTATAAGAAAAATCTTCCAAAGAGATACTAAAATGCAGCCTAAGTTGAGAGTTATTGGTGTAAGTTGGATGCTATACATTTATAGAAAAAAATGATGTCATTAGTTGCAAAGATAAAAGACAGAACAAATTGAATAGCAGTAATTTCATGATTTTCTTATCATTAAAATTACCTTAGTGTTTGTAATTTCTCATTTAAATATCATATAAGGTGAACATTTTAAGATATATGAACACATCTTCTGAAGGAAATACATTTCGCTAACACGTAGTTAAAATGATTTACACTTTCATGACTTTTGAAGGTTTAGACTATTCAGATGAAATATAATATAAAAAAACAAAGTTGTTATATTTGAGAAAAAAATGTATGTAAATCACTGCCTGGATCAAAATTAGTTCCTACAGAAGCATTCAAGTGAAAAATAAAGTACCATTTTATTGTTCAAGTTTCTAACAGTTTACAGTATAATCTGATGTGAATAATTATTTTAAAGCAGTGCCTCCATAAAATAACCCTATAGGTATCTTTCTCTAGAATGGTTTTCAAAACCTACCCCCAAATTAAATCTAGTTAAATATAGTTGAATATACTTTAGTATATGACTCTACTGTATGCTAAATTTATATGTGTATGACATAATCTATAACAAAGTATTATCGATCTATGTGTAAACAGTGGTATAAATTAATAGATATAACATTTGAAACCTGTGTCTGTATTATGCATACAACTGTCACCGCTAATCTATTTAGACTTCATAAGGTATCCAGTAACTTCAGTTGCTAAAATCACCCAGTTACATAAAAAAGTAAAGATTCACCCCAAAACATTAACTTGTCACAATGTAAAGTGAAGAAATCCTCATGACAAGTAGACCATACAAAGGAAATTGTCCTGTCCTATAGGAACAGGAATATAAGTTGCTGATAACCTCAGAGACAGAACTCTTCCAGTCACAATGGGAGTTGAAGAAAATTGAAACTCAGTCTCATTCAAGACCAAACTTACCAGCAAATTTGATATGGAATTTATTTTCGGGCTTTAATATCTGGACATACAAAGGGCATTTCGGAGCAAAATCTTTTACAGCCCATGCTCTCAGAATTGTTTGGTGGTCCTGCAATGAGAAAAGTCAAAACATCATGAAATAAGTTGGGACATGTGCCCTACAGTCACATGCTGCATAACGACATGTTGGTCAATAGCAAACCACACATGTGACGGTGGGCCCAAGAGATTATAGTGCAGCTGAAAACTTTCTGTCACCCAGTGGCATTGCAGCCACGATAGTGCGGTTGTGCAAAGATTACAAAAATCAGCAGGGCGGTGGTTGAGACGGCAGACAACTTGAACCTGGCTATGGATGAGGATGACATTGGGCAGCTCCTAGGGGTGGTTCCTGAGGAGACGACTAGTGAGGAGTTGATAGAAGTGGAACAGGAACGCACAGCTGAAGGAGAGGCAAGAGAAACGGGAACTGCAGGAGAAAAAGAAGAACCACCCCACGAAAATCCACAGTGAAGGGTTTAGCAGAAGCTTTCTCAGACCTCAACGCTTTCCTTAAAATATTGTAAAATATGGACCCAACATGGTGCATTATCTGCTTACAAGCAAATCTATGATGAAAAACACAAACCAAGCAAACCACCATGGACGAGTATTTCTGAAAAGAGTGCCACGTCCTCAGGAACAGCCCCAGGCAGGTCCTTCAGGGGGTCTTCCAGAAGAAGGCAGTGTTGTCACAGGAGATGACAACTCCGGGCCTGTTACTGTCCCAAAGGCCTTCCCATGGGACAAGAGGTAGAGACAGTGATATTACGACCCTGACCCTGTGGAGGCCTAGACGAATGTGTGTGCTTGTGTCTCAGTTTTTAACCAAACAAAAAAAAAAAAAAAAAAAAAAAATTTTAAACAGGAAAATGCTTATAGAGTAGGGACACAAAGAAAACATTTTTGTACAGCTGTACAATTTGAGGTTCAACTGTGTTCTTATAAAAGAGTTAACATTTTTTTTAAACAAAACGTTTATAAAGTAAAAAAAGTTAGAGTAAGCTAAGGTATAATTTATTATTGAAAAAAGAGATATATTTGCAATAAATTTAGTATACCTGCGTGTACATTATTTATAAAGTGTCCAGTGGGGAACACTGATGTCCCAGCCTCCACATCCACTCACCACTCACTCGTCAACTCACCAGTCCTGCGGGCTCCATTCATCCTAAGAGCCGTATACAGGTGTTTCATTTCCTATCTTTTATACTGTATTTTTATAGTACCTTTTCTATGTTTAGGTATATTTGGATAACAAATACTATTGTGTTACAGTTGCCTACAGTATTCAGTACAGTAACTGCCGTGTAGGTTTGCAGCCCAGGAGCTCTGGGCTATACCATTTGGCCTGGGTGTGCAGAGGGCTGGGCCATCTAGGTTTGTGGAAGTTCCTCTGTAATGCTCGCACTACTACAACATCTCCTAACTGCGCGTTTCTCAGAACGCGTCCCCGTCATTAAGTAATGCGTGAATGTATGAAAAGTAAAACTCATCAGTGAGTGTGTTAAATTGTCCCATACATAGTTTAAATTGTCCCATACATAGTTTTGTGAGTTTACACAAAATAGGTCATTGTGCAGACTTATTTTTAAAGATACTTATTATTTCTATAAAAGAAAGTAATAATACATATTTAATCAGGGCTAATACCAGCACTTAGAAAATTAGCAGAGATTAAGAGGGGAGTCTCTTAAAAATAATTTTCGCAGAAAATACTAGGTCAGAACCTTTAGAAATGCAACACAAAGGATGGTTTGTAACAATGGTTTCCATGGAAAATAATATAGGATTATAATAAGTTTAACATGTTTAGAAAGATTGGTAAAAGAGGACTGACCACAGTGACCACACATGTAGAAAGCCCAGTATTTCACTTTCTTTATATAACTGTGGAAGTAAAAGGATTTTGACTCTGTGTGTGTGTGTGTGTGTGTGTGTGTGTGTGTGTGTGTGTTGGAAGCGATTAATAACTGAGATATATTTTTTAAAAAGCAAAACCGTTAAAAAAGAAGATGCTAAGACTGAGAAAGGGCGTGAAAAGAATCAGGATTAATGTGAAATTTTAGTAAGGGTCACCTCATATTCTATGCTCTAATTGAATGAATAAATCTAAGCAATTTGCTAGAAAAATATGCCACCCACTTAGCTAACGCGTTTTTTGAAAAAAAGAAGCAAAAGGATGTTCTGCAGTGAT
This sequence comes from Rhinolophus sinicus, assembly GCF_057876585.1. Taxonomy (NCBI): domain Eukaryota; kingdom Metazoa; phylum Chordata; class Mammalia; order Chiroptera; family Rhinolophidae; genus Rhinolophus; species Rhinolophus sinicus. Next base: position 66,206,588 of record NC_142506.1, read on the forward strand.
GCTGTCCATAGAGTAGCCACCAGCCACCTGTGGCTGTTTAAATTAAATAAATATTTTTAAGTTAAGAATTCAGTTCACATTAGCCACATGTCAAGTGTTCAGAGCCACATGTGGCTAATTCAAAGCTACGCTGGACTTGACCTGGTGGTGAAAGGAAAAACATGAAGGAGAAAAAAAAGCCCCATTGATAACTGAACAAAATCAGGCAAACAAGTAAAATAACAAAACAGGATCTCTGCTAGGGGGGTTGGTGTTCCTGGAAAGTAGAGCTTCCGCCTTATGGATGTAATGGGAATGGGAATGAAGGGGTGTCAGGAGGTTGTCTGAGTTGAAATACTGATTCTTTTTTCCAATAAGACAGAAAGAAGAGAAAAATGGGTAATACTTGAAGGATATGGATAATACTAGAAGTTTGAAGTAATGGGCACCATAAAAGTATTCTAATGAAATAAGTACACGGTATTTAATGTATTCTCTACCTTAATAATTAACGAGCGTTCTCATTATATTTTAAGTAAACCTTTAAAATTTTTTAACTAATAATTCAGTCCACAAGGTCAGCCTTCCCTAACATTTCATAGCCTTCTCTCCCATTCTTCTCTCCCCAACTCTCATCACTGTGTAACATTCCATTCCTTTCCATGTGTATCAGGTTGCTGCAAAAGTACTTGCGGTTTAAAAGGTCAACTGCAAAAACCACAAGTACTTTTGCACCAACCTAATAATTGGTGCACCATCGATTGTCACTTGTAGGAGGTCAGCTCCTTGTGAACAGACTTTTGCATGGCTCGTTCATAAATGGATCTGCAGCTGGTACGTCAGTGCTTGGACCATACAGAATGCTCCCTAAATATGTATGGGGTGAATGAATGGTTAAAAATGGTGATCATGTTATACTAGGACACTTTTGTGTGTGTAAAATACTATGTTCAGCTCTAAGGAGGACCCAAAGAATTAAGTCAATCAGCCTCATGCAAATTTGAAGCTAAATGAATTAAGACATGCACACTTTATATGAAAATGTCAACAATAAGTCGACATATGATAGAATGGTACATGTACATACCAAGTGTACAAAAGAAATAGCTATCAAAAAGATGCTATGAATGGTAACAGATCCCTATAAGGTACAGTGGATTTTGAAACTTTGGGTGGTGACAGGAAACAGCAGAAGAAATGAAAAAGAAAATCTAGACAGCGTGATCACGGGGTCTTCAGGGGACAGTGTGCACATGGCCCCAAAATGCTAAGTGTTTGTAACTGAGCTTTTATTTTTGGTCACTTTTTGCTTTGCTCCTTAATGGTGTCAGTAAGGGATGCATCTACATGTTGATTCTCACTAGGTGATAGTAGTTTTAACACTATTTTTAAATCCATGTTGAAGAGTATTGTCGCCTGGGAATGACTCACTGCTATTACCGTGTAGGAAGGAGAAGGAATTTCCCAAGAATCCTCTGTAATTTTTCCGTGTGATTCAATTGTCTATGTGAATAAGCTTGACTAAAATTAGGGAGACCAGCCAGTTCTTAGCCACGGGTAAGAACACATGATTCTGAGACCCGTGGGCCCTCCCAAGACACCCACTTATTTTACTCCTGAAAGCAAGTGAAAATGACAGTAATACAGACTTGATCTTCTAAGAGTAAAATTCTGCAGCATCTGTTTTCCCCCAAATGAAGATACAAGAAAGGTTTGGTGCACGTGAAATGATTAAGTGGTAGCAGGGGTGGATAATCATAAAGGAGGAATTACTTTTGCTCTTCGTCCAACCACCTCCCAAAAGTAACAACTTACTTGGAAAGAGGCAATTGAAATAGTTGGTCTGGACCAAGCCCTCATACATCATATAGTCATTACAAAAAGATAATGATGGCCTAGGGTTTTTTTGTAAAGTAAAAAGTGATGTGTTTATGAACCTTTGAAGAATCAAAGAGCGCAGTCCCATTAATTTAGTATCATTTTGGATTTAACACCCTGAAACGATTTAAGCCAAACACTGGAGGGGAGAGTAGATTGTGGGAACTGTTGAAGCAAACTGTTTGCAGCAACAACTGTGCCAGGCCCTTCCTGATACAGAGTAGCTAACATGAGCAATATGGTAGCCTCTATACTAACATAGATAGCTACTTCCCATAGTGCGACCTTTTCCTGGGTTCTGTATTTTGCATTGCTAAATAAATCTTCTTTAATTGGATCATTGTGCCCACATATGTAAATATGGCTTAAAAAAAAGATGAATGGTAGCCTGCTTGTGTCCAGATATGAGCCCACTAGGGAGAGTCTATTTTGTAATCAAGTCCTTTGTTTTCCAAGGACTGTAGACACTTCTGTGAGACCCTGTACACCCAAAAATAAAACAGTTGAGACACACTACGGTCTTGGCCCAAGGAGCAGGTATGCTGTACACTTAGTGCCATTCACACCATTGGTTTTTCTTCTTTATCCCTTCCATCTGTCAAGACCTAACACTCCATTAAATTACCAGGACCCAGGTCTTCTCCTTGTTCCTCTGTTCAAGACCCCCTGAACTCGGACAGTTGCTAGAGTTGTATGGTTTTGTTCATATTTCCTCTGATTTCATCTTTTCTGTCTGCTTTTTATTTGTTGGTCTATTTATTCATGCCTTTTCTTGTTAGGAATTTCTGTAAATGTTTAGTGATCCCTGTGGTCCAAACATATGTAGGAATGAAGCACTCAAAAGGTATTTGAGACCTGAACTGAATGTGGAGACCTTTTTTTCACATAGACTTTACTGTTGGGTGATCAGTCCTTGATATAATTCTGGGGAATTCCAGAAATTATCTATTTATCTATCTATCCATCCATCCATTCATCTCTCAATGTGTGTGTGTGTGTGTGTGTGTGTGTGTGTGTGTGTGTGTTGTGATAAACTGTTTCCCCAGAGAAAAATCCCTCCGTGTTTGTACCAGTGGAGGTGTGGACCAGGCTGCTAGGGTTTGAGTCATTTGGGAGAAGCATCTCACATTCAGTGAGGCAGGTCGCTCTTAAATTCCATTGATTTTCCCCAGATGCTCAGCTGTACCTAGTGGTTCAGAGTGAAGGGTATTCCTGGATCAAATTCTCCAAACACTAAACCTCTTTTCATGGGGTGGGGAAAGTGACCGGCAATGGATTTGTGGAGGGGTTCAAAGAATCTAATAGCTTCTCTTACAGACTTTTAATCCCTATCCATATGTTTAGTCCTACATATAACCCTACTTGCAGAGACATCTGGTGCCTCTATTTCCTGAGACTTTTGAGGTTGGATTGCAAAAAGCAGTCTTTTCTGATTTGTTTCCTATCAACTTAAATTTTCATTTCCTTCTGTCTGTTAAGTCAGTTACCACTCATCCATCTGCTTTCTAGCTTTTCAACTCATATTAGTGTTCTCATCTACCACCTCCTTTGTCCTCATGAGTGAAATCTTTTTATTTATTTCCTGTCAATTTAGCAGAGTGTCAGGAGGAGACGGAACACATGTATTACCTGAAAGCTCCCACATTCGCATTGTGAAGGGTACTCTGAAAGATGTTACATGTTTATTTCTTACCGCTTACTTTGTAACTCAAAACCTTATAGACACTGGAGGACTGCAAATATCTTTAAAACAAAGTGACCAGTTGAGGGGTGCAAGGTTGACAGTGACATAAGTTTCGTGATAGAAGCATAAGGTATGAATAAGAAGTTCAGGTAAATTAGAGTGAAGACAACCTAAGACTTACAGCCAGTCCTAAATTAATGCACCAGGGATACCTATTAGATGTTCCAGAAAGCGTAAACCGTGTTCCTGGAAGACCTATGCATGTTTTGCCTCTTCCCCAGTCACTGCAGAAGCCACCAACGTTCTTAATTGTCTGCACCCCAGACATGGCCACAGATGGACTCATTGGCTAAGAAACACAGGAGTTAACAGTACCTACTCGACATAAAATAATAATGCCCTTCTTTAAATTACAAAATTAACATGTATTTATAAAATAGAAGTTCTAATATGGTAAATTACCATTTAATTTAAGCATACAGTTATAGAACTTTAGGCCTAAAAAAAATGCATCATAGAGATCACACACGCCAAAGGTTACCAAATTGAGATGTGTTTCAAAATCAGTTGGGGATCTTTTTAAAACACACAGATTTCCATTCCCCATCCCATGTATCCTGAATAGAATTTTCATGAATTCCTGTTTTTTTAGAAAGTCGCCAACTGATTCTAATGCAGACTGCTTGATCCATCTGCCTGTTTTTGAGTGGAGGAAACAGTCTAGTTGGTCTGTATGGGAGTCATTTCATTTTAATCAACAGAAAACCCAAGGATTCGTAGAAATGGCTTCAAAAACGCTTGTGTTGACATTGTCAGTGATCCAACTCATCTTATATCAAGGCAAAGATCATTTAGAGATATTTGCTTCTCTTCAGCAAAATTTTAAGACCCCCAATATTTAATGTTGGCAGATTAAAAGTAATCAATTAAAAAAAAAAATCTTCCAAGGGGAAAAGAAAAACATGACTGAAAAAGAGTTTAGAAACTTACAGAGGATGTTCTGTCCACTTCGCAACGACTGCTCAGGATAAAACAGGCCTCAGCGTCGTCCATTCTAAGTGCAGACAGAGAAACAAAACAATCTCAGACGCAGACAGAGAAACAAAACAATCTCAGACGCAGACAGAGAAACAAAACAATCTCAGACCTGTGCATCGTCGGAGAAGTAGAACTTCAGTGTGTAGTTCAGTGCACACAAACTACATGTAAACTTAGAGTGTCCTCACGCTTAAATGAAAGTTGAATTTTACGATATCACGGCTGTATTTGTGAGCAAAATAATTGTGGAATCGGCTCCATAACTCAATAGCTTATAATGGCAAGTAAAGAAAAGTCAACTTTATTCTGTTTAATGATGATGTATTTTTTCATATACAGTAGGTCCTTGAATAACATCGTTTCATGCAACGTCATTTTGTTAGAATGTTGATGAGATGCCGTAGAAAGTTAACTCTTGTCAGTTTTGTTATACATACATCCTTACAAGTCAAGGATAAATATGAAGGTATATTTAAAACTTTGAAAGCAACAGAAAACATTGAGCAAAATCACCTCTGCTAAAAGTCTGTTTTGGCTTCTGAGATTACAGATGCTATTTTGCAGATGCCCTGACTCCCAGGTGTCCATGGTCTATACAGCCACACTGTCACTCTCCTCATGTGGAATAACCCCCATGATGTGTGACAAATGTTTTAAGACCATGTCACCCTTAGACCGGGTTGGCTGGCACCGTGCAACAGGAAGAGGAACTAAGATCTGTCACTTTTCTGATTCCTCCAGCCCCCAAGCAACGCAAGTGTTATCTATCGTGTGTGTATGTGAGAGAGAGACATGCCATTGAGTCGGCTGGGACTCCAGTGACCCTATGAATGAGTGACGTCCACATGTCCTGTCCTCACAGCCCTGCTGAGCTCCTGGAGACTCAGTCTGTGGCCTCTTTTATGGAGTCCGTCCATCTCCTATTTGATCTCTCTTTTCCTGCTGTCTTTGTTTTTTTCCCAGCGCTCCTGTCTTTTCCAAGAACCCTGCCTTATGATGTGCCCAAAGTAGGACAGCTTCAGTTTTGTCATTTTGCCTCCAGTGATGTTCAGGCTTAATTTGCTCTAGGACCCACTCATTCATCTTCCTGGAGGTCCAGGTTCTCTGTAGAACTCCCCCCAACACCATATTGCAAATGAACCATTTTTCCCTGTCAGCCTTCTTCCCTGTCCACCTCTGCCCAGCACATAACACAGATTCTTTAAAATTTAAACCCTGACTCCAAGGGCTTTGGCATTTTACATGTTTAGCCCAAGAGTTTTATCTGTGGAAGAAAACCAGTATTGAGAGATTTGAAGACTATTGGATGGGTGAATCTGGAGAGTCAGCTCCTCTCTGACAGCTTGACATGGTTACATGCCACACCTCTCATTGTGCAGCGTGGACATGGTCTGCTTTCATCTCTGCACTAAGAAAGAGAAGCAAATGCATGGATTTTACAGTTTTAATCAGTTTGGCCAACACTGAGACAAACTGTTCAAAAATAGGCCAACATATCTTGTAACACTGAACACTGCTAACGTTTGGAGATAAGAAATGACATTTAGCACCGCAAGATGGAAAGCAACAGGGGACCTACTTTGCTCTCAGCAGATCCTGATCTTTAAGGGCTGAACCTTGAAGGTAGATGACGCGTTGTGACCACATTGGAATCTGTAGGACCCTTCGAACTTGCACGTCCATTTCAGTAGGACACAAAATGACCACATAATAATCCTGTTCAAAACAAGGAGGGTGATGGGATAGAAATGGTAAGCTCTGTTATACACCACGTAGGTGAATGGAATATCTAAGGCCATTTTGAAATATGATAAAATAGAAATGTACTCTTACTAATAATAATAAATAAAAGTTTGCATTTAAAACCTGGGCGTAAATATATAACACAACACTATCATAAACATAACTGAGACATAAAAATATCACAAATCAACACATTCATTTTGACCTTTTTTCAATCATATTTGTGCCATGAAGAGAAAGTGATCTGTGCTTATACTCAACACACATTTCCAGTCTATAAAGTTTTCAGCTTTAGGCTTATTCTAAAATATACATTGCATGGCAGGCAGAAGTGCTTAAGTATCAATTTGTATTTCAAATCATCGTTTTAGAATAAAAACAGTAATGGTGTCTTATATCATTTGGTAATATTATGAACTAATATATTGACATTTTTCTGATGAATACCTGAATGGGTAAGGACTCATAAAAATATATTGATAATACTGACAAAGTAAATTAAAGAGTTTGAGATAGACATATCGTGTTTCCCCGAAAAGAAGACCTAACTGGAAAATAAGCCCTAGCAGATTTTTCAGGATGACATCCCCTGAACATAAGTCCTAATGCATCTTTTGGCGCAAAACTTAATATAAGACCCAGACTTATCTTCGGGGAAACTCAGTATTTCAAAATAAGAGTCATTTGGAGAAAAAAATGAAGTGGTTGAAAGCAACTGATTTATTTGGATTAAAATTCTCTAGTAAATATTTATCATTTATCACCCTAAAATATATCTGGTGGGCATTTTTAGAGTTTTAAGAATTCTCCATGTTGATATTAGAATAATAACAATAAATTATGAGGGATCAAACTTTTCTCCCAAATAAATTTTCTTTATAGTGAGCAAAACTGAAATTATTTAATATGAATAATAAAAAATAAATACAGAGTGTCTTTAAAAACTACAAATTAATTTACATGAAAACAAAAGAATGTATTGCATAATTTAAGCATCACTTATAAGTTTGTTTTTTAACATAGAGAACTAGTATTTAAAAAGTTCCCCAAAGTACTCATGCAAAAAAAATCTTTGTTCAAGGGAGATATAATCAGATATACTTAGTACTGTCTTGATTTCAGGAGTGTCCAACCTCTTGATACAAATTTATTGGGGACAAACAAGAAATTCAAGCAGCTCTCTGCAATTTGGACTAATCCAAGTGCCTTAAGCAGCAGAGAGTACCTAATTCCACACTGTCCCAGTACCACGGCAAATATTACAAGTGTCTGAGCACTTTATCTGCATAGACAGATGAAGACGTTTTTGTAAATTCATGTTCTTAATTCAGCTGGTTATTGTTCAGTTATTGGTCACTTAACAGCTCCCATAAATAGCACCTAGTGACACTCCAGAAAACAGAAGAGAAAATAGAACTTTCAGACTTGTACATTTCTATCAGCAACACTTGATAAAATTGAAGGAATCAAGTGACCACATGGTATTGACATGATTACGTCATTGTTTTTTTATAGCTTATGTTCAAATTCACTGTTTCATAAAAATACCATTTATGCATTACCCCAGGGAGAAGAAAGTAATCATTTTAACTCACAGAAAACCTTTCTTTGTAACTTGACATAATTCCATCTGTCTTTTAAGTGTAGCTACAGAAGGAAACAAAATACTGTGTATTCCTTCAGAACTTTTTCTATGTTCCTGGTTATATTTGTAGGGCTTCATTTACACTTTCTAAATTTGAGTGTATAAATAAAAATCCTGCAAAAGGCAGGATGCATCCCCAGTTAATTGACTTTGATAGTATGTTAGTAGGTAGGATCCAGTATAATGCATAATATAATAAGTGTACCTGCAGTCGTGGGTGAGCATAGAATTCGTTTAAAAAGTCCATAAGTAAGTCAATCTTCAATGAGCTGACACACAGAACAACATGCTTTTCAGTTTGAGCTCTGTGGCGACTATAATTTCCACCTGATTTTTGTCTCTCCATCCACAGATAGGCCATCTGTTCAAACTGTAATGCATTTTTCACATATGAATGAAAAATACTGGACATGAAAATAAAAATCAATGCAATCCATCTGGTGTTTATTAGGTATACTCAGTTTCTTAGATGGACCTCATTGAGATCCAAATTACCAGTGTTCCCTTCAGCAATAGACTTTTCATGTGATTGCTGCAGAGGTCGCTAATGCCTCCCAGACACTTCAGGTCTCTAAGGAAACATGTTAGTATATTTTCCTATTATATCGTAACAGGGCACTAAAGAAGTTTGTGCATCTGCTTTATGTCCAGTGGAGTATGCAGCCGTGATATGTCATGTGCTGAGTCCAAGTGAAAAGACTCATTGGCATTTCTCCCATGTTCTTTTGTCAAGTTCATCCTGTATCACAATAAGACACCCCTACCACAACACACAAAGCCATATTCTAGTTGTATAGTAGCTAGTGTGTTAGGGACATGGAGGGTGGACGGGTGGGGTGTCGGGCAGGAAGACATGTGTGATTGGACAGGTTGGGAAGACCATTCTTATACCTACATAAAGTACATTTAGAAACACTGTGGCCAAAGTGTTTAATAGAATATGTAAGTTTGATTCGTATATGCCATATCCTGCCCACCCATGGACACCCAAAGCTCATTGTTAGAAAGAATTGGAGATTGCCTGTATTTATCTTTAGTCTCATTGTATATTTCTGTCTCTACAACCACGTATCCATTCCCCAAAATGCTGAGTAACTGTTACCAATTTTTATGCATTACGATGTTTGACTTTTAGATTATTTCAAGAATCAAGAGAAATCAACCCTTCACAAGTTTATTTCCTTGATCTATCGTTCTATAATTAAAAACTACATTATCCTATCAACCTGTCATTCTTATAGTTAAATACTCTACATTTAAAAGATACACCTTGAAGAACTGAAGTAAGATGTGAGCCATCCACTGAGTGAAGGGGTGGGAAAAGACCCCTCAGTTTCTAATATGTAAAAAGGCATTTCTGAGACAATTTTAATTAGTTGGCTACACATAATAATAGCCTGTGTTCATATAGTAGAGCAGTAAACCACCCTGCATTTCTGCTAAACGTGGAGGAGGTGATTTTCTAAGACCTCATGCATTTCTATAAACACCTGGCTATGTTTACCTGTATGGGCAGGACCACCAGCGCAACACAGATCATGATGACGACAAAAAGCTTGGAGGACCAGGTTTCAGGAGTGACATCGCCGAAGCCCACGGTGGAAAATGTCACGATGCAGAAATAAAGGGAGTCAAACAGATTCAGCTTCTTTCCGATTCGCTCCAGGTGTTGGATTCCACAAATGCTGAAATGAGCATTACAATTAAAACTTACCAACCGGGCACATGATTTTTCATCACTATTCCCCTGAAAGCCAAAGCACAGTTCACGGAGCCATTTAATAATTGGGATCTTGCAGTGTACAATTTTTTTTTCTCAAAAAATATACTATTAGGTCGGTGCAAAAGTAATTGCAGTTTTTGCAATTATTTTTAACCTTTTAAACTGCATTTTTTTTTCTACCTTAGCCAGATATAGTATAATGTTGAAGTCAAAAGCATACCTTCAGGGTAGGTAAATACACAGATAGTTTATTGCTACTTTCTTATATAATTCTTGGGACTAAGATAGTTTATGTATGGATTTCCATCATACATAAACATTAATATTTCACTTGTGTGTTAGCTATTTTTCCTAGAACTGTGACTGGTGCACCGTGCTATATAAAGAATTGAAGCTATTCAGTGGTTACAATCCATTTTAATATAGATCGTTATCCTACTTCATTCACAGATGTCCTGGGAGCCAGTATTAAATGAAAACTACCTCCTCTTCCTGATCATAATTGATGAATTTCGGTTAATTATTATTTTGTGTCTGTACCCAGAAGGGATTTTAATGATAGGCACAGATTTTCTGATAAACTCAATCCAGGAATGTGCTCAAATACAGCACATTCATAATCAAAGTATCCTATTCTGCCTTGTCATAAAACAGATGGCATTTTTCAGTCAAAGGCCAAGTTAAACTATCTAAAATATATTCTGACTTCAAAGTAGCAAAATAATTTAATAGTGTAGAATTTAAATACACTTATAGCTGGTGGATATTAGTCAACACTCTTATTATCTTTAAATATCCAATTCAATAGAGTTTTGTGACTAGGCAGTAGTATTTTTTTCAAAATCTTCCTTAAAATGCTTAATTTCAGTGGATATCTAATTGTAACAATTTTTTTGTTTATTACCCTGTACCCCCTCTCTAAACATTTGAAATTAAATAATTTGCTGCAATTTAAGATAGAAAAAAAATAAACCAATATCACTCCATGTTCTATTTAACTTTCTGTTTAGTTGATAGCCATGAAAGTTACTCAGATTCATTTGCAGTGATTGAGTTTGCAATGGAAAGTTTCAAATGAATATAATTTTCTTATAATTTCTCTATTGTAAAAATGCCTGTAAATTTCAAATAAGAAAAAAATTGATATAAAACCAATAGGTGCTGTAAAATTTTACTTAAATATTTCATAATGGAAAACAGGTAACCTGAGATAAGAAAAGTCATATTTATTCATACAAATACATTTATTGATAATAAATGTAAATACAAGTATGTGCCAAGCTTTGCACTGTATGTTAGAGATGCAGATTTGAATATGACACTCTAGTCTACAGAAAACAAAGTTTCTAAAACCTAACGTGAATGATTTTGACTTCACCTTTCTAATAGTACTACTAGTAATAGTAATAACCATTGGTTAATAGTCAAACAATGAACTTATATCTTGATTAATGCTAACTTAGGTAAATTACTTAAGCTTTTTAGACTTCCTGCTCCTCAACTGAAAATTAAATGTAGTATTAATTTCTTCTCTTGATTATTATGAGAAGTAAATGTACTAAATCTCAGGGAAATGGCTGACGCTTAATAACACTCAATGAATTCAGCAGCAATTTTGTTATTTATATCCCGACCCCAGCATTAGAGAAATTGAAGTACAAAACTGAGTGGCATGAAGAGGACTCAACATCTTCACAGAAATATCACAGATTTTTGTTTTCGACTTGACAAAATAGTAAATGTACTTTTTTTTATTCTTTTTAAGAAAATTTTATTATATTTGGGGGGATGATATTGGGTAGTAAAATTACACAGGTTTTAAGTGTACAGTTCTTGAGAATATCATCTATATATTATTGCATTAAGTGTTCAGCACCCAGGGTCAGCTCTCTTTCCATCACCATGTATTTGACCCCTTTACCCTGTTCTCCGACCCTCTCCCCCCCTTACCCTCTGGTAACCACTAAACTGTTTTCAGTGCTTATGAATTTTTGTTTGTTTGTTTTGTTCATTTGTTGCTTTCAGTTTTATATCCCACATATAAGTGAAGTCACATGGTTCTCGACTTTTTTGGTCTGACTTATTTCTCTTAGCCTGATAATCTGAAGTTCCTTCCAAGTTGTCACAAATGGCAGTATTTCATCTTTATTCTTATGGCTCAGTAAAAGGAAAGCAACGTGCTCTTTAATGGATAAAGTAAATGCACTCTTAACAACAGGCCGAGAGGACGGAGAAAGAGTAGAGGTGAGGAGATAGTGAGTCTGTCCCTGTTTGCTATGGATTAGCCAACAGCAGAAAACCACCCATGAGTTCATGGGTCGCTGTCATCTTGTCCAGTCTTTTCAAGCCTGCACCTCTCATCCATTATGAAAGTGGAAATGTGGGTAAGCGTGAAGGAGTCCAAAAACAAGAGTTAGGCAATTTGCAGTGGAAGCCCATTATCTTGATCTGTTTACAAAGAGCTGTCATGCTGATATGAGCTGACCTTTGGAGGGACACTATCGTCATTTACAGAAACTGACTGCTAATTCTTAGTAATGCAGTAGGAGGGGAAAAAAAAGACGAAGCACCATTTCTGGGCCGAAATGTCAGTAACAGGCCAGGGACTTGTTTTAAAAAGAGGTAGTTGTCACTGAGATTGCTTGAATGAAAGAATTTCAATTGTAATTATATATAAAAAGACTGCGTATATGTGTTTCATATACACATATATTTATGTAATTCACTGACCTAGGTAACTGCTGAGTATATCATTACATGGTAATATTTTACGATTTAAATGTTAAAATATTAATATTTGGGGGGAAAATTCCAATACAATTTTCTCTTTTTGTATTATTTTTCACATATGCTACACTGTTATCATTTAAATTGATATTTAATTTTTACGTGACTTGTGGATTTTCGATTTTATGATGATTAAATATATCTATTTTTTAGACATTCTATGCACGTTGGGAAATATAGAATCCCTGCCATGCACATATTTATGTTTTTGGCAAAACTGTGGTCGATATCCCCAGTTCTGAGCTTAAACCGGACTTCCAAAACAGTTTCACATAGTCATTTCTGCCTTAATGTAATTTACCTTTATATGAATACCCGTTGTGACAATTTTAAAGATCAGTGCGACACAATAAAAACCTTTCAGGAATTATACAGCATAGTCTTTGTAAATCAAAGCGGACATGCATTTAATTATACAGACCAGAGGACCAAGGGCCAGCCAATTAGTGAAATAAATATCTTTCATATCTGCTCAGAACTTGGTTATCACCAACGTACACCCGAAACATAGGGAAGTGTCCTTGGAGGGTTTTAATCACCTAATACTTCCATAATCGATAATGATAAGAGATGGACTGTGTAACTAGAACCGTAGGAATTAAGTACAGCTCTTGAGCGGTACAATGTTTTATGTGGTTTCCAGCCAATGTTTGTTGATATTCTAATATGAATTATAGATATAAGGATAAAAACAACAAATAATAGAGGCATAAGCTAAGGAACATGAGGAAAATTGTGCAGGTGGAGAGCGGTAGGAATTATTTCATTTTTGGATATGTTGAATCTGTTGTTCCTGTAAGGCATGCACCACCAATCCATTGCGATAATATATTTTATTAATATATGTATACATATTATGTACCATTTTTATACTCCTTGGGTAAACCCTACTTGGTGGTAATTTTGGTGCAGTTCTGATATTTTCAATTTCAAAAAAATAGTAATGTGCACTTATTACAAGACAAATAATAAAGACATAAATGAGAGGCTATTAGTATAATTCCATTTCTATCTACCCTTGAGGTAATTAATATTTAGTAATATGTTCTGCTGATTTGATATTTGATTTGTTTTTAATATATGCGTGCTTTTGATTTTAATTGGCAATTTATCACTGTACGATTTTTATGTCTATCTTTTTAAAGGGCTCTTGATCTAGTTCTGTCTCTCAGTATATGTTCCTTAAAAAAACAATTTGGCAGAAGATGTTAACCAGACACAAGGTTCGGCAGTCAAATATATCTGGCCACTCTGGGTTCAGCATCTTTTATTTAGCAAACAACTTTGATGATCCTTTTAATGAGTTAATGTTTATTACGAGAGCGGAATTTTTGTAGGATTAACCAAATATATCAGCTAAAGTTCCCAGTTTCGGCAGAGTATCTCAGAGGATTAGGGTTTTATGAACTGAATTATGAGAACATTAGCTCATGCTTTGTGCTTTGTCTGAGTATGTTAGAATCACAGTTTAGTGTCATCGTTAAATGATAGGGATAACATTTTACCTTTGTCCACGCCCAGGATTACACAGCCCTGGATTAACTATTCTGGGAAGGAACTTAATAGTGAAACTGCCAGGCCCTGAAGTTTCATTTATTTATTTTTTACGAACATGAAAAGATACAATTTTGAAATGCGACATCTTAAAGTGTTCCATCTCTACCCTTCATCTCAGTTTAATACTGCTTAAAAATCCATAAATATGCATTTTGAGAGCACCTACTCTTCCATCCCTAGATCCACAAGAATCACTCTGCCTCACTCAACGTTCCTTGGTGTCTGCTGATTTCCCATGAATCTGAGCTTCGAGCACACTTAACAAAGTACACTTTATAATTACAGGCCCACAGAAGCCATACTGAGCGAGGGGTAAGCATCGCTGCTTCCTCTTCCTGTGATGCACAAAATCGCTGAGAGAACAGAGCAAAATTTTTCGTAAGCCCTGCAATTATTTCAAATATGGATCACCACACTGGGCCTGCCACATGGAAAGGAGGACTCCAAATTGTTTTCTCAGTCATTTTTTTTTTTAATTCTACTTTTTTCTGTTAACTGGAGTACTGGTAAATCTCACTAAAGGTAATTTTAAAGACATCATTCAAATGCTTGCATAACCAGGTTGAGTAACAAAGCAATAGGCCCCATTTTGCACTAAATACACATAGAGCCATGGTATGTATCATACCAAGCATTTCATTTCTAAGTATCCCAGAAATAAAAAGACACGTACAGTGCAATTAAGTCTCATTTTAACAAAGTATTCCTCAATTTAGAAGAGCTAACAGCTTCATTCATATATTTTTCAATCTAGAGTTGTTGTTTTTTCCACCAACCTAGTGAAAAAAGATCAACAGGGCATGAGATTAAAATTATCTAAGAGTACACCACCATTAATAGGGTGGTAAATGTTCTTATTTATATTTAAATATTTCAATTAACAGGATTCCATATTTCCCCTTGCCAGTCCTATTATATATATATATATATATATATATATATATATATATATATATATATACATATATATATATATATATATATATATATTTAACGAAATTACATTAAATTATTTTATTCCATTTCATCTCCTTTCCCCACTAATGATTTAAACAAAATAAAGACACCTGCTGAACAGTCTTGGTAAATTTCTCATAGATTCATCAGCCTGTGAGCCATTACTAGTATAATGTATGCAGATGGAAGGAGAATTTTCGCTGTTCCTATAGTTCATGGTGGGAAGAATGAAACTTATAATTATGTAGTGTTTTGTTCTGTTTGCGCGCCTCAGGTTATATGCTGCCCTGAGCATGTATTCATAGTCTCCCATAATCATTTGTTAAGAAATGTGTACTGAGTCTCAATGTGAAATGTATTTTCCAGAGTGAATTAAGGATGTGAGATGAGGATGAAAAGATGGGGAGAATTCTGATTGTGCAGGAAACTTAGAACTTAAGACGGGGTTTTGTATGCATCGTAAGACATAGAAAATCTTTAACATTAAGCAAGTGGTGAGAAATTATATTTATGTTTCACAAAGGTCACTTTGGTTGCCATGAGATGGTTTGGAATGAAGCCAGACTGAACATAGTAAACCAATTACACGTCTGCTGCTGTAAAGAGCTTAAGATAGTTTCGATGAGCGCGGTGATGACTGAGAGGAAAGGTGTGGATAGATTTTTAAGATATTTAGGAGGTAAAATCCATGGGATTTGTTAACTATGTGTTGTGTGACAGGACACGTATTAAGAATGATTCCATTTCTTTTGGGAATTGCCCAAAAGAAATGGCTGTGGTTGCTACTTCACAGACATTGGCAGTTTAAGGAGGAAACAGCATAAACTTGCTTTTGGACATATTCAGTTTGAGGATTCTGAGGAAATGTCACAGAAACAGTTGGAGGATAGAGAGGATGTACTGAAAGCCGTAGAAACTGGCCAAATCCAATTTGGTCACAATTATCAGGTTCTTTTTGGTGCACATCGATAACCTATAATGTAAAGAGGAAATAGATGGCTTTTTCGAATCCCCTCCCCAATTTGCTGCCAAATATTATACATTGAGAGGAGGTCTTAGACCAAATTCTGCCACATGAAGCATTTATTAATCCTCGTTCTGCAAGATCAAAAGGTTCCTGTCTGTGTGTAACTCATTGGATGAAAGGTTCATTTTTACAAGAAAAATGTGAAAATGTACTAGGGACGTGTTCAGCTAACGGTTTTGTGGAATCAGATGGCAGAACCCTCAGATGTCCAGGCACTGCTACCCTAAAGGGTCAGCTTGCTATGCTCCCCGTATTCTCACAATCTAATTATGCAAGAGCAGAAATAACCACACCACACTTTCTTGCCAACCACATGTCTTGAAAATATTTCTATTTCCCCTTATGTTCACTTCTCAGGATTTCGACACAGGTATTGGTGCCTGGAGCTGGTGACAGCCTGGTAATGGGTTCCTGATCGGAGTCCTTCATAGGCTTATGGGTTTAAGTGGGTTTGAACGTGTGTAGACACGTATATACCACACTGTCCTAAAATACTTGTGGGACTACAAAAAAACTATAGCTAAAATGTCTGATATGTTCTAGGGAAAAAATGTGAAATGAAATGAAAGGGCCCAGGACTGTTCACTGAGAAACTGACACATTTAATGGTGTGTTACAGAAGAGGACAAACTTCAGTGGGCATAAAGAGTGTATAGATGTGGTGTGCGTGTGTGTGTGTGTGTACGGGCACCTATGGAGTGTGCATGGGGGTCTCTGGGTGTGCCCCACACGCCCAAACACATTCTTAGAACCACCGTGTACATGTAAATGATTCTTCATATACATTTTTCTGACTTTAATGTTGGGACTGACTTACACAGGCTTTGTGAGTCCCACCGTGACATCAGAGATCCCTGCTAAATACCAGGGGTGCCAAAAAAATGTACCCACGTAGACGCTTTGGTCAACGTTGCTCAAGCAGTAGTTTGCCTTAATCAGTAGTGTCTGGACGCTGATGGGAACCACTCTGAGCACCTCTTGTAATTGCAGAAGTCAAATGTGACTTGTTTTCAGGTTTTGTTATCAATATATATTATTACAATTTTAATACAGTTTTCCTTTCTTAAAATATGTGTACCTTTTTTTGGCACCCTCTGTATATCTTTGCTCCATTCCCAGTAATAGAATAGTAGAATGAGATCCCTTTTTTAATGGTTTAACTTTCAAAAAGAAACAAATAAAAAACACAGTATCTATTCTGTTTGCCTCTGTATTTGCAATTCCTCTTTCTGTTGGGTTATTGGAAAAAAGGATATTCAACAGGAAAAGCTTCAAATCTAGTCATGAACAGTCAAAGTAACTTCTACTGGTTGCAAAGAAGATACAGTAGATATTTGCATAGAAAACTCAGAACTCGGCTGTGAAAAAACATTACCATGGTGCAATAGGGTGACAGTATAGCTTTTAGAGTAAAACTAATAAGAGAGGTAAGCCCAGCGAAGTTACAGGGACAGATCATAAGTTACTTTATGTAAAACACCAAGGAATTTATGTTATTCAGAAAACACAAACGAAGAATTTTAAGCAAGAGAATGAATGATGTGATCAAATGGAGTCATGGTGAGCTCATTCACAGAAGTCTGCTGACACCCTGAGTAGTCAGTTCTGCCCCAAGCACCAACTGTATTTACATTAGACTCTTAGTCTCCAGGCTAACTAATCACCTTGGAGACACGCCCGTGCAAAACATCCAAGTGCAGTTACCGCTAAGAGGAAAGGAAATACTGGATGTACTAAATTCAGTACTGTGGCATTTTCTAGTTGTTAACCCTGGCCTCTCTGCAATTCACTTTTTCCTTTGCTTGAATTATTTTTTAATTTAGCTGATTCAGTTTTTAAAAGTGAAGTGCATAGTCAATCATACATGAGCTCTGCACACCATTAACTCCATTATATATTTAAAGACACATTCACATTTGAGGTTCATAAAAGTAAAATATGTACACATCCCAATTCTCCTCAGAAAAGGTGTCATCTAGCAATGGATTTCTTTTTTACTATCAAGAAATTACTAGATGAGCACTCAGTTTATATGTCCTTGCACATAAAATGTGACATGGTACCAAATAAATATCGGCTGACTTACTCTCGCTGAGCATGATCCCACAGAATCTGGTTCCTCCACATAACACAACCAATCCCTGACATTCAGTCCCTAGGCAACAGTTTCCGGAAATCAAGTAAGGCACAAAATAAAGCTTTATTTTATATTTCCTGAAATGGTCAAAATTTAAGAAGCCATGAAAAACAAAAGAGAACAGAGCGTAACATGTTACTTCACATTATAAGCACTGAGAATTACTCTCATGGCAACAGTGACTCTTATTTTTACACGCTCATTTACTTGAATACAACATTTTAAAAATGTGATACTAGTATGTCACGTTCATCAACAAAACAACTTGGCCATAATGGTAGCACTTTTACTTTCACGATACTTGATGTCTACTTAAAATCAATTGGAAAATGTCCCCTTTCTAAGAGATGGCTAAGTGAACTTACATCCATGTCATAGAGTATAATATTCACAAATAAGTCTGTAATATAAAAATATAACCATAGGCGAGTAAGAACACTCTTGAGAAGTATCTGATTGGTTCGTTTGAACACTCGAATAACCTTTACATTGATGGTGGATGTAATTGCTCATTAGCTAATGTTAAATAGATCAGCATCTATGTAGAATGGTTTCCTAGGTAAATAATTATTCTTTTCACTGGAAATTACAACTGTTTTCCTGAGCAATGATGTTTGTTCGAAGAGCAGTTTCGGGAGGTCAGTGACACATTCTAAACTAAAAGAATTATCTGGAAAGCATTATCATCATATAATGCATGTTTTGCTTCTATGGTTTCAATGTTTTAAAAATCTGTAACAGCTTGACCATATCAGATTATTTACATTCAAAGAAATTAAACTAGGAGTTAACATTGCAATGAAGATACTACCATTCAATAAACATTTTTTTAATTCTGTACCGTTTTTGCAAGAGAAAAAAAATTAAGCAAAGATAGCATTGTAAAATCCAACATATACAATAAATAGGCTATTTATTTCCTTTCAGTTTTACTCATTGTGAGATCCACTCAGCTCCCTAGTTTCATTTAACAGACAGTATCTTAATAGCATTTATCCTTTCTTAGCAATTATGAACGTGATAAAATGGCATGGCTTTGATGACACTGCTATGGAAGTTTGGGGCTCACTGGCTGAGGACCGGTCTAGTCCAACTCCTTTCTCTACAAAGGCATCAAATTATAGAAAAAAACAAGTCAAAAACTTGAGCAAGGGTCTCTCTACCATAGGACATATGCATCACAGCCAGAATACAGTGAAGTTTTTCATCACTTCTCCCCAGCTTTGTAGAAATCAAATAATGTGAGCCTTCTCTATGGACAGTTTGAAATTAGACATGCTTTACTTTAAGAGAGAAATCAGGAAGAAAACGAGTCGCCTCAACGCACTTTGTTTATTTAGGCCCTGTGTTTTCAATCTTTCTTTGTACCAAAAGGAAACCGAATTCACCATCCAGTAAACTACATAACTAAGTAACTAGAGTGAATGTCCGAAATTGGATGAAATTTGCCTAAGCTATGCTACCTTTCCCAAGAGACAAATGTGTCTACAGTCTCTTCCTCTTAGGTAATGCGAAGAGAAAAAGACTCACTTGCCATCAATCCTTGTACCTGTCTCTAAGCAACTGGACTGTAAACCTCTAACAACTTCTGATGTATGTTTTAAATACCTGTGGCAAGGTCTAGAACAGGGCTAGTACAGGAGAGAATAAGAGTCCACAAAGTAACCTTTATTCTTAATCTCTTTGGATATGATTGAACTTAAAGCAGATTCACTATTGTTTCTATCTTTAATCAAATATTTTGTCCCAAAACGTATAAATGCAGTATCATGCCAGAACATATATAAGTGAAGGAAAAAACTGAGTTTGTGGTAAACGATCAAAGGTAACGTTCTCAGGGTCCTTGGTGGTCATGGGGTAGCAGAATACTCAGGACATATGACTGAGTTGTTAAGAAAGGTTTCATTAAAGATTTAACATATAAGCCAAGACCTTACGAACGCCGAAAGCTACACACAATGTGATATATAGATGATGTATTACAGAATTGCACACCTGAAACCTATGTAACTTTACTAACCATTAACGTTAATTTAATGGTTAGTAATGTTTACTGGTCACCCCAATAAACTTTAAAAAAAAGCAAAGAAAAAGAACACCAAAAGGTAAGTGAAGATGATACAAGACAAAGAGAACATTAAGTTAAAAAAAAAAAAGCCCAAGTCATGAATCATCATAACACCATCAAGGACAGAAAGAAAACAGCCGTGTGGCAGCCCGCACTTGCGAGC
Source organism: Rhinolophus sinicus (assembly GCF_057876585.1). NCBI lineage: Eukaryota > Metazoa > Chordata > Mammalia > Chiroptera > Rhinolophidae > Rhinolophus > Rhinolophus sinicus. Next base: position 66,226,974 of record NC_142506.1, read on the forward strand.
CGTATCAGTTGAGATCAGAGAGGTAGGCAGGGCCAGACCTGGGCCACCGTATGAGTATCTTTGTCTGTTTGTTTGATCCAAGTACATCGGAGGTCCGTAAGCACATAAGACTATTCTCACTGCTTTGTGGAAATATATTGTAAGAGAACAGGGGTGTCAGCAGACAGACCAAGTCTCCCAGGAAAGAGACAGTGGCTCTTGGACAAGCAGTGATAGTGCAAATAGAGAGGCAGATGAAACCTGGAGAGACTGTGGTCCTGGAGCCAAGAGAGCTTGCTGATTCAGTGGATGCTCCTTGTGAGAAGAGAGGAGTCTGGATGATTTCAAGCAGTTTAGATTTTGATGGGACTGCATGAATAGTGGAATAATTGACTGATAAGATGGGGGAAGGGGAGGGAATGCCTGGAAAGAGAGAAGAATCAAAAATGTTGTCTTGAACAGCCGCCATTACCAGTTAGCATCTGGATGGTTTTGGAAGCCATAGGCACCTTTGAGTTCACCTAAGCAGACAGGTCCTGGAGAGCAAGCAGAGCCTAGAGAACCATTTCTCTAACTCTTATCAGACTTCTGGGAAGAGAATTACTGGGGAAAGTTCGGTGTCATTGTAAATTATCCCTTCATGCCTCTCTGTGTTCTAATTTATCTCCTAGGACAAAGCTGAACCCCACAATGCACCATGATTTGTACCACAACACACTATCCCCTAAAAGCAGTGCTTTCTGGTAGCCATGAAGACCTCCTGGGCATGGAAAACAGATCATAATCAGACAAAACTAAACCATTTCCGGCGTCGCATTGACTTAAAAAAAAAAATCGCTTAAGCCCTTTCTCTGACTATATCTGTCCCCTATCTAAACCGGAGATGGTTCTGCATTCCTCGTGGTGCCGTGGGCCTCCTATGAGGGCTTATTAACACAACAAGCCAACAGATACGACACTAGTGCTGTTTTTGCGTTAGGAACATCCTTATAGGAAATAACGTACGTTAGTGTCTCTGTGACACTGCAGGGAGTGTGCGGAGGAAGACACTGAGTCCAAGGGGGAACTTGTGTGCTTCCTTCTTCCTATTAATGAGAACCAAGCAACATTACATTTCTCCCTCCACCTCAGCTGCCCCAATGCTTAATATCAGATGTAGACTTCATCCTGGCTACGTTCATGTGTTGTTTCTTCTATTTCTGCTTTCATGACCCAATATTGTGTCTGTTTTTAGAGCTGCCTCAAGTTTGTATATTTTTCTCCTTCTTTTTGACAAATGACTAAAGTAAGGTTATTATTTAACGAAAGTCACACAGCAAGAAAGTGACACAACCAAGACATCTTCCAATTTAATGAATTTCTGTTTTTACCGATAGTCCCTCACATAGCTATGTATGTACGTATACCCCTGTAACAGATAAAACCTAAGAACATTATTGTTTGCTAAACTAGAAATCTGGCCCCTGGATTATGGCAATAAAAATCCTGCTTTGCATTTGAATAGTACTTAATACTTTAACAAATGCTTTTATACAACTTATCTTGATCTGGGTGGTTTTTCAGTACTGGGTCCTGTTTGCCTTTAGAATTGTAAAATAGAAAAGATTTAGAGAAAGGCAAACAAACAAACCAAAAAATCCAGGGAGAAAGTTAAAGCATTTGTGGAATATGTGGCTAAAAGGAAAGTCGACTGAGTGCTTCAATTGTGAATATAAAAGATAATTATAAAGCAGAGAATTGAAAGTGGTTTTTTCACCTTCACAGCAAGCACACTAGTGGGAACAAGCTCATGTGAAATTCAAATGAGATATTCAGAACAACCTAAAATCAATTTGCTAGCAAACCAGGAACCTAAAAATAAAGATGTTAAACTTATATATAAATATACAGCAAGAGTCCATAATAAATAGAATTCCATGGGCCAAAAGATAGAAACTGTAAAAAAAAGAGGATTAGGTGGCCAAATAAACCTGGATTATTAGGAAAAATCTGAAAGATTCTGCATAACTTTTTATAGCAAAATAATGGTGAAAATTAATATAGCCCTGAGGCAGGAGATAGCATCAGCTTACAGGATGGATGGACGGAAAGAAGGCAATATTAAAATGAGTCTCAACACTGAATCAAAATACTTTGAAAGACATTAGCAAAGATTATGGGCGCGAAAGAGGGTAAATTATAATACAATGAAATAATTGAAAAAATTTATAAAGGGGAACTTGTGAAAACAGCTATGTTACATAATCCCAAATAGAAGGATTCTAAAAATCAGTTGAAATGCAAAAGTCTCTGTGCAATTTAAGAAATTAGGTAACAGACGATGAATTAATAAGAAGACAAATACTAAGATGGAAAAATGAGGGATTTTAAAACAGAAAAAAATAGAGTTCATGGTATTTTTAAAAGATATACGAGCTCTACACAGATTTGGCTGCGTGATGGTAAGAAAATGCTTTTAATATAATGAAAATGTACTATAAAAGCTCTGACGTTGACTCTGCTTTAAAATAGACAACCATCTGGGTTGGATGGTACAGAAAGGGCGATGTTTGGAGAAGTGGAAAATAAAAAAAAATTCTCAGGTTCATTTTAGTAATGTGATTCTTTATGAAAATCTTCTACCATTACATTTTTTTTATCAAGTTCCTGTATTTTAACTAGTTTTTACCTTGTACCGGGGTTGCCAAAATAATGTATACAAGTAGACACTTTGGTCAGTGTTGCTCAAGCAGTAGTTCGCCATCATGAGAAGTGTCTGGACGCTGATGGGAACCACTTTGAGCACCTCTTGTAATTGCAGAAATCAAATGTGACTTGTATTCATCTTTTGTGATCGGTATATATTGAGTATTAAAATTTTAATACACTTTTCCTTCCTTAAAATGTGTATACCTTGTTTTTGGCACCGTCTGTATCTTTTACTGCCCCCTTTTTTGGATGCAAGTAAATGAAGATCTTAGCTCCTCATCCATTGCCCCACTTATCCTATACAATGCATCTTACTGGCCTGTTCAGGTTTTGGTTTTACTCTGTTTTGCATCCAGAATTCCACTTTGTTCATTGCCAAGCTGCTCTCATCTGATCTCCTGCCTGATGATGACCCATATAACCACCAGATAACCACCTAATCGCCTGCCCCGTCCCAACCCCTCTGCTGAATTCCCGGCTCTTAGAGACAAATGGCTACCCAACACCTCACCTTCGGTCTCTAAAAGGCTTGTCAACTATTCTGGACTCTATTTCTATTCTTCTTTATGTTCTTTTCCAGATTTCCTCATCCTTGGGTATGGTACCATCATTCAGTCAGTTTCCCAAAATGCAAATATCAAAGCCATCCTTCCATTTCTCTTTGTCTCACACCTTATATCCAATTTATCAACAAAATGGTGTCACTTAAAAAAAAACGATGGCAGTAAGAACGCAATATAGACCTATACTGTAACAAATTTATCGTGTACAGCAGATGATATGAAGATACAGTCATGGAATTAATTCATAGAAAAGGCACGCTATGAACCCAGGATTGTCTAGGTCCAATGTATGATTTTTACCCTCGTACCAAAGGGCAAGCGCACCTTAAACCTTCCTGCAGAGAGCAATTCTGTCGTCACTCCAGTGTGACAATATCCATCATTCAGGTGGAACCTGAGGTTCATAATAAGCGACAGAAAGTAAGATAACTGTGTTAAAATCCATCTGAGTGAAATGCACCTGATACATGGAGACGTTTAAGCACAGAATGGAGAATCTTTCTTATTGATTGTAAACCTCTCTATTTTTAGTAAAGATTTCTCATGCCTCACTCTTCAGAAAGAGCCAGCAGGTAGCACCACTCCGTGTACAGCCTGTCCTGGACAAGTCTGCACGCACTCACTGACTGCTTGAGAGGACAGATGAGGGACCACTCAGGTGAGGTGTAACCTCACAGTGCACCATTCACAGAAGTGATGGACCTGGGCTCTTAGCAGAGATGAGAACTAGGACTAGAAGACGGAGCCCTGGGTACCCGGAAGGCATATGCAAGAAAACACAAGACAAAGCAGCCAGAGCAGGTGTGGTGGTGCTAGACAGGTACAGTCTGAGGCGTATAACTATCTCAGTCCCACCTTGCAATTGGGTCAAACCAACCCTATTACGGTGTCATAAATACTTTTTGTTAACATATGGCTGCTTCATTAAAAAGGCAACATTAAAAACCAGAGAAGCAATATGAGCACTAAAAATTATACTAGATGAGCATGCATTTCAAATAATCAAGGAATTTAGATGAATTCAATATAGCATTTTTAAAGATTCAATGCTGGCTTGACATTTTTTTCTAGAAAAATAGTTTATTTTTGAAATGTTTCATGAAGAATGTTGGATTTGAGTTAAGAGTCTACTGTGAGGTTTGCTTCTTTACAGAACACTCGAGTGTTATCGTTGACTCAAATCCATACAGCATCATTTCAGTGTTATGTAATTGTAAAACAAAATCTGAACAACATTTAATTAGGATTTAAAATACAGACTCTCGCGTTACCCTCTTTAAAACGACTGGAAATTTATAATCAATTTGTTTACTTAAATAGATCCTCTATATAATAATGAAGGTACCTTAATTACTAATCACTTACTCTGTGCTTTTCTAAAATTTTCCTCTTTTTAAAATGTTAACTCTACATTTAGTTATTCAAGCTTTGGCAAGGTTTATAAGGAAAACATTAATTGGGATGAAAGGAAATATTGAGACTGTAAACTTTTTCACCACCCGGTAAATGTCAATTTGTACAACAAAATGTTTTCAGAGGAAACAAGTCACATGGCAAAAATGAATAACCTTAAATATCCAGGCACCCCCAGAGTCCCTTTGCTATGCACAGTTACTTGAAATTTTTCATTAACAGTGGCATTCTGGGCTGAAAGCATCCAACACTTTGATTTCATGCATATAATTCAGACATTAGCATTCAAAGCAGCCCACATCTTCCACTTTGGTACTTACTGAATGAACACCAATTAAGTTGTCCCAAATAACCATTTTCATTTCCTGTAGTGTATCTGCCTGAAGCCTAATATTCCCATGGAATTTAAGATAATTAGAGATGTTGGGAGAAACTGTGCTTTTGAAATAATAATAAATCTAGGATTTCTATTGTTGAAAGAAAATTCTTCTTCTACTGGACATTGTCTTTGTATCTATGCAAAAAAGGTTAGTGAACCATGCCATAAACTCTTAATACACAAGGATTCATTCTGAGATTATCACTTGATTGCTTTCCAACGTGGACGACCATCTTGAATGGTGTAAACTAATGTCACAGACTGTTGCCCTCAGAACTTTTATGTAAAAATCTTTTGAAGTCACTGGTTCTGCTATGGTTATGGTGACAACTTGGGCTTTCTCTGGCTCTTTCACCCTAGCTGCTAACAGGAAACCTCCTTTGGCTGGGTGCTCATGCCATAGAAAATAAACATTCATCCCCACCTCCACCTAGATAAGCCTTCAGCTGCACCTCTGATAAAGTGCCATATGGAATGGTGTCCCAGGGCCGGTGACAATGTGTTCTAATGTACCATGTTTCCCTGAAAATTAGACCTAGCTGGACCATCAGCTCTAATGCGTCTTTTGGAGCAAAAATTAATATAAGACCCGGTATTATATTACATTATTATAATATATTACATTATACCCAGTCTTATAGTAAAATAAGACCAAATCTTACATTAATTTTTGCTCCAAAAGATGCATTAGAGCTGGTGGTCTGGCTACGTCTTATTTTTGGGGAAACACGGTATATACCACTGCTTCTCGTAACCTATATTTTTTCTTTATTCTTTTTTTTCCTCATTTCTGTAGCATACTTCTCAGTTCTTTTATGTGTAAAAGTAACTATGCATCACCCTCATAATTCAAGGGTCGTTTAAATTCTGTCAAATTTCAGGTTCTAAATAAATATTCCTTGGGAACTTGAGAACAGTGTTTTCGAAACTATTAGCACAGATGAGAGAATATGGCTATCAGACTGATTCTTATTAGTTTGTAGGTAGTGCCTTTATTTCTTCCTGAAGTTTTAACCTGGCCCTCAGTAGATCAGCGGACATTTAAGTCATAGCTACTCAGCCATCCCTTTTGTAAATTCCTGAAGTATTTTGTGCCTTCCTCATAAATTGAGGATAATAACTGAATTTACTTTATGGGCTGTTGGAGATTAAATTAGTTAATACATGGGAAGTGCTCAGAAAAGCGCCTACCGATAGTAACCCCATGCAAGATCATCATTCTCAGTATTTGTATGTTTGAAAATAACTATACATTGTTGTCACGTTTCAAACATAGTAGCTTGTTTCATACAGAATTTTAACCCCAAACCATGTTATCTAGATTTTTATATGAATAATAATTACATTATTATTATTTATATAAAATAGCCATATTTTGCTTTTCTCCCAAATTGAATGTACCTTACTTGGCTAATTACCGAAAACCTGCCCACCCACTTATGCAAAATATCATTGGGACCAACAGTTTTCTGTTTGTCCTAGTGTAACACAAACTTGATCTTCAGACACATGTCCTCGCTGTCATTCGTTTGAAATATCAGCCAAACAAATGTGACCAAACAAAAGGAAGGATGAAATAGGACAGTGCTAACACCATCCGACCATCTTCTAATGCTTTGTCCACACTGTAGTAATTATCTCCTAACTGTCCACTTCCCAAAGGGCTATTTGCCTTAGTGCTGAATCAGTACACAGAGTTCCAGAATCGAAACATCTAGCATTCAAGTAAGTCTTAATCGAGGAGGCACAAGAAAATATAAATACTTTTGAATTCAGCATGCTAATCATGTTGAACTAAATCACATTTTAAGAACAATAACTAAATGAACTTACTTTCTCCTGAACTAAGACTGAGATTTGAGCTGAATATTTTACATTTGACTAAAACAAGTAATATCCATTAACCTCATATAGCTCTGTTATAACGCTATGAAATAATATGACAATATGTAAACATACATATTAAAATAAACTGAACAAAAAACTGAACTTTGCAACAAACGAGGTGCAAAATCAGTCTACTAGTGTAAAATCAGAAAACCAAATGCATTATATATTCAAGGACTTATTGTTGGTTAGAATATGTAAATAATTAAGCTAAAGTCATGCACTTGATTCCTGGATGTACCAGTTTCCTTGGCTTTGTTCCAGAGACACAGGCTGCATCTTTGTTCCAGAGTCCCAGCTGCCTTGGAAGTGTGTGTTATTGACCACGATGGGTACACAGCAGACGTGTAGGCAGATGAGTCCAATTCCATGACAATGACAGGAAAAACAATTCTGAGCACATTCTCTACAAAGAGTGGGTCAGCAGCTTCATTTCTATTTCAGTTTGGCACTGAGCTTGTGTCTCTTGTAGACAGATGCTTAATGATAGTTCTTTGTCATGTTTATAATGAAGAGAAGACACATTTTAAACCTACGTAGCAGTTCCCAAAGCAGGTAATTTTAAGACTGTGAGATTCATAAACAACACAGCCAATGCATGAAATATTAGTTCCTGAATTTTTTGGCACTTAAATTACAATGCACATATTAAAAATCCTGATTTTGAAAAGCATTGCTAGGCGTACTCTATGATATATCAGCAATTAATTAAAACTAAACTCACCACAAGGTAAAATATATGTACATACAAGTGTGTGTGTGTGTGTATACATTTTACACATGTATGTATATATTTTACATTGAGATTATACACAAATATACACATACATACATGTATATATCTGAGATATCCTTCTTTTATAGATCTGGTAGAAAAAGATAGTACTTTCTGACATGATATATGGCTCAATATTCAGAGAGCAGGCCAAAAAAATCTTTATTCATAAGAGAAATACTTCTAAGTAGTTTAAAAAAGAGTTGTTACTTCTGTATTTAAGAAGCAATCTGCTAAAATCATTCCTCTATTTACCATGCCCCTGCTTTCTACTTGTCATTTTATTCTAAGGTTAAACAAAGAAACTGCCCTAAACAAAGTGAGATTGGAGCCGAGGGTATGTGGCAATGCTGTGTTCATAAAAGTATTCAATGCAGAGAGAGAGGCTGCAATTATCTTTAACTTAGTGAGGCTAACCAGGAGAAACAAATACTAAAAATACGTAGGAAGTACAGAAAACCTGAATGCATTCCATCGGAGGAAGATGGTTTCTCATATTGGCTATTAAATATGTTTCAGGCTTACTGCTCCAGTTTTATAGTATTATTCAGTTACTATGCTTAGATTTTTGGGAGTAAACTAGGTTTTGTGGATTCCCACGATAATTTAATCATCTTATATAAAGAGGACATTTAAAGTGGGAAAAAATTAAAATTTTCCAGTGTTCACACCATATACCATGCACTCTGCTAGACATTTTATAAACATATCTAATAAATCCTCATCTTAAAAGAACATAAACATCTTACAGGGTGATTAATATTATCCTCTATTAATGATGTGGAAACTATGGCTAGATAAATTAAGTAATTGCCCAAGGGCTCCAAACTAGTACAGCCCCGAGCTTTAAACAAATGATACGTGTATGGACTTTTGTGACTTATCAATGCTAGAGATTGATAATCGGTCCACAGTATCGAGTTTTTCTCTTTTCCATGATAGTACATATGCAGCTTGGGTATCTCGTCACTCAGCTAGGCAACACTTTTTGCAGGGCCCCTTTCAGCCATCTGTGGATATATGACCAAATTCTGGCCTGAATTAGGCATGTAATATCTGGGTTGTGCCTTCCCTTCCTCCGAAAGCCTGGAATTAGAATGTGATGGCAAGACTAGAGCAGCCATCTTGAACCATGAGACAGAAACCATGTTTTGAGAATGGTGAAAAATAAGATATAAGGAAACTTAGCCTCCAACAATATTAAGGTGATATAACAGCCTTGGACAGACTATCTAGCCATTTCTACTGGTTTAAGTTGCTATATCTTTGTGTGTATTTGTATTTTATAGTGTATGTGGTGAAACTCTATGTGAAAACAGCCTGTATGATAAAACTAATATAATGTTCATATTTTTCATATAGATAACTGCACTTTTGATAGTAAATTCAAATAAGACATTCTACCTTACTATGATGATCACGATTTATGAAGCCACTTTACTTGTTATGCTAGACAAGAATGCATAGAGAAATGAAACTTCAGTTTCTCTATTCTAGATATTATAATTATAAAACATTAATGTAAATGTATTAATGTACATGTGATTAAAAACGTTTTATGTAGCTAAACATAACTCGATAATAATTCCACATTAAGATACAGGTTCAGGTATCTATATCAGTCACATCTGTAACATTAGATAATATCTGTCAAAACTACCACTCAGTTGTCTAAAATTGAATCACATACACACACAACAACAAAAGCAACTAGAATTGCATATCAAACAAACAGCAAAACACAAATAATTTAAATAATGCATAAATTATGTAATGGAAATTTCATGTGGGTCATAAACACTCTTTATCTATTACGGTTGCGCCCCTTGATGTCAGTTGCAAAATGTGTCTGGTGCTTTCATAGAAAATAAAAACCGCTCAAGACAGAAAGTAAAAGCAAAGAGAGAGCCCAGTATAGATGGTGTTTTGTAGTGAGGATGCCTCCCGAGCAAAAGTACTCAACTGTCACTATACAAAAATAATTTGCCCTTATTATAGCCCTGATGTTGCAATTACCTCTTCTCTACATCTACTTTAACAGACTTCCATAATATTTAGAAATCCTTCGCTTTACTTTTTGTAATTTCCAGCACTTGAAATGTCGGCATGTGAATACATACATAAAAATTTTATTTTCTTTACGTAAAATGAGGAAGACTCCCAAATTATCCAAATAATGTCATTCCATTAAATTAAGAATTTTTACGGACTTTAAAAGGGAAGTCATTACTGTTAGTATTTCATATTTATGCGCTTAGATGTTTGCTAGGTGAAGAATAAAAACAATTTGTGAGGTGTGAAAACATTGTAATAAGATGGCATTGCAACAATTTTAGAGGGATATTTTATATTTATAAAAACATTAAATATCTCCAAATGTTTATTTTTTAAATACAAAAGTATGCAATAAAACATTTAAGCTTATTTAACCGAGTTACTAACTGCATACTACTGATGCAAATCGGTTGCCATGCCTTGTGTCAAAATGTATTCGGTAAAGTGCCCTATAATGATGTTTTGGTCAATGACAGAACACCTGTATGACAGTGATCCCAAAAGATGATAATGGAGCTGAAACATCCCTACCACCTAGAGATGTCATAGCCATCCTAATGTAGCCCAACGCATTACACACCGGTGTGCGGTGATGCTGGTGGAAACAGACCTACTGTGCTGCCCGTCCTATAAAAGTACAGCACATACAAATACAGTAGTTTACTGGACCATGTAGGTTTATGTAAATGCGCCCGATGACATTTGCACAATGACCAAATCACTTAACTGCGCATTTGTCAGATGTCCTGAAGTTACACGGGACTGTGTTCACACACACCTAGAGCTAACAAGCTAACACATCTGGTTCAGTCGTGCTAGCCTATGAGGGAATTCTTGTTTTCGTACTTCCAAATTAGCTTTTTATCCTTCTCATTACGTCAAATCCAGTTACACAGCCTATCTATGACTCCTGCAAACGTACATTATTTCACCTCGTTTTTTAATGTTCACATTTTCTTCTCTACGTAAGGATCTGCTTGACTCCATATGGGCAGGGCACCATTCACATTGGCTTACTTTTGAGCTGTCAAAGTGGGACCTTCCAAAAGAAGAAACAACTATTTTCTGGAACAAAGAGAAGTTTCAGGTCTGGCCTTGCCCTGGCAGGAGGCGTGCCCTTGCGTGACGCCTGGCTACACTCTGAAACATCATGGAGGCAGGGCAGTGGCAGGGACATGAGGGACCCTGACAGTTTTCTCATCAGTGTTTCTGCTTGGAGGTCTCGGACAACAAGGGTACCTCCATGTCAGCGATTTGAAGGACAAATTCTTGTTGGACAACTATGGCATGCAGGACACATTCCTAGGATTTGGTTAACAGCCACAGTTGCAGTAAATATCATCAATACCAAATGATCGATGTGCTCTCTTGTTTTTTCTGTAAGACCAAAGGGAGGGTTTTATTTTTAGTTCTGTAGGAGATCCATTGCATTTTATAAAGAACACTGATTAATTTTCATTGATTCCGTGGTTGATGCATTGATTTGACTTTTATCTATTAATTAAAATGATCTATAATACAGTTTTTTGAGAAACTATAGTTCAATGAAACAAAATAACTGCTGATATGTGCAGTCTTACCAGGTGAAGATAAGGCATAGTAATGTAGAAATTAAAATCAGGACTTGATTGAACATTGCAGATTGTGTACGTTGAATGGCTCTATGGAGATCATTCTAAAATAATACAGAAAAGCATATTTTAAATTTTGATAAGTATTAAGTATTCACGACTCATTGCATTTATTACTATGCATTACATTTCAATTGTCTTGTTCATACTCAATACGTAGACTTAAACTGAATATAGCAGCATATTTTCACGTCTGTTTAGTTAAAAATGTACGTTACTACCACATATTACGCAGCCACTACTATGGAAAAAGACCACCAAAACACTAAATTTTAGTTTATTTGTTTCACAAACATCTGTAGAGACTGACAACCCAAAAGCTCTCCAGGGGAAGCATAATGTCTTGTGGAAAACTCTGATTCTAAAAGAATCAGCATATAATGTATTCAATTCAGTGGAAAGTAGTAGCTGTGTCAAAGTACTATCAAATCTCATTCTGTGAATCAGGGTAAATAACATAAATTATGCCAGGCAATTTATCCAAAAAAAATTGAATAACCAATGAACAATTTTTTTAAGTTTAATTTCATTGATATTAAAAGAAATGTGAATTCAAGATATACTTTTTTGTTTGCAATTGCAAGCCATTAAAAGAATAATAATGTCCAGTATTGATTAAGATGCAAAAATAATGAGCATTCACATATAGTAGTCTTCATGTAACTTGTTATAAATATCTTGAAGGTAATTTGGTAACGTAAGTCACAAATCACAAGTATGTACTTCTTATTTCATGCATTCATTCATTTAACTCAGTAACAACTTCTAAAAATTGATTATATGAAAATCAGAGTTGGAAATCCATATGTATTTATGTTCATCTTTATTACAAAATTGTGTTTATTAAATGAACTAATAAATGTTCACTACTATTAAAATAACTAAAATATGCAATACAAAAATAGTTAAATAAATTGATCAAAAGTATGTAATGGACTTAGATGCACTTATTTAAAATGATTTGAAGAAGAATATTTAATGACTTAGGAACTTGTCCACTACACACTAGTGTATGATAAGAAATTCAAGTTATAAAATTGAACATATAATTTAATGTATGATATGTGGGCATGTTTTTCATAGAAAATATTAGAAGGATATAAATTATTGCTAGTATTCTGGGTGGTAGCTTTTTTGTAGATTTTCATAACTTTGTACTTTCTAGTTTTCAGTTCATCTCAAATTTTTTATAATAAACTTTTAATAGTCTTAAAATCAGTATGAGATAACTTCACTAATTAATATAAAATCGCAGTAAGCCATTATTTTATCTTTTTCCACCACACATCTAACCAGAACTATTATGAAAACAAAAAACTAAATTGATTAGAATTTCACCTCTCAACTCTTACTTTCTTTTGACAGAGATGTTAATGAGCAAAAAAAGAATAAAAATTTAGCAACCAGTGAGAAGAGAAGAAGCAAAACACAGATGTACAATGGAAAATGTGTGAATTCTACATTAATATTGCAAAGCCCTGCTTTTCTGTTCAGTGATTGACTAAAAATTTGTCTCTTGTTAGGTTATTTTTTTTTTCCAACAACTAATAACGTAGTTTAGCAAAAAGGCCTGTTTTTTTCTGTTGTATTTTTTTTTCATTAGCAATTTAGGCAATCTGTATTTCATGAAATCGTTTTTGTTTTTTTGAACAGTTAGGACAGCCCAATGTTTCTTCAAATGACTGCACAAGCCACATTCTCCCTCACTTTGACATGTACTTTCATAAGACTCCAATGGTCACTTAACACCAATGTTTAGAAACATTCATCCGGTTATGAACTCTCAAATGTTATCCAAATATTCCTTCTGGCCAAAACTTTTGTCATAATTTCTGTTTAAAAACCATTTCAGAGGAAAACAAGTTTGCTTCTGCAAACATCTACTTTTAATATAGTATAATTAATAATATTGAGCCTTCACTATGTTGATACATATGTATAGACATACATGTACATATTTATATAGGTATTTATAATTGTATTCTCACAACAAGTCTGTTATGTAGGTATGTGTATTCTCATTTGAAGATGAAGAAATTAGCAAAGAAGTGCAATCACATGGTTTTCCTAGCTGTGTTTAGCATGCAGTGGACTCTTATCAATATTTGGGGAATGACTGACTAGATAGCAAATGTCTTACAGCTCACAGATAAGGATTAAAACCTACTGGAAACAGGTTTGGGTCATAGGTATAAGTCAGTCCGTCCAAACAGAGTCAGCCTTGAGCAAAATGCAACTAAGGCACACTCTGAAATCTGCATTTCTCACTTCGTGGTTCTGTTTGTCCCTCCTAACATCCCACACACAAACCAAACCAACCAAATCTAAAAGGATGACTTTAAATGAGGGGCTTCCAGCTCCAATACAGGCTCATACAAAACCCCACAGATTTTTAATGGAATGTGAGACTACCAACAGTTATCTGTTTGACGCCAGGACCTCCTGAATCCTTAAAACCAGGGGTCCCCTTCTACAGGTTGCCTTGAAAGGTTATTTGTCTTCAGAAGATTGGCTCATTAGTTGGACCAGTCCAAACAGCACTTCACTTTGGTGTGGTGACATTTAGAAAATCTGAACCATTTTTGTTTACCATTTCCTAGGACTTTACAGAGGTAGTGACTTGGCCACATGGACGTTTTACATGTTCTCATTCTGGTTAGGTTACAAGCAGACTGGTCACGTAAGGTCCATTAACTTAGGCATTTATACAACATATCGCTTAAGTTATTTGACAGCATTTTACCAAAACTCTTTCATTTTTACAAACATTGAAATAAAACTGACTATTTACTAAGATACTAAATTCGTTTAAAAGAAGTTTTGAAATAAACCATTTAGACATTTAATTATAACTAAATAAATTCCGGTGGAGTGAGTTTATATTTTATGGGCAAAAACAAAATGAAAAAGTATGAAACAAAGACCTCAAGTCATTTATCTCCCTTTAATCAGAATACTAAAAGTGAGAAATAATGAGAGGTTGAAAAATATTTTTATATTTGCATTTCACATTTATACTTACAATCATATTTTCCAAGGCATGTTTGGCAAGCCAACAGTTTAGAAAGACTGGGACAAACAGATTCCTTAAGGAAGGCCAGAATATCTGAAAAACAAATCAAAGCTAAACTTGTATCTCAAAGCAAGAAATCATATCCAGCAGATTTAAAAGAGAAGTTATTAAAGACAATATAATGATTTAAAACATGTGACAAATTCTTTAAACTCCTATTATTAATAAAATGCAAGGAGCAGATGTGATCTTTTCATTCACCATCTAATTTTTACTTAGGGAAGAATTCTTTGGGAAATTATTGTAGAAGCAGAAAGAACATAATAAGCTCTCACTGGATGTCAGATAGAACTAAATTCTATGCTAATTCTATCATTCAATCTTTTTGTGTGACAGTTTATAATAGACATCGCCTTTTTCTTCCTTACAACTAGAGGGGGAAATAGGAGCAAGAAGGGAAGGTTTTGCTTTTTATAACGTTGCCACTTACTCTCTTTGGGTTCAAACATTTTAAGTGACATTGGGGGGAACCATGTTTAATTGGAATTATATTTAGTTAGTCATTTAATCTAATTCCAGTTTTTCCTCCAGGTAAATCATTCAAATTAAAATAGTTGTCAGAAGTGAGCAACAACTTCAGATATCTACTTATTTTCATAATTTTCCAAGTAAAACTTAGAGTTAGAAAGCATAATCCCAACAGACATTATTATGACGCTATCAAATACAGATTAAGACCTAATTTTGCCATGGGAATGTACAGTTGAGCAGAATCTTCATGGAATTCAGAAAGAAGAAAATTGCTGGTTATCTGGCTGTAGGCAACTTTGTTATTAAAGAGAGAACTGGACTTAGAAAATGTTGCCATTAAACTAGAGGTAAATATATTCTCAGTATGGGAAACTTTTATAAATACTCAGTTGGACTTGATTTCTTTCTTTTTTTTTTTTTTTAATTCCACAATATACACAAGAAATGGAGTAATTTCCAGTCTGTTTAGATGTTGTTGACACTTGTTTAAATGGCACCTCTAGAGCATATATTTCTAAGAAGTATTTTGCTATTGTACTAAATCTCATTAGTTTTCACTTAATTTCACAATCCAGTTATCCATCTGGTTTTACTATTTATTCTTTGACACCATAATTCTAACCAAAGCCTAAATTCATCTATCTGAGCTAATATATGATTTATTAGTATTTAGATTTAAAGACTTGACTTAAGTCTAATGACAAAATTACATTTTTTAAAGATTCTTTTAGGACTTACCGAGATAATGAAGGGAACTGCATTAATTATTTCCAAGATGAAGGGTATTCGTAGAATCTGTTCCCAGATATTTCCCTTCCAAGAAAGAATGCATAAAAATGGAAGTCACTTACACCAAATCCCATGAAAGAGGGGAAAAGACAGCCCTCAGAACTTCTCTAGCAATAAGGATGCTTACATTAACAGAATACTGAATCATTGTATAAAGATGGAGCAATGCGTTCTGGAGAGTATTTTGTGAACGTAATCATGCTGTCTCAGATTTGTAGTAAGTTCCAGAAGTAAAACAAATGTTACAGTAATCCTTAATATTGCACCTAACACATTTTGATCGTATATTATTTCAAAGAAAAGTTACCAGCAAAAATTAAACCCAGTAACAAAACCTACAGAATGAATGAAAAAGTGACTCAATCATAGTATGTTTGCTATACTAATGAGACTCACATGCCATAAAGCATATTAGCTAGTTCCTAAACACACCACTTGTTAACAGTGTTCACGCGTATTAACATTGTTTCTACATTAAGAAAACGTAAAGGAAGGGGTGTTTCAATCAACTGGATTCTAATTTCCCAACCCACATAGTAAAACAATATTAACCAGGACTGGCTACATAATTCATGGCATCCCAGGCGCAATCAAAATGCATAGAACTAAGAGTTCTATCAGGACCTCTTATTACCGAACTGTTAACACTTTCAAGGTGACATCAGCACCTTACATCAAGCACAGGCCCTTCTGTGTAACCCTGTACAGCTGCACAAACTACACACACAAAGGCAAACCCTGATATTCATTGCTCATCACTGAAACTGTCTCGAATGGTGTCCACTGAAAACGAACTCACAACTCCCTAAAGCAGTTTACCTTCTACGAAGGGAGCTATGAATGAAAAAGCAATTTGAAATCTGGCTCCCTGTCATTTCCAAATATTTTTATAACACTGGCTACCGACTTGGGGATTTTTCTTGATTTTCTTGCAGGTCCCAAAGGCCTGAAGCTTGCCAGTGATGTCCAATTCCTCCACATCACAAAGCAAGGCTCTAGGCTGTCTATTGTCTCTGTACGCAATTGTTAAATCATAGGTTTCGTCAGCACAGTTCGTCCCCCATCTCCAGGCTCCGTAGGAAGGGGTGGAAGAGGGAGCAGGGGGAAGAAACGGAAGCAATGAGAACTCATCTGTGGGCAGATGTCCGAGGTGCATGGTGCTGCCGCTGTCACCTCAAGCTAAGTGAGAGGGCTCCAGGAGGCAGTTAGAGAGCTTGGCTCAGACACAGACTACATTCCACTCATGCCTAAGACTTCTAATAACGAGGAGACAGCAGAGCACAGGGAAGAGTGCCAAGAGGCAAGCAAGTCGTGGTCATGAAGGTTTTAAGACCCAGGTACCTGTTTCCTGGGAACCAGGTAGAGACCCTACTGAATAACACCTACGATCATCTTAAAGGCTTTACACTCACGAAGGCTTAATCTAGGATTAAACTTGCTCTAAATTTAGGATTAAAAAGTAGCCAAAGGAATGTTATCTTCAAAACCCTATGTTTGAAGAAAGTGAGAAAGGAATTGAAATGCTAGGCAAACAGTTCCCCAAAATCTTAACCTGCGTACACTGGTCGACACAGTACGTGCCGAGCCTGGCCGCTGAAAAGGAGTGATGGACGTGACAGCTGTTCTGGTGATTTATTTCCTACCCTCCTGCTCCACGCGTCTGTCTTCCCTGATCGCCATATTTTTCTTCCATCAACCACAATATAAGCGTCTCCATCAACAGGAGCCCTAGCTTCTCCTGCGTCATGGCCCCATACTCAAGGGACGCGTCTTCCTGTCTGTGAACAGGACTGCCTCATCCTAATCAACCCCTCTGTCCTGCAACTTCTACCCCCTCATTCTCTACTGTCTGCATGTCATGTCCACCTGTCCAGCCACAATCACCTGAGATTCATCATTTCTGCAACCACCTCCATTTTTCCATCTATCTCAACCCCAATCTGAATTTTTTTCTTGCTGCAATGTTTCTTAGTTTTACTGCCGTGTTCCCAGTCATTCCGATTCTGACCTCCCTCTATGAACCCCTCCCCCCACCACGGGGCTTAATTTGCACCTCACTGAAAGTACCTGTTATTCCGCCTTCTATTACTATCCGTATACAGTTTTGTTCCTGTCTACCCCCATTTCTAGATTGTAAACTCACTGAAAAAGGAACAATGCACAATTTGGAGCTCTTCCTCAGACAGGGGCTCAATGAATACCTGTGACATTTGTAGTAGCCAAACAACGCTTTGCCAAAAAATAAGAGAATTCATTAAAATGATTCCTAATAGACAGGTTTTTGCTCCCTCCATGTTTTTTTGTACAGATCAGGAAAAGAGGTTGAGAACAATAAAAAGCCAGACCGTTCCATTTGATTGGCTCACATAAACATGCGTGTAATGCGTAAGTTAACCCACAGGAATTAGTGAAGTATTTTGAAGCCACTAAGGAAACATTACTATATTACTACCGTTTTTTATCACATACTAGAGAGGTCCAAAATAATTAAAGTGGTGTAAGAAGAACTTGCTTTATCCCCAGAGTATGAATTACAAATAGAGAAATGCTAGAAAACACTAGTAATGTGTTCCATCCACAGAAAACTTGTAATGAAAACAGCTTACCTTATAACTGAGATAACCAAGTAGTACTGTTTCAAATAGACTTATCAAGGCGACTAAAACCTAAAATATAAATTGTACCTTAATGAGAAAATGCAATAAACTTAAAATAATATATAGTCATGGTTATAATAGTATATATTATTTATAATATATATGAATATTATATGCATGATTGTGATAATTTATAAAAGTTAATGTATAACTGTATTCACATATAGGTATGCATATATGTATATATCCATATGTATTTATGTGATGTATACATATATGACATAGGAGGTTTATGTGGCGCTTTAACTTCTATGTACAGGTGACAAGCTGCAGGCCGTCCCCGTATTACAGCTTAGCTTTTGTAATTTCTAATTCTACTTAATCTTTTCTTATTTATTATCATAAATAGAAATGTGGCATTAGTCAGGCTGGCTGGAGTTTGTGTGATATGGAAAGAACAGGTCCTTTTGTGTGTATTCCTAATACACGCGATCACACACAACTGCATCACTGGGAATAACACCCTGGGCCAGCATCACCACTGCCATCCCCGGTACATTCACGAAAAGCAGCAGTTCCCTCAGACAAAAGAACCGGGGCTTTGAGTTGAGTGACATCGTCTATCCTATCACCCTCCTCCCTAAACAGAATGAAACTTGCCACAGTTTTGAACACTAATCAAAATGATCCACTTCAAGGTGCTTTCACACTTTATTTGAATGAACTTCATAAACCAGTTCCCCTTCTGCAGGTGGAAGTACCAGTCCTGCCTCCTCCAAGGCAAGCTTCCATCTTTCTCTGTATTCTCTGTCATATGTACAGTGTCCAGTGCTGAACTACCAAAAAGCTATGACTGCAACAGAAGAAGTGTCTAGAAAGGATACCCATATGTATCCTCTCAGCACTTGAGGAGAGATGGATGGAATCACAATAAGCAAACAGAAGCAAGAATGACTCAGATAGCAAATGCATTTGTTCTAGGCCTCTGAGGCTAAAGCCCATCTCCGTAAGAGAGATAGATACCCTGGAGTCTTGCATTTTGACTCCTGTTGAAATAAAAACTTTGACTTAAGTGAATTTGAAAACATGAAGACCATAAACGACATGTAAATACATGGCGATATAAGTAAAATACGTTGCAAAGTGCATCCACCTAGCCATGATACAAAATTGTCATGCTGTAGAATTCACACGACTTAGATTTTCTTCACAGTTCCTATGACTGCTAATCACCGTGCTTTGTCCTAGAGGTACATGCTTATTGTGAAATGATCTCTACAACATTTTTAGCATGAGTTACTCAAAGTCCTGTTTGGAAGTGAGTACGATTATTATTTTAAAATATCACTGTAGATAAAAGCTATTGGTATAGATCAACTTCTATTTCAAGGCCATGTAATACTATTCATAAAAATACTAACTTACTTTAAATGAGCGCCTCGCCGGAGGATACTATAGGAGTCTAGCTCAGAGATTAAAAGACTGCATTTTTAGTGAATGCAGAAATATTTGAAAAGGGGTACTTGTAAATTAATAATATTGCAATGAACGTCAGTGGAAAAGAACGTAAAACACAGCTTAACTGCAACACAGTAGGAAATATCCATACTGAAAATTTAATTTCCTAGTTATGATCACAGTGCATACTTAATTGAAATGATTCATTCTTATACATAAAATGTACAGACTTCAGAGTCATCATGACTTTAAAAGACAAACCAAACATACGATTTCAAAGTATTTTAAAGGTTGTTTATAAACAGTGAGTCATTCCATGCCTTCCAGATTCAGTCTTGTCATTCTAAACTTTTATTATGTTAGTAACTCTCAGAAACATTTTCACTTTTGAAAATGGAAAGTGTTTGTAGGAGGGAGACAGGAGTCCAGGAGATGAGAACTTTTAAGAAGTTTGCTGGCATGAAATTGAATAGAAAAAGGAACCAGGACAAGATGCAGAGGGCTCTAGGGAACATGTCAACAATGTAATTCAGACACGCTATTTGTTCTCTCTCCTGTTTTCTTACTCTGTCTGCAGGACTTCCTTATTCCAGAGCATACTTGTTGTTTTATTCACAAATCATCTGCCAGGGGAGCAAGCTCTTGCAATTGGTAATCCGAGCCATTCATTCATTTATTCATTTAATGATTAGTCATTGAGATTCTAACGTGTTCCAGACATTGAGGACATAGGTAAAAAATCAACCTGGGTATGGGCTTTTGATTAATTTTTCAAGGATTGTATAACAGGAATGCCTAACGTAGGTAGGGAAGTTGCAGCACCCGAGACACTGGTTTTCTCTGCACCCTCAAAAGCTCTCTGCAGGCTAACTCCTCCTCACAAGGAAATTCTCAAAAGATAGACAGAAGGGCTCAAGCAAACATGAAGAAGGGAAAAGAAGTGTTAGTCTAAGTTGGGCATCAAGATTAATTAAGGAATAAAACAGACATTGTGAAGATCAACAGTTTCTCTCCAATAGTATTTCTCTGGGAAATACGAATAAATCCAAAAATATAAGGATAAGACAAAATTGTACGTAACCTGGAGGCCCCATAAAGGTACACTTCTGTTCACCCAAATGATATGAGACCTATGAAAAGAATAAGAAGAGGTTAGTTTTTTAAAATGCAGGAAATGCATTCATTTCTCAATTCTGATTGAAGTTGGAAATATGTAAACAATGCAAACATGAAAAGACAATAAAATGTCAAAATTAAAATTAGAAAACCTTCCTATAACCATATGCAGCCTTCTTTTTGCTACTACTCATTTCAGCCTTGTGTTAATAAAAGAACGGATAATGAGCCCTATTTAAAGAGTGATTGTGGCAGGGCAGAAAAACCTCAAACCCTTTCCTAGTCTCCTTCTCCACCGAAAAGTCAGTTAAGGGTCTTCTATAAATTCTAAGATTCGGTTCATTTTAAATCTGTTAATATTTCAGCAATACAAATGCAACAGCAGAAATCATCTGACTAAGGTCAGTAACTCAGATTACAGAGCACATTAATATTTCAGATTTGGATTTTTATGAAACATTTAACATGCCACCCAGAAGCTTAGCATTCGACATTATACAGGACAGGGAGTCTCTGTCCGTAAATATCTCGTAACAGTCATTTCATCTTTGATGTTAAAAATTGTCTGCAAAGGACATTAAACACTTCTAGTGCCCCTTTAGTTATAATGTTCCACTTTTTATACCCTACCCTTATGTACACTATTTGATGTGCAGTTGATTCAAATGGGAGGCATTCACAGAAATATACCCTACTCGGGGAAGATTAAAATAGGTATATTATACTGCCTAGAAAATGCAAATAAAAACCACAAAAGAAAGCAAAACCTACTCACTCTTTAGAGATATGAAATGAGACCCCTCCCGTAAGATATTAAGTGTATTCTTAAATCTTTAAGTCATTTTCTTTTTGGTAAAATGTTATATAATAACAAACAGCCATAAACTCTTTAAAATTCTTGTTTTAAAAAGAAATATAAAAATGTAAAAGACTATTCAAAGAAGCTCAAGTACCCTATAATCTCAGTGTCACATGTATCTGAGTAACTGACATCTTCACTTGCTCCCAACCAAACCTGTGACCCAATAAAACTGGTCCTGTTAGTTTTCACATCTCAGTAAACGGCACCAAATTCTCCTGTGCTTGGTTACCCGCCAACTCGGGCATCAGCTCAGTTATTTTCCTCTCCTGTATTTGAAATGTGTAATACATGAGTCACCAAAGCTTTTCGAACCTTCTTCCCGCCAGCTCTCTGTTGAATGTATCAACCTCTCTTCCTCTCCACCAGCACAACCATCTTGATGGAAACTACCATTTTCTGCACCTTGGGGACTCTTGCAGAAGTCTTCCAACTCGGACCCTACACTTCCTTTTGCCTTCTACATCCTTCCTCCAAATTGCAAGAATTGGTGTGACTACACCAGTTCTTTGTAAACTCGTTTTTGCTCACATTGCCACACTGTATATCGACATTGCACTTTTCAGATAAAAACCAAAACTCTTCACACGCCATTCGTAGACTTCCTCCCCTGTGACAGGCTCCCTCCCATCACGGCCCCTTCGCCACGCTCTTCCCTCATCCTAGAGCTCTCAGTTCAACCTCCGGCAGGGAAACCTTCTCTGAGGCTTCCACTTGGCCAAGTAGGCAACTCGTAAGGGATGTCACTCACTCTACCTCTCCTGCCACTCATCTCGGTTGGATCTTTATATTTATTTGTAAATGTATTTCTTTACTAGATGTCTCCTCACTAAACTGCAAGTTCCACAAAATGGACTAGTGTGTCTGTTTTCCTCGCTGTTGAAATCCCAGTGTGTTTCTGAGTGCAGGGGGACAGGAGGCTAGGCATCACTATAAGCAAATGAAAGGGGCCAGTCAAGGCAGAAACATGGCAATGAGTTAAGCAACACTTCCCTTTGCAAAGCAAACCTCATATTCTCGGTGACGTTGGGGAAATCAGACCAATACCAGGTATGTAAAGGGTAGAAGGATATATACAGTCTTTGTAGATAGAAAAGCGGTATGCTACAAAAACTACTAAATAGTAAAAAGCATGACAATATGTGCAAAATTATAAATGAATTACTAAAAATAAGTTTGTCAGCACTTTCAGAGAAAATTGGTAATTTTTAATTCATGGATTTTCTAAGAGCTAGTTATATCAACAGACAGGTATTATGTTTGGTCTGGGGCGTTGTTTTCAGAGTTCTTGAAATATCAACACATTTAAATTGAAATAAGACCATGGAGAAGAGATGTTTTTTGAACAAGGCTATGTGATGTGGAATAGGTTTCATAACTCTTAAAAGACATTTCTACAAATTTCAAATATATAAATTTCAATGTGGAGTGAGATCTCCTGTCGAAAGTCCCCTTTCCACCCATTTACTACTAAGCACTAAATTGGATAAATACATAGAAGGAAACTGTATAAATTGTAATAAAAAGCTGGTGCCCAAACTCGCCTTCAGAAAATGGATTTGTCATGGAAAAAGAATTTGGGATCTGATTTGCATGTTCCTAGTTAATGACCAAAACAAATGAGGGTGAAACTGAAGCTGGAAGCCAGACCATAATTGCAAATGAAGCTTCAATCCCACAGGCAAAAAGCACTAGGAGGAAAGAAAACCTTACATGGATATTTATTGCCGCATTATTTATATCAGGAAAGTAACTGGAATCTACCTGAATACCTAGCAACAAAAGAAATAAAATAGCCTCATCAACAACAGCAAAAATACCATATGTGAGAAAAAAGATAAAATACATATAGATAGGACAATACTACATACATTGATAAAAACAGTGGATGTAATATTGTCCTGCCTATATCAGTATGAATGTGTTCTATGTATGTGTGCATATAGAGAGAGTTTGCAAAAGACTGGTCCTCAAACAGCACTTTTCTATACATGTTGAGCTTTTAAGTAATTTTTACTTCCTTGTTCTTGCCGTATGTGTTTATATTGTAATAATCATAAACCATTTACAAAAAAATAAAAAAATAAGTTTTACTTTTTTGAATTATAAAAACATAAAAACGAAAAAAACAAAAGCAGACATACACTAAAATTTGTATCATTCAGCTTTTTCTGACTTAAGCTAGGACCATAATCAGAACTCACATTTGAAGCATCATTATTAGGAGAACTGGAAGAGCCATAGCAAACAACGAGAATCACAGCAGAAGTGAAACATGGGAAGTTAATGACATGTAGCCTCAGCCACTTTTAACAACAAACTTATTTATGGCCTCTCCTCTGGCTGAGGAAAGTGCTGCTGAAAATGTCAAATCAGCTTCAGCATCTGAGGTGGAGGTCAGCGGGTGAATATGTCAGCCAGAAGAATAAAACGTTTGGTAAACACATGGAAGTAATAGGGTCAGCATGTAGGGCAGAATGCATGGGGAAGGACATTTGAGTCGCAAACTCCAGATAAACTCAGATTGATAGCTCTCTAAAACAAAACAAAACAAATGCAAGCTTGTATTGTATTAACCAAAGTGTAATATCCTAAACCCGGGATGTAAGTCATCAAACTCTCCTAACCATAACAAATACTGAGCGCTGAGTTCTAGGTGTGCTACTGGGCTCACATTTCAAGGACACACCAAGTGGAGTATGTGTGCAAAACCAAGGTGACCAGGATACCAAAGCATAGTGGACTTTTGACAATATGTTAGGAAGGTGTTCCGATAACGGAATCCCTTTAAAACACTGGGCATACTTCATAGCAAGCTAGACAAGCAAGTGTCAGGGTGCTGTGCAGAGGGCTAAATGCTGACTGTTTGCGAGTATGAACTTGGAGGGTCTTTCCATCAGACATAGGTTGGCTGAGGCAGAGAGGCTTTCTATGCACAGTCCTTGGCCTTTTCTGGTGTAGAGTTAAGTGCACACAGCCGCTCTCCAGCCAAAGGCTACGTGTCCCAGCCTTTGAGTGAAGATGTGAGGATGCACTGACGCTCACTTGGGATCTGATATGGGCTGCAAGTGGAAGGGAGGCGACATCTGTGGACCAATAATTTGAAGCGTCTGTCTCCTGTCTATGCTCTGTACCTTTCTGAAAGTTGACTGCAAAGGATATTTAAGTCTTAGGCCAACACACAGCCACGAAATGAAAATGGCTTGCATATATAGTACTGTAGTTACCATGTTATAGTGTGTGTGTGTGTGTGTGTGTGTGTGTGAATCACTATATGGAGAAAAGGTCTAGGACACTGACTAGGGACACCAGCATTAGATTCTGGTAAACAAACAAATAAACCGTATATATATTTAATTACAGTTGGCATTCAACATTATTCCCCTTCAGCTTCAGGTGTACAGCGCAGTGGTCAGGCATCTACACTGTCTATGCAGTGATCCCCCTGATAAGTCCAGTACCCATCTGACACCCTACATAATCTTTACAGTATTATTGACTATATTCCCCATACTGTATTTCACGTACCCGTAGCTATACTGCGATTACCATCGTGTACTTTCTAATCCCTTTACTTTCTTCCCCGTTGCTTCCCCCTCTCCCATCTAGCAACCATCAGTTTTTTTCTGCTATATCTCGGAGTCTATTTCTGTTTTGTTTGCTCATTTGTTCTGCTCTTTAGATTGCACATATAAGTGAGATCATATGGTATTTTTCTTTCTCCATTTGACTTATTTCACTTAGCATAATGTTCTCTAGGTCCATCCATGTTATTGCAAATGGCAAGATGTCATTCTTTTTTATGGCCTAGTAATAGTTTGTTTTCTAAATGTACCACAATTTCTTTATTCAATCGTCTATTGATGAGCATTTTGGTTGTTTCCATATCTTGGCTATTGTGAATAGTGCTGCAATAAACATAGGGGTGCATATATTATTTTGGATTAGTGTTTTGGATTTCTTTGGATAAATACCCAGGAGAGGAATTGCTGGGTCATAAGATAATTCCATCTTTAATTTTTTGAGGAACCTTCACACTGTTTTCCACAGTGGCTGCACCAATCTGCAGTCCCACCAGTAGTGCATGAGATACCCCTTTTCTCTACATCTTCGCCAACACTTGTTGTTTGTTGGGTACTGTTTTAATCTCTTATGTGACCGACATACGTGATAGAAGGAACAGTCTACATAACACTCATTGCTGTTGGTCATCAAACATTTAAAAGATGTCAAAATTTTATTTCTTCTTTTAGTAGTTGTTACTCTAAAGAAGAAATAATGTTTAAAATTTGTATGTCACCCGAATGCATGTATTGCTGTGTTAGACACTGATTTTAAATGCAAATCCAAATAGCACAAAATATAAGTACATTTATGTGTCTGTCACTTGATGTGAATAATTAGTAATCACTCAACAATTTTAAAGTGGAAGAGGATGCAAGAGTTTTGACACGTGGTGAAGAGCTAAGCACCAGGAAGTATGAGTCAACACTGATGGTTCATCTCTCGATGAAATTCATAAAGTACACACTGGGGGTGTAGTTTCCTTTGCTAATGCCCCTAATCACTGACTACAAACTGTGTGTACATCTGAGTTTGTCATTTGTGCCATTTCATACATTAACAATAAAATTCCTTTCATAGCCTTCAATCTGTCCATGTTTGCAACATTTTCATAACAGTTTTGACTCCTGAAGGGACTTAAAAATAAAGCAAAGCAGCACAAAATATCTGCAGCTTTATTATGTCAGGAGCTCTAATTAAATAAATCTCCTTGCTGAATTAGGCTCATTATTTTAAAATAGAGCCTGTGCCCATAAAGACCACTTCTGTTTTTCATTAACCACAACTGCGTGGACAATGGGAGCTAAACAGGTCATTGTATTCAAAATGGAGCCATGAGTTATTGTGGTTGTTGGCTAATTGCAGTAATCTGATTTTCCAAATGTATATCCTCTGTAATTATGGCTGAATATTCTTAGTAATATGGCATAGAAGTTAATTGTAGGAAACTTTGTTCCTCTTAATGTTTTCCAATAATACAATTTCACCCTGCTGTCACCCGCCAATGCCCTTTTTCCCTTTGAAGGAATCTCTCATGACCTCAGCTTATGATTTTCAGGTGTCTTGAATGTACATGCTATTGATAAATCTCCAAGTTTTTAAAACAATTCTGATATGTTTTTAGAAGGATTTGTAATGTGCACCATTTTTTATAACACCTAGGCAAAAAATGTAGTCAGTGGAATATACATGGACATGACTAGGTCGTTTTAGTCATCTCAAGGGGTCAACACCATCGAGAGTACTGTTGGGCATAACTCCATTCATTCAGGAACATTCCATGACCCACCGAGTCCTGTGCTAAGTCTGAGAGCTAGAGGCAGATGTCGCGTGGCCTTTGCCCTTGAGGAGATATAGAGAGAACAGAGCAATCCTTATAGCTGACCCTTGACCTACACCCATTGGAACTGTGCGGGTCCATTTATACATGGATTTTGTTTTCAATGAATACTGGAAATGTATTTTCTCTTCCTTATAATTTTCTTAGTAACGTTTTCTTTAGCTTTATTGTCAGAAGACAGTATAAAACACATAGAACCTAGAAAATATGTGTTAATCAACTGTTTACGTCATCGGTAAGTCTTGCAGTCAACAGTAGGCTGTTAGTAGTTAAGTTTTGGGGGAGTACCAAGTTATACACGGACTATGCAGGGGTGGGGGTCAGTGCCCCTAACCCCTGTGTTATTCAAGGATGAATTGTAGTAAAAGCAATGTCAATGTGTTAAGTGTGTGACGGAAGTATTAGGCGGTGCTCCCAGAATACCCAAAAGCCACTCCCAAACCAGAGTGGCACTGGGCTATAGGTCATGATGTCAGGTAAGAATTTCAGATTAACTGTTATCCCAAAATTGCTCTCCTGAAGTTCTAGGTGTCCTAAAGCTAGTTTAAGAAAAATCGTGGGTAATGAGGGGCAGAGGTGGAAGACAGAGGTCCTAGATGAGGGAGCAGAACGCTCAGTGGCTTGGAGACAGTGGAGAGCAGAGTCTGTACGCCCTGCTTCACGGACGTCAGCATGGCTGGAGTAGGTGGCTGGGGAGGTAAGGGAAGCCAAGGTCAGATTATCAAGGGCTTTCATGTACCTACTGAGTCACTCACTCATTTAATGAATAACTACTGAGTGCCCAGTGTGTGCCAGGCTCTAAGGATTTCAACAGCCGATGCCCCCATGGAAAAGCCAGTGCAAACCGCACGGAATACACAAAATAAACAAGTAAAATGGGTGTAACATGTAAAAGAGAGAAAGGCAATAGCAAATTAGAAGGGAAAAGGAAAAAAAAAAGTATTCAAGAGAGTCTTGTGAGGAGATTACAGTTTTAAACAGGATGTTTGGGTAAGGCTTCACTGAAAGAATATTTTGAGTAAAGATCTGAGGAAGTGTGCCTTCTGTTATCTGCTTGGAAGAGAATTCCAGAGGGAAGGGCAGGTGTGAAGGCCCTGAGCCAGCCCTGCGTCTGGTTGGGATCCGGGAACAGAGGAGAGGCCAGTGCGACTGCAGCAGAATGGGTGGGGGAAGAACCAGTTCATTGAAATGCATATGGCGTCCTCACTTTCCTCATTTCACTTTGATCCTTTTTTATTTTTTTGAATTTTCTGAGGGCAAACCTCCACATGAAAAAATACTTGTACAGAAGTTATCGATGAAATTTGTCTTCTGCTTTGAAATTATTTTAAACGTCATAGGCTGGACAGGCGCCTGGGGTGATAATGAGATAAAAAACTATTTGTGACATTGCACACCCGGTCAGTCCCCGACCCTACTGCTTCTAGCCAAGGATAGAGAGTAAAAAGGAAAGACCATAAACACACAGCAAGGCAACTTAATGAAAGCCACGTGATAATGAGTAAAAAAATCAGTCAAATCAATAAGTCATTTAGCTCAAAGAAGGTCAAGAACTACATGATGTAGCTTTGAGAACTGACATAATCATGTAGCAAAGTAAATGTTGGGGTGTTTCTACTCAAGGTTACCAAATAGAGCATAACTGAAAAAACTTTCAAAGCTAGAATACAGTAGAGTAAGCCTTTTGGGGAATATAAGTAAATAAAGACCAGAAAGTTATTGGGTGTTTAAAGAGGCTGACCCATATTAAACAATGACTTAGAGTATTTTGGTTAGCAATAAAAACTGTTAAGAGTAGGTGTCCAGTATTAGCATTAGGGGGATAGAAAAAGAATACAAGAAGAGATGTTCAAAGAGAACCAAGCTATAAGGATTATATTCACTTATTACCTGACAGGCAGATGAATTTAATTGCAACAAACACCAAAATGCCCTTGGAAAAAATTAATTCTATGTAACAACCTTTAAAATTATAATGCAATTCAAAGTAATCAGAGAATATTGTTGAGGGTCAGACAAAAATACCTTACCATTCATCTCCTTGTGAAGGCTTTTCTAGTAGTACTCGGATTATGTATAATAAGCAGCTTAATAATTTCAGAGAAAAATTGAACAGACGTATTCTTAGACCTTTAAACAAATAACAGAAATTTGATTTTTATTTGAACTTAGTTCACAAAAGACTAGAAAGAATTGTGAAAAATATCAACTTTAAGTACAACACTTAATTTGTATTTAGAAACTATAATACCATACTTGTTTAAACTCTCTGAAGTTCTGTGTAGCTGAATTTTAATTAGCTGAATATTGAAACAAAAAGTGAGATTGACAAAACTCATGGACTACAAATTACAAGCCACAAAAATCATGCTTAATCAAGATTGGTTCAAATCTGCTTAAAAGTTTAAGCATTTTCTATATCCTTGAATTTGGGAATAAATCTTAGCTAGCTAGAAAATCTAGCTGCTTCCAAATTCACAGGATAAGTTATGAATCTTGTGCCTTCAGAACATCTTGTGGATTTAATTATAGAGACATTACAATTATGTATATAATTATATATTATACTTTTAATTAGTAATTATATAATTAGAGATAAATCGTAGTAGCATATGATAAGAAATACACACACGCACATTTTTTTTTGAACTTTACTTTTTATTTTAGGTTAAATACCAATAAACTTAAATTTTTTCTGGCAAATAAGGCTGCCATGTACCGTCAGAACTGTGTAGGTCACACTTACACAACCTGTAATACTTAATAATGATGAAGAAAAGCAATTCAGATTAAGCAAAATATGCTTAAAATGTGATTAATAGAAGCATTACCTGTCCTGCAATTATCAGGTAGTATCTGATTCATGCATTATGAATAAAACTTTGAGAAAGGCCTCCCTATAATGATTACTTAATAAAATCTGGAAATGAAACGTCATTTTTTTTTGCTCTGTTCTATGTGAGTTGTACTTGAGATGACATTTAACAGTAAAAGCTAATGATTATTAATTGTGCAAATTTTCCGAGGCCATTCTATTGCAATGCTAGGTACACACATTTTATGGGCCAGCTTCTTTATAAAGACGTTTAAATTATTAATGAAATTGTCCTGGTTTTATAGAATTTGCCTCCCCAGTGACTGCTTAGTCAAAGCTGGCTGCTGGTGAAATAGTCAAATAACGCATTTATCTTTTCTGGCCTGGAGAGATAGTATTAAAAATCAAGCAGGCCTACTCAGATGCTGTGGCCCCTTGATGTGATATCTATTGGTGGCGCTGTGTTGGAAATTCTCAATAACCAGGTTAGAGGCATTAGTTCTTTGAGCCTTGACCTTGAAGCTAACCTACCTTTAAGAGTAGCTAATGAGTGTGCCTCAAATACTGAAATATTCCCTACAGTCAGTATTTGGATAATTTCTCACACGTCAGGTGTTTCTCTTTGAACCCTACAGAGGCACAGCTTACTTAAGATCACCCCAAGAGGATTCAGGGGTCAAAATTCAGAAAGAGCAATGGCTACCCTAATCTAATATAGAAACTCTCCACTTGGTGTTGGCATTTGCAGGATAATCATGAAAAATTGTATATTGGCTCCTTATATGTGGCTTTTAAAAACACATGGCATTATAGGGAGGCAATAGGGATCACTAACGTGTCAACCTCGAACAGGCACAGGAGGTCAGTGACTGCCCATTTCATGTCCTCTTGAAGTTCCAGTGTTTCCCAAATTTGTCTGATGGTAAGAATCACAGGGATGTTAAACTGAGCTTAGCCCTACACGTCCTGGTTCAAAATCGCCAGAGAAGAGTGCTAGCAATCTGGACATTTCAGAACACCCTAGATGTATTTTTGTCAATAGGCACCATTGAGAAACACTGAACTCTTCCCCCACAAAATCAGACAATTATTCCCCATACAGGTCAGTCAGAATCACTGGAACCTTCTCAGATTAAGCTATAGGTGTCCCTCACAGTTAAAATATGAGAGCCCCTCATTTAAATTATTTTCCTGAATGTTTCTACTGATCCAGATGGCCCACTCAGAAGTCTACTTATTGGTGTGGGACTTGGAGAAGTAAAGATATTCAAGAACCCTTAACGCCACCAGATGTAAAATCTATAGTTTTCTAAAATTTTGCTGCCTGGCAAACGAGATTGTCAATTGTATTCCTCTCCATAAACGATATGTCGCAAAAAGATTGCACAGCTGGAGACTTTTGAGGGAAACATACCTACAAACACAGGGCACATAGGGGAATAAAATGCACAACTTACTTGATCTCTGGTTTTTAATAAAAAATAATTTTAGTCTCTCTTTAAATGTGTTCTCATTCATATAGAATTCAACTTGTACCCTGCAAACAGAAAATAAAA
Source organism: Rhinolophus sinicus (assembly GCF_057876585.1). NCBI lineage: Eukaryota > Metazoa > Chordata > Mammalia > Chiroptera > Rhinolophidae > Rhinolophus > Rhinolophus sinicus. The sequence continues at coordinate 66,258,482 of NC_142506.1, forward strand.
ACATAATTAATCTAAACACTAATATATAAGAAAATAAAAATAAATTATGTGATTTAATGCATTCTATACTTTGAGTGACACCAAAAAAAAAAAAGAAGAAGAATTGAGTAAAATACTGATTTTTTTTGTTTTTTGGAAAGAGGCAGTTACTTTTAATTTTAGTGATATAGTTAGTTCAAATAGCATATGTAGCTAATGGATGTAAAGAGTGGTATGGATGACTACAAGCAACAATAATGCAAAAGTCCTTAAAATGTGTCTGCGATAATTTTAAATCAGTGTTTCCCCAGTTTTTGCCCACATTGTAAGAATCAATTGGATACTTGAAAAATTCGGTTCGAGCAACACCACCCTAGACAGACTGTATCAGAATCTTAAGGGACTAACCCTGAAAACCTACTGGTAACAAGCTCTCACCTTGACTCTATTTGTGTCATCACATTATAGGACACTTTGCCTTCTTATTTATTTATTTAGGTTCATATTAAAATACACATGGGTCAGCAAAGGAGTGCAAACATTAAGTTAGAATGTTCAACTCACCAGAGATAGAAGCCAGACAGATCAATTAAGACACTGAGCATTATATATTTAATCCACTGTAAAATGATGTCAACAGTCTAAAAATAATACTGATTTAATAAATGCATTTGCTTTCCCCCTGTATTATGTGACGGCATAATTAATACTTTCAAAATATGGAGTGAAAAGAAAAATCATGTTCAGTGCATGGAACTTATTAGTAATCATCACTTGAAATTTTCCTAGTCTCAAGTACGTGTATTATAAATTAGGACCACAAAAACAGCTAAGAAAGCATTTTAACGTTTATAAAAACAACAAAGATTTCATTTAATCTTTCCTAATATCACAAAATTTTGATAATGTAATCCATATAAACTAGATTGTTTTGCAGTTTTGGGTTTTTTGGTAGCAATAGACATGGGAGATAAAACAGGAAAAAAATTAACATATAAAGGTGCTTATGTATTAGATAAATATTTCACTGCTATATCCTATGGTGTATAATCAAGAAGACTTGTGAGTATTTTTAAAACTGTCTATCATTCCGTAAAAGTAAAAGGGATTTTGTTATCAATTGCAAACCATGGTTTATCTGCTATACCTCCTAAAAGGCTTGAAAGCTCTCTAACCTTACCTCTTATCCATAGAGAAAATATTTCCATGCCTAAACATTTTTGCATTCCTTTTCATCATTTTCTCATTTACTTCGCATCTTTTGTTTTGCATTCCCCTTATACATTGAGTGAGGGGGGAAAGGTCAGAAATCAAGATTCTCTTTACTTGTTAATTTTTCCAGAAAGAAGCCATGAAAATTGTGATGGTATCTTACAGAACACTATGTGCACACACACACACCCCACACACAATACACAAACCCGCACACTCACACATGCTATAAAAGTACACACACACACACACACACACACACACACGCACACACAGAGCTCCATTAGTATCTTGGAAATCCTTTATCGGCCTGCCTCCTTTGGTTATTGAATGAAAAGGCAGTTCATTTAAAAAAAAAAAATAACTGGTAGCAGGCTAAATTAGTCAAATTTGCTATGGATACAAAAGCAAATTTGAGAGGACATATGGCTGTTACACAAGTAATTCAGCAAAGGCCATGTAGATTTCCTTCCTTGAATCATTAAATTTATAAGACTATGAGTCCATTCTTCAGATAATAGCTGGAATTCAATACTGGGTTAATAACAGAGGTACCTTTTTTAACTAAAATGAGATTGTCTACAGCTTTACTCAAAATAACTAGGGATGGGGAAAGCACTCCATATGAGACAAAGTTTAAGGAGCTGGAAATATTTCGTCTAAATATGAAGACATAGCAGTATCAGAATAGCTTTCTTTACATATTGAGGCTGCCATCATTATTAAAATGAGATGTCTCATACTGTGATGTTCTATTGCGTAGACCCAATCACAGAAAAATGGGAGAACAACTCTGAACTGGCCTTCACTGTGGAGATCTCTCAAACACGTGCCAAAGAGGATAACCACTTGCAAATGATTGTTTTTTTGTTTTGATTTCTTTCCTAAAGGCAAAGACAATTTTGCATGGTGTGAGGTCTCTCATTAAATGAATTCCAAATTCCCTTCTAATTATAATATTATGTGAAGTAAAACAATTCATCTAATGATCTCTCCCAGTTAATATGCTCTCCAAGAATCGTGGATGACAATGAAGTAGGGCTTGATACAAATACTTATTAAAGTTAACGCTAAAACGAACCAAAAACAAGCAAAAGTCTTTTTGATTCATATCTTCTCTCAGGTACAGAAAAATGTCCTTTAGGTTTATCATTTATAATATACAGCAGTGCTTTCTTTTATTTGATCGAACAAACAATTCTTAGCAGAATCGAGGTCGGTGTTTAGTGTAACATTTTGGGATCTTCTGCAACACCATACAGTTCTCTAGTACTCACGGATTTAGTACAGAGTTTAGTGTTTATCCTTCTCAATTTTCTTCATGATTTTAATTGGTTTTAAATAGCCTCTTAGTATCTCCTTTTCCAGGTACAAATGTCCTCCCTCCTTCTTTCCCTCCCTCCCTCCGTCCCTTCCTTCCTTCCTTCCTCTTTTCCTCTGTTCTCTCTTTCTTCCTTTCTTCTAACCTCCCTCCTCCCATTTAACTTTATCTGAATTTACCTCCATCCAATAGGGCAATTTAGTGAAAGCTTTCTGGACCTTTCCCAGAACCATACAGTTTTGAATAATATACTGTCATATCTGCGCTCCTCACTTCTTAAAATGACTTTTTTTTTCTTACGTGTTTATACTCCAGATAAAATTTGGGATGATTTGGGACATTTACCGCAATATAATAGTGGAATTTGGATTATATTTAATAAAATAAAAAAAATAAAGTGGTATTGTAATTATTACTATGTGGTATTTTTCTTATTGACATGTTTTCATTGTTTAATGATAGTTTTATATTGGTCAGAAATATTTTATTGTTTTATTTAGGTAGACCCTACGTATGCTTTATGATACTTATTTCTGGGTATTATAATTTGGGTTGCTATTTTAAGAGGGTTTTGTTCCGACCTTTTAACTTGTGTTTTTCGTATTATAAATGGCTACTACGTCGAACTCCTTCATATGTAGTGATATATTTTCAGGTTTATTTCTTGGGTTTTCTAGGCAGACAATCATTTCATGTAGAAATCTCCAATATTTCTATTTAGATTTCACTGTTCTTGTCTTACTACATTGACTAGCACTTTTTGAAGAAAAATGTCAACTGTGGGGTATATTCTTCTTATAAGAGAGGGCCTCTTGTGCTTTAGCAGTTAAATTGTTGATCCTGGAATTGCAATAAATATTTATGTTTTACTAAAAGTCATATCAGGAGAGGATGGATGTTGATTGTTATCAAAAACCTATCTTGAATCTGTCAAGTTGAAGGTACGTCGTTGGGGTATTTTGACATAGCTTTGGTGAATTGTTTCAATAGTTTTTCTAGTGCAATTTATTTTTTCATTTCTGGAATAAATTTCCTATATTTTTTGTTTTTCTTCCATAGTCACAACTAAGATTGATGTGCTTTCATCCTCAGATTATTCTAATAGCTTCAATTATGAATTGAAACACTCTCCAGATGTTTCTTTGCCCTGGAACAATTTTGAATATTGTAGAGATTTTTTTTTTTTTGTACCATCATCAATTTGCCCCGACACTGTCAACTGCCTTAATGTTGATATTAATTTGTTACTTTTGTGTTACTTTTCTTTTTTTCATTTTCTACTAATTCTGTTGCTCTGGTTACTTGAATTTAATGTAAAAAAAAAAAAAAAAAAATGCAGCATCTTGTTAAAATGCCCTTTTCTTGCTTCACTCTTAAAATTCTTATTCAGGAACCTTGAAGTAGGCCATACCATTTTAACAACACAGAAAAATGATTCAGACCTGGCTTGTCAATGAATTGTACTTTCACAAACCCTACTTTGCTTTTCTTAAGAGCTGATGCCCTCAACTCTGTGTAGGACGCCAGCTTTGGCAGACATTCTCTGTTGGAACTTAGAGTAGATACAGGTCATTATCAATGGAAAATCCTCCCTCCGTGACTAATAGGTGACATTCCCTTCCTGCCTCCCTCTGATTCTGCAGGATTAGTCCTGGGGGCCTTGCATGTGTTTTCTATTACTCTCCTAGTCTCAGACAAGGCAATGACTGCCTGGACTTCCTGGCCTCAGCAGGCAGGTTCAATGGGTACAAGTAAGTTCTGCTATCTCGCTGTTGATCTGGTGGTGGTTTTCCTTTGGAAAATCTACATCTGGACAGCAAGCTCATGAACACAGCTCCCAATACAATTCCCATGTCTAAGGACTTTGTACCTGACATCATTTCTGTGCTTTTATATTGTGACATGTTCCTAACCCCAGGCTTGGTGTTCGGATTCCAAAAAGTAAGGAGAAAAAGTAACGTCTCTCCCCGTACCACAGCCAAGATTCTCTCACTCCCTTCGCACCACTACCAAGTTCTAAATTGGGTGTACACATATGAGAACTCCATCTTTCCAAATGTACTACTTTACTGTGAGTGTACCCCTATTTTCTCTAATGTCACTGTTACGTCCCCCAAAAAGATATGTTGAAGGTCTAACCTACAGGACCTCCAAATGTGACCTTATTTGGGCATGGGGTCACTGCAGACATAATTAGTTAAATAAAGATGACATCATATTGGAGTAGGATGGGTCCTTAATCCAATAGACCTGGTGTCCTTAGAGAAATCTGGACACAGACACAAAGGGAAGGTGGCCGTGTAAAGACGGGTAGAGACTGGAGTGATGCAGCCATGAGCCCAGGAGGGTCTGGGGCCCCCAGAAGCTATAGAGACAGGAAGCCTTCTCCCCTAGAGGCTTTGGAAGGGACACAGCACTGCCAACGTGGTGATTTCAACCTTCTCTACTCCACAGCTATCAGTCAACACAATTCTATACTTTTCAGGCACCGAGTTTATGGTACATGGGTATGGCCGTCCTAGGAAATGAATGGAACCATTTTCTATGATGGTGACAGTAGCAATTCCTGATCCTATGAAGTGAGTCTGTTAGAATGTAAGCTCTGCAAGGGCAGAATCATATTGAGTTTTGTTCACACTTATATCTTTAGCTTCTCACATATTACGTGGGACTTACTGGGCACGATTATGTCTGAATGCCTGAATGAAGGGGTTCTGGGGTCCCCGGGTCTTCCTTCGGTGCAAACTTTAAGGACTCTGAGTGGATAGTATGCTGGGAAAGAGAAAAGCATGTGCTTTTCCTCCCTTGGGTTGTAACAATTTGAAGATGAAAAACTTGGGTTGTGGGGAGGTGAACTCTTGAAAATCTTTTCTTATTCCAACTTGATATACTTTGCGATTAATGATAGTTCCTTATAGGTTTTCAATTTTTTTTCAATTTTGGTAATTTAGATTTGTTTGTTTATTTGTACTGTCTCCCCATGATTTACTGAATACTTAGGGAAGACATTACACTACTGTTAATTTATTTAATTTTTATAGTGTTGCTATGATGTGGGTAAGGCAACCATCCACTTTCTTTTATAGAAAAAGACGTTTAATTCAAATAATGTTAGTGACTTGCCCCAAATCATAGAGGTCTTTGCATTACTGCTTCTTGCCTCTTGCCTCTTTGTCATTACTAGGAGAGTTCTAGGTCATCTGCAAAATGTTACAAAAGAATACAGCAAACACCAGACCCACACAGGGTTGGGGAGTGTTTGTTTAGTCCTGCCCTTTGATTATTGACCCTAAATCAGGTTTCTGTCCATTTCCAAATAGTCACTCCTAACTTCTGGTAACTAAATTGTTTAACAGAGCAACTATTCAAATGAAGACTTGTGAAAAATTAATTATTAAGTCAGCCCACGGTCGATCTTTCATCAGAAAACAACAGTTTCATTAGTTCATGCTCAAGTGCTCTCAGGGCGTTGACATCTGGCTTCCAACCTTTACTACACGCACAAAAATAAACTCACTTTGGGGACGTTTCCAGCTTCTTTTTGCCCCATCTAATTCGTTTCATTACTCAAGCCTCGCTCTCCCACCTCCTTTAGTCGCTAACATCTGTTACGGAGGCAGAGATTAATTCTGATGACCTTCGATAGCATTCTCTGCATTTTTTAAAAAGAAATCTAAAATAATGTCATTTTTGGAGAGGGAACCCAGCTTTCAACACCCATACATACGTACACTCTCATAATACACACACATATATACGTGTGTGTTTAAATATACATAATGATGGAATGGTAATGAGGAAAGCCTCTGCGGCGCTAATCACTCATCAGTTTTCCTTCATTGTGGATAATGCTGATCGCCCCCCAGTAATCGCATTTACACTCCTGTCACTCTTTGGTAATCACGGCTTGCAGGTAGCTGGAAATAACGACCTTGACGTTTCCATGGTAAAACACATTACAAGTCCACTCAGGAGTACTTTTATATTCAGATCTCTGCGGTTAGAAAACTCATAACCTCACGTGCAATGTTTATTTGCAGGGCCTCATTTTATTTAAAATAATTAAATCTAAGCAACGGCATTTTAACTCAACTCTAAGCATGGGAAGCAAAACACAAAGAAAGCTAAGTAAGATAAATATAGAGGTACATGTTTTCATCCTAAATTGCAAAGAGATTTTACTTCTCAGTACCCTTGCCCAAATGCATGAGTAGGGGCAGGTCTGGGTCCAGCCATTAAAAAAAGAAAAAGAAATGCAAGTAATAGAACATTCATTCATTTTTATTCTGTTGTGTGTATAATAAGAGCAGCAAAAATGCACAGCGTTTGGGCTTGGGATAATTTGTATTTGGTAAGGATCATGTATATTTACAACCACCACCTGAAAACCAAGGAAAACTCAGATGCTTTAAGATCATTTCCATTTTTTTCTCTTGCTTCAATTCTACTCTTTCGCATTACACACACACACACACACACACACACACACACACACACATGCCCCCAAAGATAAAATGCATATGAGCACATACATATGCACCTATGCGAGCATGCATGCATGCAGACATGTACAGAGACATTCTGGAAACATAAAGCTGTTAGCCCCAGAAGGCTTATACGCTTACGAGGTAATAGGAGTAGGAGGCAGCACAGCCCCACCACAAACCTGCCAACCTCCCAGTCCAAACTCATAACATGCCAGTCTAGTTTTCTTTTTCCTCTATACTTATGTGAAGATAGAAGATACCGTGTGATCTCTGACTCAGATTGGAAGATTGGAAGAACTTGGAGAAAAATATAATGCAGCTCCCACAGCCCAGGACAGCTAGGAATAGCACGGTTAAATAGCAAAGTCCAGTGTGGGGAGAAATGTTTATGTTTTGGGGGAAGGAACCATTGGGTCTCAAAGAGTCAGGTCCTATTCACCAGATGTTAGTGGTTAATATGCAGCTGGAAATTACATGGAGACACTCCTATGCAGTGAAAGAAGCATCTTTCCACTTTAAGTAGCTTTTTGCACCAGTGACACAAGATGTCACCTCAACCCTCCAAGCAGCCTCTTGTTTATTGCACTTCTTCCAGAGGGAGAACAGTTCAGTAATGGGTATGGCTCAATGGCACGTGTATTTCTTTAGAATATCTCTTAGCACTTAGTATTTAGGGTTCTTACCTACATAAAAATTACACATATGACTTTTAATAGGTAAGTTGTATTGGGTTAAATACAGTTAAAGACAAGGTGGAACCATTTGGAGGAAGAAAGGAAAATACAAATAGAGTTTCACTCAATAAAATATTATAATAAAGCTCATGGGTTTCCTAGGGAAACCAACTTTTCCCCACAGTAGTTCATTTGAATGTTTATTTGTATGAAGGGATAAAAGGATCGACTTTGGAATCAGATAATGTACATTTGATGATCAGATCTGACAACTTTTGTTCCATATAAAATGCAGATATTACTTTCATTCACAGGACTGTTATGCACATTAAACAAGATACTTTATATGTGACACATACAACTGAACATGACAACTGAAAACTTTTTGTGGGTGCATTGGTAATAAAAAGTGTTCCTCGGCCATCTTGGCTGTGGTTCTGATTGACGTCCAAAGGAAGAAAGAGACGCTGAGGCTTGCTGGTTTCTTTCATTTGCTAGGGCCGCCATAACAAATTACCACTGAGTAGGTGGCTTAAAGAAACAGAAATGTATTTTCCCACAGTGCATTTTACTTATCCTTCGACATTAGGCATTAGGCAGGGTTGACCACTTCCTCATTCGTATATCACTTTCTTCCCCTTGACTTCCAGAGTACCTTGTTCTCTTGGTTTTCTTCTCACCTTACAGTTTATTCCTTCTAAGTATCCTCGGCTAGTTCATTCTCTTCTGTTCCCAAAATCAGTCTTCTTTTACAGCTGTATTCAAAATGGCATCCATCTATATGCTCCAGATTGCCAAATTTATATATTCAGCCCAATCCTCTGTCCCAAACTCATACACCCAACTGCCCGCTCAACTTTCCTCCTTTCATCTCTCTAGTGACATCTCCAACTCAGCATAGCCAAACCTAACTTTCTTGATTTTCTTCCCTGACATCTCCCAATCTGAGCTGATTTCAAATCCATCCTTCTGCTGGTTCAGACAAAAGTCACGTAATGATACCTGAATCCTCTTGCACTTAAGCACATGTTAATATTTAGAGTTCTCTGGGTAGTAGAAATCTTTTAGCACAATAAGGAAGAAGAAAATGAAAAAAGAAAAAAAATGCTTATTACATGTTCAGTTGACACTAGCTGGTAAAAATGACCTGAAGATATTTAAACTTGCCTTCAGGTTAAAATTTATTTTCGAGGCAAGATATGGAAAACCGAAGCACAACAAAAATTTAAATGATAAATACAAATATTGAGACTGAAGGAAGGCTCCATCCGTGTATCAATCTACAAAAATAATGGTAAAATATTTCACACCGTTGAAAGCATTGTGATGTTCAGTCTTCTATTCTAAGGCATGACCTTTAATTAGATATGGCTGCGGAAACTGCCAGATTGGATCCCTGGTGTGAGTGATACATAGTGACAGAGAGGAGGATTGGAAAGGAAATGACCACCCTCTTTCTTCTTCCCCTCACCTTATTGTGTCTGAGAAAGGGGGTATTCTGATCTCCCTGCTAATTTTCCCCATGCCTATCCTCTCCCCTCCTCCCCATTAATTGCAACTGTGGCTTCCAGAGCTTTACAGAGATTCAGAATTGCTTTTAAGGGAGAATAAAGTTTGTCATGGCACAGTTTTTCAAAGCCTCATTAAATGTCAAGCTCCACTAAAGAGATATTAATCAGTTTTTGCTTGTAATTGTTTGCCCAGAGTGTAGTGGATGTTGACTAATATATATGGGATTAAAACTTTCTCATCAGTAGTTGCTTCTGACACCCCAGAGTAGACAACTATCAGCATGTGGAGGCTGGCAGCCTGTGGCCAATGCCACCTGGCATCTATGCCGGGAAACAGAAACTCCCAGACAACCCTTCTCCCAAAGGCGGTACACATCTGCCGATTTCAGAACGCATACTTCTGATTTGCTGTGGATGATGTGACTGCGCTAGCATACCATAATTCCTCTTGAGTTCCTCAACCTGCCTTAATTATTGAGCTTTTAAATCGGGGGTCACTGCTTTTCCGTAAAAACAGTCTCTGGCCATTAAGAATAATGACTCTTAAATAAGCTGTCTTTTGGCTTCCTTCTGGGCCTTGCCCTGCTTCCTTGAGGCCTCATTTTAGATGCCCCCTAACACTCTTCCTCACCGAAGTTTTAGTCAAATGACACGTGTAATTTTTGCATAGTGCACTCGATTCCTTTTACCATAGAACTCGTGGCAATGTGTCAGAATTGCCTTTTTAGGGGTCTCTATCCTTCAGATGGATCTGAGAGGTCCAATAACTACCTCCATTCCATGAGACACAGAACACGGACATGTGAAAAAAAAGAAAGGAAAATTTAAAAATACATAATTAGAAATTTGGTATATTTACATTTGAAAGTGTGCCCCCTCCTTGAGCAAAGTAGAAACAGCCTCGTTTAGTGCTTTGCAGAAATAATGAGCAAAAATAGACTGAAACAGACAGGAAGCTACCGAGTACCAGATGGAATGCGTCATCAATAAATTCCAACTAGAAGCCATCGAGAGTTTATTTGAGGGCAGGTTTCCTGCTGTATGTCCCTCCAAAGCTGCTGGTAATGCTTTGTGTGGCTCTGAAGTAATGAGGCTGGGAACTGTGTGTATTTGGCTCATTTGGGTTGCATTTTCACACCCGAACACAGTGCCAGGCACACATATTTGACACTCATTTTATTTGCTGAGTGTTGAATGAATTTTGGTGTACAGAAGTTTGCTCTTTGCTCTGTCTCTTCTACATTCTTAATCTGTCAAGGTCTTGCTGTCAATTTTAAATCTCTTCTGAGGGTCTATTTAGTGTCATGTTTTTTTGCATTTTGTGTGTGTGTTTTTTGTTGGTGATTTTGCTGTTTAACCCTCAAGCAGTAATACCAAGGTGCTGTCTAGTGTCCCAAATACTAGAAAGATGCCATGTACCTTACAGAAAGCATGTGTTTGTTAGGTAAGCTTGTTCAGGATTGAGTTCTAATATCATTGGCTGTGAGTTCAGTGTTCATCCAGAAAAAGGAAGAGGAAGCAGACCCATCTGTATGTAAGCCTGCTCTGGAAAATTAGCATCTATAGTTGCATGACGACGCTATAGAAAAGATGGAGCACTGGCTAAATTTGTGAATTCATGAGATGATGACCAATGAAAAGTATAGTGGATAACATAGTCCTAAGGCTGAAAGCCAAAGAACTTTATGGTCATGCTATTCAAGTTCAAGAAAATATTAAACCTTTCCCAGTGTTTTATTATAAAGATAGGCCATGTACATTTAATTATTTTGAAGACATCTGTATGAAATTAGGTGTCTCTAAACAGAAACCCATGTGAAACAAGAGTATGTGTTGATCAGTTGGTGACAATGTGACCAGAAGCTGTCAGGAACCTAATCCTGTGTTTACCTAAGGACCAGTTCCGTATTCGCTACTTTAGTGTTTTCAGAAGCATCACAGAACTAGTGCAAAGAATGAGAATTGACTGTGTGTGTGCATGTGTGTGTGCAAATTATACTTATGACCAATGCAAACAGTCCCACACATGTCTGTATATTATCTATATGTACAATATATAAATATAAATAGAATACAGAAGCATCACTTGCTCTGGACATACCTTGGTCAGGATATGCCTTGCAATTTTAGTTGGATGACCTAATATATTTTTGTCTGTTCTTCACATGTTACCAACACAAAGCACTGTCTGTCTAGTACTTTTCTGCATTACCCTTGCTGTGGCGACACTATAGACTATTCCTCCAAAGTTCTTGTTGAAAAAACAAAAGGTCTTTGCAATGGCACATTATCTCTACTCATTCTAGTGGCAAATAGTGGACCTGATAGCCTTTCTGACAGCCGTGTATTAGCTTGAGTAAGTTAGCCCTTTGTTGTTCAAGTATACGGTGTTGCTAGCACAAGGTCTGAACGGGGCACACATAGAAATGCATCAGACCAAAAGCTGGGTAAAATTACCTACAATGTGTCCAAAATTATTCACATGTAAATAATGGCACTTTAGTAGCAAAAGGAAAAAAAAGGGGGGAGGGGACATGAGTCATTGATATTAATAATCTAAAAAATTTCCTGAAAATGAGGCCATTATCTTTATAATTTCAAGTGCTTTAAAAGCTGCTTGACTTTTCTTTCATGGGGAAGAATATCAATCGGAAACCATTATTCCTCTGGTGAGTCAGTATGTGCTCTCAGAAAGTAGCATATATTTCCAACATTTGAGGTATATGTTTAATTACTCAGAAACTTAAATTATTCATTTAAGTAAAAAATATAAAGTTACAATTTGAAAAGTCCCTCTTAGGTAAATAATTGAATATGCAGCAAAGGTGCTGGTGCTCACAAAGGAACCTGACTCATATGAGGAAATATTTGGTGCAAAGCATAGAGTTGGATTGATTTATCACTTTAATCTACATCTGCAGATGTTAAAACTATTTCCTATTTTGTTCAGCAGTTTCCATAAAAAGGAAAAATTGACTCCAAATCACTAACACGAACAACACCAAAAATATTTTGATCACCAATGAAAACGTTGGTCTCCAAAATGTACTGTTGTATTGATCAATCACACCATCTTAATATATACCTGCTATACGCCACACATGTATTTTTCACATTTAGTATTACAAAAATCCTTTCAGCTGAGAATTATCATCCTCATTATACAGATAAGATTGATGAGGTTCAGAAAGTTCTATATGTTGCCCTACATCACACTGCTAGGAAGTCCAGAAACTGAGAGCTAATAAAAGTGCAGTGTTACAATGAAAATAAAATACATTTTGAAGACTTACTCCCCCATTCCTTGTAATTTATGTTATACAAATACTGGACGCAAAGGGTCATAACTGCTTCTACACAAGAAAAGATTCATAATGGAATGACAGCTATCACGTCACTAGTCTAATGATCTCCACAGTCAGTTCTGTGGAAGAATGCAACTTCCAGATAAAAAAATTAAAAGCTTACGCTTTTTATGTCTCATTTTCAAATAATTTTTCGGTGTGTTTCGAACAGCAGAGCTGAGATCATTTTAAATCCATAGAAAGACAAGTCCTTTTGGTTTTTGCATAAGATAATATTCTCCAGAAAGTTAGAATAAGATGTGGAATTCCTCTGAACGTCATTTTCCTCCCAATATTATAATCCTCAGCAAATGCAACCAAGTATTTACAAAGGCTGAGAAATGATCTTTAGTTTTATTACTCTTCATTATCCTCTGAGCCCAAGAGAAAATTTGAAACTGCACAAAGAAAGCATGCGTCATCCTTTCCTCACTTCTCTCATAGTAACCATCTTCCTGCTCAAGCAAGGATCAAATAGAAATACATTGACTTCAAATTTTCTGATGCTATCCAAGCCAAGAAAGGTGTTAGTGACTAAAGAGCCAATAAGAAATGCAATAAATCTTTACTCAGCATGGGTTATGACCCACACACTTATTTTACCGTATTAATCCATTGAGAGAAGAAGAGTTTTAGTTTTAAAGTGTAGATCATAAAAACATAATCATTAATGGAGTAGAGACTTATCTTTTATGGGAATTTCCTTCTTGCTGGTTCATGACTGCTTGTCAGTAATAAAAATTGGCTAGCACATCCCCGCTCGCGAAGTAGAGTTATTCCCTTCACTGTGACATCAGTACATTTGTAACAACCACATCAGCAATGCTGACAGCCTGGCCTAAAGGTGCAGATAAAAGGGACAGGAACAGCAGCAGGCATTTGGAGAGAAAGCTATTTGTATTCAGTCAAGGGCAGAAGAAGCCAGGCATAATATAGCCGTGCTTTAGATTGCCTTGGAACTTCCATGCTTGCAGTTATGCCACACGTAACCATTGAACAGGTATCATCGATCTTCAACAGGTATCTTAAAACAAATAATGTGATTGACTTCTTTTAAAACAATGTTGGGCATAGCACGTTCAAAAGACCTTCCGTTTAAACAGTAATTTAGAGAGAGAACGTTGTATTGAATTAGAGAAATTTGATCGTGATTTAACGTGGGAGTATACTTTATATACTCAATTATTCTAAGATACCTCAAAACTAAATTGCTGAATTGAATATTACTAATGCTAAAGAGAATTTTCTGAAATCTGTACCTTTTATTGATTACTAAAAGCAATATATTTAAAACATGCAATATCAGTTCATTCAAACTATGAATTATAAAAGTACTCTCTTGTGGATGAATAATTAAGTAAAGAGCAAATAATGATAGCTTTATCCCCGTCAACAAACACATTCGAACATTGTTCTCATTACTTCAACCCCTTGGTGTCACAGCTTACCCTACAGTACCTTTCTCCCGAATCAGATACTGATGGCTTCAGTCGTGGGAAAGGCACAAATGTGGGTCCACAAGGAACTAGCTGTGGAGACATTATGATCCTCTCCTCAGATATTTGTTCAAGAGCAAGAAATTCGTTTACAGCCACAAATGCCTTTTATCCAGATGCTTGATCAAAGGAATGGAGTCTGTTTCTACCATTACTTTGGAGAGACGTTATAAGATGTAAACATTTCAGCTCCAGCAGCCGATTCTAATTTCTTTAATGCTATCTTTATTCAGCATTGCTTGACAGACTATTAAGGAAATGTTGATGATACAGGAAGACCATTGACTGGTTAACACGATTATTTTACAGAGCACTGTGCATTCATTAATAGCAAATAAGTTGTCACAATATTCCTCCCCACTTCTTTCTAAAAATCTCTGATTTATGTTTACTTATTCTCAGGGTGTTTAGTGTTCAAAACATAGAGCATAGCACAGCACATGTTTCAGAAAATAGAATGTATAACCTTTCCTCTAATAAACAAAATCAGTTATTAATTTTAAGAAAAGTCCATGCTGCCGAGAACATGTCTGCGGACACACAAGCCTTACCACTCAGAAAAATAAGAGTGATTGTATTTCAAACAGCAAGGGCTTCCTACAGTAAAAAATGTACACACACATAAATTCCAGTGGCCACCATTGTTTTACATGTGCCCTGTGAAATGGCTGACATGTTGAGAGACACAATAAGTGTGGAGGAGTTTCATACAGGCACACCGGGAACTGCAGAATATACAAAAGAAAAGATAGTCATGTATGAATTCATAGATATGCAGGAATATATAAAAGGTATACGTCTCATTACAGAGCAAAGAAAATGTTAGGGAGATGTTGGCCACTGAAGCAATAACAATGGCACACAGTAGTATATAAATATTTTTTGTAGCCTTAGTCGTGATAATCTTGTTTTGACTCTGAAAAATCAGAGCAATGTAATTGCCCAATTATAGAAAATCAGATACTTTTTGGTACATCTATAGGACGAAATAGTTTGCAATCACAAATAATGATGGAAAGCTTTTCATGATATACTATTAAATGGAAAACCAATAAATAAGCAAAGAATTAAAAATAAGCTACCAAATGCTACTGTGCTTTGATCCTGTTTGGACAAAGCTGATAACTTTAAAAATGGGAAAAAAATCCAAAATATAATATTGTACATCAAACCATGAGTATTGCTGAAATTATGCTGTTAGTTTGTTTTGTTTGTTTTGTTTTGTTTTGAAGTTTCTGGTGATTGTTGTTAATCAATATTTTCTGGTAGTGACCATGTTGTACTTAACCATGTTTTCCAGAATATAGGACCTAGCCAGACAGTCAGCATTAATGTGTCTTTTGGAGCAAAAATTAATATAAGACCCGGTCTTATTTTACTATAAGACCAGGTATAATATAATACAATACAATACAATACAATACAATACAATACAATATAATGTCATGTAATGTAATATAAAACCAATGTGTGTTCCAAAAGACGCATTAGAGTTGATTGTCAGGTCTTATTTTTGGGGAACGTAATAAAAATAAAACAATAACCACATAAGACATACCATTTATACCAAGTGGCATCACTGTCCTACGATTTAACCATGATTTTACTTCTTGAAATGTTTATCTATTCAAAATCACTTTCTGGAAGTTATTTACAGAGAGCCACATAGCTGCTCTCCAGGCCATTAGGTCATTATAAAAAATGTTATGCTGGAAATCACATCCTACTCAGAGTCAGAAGTACGAGATCCTTTTCCTCACAGCTACTTACTAGTTAGCGCAGCCAGTGAGGCTGCAGGTCCTGGCCAACTCCCCAGGCTTGATTGTTAGGTACAGACAAAAACTTC
Organism: Rhinolophus sinicus; assembly: GCF_057876585.1. Lineage (NCBI taxonomy): Eukaryota > Metazoa > Chordata > Mammalia > Chiroptera > Rhinolophidae > Rhinolophus > Rhinolophus sinicus. Next base: position 66,274,352 of record NC_142506.1, read on the forward strand.
CCAAGGCCGAATATTTACTGTAAATAGTAGTTTTACAGAACATAAGTTCTTGACCTTATCACTACCCAGGGATCCAGAGCCTATTACCTAATATCCTCATAACTCGTACTCTTCTGAATAGTCTGTAAGGGGTTATTCATAGTATTCCTTCGGTACAAGGTGTGGGCTTTGCTGGTGAGCGCTTAGGAGGCATTTTCTTTAATTCAGCTGAGCTGGACCCATATTGTCTGCCAGCCCCATCAAGGAAAAACTGCTTCTCAAAGCACAAGCCCCACGCAGATGTCCACAAAGACAGGCTGCCATGGGGCATTATAATGTTGAGGGAAAGCGACTAGCTTTGGAGCTATAGAGCTGACATTCAAGTCCAATTGTAAGACTGACTAGGTGTGGGACTTTGAAAACACCAAGGGCACTTGCTGTTCTGACATTGAGTTTCCTCTAAGTGGTAAAATGGGGGAAGTAATTCCTACCTTCTGATATTAATGAGAATAAAATGAGAGTGATGTAAAATTCTTAATAAACTGACGTAGAAGCCTCTCAATTAATGTTTTCTTTCTCAGACGTGTATTGACCTGGTCTTCTGATAGTAACCATTATCACACTAGTTTGATAAAAATGTCCCCCCAAAACAGACAGGTTAGTAAGGCTTCACAGAATTATCACTGAGAAATGTAGGTTTGTGGAAAGTTTATTGAAATAACAAAAATAACTCAAGGGCCTGGTGATTATTTCAGCAGGGTCTCTAGTCCATCAACATACAGTCTCTCTCCGTGAAGTAATCAGAGGTGTCTTTATTTCTGCAATTTAATGTAATTAGGCTGAAAGCTGCTGGTAGAAGTGAAGAAGTGATTGCAGAAGCAGTTTTCTCAGCGTTTAGCACTTATAGAAAGTGGTTACGGGGGTACCTAGGCATACTTACCTGCGAGTTAACTTTCTTGCTCTGATTATGTATAGCCATCAAGATATTCAGATTTGTGGTGTGGCTCCCTTTGCAAAACACCACAGGAATCAAAGTCTTCATTAGTCTTTTTTTCCCTCTTAAGAAAGGGATGTTTTATCACATGTTCAGATTTATTTATTTCAGTGATCGCAAATGAGGATCAACAGAAATAATATTCTGATTTAAAACTTTAGTCCATAAAACATCTTTTCAAAACATCAGCGTTTGGGCTAGCAGTACACGCTGCCAGGAACAACTCATCCTGACAGTCAGTTGAAGGACAAATACAGCAGCAGCCAAGCGAAAAACAGAGAAAAGTACGTGATCTGTACAATTTCCATGTAATGTATTTGGACATCATTGGAGTTTCCAGAACCAAGGTCAACAGAACCACCCAACAGCTAAGTTCATTTACAGACTTACCACCCAGGAGCCCAAACATTTCCAAACTCAACCTTGGAACAGTCTTATTAACCACAAAAAAAGGAAAATATGGAGATAAACAGCAAAGAAGATACAGATAATCCTTGAGACCATGTGTTTCTTACGTCCTCCTTGAATTTCCATTCTATCTAGCAGAATTCCATATACAAAATATTTGTTAAAGGAAATGAAAAGGAAAAAAGTAGAAAAATTGTGAACATCTTGCAATCTCCAATTATCAGCAGCAGTACTTTTTAACATAATGATTCTCTGTGGCTGAGCCAAAATCACTTTCTTCCACTCTATTTGAACTGTCGCATGTGTAAAGGGATGTTTATAGGGTAATGTTCCACTCTAATGCATTAAAGCATTAACATGCTTTAATGAATAATCAACTTTTGAGCTTTTTTTATGAACCAAGGCTTAAGACCATATGACTCAGACTGCACTGCAATGAAATAAAGGTGTTGAGACTGCCTACTCCACCATATAACCCTAGGAACTGTGTCTCCCCTCCTCACCCCATGTGCATTTTGGTCATTCAGATTTTACACCTTCTCAAGGAGAACAGCAGCAATGCAAAACCAAAGGAAATAATCAAACAATCAACATGCACAAGGACCTCCATCTGGTTGTCCTAGGATCCCGTTCTCTTTCTGGGCAAATCAAACATTATATAAATGATGCAGTGGATAGAATTTGTACTGTCAAGTTAGTGATGAAGGTGACTGTCAAGGATATCACAGTCCAACATAGGTATTGTTTATGCCTACTAATACCTTCCGAGGCTCAAGGTTTACTTTCTGATGCTAACAGAGTGACCGAGAAAAGCTGCTCACGTGACACGCTCTTCCAGTAGCCAACAATTATTGGCCTTCTCAAGACTCGGTGTAGAACAAGAAAAGTATGCCTTAATCACAAAAAGTCATCATGGTCCTTATTTCTCTGTGGAGATACTGTATGTTTTACAGCTATAAAAATCATTTAAAAATAGAAATATGATGATCTAAAGGAACCAAGTATAAATAGGAACGAAATGACTGGCATAAATTGATAACATTCTTATGGACCAAAACGTATTTGGGAACTTTTCAAGTTCTTCCATCTTCTGGGGTGCTTAGTTTTCCCACCTGTAAAATGAGATTTAACTTGCTTCCTCCCAGGTCAGAAATCGAGGAATTCTATCAGTCAATCCATGTGGACAGAAAAGGCTCAGCTTGGTTACAGAATGACTTATTTATTCATTCAATACTGTTTATGTCTTCTGTGGTGATTTCCATCAATATAAAGCAGTGAGTGAAAGAAAAAAGTCTTGTTATCATAGAAGAACCTATTCTATTATAGTCAGAAGAATCAGAGAATGAATAAGCACAGCAATAAATGTTCAGTTACAAGTTGGAGTAGTGTTATAGACAAAAGGTTCAAGATGCTAAAAGACTGGATAGATTGAGTAGGTAGAAAGCAGCAAAGTCCTCTACACTTGGACCGGATTTCCTGGGCCACGGAACTGCTTTTCTCTCGACTGACCACCCAAAAAGTCAGTTCGTTAACTGAAAAGTTCGCTTTCATTCCCAATTTGGAAATAATGCAGATCTGTCATGAAGGCCCAGTTACGCCTGCGCTCAGTGGGCCAAAACTTAGAAGGTGATGATGGATGGGGGCACGAAAAAAAAGGGTTTTTTTCTTTTTTAACTTAAGACATGTAATGCAGTAGCTCAGAAAACCACCATTTGTAAAGACTGCTTCCCACAGCTGATGATTGTCCATATTTCAATGTTGAATGCCTTTTATAGATAACCATTTTCAGTACATTTGTACTTGGAGAAAAAATAATAAATAGAGGTATTGTTCCACAGAGTAAACTGATTTCCTGCTAGACTAAGAGGGGAATTATCTCTGCATTCAAAGTACACAACAGGCTAGATACATTACTTTAGTGTTTCTCATTTTGAAATCCTCCAGGCAATAAATATGTGCAAGCCACAAAATTATTATTAACATAGTATTTACTAGACTTGGGAGACTAATTATTTGAGCTGATGCAGAAATGCCTGTGTCCTAAGATTATCCTCAGATGAAGAATAAGAATGAAATGGGGAAACCAAGAAGCTGTTGCAAACTAAATTAATATTAAATAGGGGGAAAAAAATAAAAAGAAAGCTTCCATCTTAGCCTTTAAATTTTTTAAAGAAAAAAATAATAATAATGGGAGTCTGTTTCTCAGACATTGATTGAAAGGTAGAGCCCAGAGATAAAAGAAAACAAATTCAACATCTATAAAAATAAGGTTTATACATTGTTATCAATGTATAATAAATAGACCCGAAAGTTCACTGCGGGGAAAAGCAGACCACTTTATAGAAATGGCACAACTTCAGTGACTTCTCAGCACTGAATCAGCTCAATGAGGAATATGAAAAACAGATAAACCGTCAGCCTTCCCAATACTAGACGAAAATGTTTATAATCCTAGTAGAGATGAGCTGCAACGGGTTATGTACTACAGACCATTCAGAATCACTCACCTCCTCTTTCTCGATTTCTCGGCTTCTATGTTATCAAAGTGTAATTCCAATTATAATTTCCCTTTCCATGCATATGATTGGATGTGGACGAAGTCGCCACCCTAACGTCGTGGTTTGTATCTCAGTCATAGTCTAGTTTGCTAAGCAGGAACCAGTTGGCTTGAAATTGCACAGCTCTAGCTGCCCTCAGAGAATCAGATGCCTGCCCTTCTAAGATGGAGTCAGAGGCACTGCACCATTGGCCTTACCTAGGCAAGGCCACCATAGTGGATTCACCAGATGACCAACCACTATCTCATTTTTGCTGTGACATGGTTTTTTTCCTTTCAAATTTCAAAGGATAAAATTCCGATGTTTCAGTTACCTATTTGTAAAAGCGTTTGTCTGGACAGTACTCATTTAAAGGTAGTATCAGTACACACAATGTGATATATACTCGTAGATGATGTATTACAGAATTGTACACTTGAAACCTATATCACTTCACTAACCATTGTCACCCCAATAAACTTTAATTAAAAAACAAAGATAGTATCAGTAGCCTATAGAAACTGGATGCAGGAGAAGCCTGAATCAGTTACTGATAATTCCAATTTAAAATGGCAGTTGAAAACCATTCTAACAAATATTTGAGAAATGTTGTAAAATTCATCCCAACTTGAGATTCTTTAAAAAGAGCCCCCAATTTTTTTTGAACCATGCTCATTTTCTTTATATATTTTTATACCCTTAGTTTTGCTGGCATCGTGAACTTACAGGAAAGGGTGTTATATATAAAACAATTTATAAGTAATTATGTTCATAGAGAACCCTAAAATGCAGTATCTATGATTGCATGTAAATGTTAAGCCACATTAAAGTTAACTTTTACTAAACCGTAGGGCTCAATTTTCAGTGGATCATTTGACTGTCGTACACTGACTATTCTTAAAATTTCCTGACTTCTGCTTATTATTATAGCACCACCCAGGTGAAAAATTAACTTAAAAATGTATTAAAAGGATTAGATCATGAGAAATAAAGTCTGTACTTCCATGAAAGCTGTCTATTTGAATGAAAAATAAATAGCTTTAGAAAAAAAGAATATGTGCTTCAACAGATTTCATAATCCCCATAGAAATACTGCGTTCTTTTTCTAACCACTGTGAAAAACAATCTCTTAATATTGGTGTGTTTTCAAATGTTCTGAACATCTGAGAATTCAAGAGGAAATGGACTGAAATTGCAAAATTTAAAATTAAATTATACATATCACTGCACGTTGGGGTCATATTTGAAAAAACAAAATACTCTGTATTTCAAACTCCATTTGCCAATTGCCCTTAAAAGGAAGCTAGATAAAGCAAAATCACTCAGGTAAAAGTTACGTAATAAAAATATGAATTCAATTTTCCTACTTATGTCTTTGAGAAACTAGCAGCATTGGACATCAACCCACCAACAAACAATAGACTGTGAACACTTAAATATGGGTACAGCACTGTGCTAAGTGGATGAAGCATATCAATGAGACTGAAAAACACTTGTCCTTTCCTATAAACATGGAGTCTGACAAACCTGAGTTAAAAACTAATTCCATCTCTTAGCAAATATGTAACCTTGAAATTTTTGCTAATTCCCTCCTTCCTCATTACTTCACCTGTAAAACAGAAATAAGAATGTCTACTTCATAGAGTTGGTGGCTGGATTAAGTGAGACAAGGCACAAAAAGTGTCTAGCACCTAATCGTCACTCAATAATTGTTACAGCTTCTTCCCTGAGTAATATATTGAACGTATAAGACAAAAACAATTAAGATATTTAATAATCAGTACTTTTAAAGACATTTAATAAAAAAAAATCAATTAGAAATGAAATGAATTGTGTTGTAGAACCCACCATATCTTGCTGTACCTCAGGGGTCAGCAAACAATAGCCCATAAGCCACATCCTGCCCACTGCCTCTTCTTTTGTAACCTGTGAACTAAGATTGGTTTTTATATTTTCAAATGGCTGAAAACAAATCCAAGGAAGAAGAATATTTCATAGCACATGAAAATTTCAATGTCCATAGTAAAGTTTTATTCAAACTCAAAACATGCTCATTCATCTACACACTGTCTATGGATGCTTTTAAGTTACAACAGCATTGAGTCATTGGCAAAGAGACTTTATGGCCTCCAGGGCCTAAAATACTTGCCATCTGGTCCTTCCCACAGGAGAAATTTGCTGATCCCTGCCCCAGTGATCAGGATAGCCTATCTTCTGCCACGATTTATTATTTTGTTACATTTTAGCAGGACTTTTAAGAGCTTCCCTTTTTGATTACAGAGGGATTATTTTAATTGTCTGAGAATACACTCCACAGTTTTAGCCATTGCATTTCCTGTGAGATGAGATGATGTCACGGAAGTAAGAATAATGCTTATTGAATGAGGATGCAGATAAAAACTGGGTAGAGGACAAGGTTGGAAGACAGACTTTACACTCTTATATAGTCACTGATTATTAATATATGTAAAATCAAATATTAAAGACATACATCTTTTTAAGAGATGAGGTGATCAAACACTTTAAGCACTATCATTTCATCTGTCAAGTTTAAAACCGTGTGCATACAGTTTGATTTATAAAAGCAAGAAATATAAAAAAACATTTATAATTTTAAAAATTATGATTTAAAGGTTTAAATAACTAACTCACTTACACCGAGCTAAAATTTACTTAACATATTCTATTAAGAGCATATACTTTCTAAAATATACAAGTATACTTTTTATCTAATGAGAATTTCTTAATTACTTTCTATAAATTGGCCTTAATATTCATTAGCCTTCCATAGACCTATCCACAAGATAACATCAAATCTTTTCAGGACAAGAAAATGGAGCAACCTGATAACATTTGATTTACGGCTATAAAACATTGACTTAAAGTAAAGCACTTAGGTATTTTTATAGAAATCTGATTTTCCAAAACATAGAATCCTGGATAAAGGAGATGGCGCAATAGTATAAGTCTACAGTATCTGAAGGTGGTTGGAGGAAACTAAATCCCACACAACAACAAGGTGTGAGTGAAAAGTACAGTGAATGTTTAAATTTTAAAAATTATAGTAAAAGGCACATTGCCATTAATTCCCCTCAAAATACTCCTCCTCACTTCAAACACTTATCCCATCATTCTTGCCACTTTCTGAAGCTGTTCTGGAAGTCCGCTTTCATGAGTGTCTTTACATCATCCTCCATGACAACACTCTGTGTCACACATCCCTTCTGGTATGGCGGTTTCTGTCAAATAAAACATCATGGTGTGTCCTCATCCACCTTCTTCACTGGGTCTGGCACCATCCAACTTCTGGCCCTTCCCCAAAGTCAAAATGACCATGAAAGGAAAACATTTTGAATCGATTCTGGACATTGAGGCAGCTACAACAGCGCAATTAAAGACACTTACAAAAGAGGACTTCCAGAACTGCTTCAGAAAGTGGCAAGAACGATGGGATAAGTGTGTTCGAAGTGAGGGGCAGTATTTTGAGGGGGATTGATGGCAGTTTGTCTTTTAATGTCATGAATATTTTATTTAAACATTCAATGTATAGTTTGATCACAGCTCGTGTACTAAAATTGTAATGATACCAAGAGAGATGGGCATGGCCTCTGCACAGACGACAGAACTCAGCAAGGCCCTCCCTGAGAAAATAACCAAGGAACAGAGGTCGCACGGGAAAGAGTCACCAGAGAAAAAGCTGAGGGGATCATCAAGGAGCAGATAATGTTCAGGACAAAGTGAAAAACAGAAGTAAATACTGAGATATGTTATATTAAGTTATAAATGGAATAATACAGCTATTTAGAGAGTTTATAAGGAAAACTAATTTTAAATATAGTTGTGATGGTCTTGAAAGCTATTGACTTACAATTGTGCCAGTGTGTGCACTAGAGTTAAGCTTCACACTTAAGAAACTTGGCTCATGATTTAGTTTGTAGCTTCCAGACAATTATATTTGATACAGAGATAATCATCCCATCTGTCTCTCGGCAGCATCTTACTTAACATTTTAACATCCTGCAATTGTGAGGAGTCCAAAACCAGAAGACTAACATTGAATGTCAGTAAAGTGTCTTGTATGCATCTCAAGAGGTATTATCAGTCAGAAATCTCTTCCAGTATAACCACAATACTACACATTTAGTCAGAATTAATAATTATTTTAAAAATCACGCTTACAACCACCTTACTACTCTCAAAGACTTATCTGTGAAGGTAATACGATAATGGAAAAGAAAATAATGGGAGAGAAAGGGAGTCCAGGCAAAAAACAAACTTAATAAAAAACGTTGTAAGGTATAACCTTTAACTTTGTATTTTTATCTTTGAAGAATCATCTCATGTTGGAAAATGGATGGCTGCTACAATTTTCTATAATTTTCTGGATGGTTTTTATTGGGCGAAGTTTGTAACCTTTCATGCTTTAGACCCATTACACACCTATCAGAATGGCCAAAATAATCAAGTTCCAACACCAAATGCTGGGAGGATGTGGACAGCGGAATCACTTGTACTTGGCCACTGGGAATATACATGATATGACCACTCTGGAAGAGTCTGGATGTTTCTTAAAAAAACTAAATGCGCAGCTACCATGAACACCGCAAATGCACTCTTAGGCATTTCAGAAAAGTGAGAGGCAGTATTTTGAGGGCGATTAATGGCAATGTGTCTTAGGCATGTCAGAAAAATGAAAATTTGTGTTCACACAAAAACCTGCACACCAATGTTCGTAGCAAGTTATCTGTAATAGAGCAAAACGGTAAACAGCCCAGATGTCTGTCCATGGGTAAATGGTGAAACAAACTAGGGCACATCTATCCCAGGGAATGCGACTCGGTGGTAAAAACAACAAATTATTCATACATGCAACTTGGATGAATCTCTAAAACAGCCTAAATATCCAAGGAAGTTCACTGTGTTGATAGATTACGGCATGCCTACACAAGAGACCGCATTGCCGATTTTCATAACATGAGAAAACGTGATGCACTGCTGTAGAACTCTGTCCAAGATTTTCCTATAAAGTGAAAAGAGAAATGTACAAAATAGACTCTACTGTCACTAATTTCTACAAAGAGAACAAGTAACTATATGTATATTTTTATATATTTATATGCATAGGTGTATTTCCTTCCAAATTGATAGGCTGTTTCTTGAAGCGTATACCACAAACAGGATCAGCTAAACTGATTTTCTTTGGAAATGCAAACTGTGTGGAGACAGAGATACGAGAATATTTTTAATCTATTTCTGTTTACACAAGTTTTAAAAAATTTAAAACTGTGAATGTATTACCTATTCAAAAAAAAGTACTTTTTGAAAAAAAAATGTATTTCAGCTTCTAATAACTCTCTTCCAAAAATAACAAAAGTGCTTTAATGTAAATGGAGTTGTAATTCGAAAGGCTACAAGGGTCACTTGGAGAATTTTAGATTTAGAAGTTGGAAATAAATTTCCCTAATAAGTCTCCAGTCTGGTAGTGAATTGCTGGATGTCAAAACACTCCGACGGTTTGGACATTTTCTTTGATATTATTCCGTATTCTCACTGAGAAAGCTTTGCATCCTAATTTGTTTTCAGACAGAGTTCACTGGAAAGCAATGACCTGGGTAGCCTCAAGTCACATTGGCAGGCTTGGCGCTTTCATGTCTCGTTAGCTGTGATCAAAGTTGTTTTGTAATACACATAATGTCTCCCATGAGCCTAAGCCCTGTGTTTTTTCTCAGGATGTGAGCTGTTGAGAAAAACCTTGGAATAATGACTGACTTCACAAAACTAAGGAGATTGGGTTTAAGCTAAAGTTAATGACATGTTTTTCTGGATGAGAGAAGAGAAAAAAAGTTAATCTTCATTCTTAGCAAAACATTCAAAAAGCAAAAAGCAAGCCCAGTGGACTTCTCAAAAGTTTAGCAGATTTGCAAAACATATAATTTCATTCAATTATGTTTATAGTTTCTCCATTCATGCAAAAAGCTTCTGGCAGAAGCTCCAATTCCTATGAATTATGAGATGTTTCCCACAGTCCTGATCCCATAACACCCATTAAAAAAGGGTCCAGGTTTAGATTTTGACTTTCACAAGAGGTTTTTGGAAATCAAAAGAGAAGGCCTTGGGAGGCAAGCAGGATATAATTATACAGTGACTGCAGAATTCAAAAGAGAACAAGGGAAGAATAAAACTCCGTCCACGTGCTGAGCTTGACCTTCAGCACCACCGTGGAAGGAATCACCTGGGTTGAGGGGAAGAAGGAGGGTTAGAGGAATGGTATAGGGCAAGCAAGCACAAGTCATGACCTTGGGGAAATGGGTCTGTGGAGAGAATGCCAAGCATGGCGAGCAACCAAAGAGAAACCTGAACATAAGACTACACTATAGCTGGCTTTTTCCTTTTAACGACTTTATAGTGAGACAATTCACATAGCATAACAGTCACCTATTTACAGTGTACAATTCAGTGGTTTTTAGTATATTAACAGAGTTGTGCAACCATCACCAAACCTAATTTTAGAGCATTTTCAGCTCCCAAGGAAACCCTATACTCATTCACCCATTGGCAGTGGCTCTACGTCCTGTCCCCCACTCCCAGGACCCAGTCCCTGGCAACCACCAGTCCACTTTGTGTTTTTCATAGTTTTGCCTATTCTGAATGCCATATGAATGGAATCATACAATCCACAATCTTTTGTCACTGGCTCCTTTCACTTAGCGTGATGTTTTCAAGGTTCATTGTGTTGTAGCTTGTGCCAATATTTAATATTATTTTTATGGCCAAATAATATTCCTTTGTATGGATATATCACATTTCATTTATCCATTCATCCAGCGATGGACATATTGTTTGTTTCTGTTTGGGGCTGTGACGAATAACATTCTAAATAGTTAAGTACAACTTTTTGCATGAACATATGTTCCCATTTTTCTTAAGTACGTACCTTCAAGCGAAATTGCTGGGTCATATGCTACACCTATGTTTAACCTTTGGAGAAACTGCCAGACTGTTTTCCATGGCAGCTGTACCATGTTACATGCCCACCAGCAATATGTGAGGGTTCTAACTTCTTCCCATCCTCACCCACACGTGTTATCTGTCCTTTTTGTCATGCCCATTTTAGTAGGTGTAAAGTAGGTGCCCAGTGGGTTTTGACTTGCATTTCCCTGCTATCTAATGATGTTCAACATCTTTGCTTGAGTTTATTGGACATTTGGACATACTTTTGTAGAAACGTCTATTCAGATCCTTTGTCCATTTTTGTTTTTGAGTTGTAAATATATATTTTGGATAGAAATAACTAGAATATCAGATATATGATTTACCAATATTCTCCTCCATTATGTGGATTATCTTTTCACTTTATTGATGATGCTCTTTGAAGCCAAAAAGGTTTTAATTTTAAGGAAGTAAATTCGTCTACTTTTTTCTTTTGTCACTTGTACCTTTGGTATGATACCATTTGTTTTCCATCATAGCGGAAACTATGTATCTTCTGAGATAGGGACCCTAATGAGGTACTTGTCATCTGTGGGGCATATGGACCTTCTAGTGATAGCGGCCAACAATTGGATGTCTACATTAACAACAGATGGAAACCTTCCCATACTCTGAGTGAGTTCCAACTCACCTCGCTTGTACCCTGTGCCACAACTCAGAATGCTCATTAATCTCTGAAACTGAATGCTAATTTCCAAAGGGTAGTGATAGTCCAGAAGGAAAATCCTAAGCATCAAGGTCTAGTGAGTGATGAAATCTCCCACATGTTGCACAACCTGTCACTACCGTGTTGAAATGGAGAAAAAAAAACAGATATCTGAATACACGTAGAGTTCTTTAGAAAGAGAACAGAACAGATGAATGGGAAAGCAAAAAACCAACAACAAGAAAAAGAATGAAAAACATTAGTAAAAATAAAACTGTACGGAAATGATGAAAACTCAAATCTGCAGCAACTTACAGCATACTGCACGACAACAAAAAAAAATTGATAGCTAACTAAGACATATTCTGGTAAAGTTACTCAACTTCACGGAAAAAGTTTTATATATATTGTGTAAAGTACAAGAAGGGAGACTAGATTAATTAGAGTGATCTCAGGTTTCTTTAAGGAAATGCTGTCTGAAAACTATTTACAGGATTAAGCCACAAATAACATAAAAATTATGTGTCCATGCAACTTGGACTTCCAACACAATACTTTCTCAGGCATGCAAAAAACTAAAGAAACCATACTCATTAGACTTTCTTGGGTAGAGAATAAAACTACTTAATGAAATCTTTGCATTTAAGACATGAATCAAAATAAAATCTCAGGATGGGAGATGCTATGAGAAGTACTAATAAGATGATTGTACCCCTAAATAAAGAAATAAGCTTGAACAACTATTGAAATTAGGATTTTAGAAGGGAATGTGACTGACTATTAGAGAACTTGGCATTGTGTAAAAAAAATTGTTTTGAAGAAATGAAATTGGGAAGTAGAAGTGTAAGGCAGTGCGATGACATTTATTTCCTCATCTTTCATTGGACGGATAACAGATGTCTAAACTTGAAACACATCCATCTCATAATGTTATTACATTTTAGAAGACTCTTAAAATCTACTCTTCTTGTAAAGAAATATTTGTTTCAAGTTCAGCAATGCCTTCAATTTCACTTAAATTTCTTTTTTAATCAATTCTGAGTAATTTTGAATTCAGAAAAATTAATATCGTTTATTTTTAAATGTTTTTATATAGCATGATTCCATTTCCATAATATTATCTCTCATCTTTTATCCATCCACCCATCCATCCATCCATCCAGCCAGCCAGCCATCCATCTTTCTTTCTATAAGAGATGTCCGAAATTATCATATGTTAATAGTTATTTCTGAGCAGTTGAGTGCATTTCCTTATTTGCATTTCTGTATTATTTTTATATCTTAAGTGGACATGTATAATTTGTACAAAAACAATAGAGCTATCCTTTGAAACACTGTTATTAAAAATTCATCATTTCATAAATTAACAGATTAGAGGTAAACTCCAGTATGACAGAGCCCAAGAAAACAAAGTATTTAAAGGTAGAGCTTCTCAAATGTTAAAACAAATACAAATCAACTATAATATTCTAAAATACAGGTTCTGATTCAGTAGGTCTGAGTAGTCAGAGAATCTGCATTTCTGATAAGTGCCCAGGGCAGTACATTAAGTAATAGGTGTTATGGAAATTCACAGAGTTGTTTGTTAATTAAACAGAACATGTATAAGCCACAAAAATGAGGATTTGAGTGAAATTAGAGAAAACAGTAGTAAAATAATACCAGGAAAAACCCACTCTGCATACTGAGTCACTTAAGGAAGACTTCTTTTCATTTCTGTAGACTTTATGTTCTGAGAAAGCAAAATTTCTCTATTTTGTTATTCAGTGAAATTTATAATGTTGGAAGTTCATTTTCTTCCTTGTTTGTCTATTGTGACTCCATTTTTTTGTTGGATTTTGTTGTTGTTGTTTTTTACACATTAACTCTTAAGTATTCCAAAGTGAGCCACTATGTGGGAAATTTCATAGGAGAAAAGTAACAGAATTATTGTGTAAGACCCACACTAGCGAGTGAGAACAATCAAAGGGGAAAAATCTATAAAAAGTGTGTACCATTTTAATATGTGATTTGAAGCATCAAATCACAAACCCCCAAAATGCTATCTCTGTTTTATTTATAATTCGAATTAAATCCTTCTAAATCTCTGGTGACATATAAAAATCCTAGAGCAATGATTCTCAGCTAGCATCAGAATGTGTTGGGGAGTTTGTTAAAATGGACATAAAAGGACTCGGGCCAGACTCCAAATGTGGATTTTCAACCAGTAACACATACTAAAATGTGAGAACCATGTAAGTGTTATTTTAGATACATTCAAGTACAATTGACCCTGAAACAGCATGGTTTCCACTAAGACATTCAGACCTCAAGGCCCACAAAATTTCCTACTGAACTCTTTCCTTCTTACAAAGGTTTATTATGTCTTTTACGCCTTGTTGTTTAGTTTAACTATCGTCAAAATATCCAGGTTCGATTCAATGAAACTGTGCTTTCTGCAAGCAATAAAAAAATAAGTACAGTTGGCTCTTGAGCCATGCAGGGATCAGGGTGCCAAACCCCATGCAGTCAGAAATCTATACATAACTTTTGACTCCCCCCAAAATTTTACTACTATGGCAGTAGTGTACTGTTTACTGAAAGCCTTACCGATAACATAACACAGTCGATGAACACATACTTTGTATGTTCTGTGTATTATATACTAGATTCTTACAAAAAAGCCAGAGAAAAGAAAATGTTATTAAGAAAATCATAAGGAAAAGGAAATACACGTACTGTATTGATTGAAAAAAATTCACATTTAACTGGACGTGTCAGTTCAAACCCATGATGTACATGCGTCAACTGTATATCATAACATGATATTCTTAATTATATGCTTCCAAAAATACCAAACAAAAGACAGCAAAAGAATGGTATCATAGGTCTTATAATAATATTATCGCTGGCAGTGTGTGAATTCCTGGATCTCTGTCTAGTTCTTAAATCTTTTCCTTGAACACTAAATGTTTATAATTCTCAGCACTAAGCAACATAATCACAACTGCAATTGAGAAATACATTGCAACCACCCTAAGCCCCACCTCAGGAGGACTGTACATCAATTGACTGAACTTCTAATAGATTTTAGCCTATCACTGGGTAGTTAAAAAATGTTTTTGATATCTTACATTTTTTGAGTGTTCAATACAAATCAACAGCTTGTCTCCAATTCAGTCCCACTCCCATATGCTTATTATCAGTTTAAAGGGGAAAAAAGCATTGCTCAAATGGATTAAATTTCAAAATGTATGCACTTTCCCAGCAGGCGTGAGAGAAAAAAAATTTAAACCCAAAGATCCTGGCAGAGTCATTTGGAAAATTGAACATTTGGGTTGTCTAGATTCCTCTTAAGTGTTTTGCTTCAAGTTCCATGTGTAAGAAAAAACACAGAATGAAGCCTGGTTATTTTAAACACAGGACATTTTGTGATCATTCTATCAGAAAACGGTGGATTTTTACATTACATATAAATCATTTCTGTTAGATATACTATTACAACAAAAGATTATCAAAGTCAAGAGCATACCACTGGCCTTGGATCGTTTTATGTTATTAATTCTTGTGTTGGCACACAGGGCATCATTTAGGATTTTAAACACAGACCACATTTATATTGTATCCATGTACACAGGCTTCAAAACAGCACAGCGCAGTTTCTAAAATAAATCAGCCAGCAGACATCAGAAACTCAATATGCCCAGTTTCTACCTTCTATTCCTTTTCTAGTTATCCTGGAACGTGTTTCCTTCAGGTAGATGCTTCCGTCTTTGAACCAAACACCGGGGGACAGTAAAAAAAACAAAGGGCCGGGGAAGCATACTAGGAGTGAGAGGGAGTGTTGAGAGTAAATTCAGGTAGATGCCATGGAAAATTTGAACATAGCATGGGAAGATTATGTTCCTAATGATAAGTTTTCCAAATACAAGAAGCTCTTTGCATTCATATATTTATGATTCATGATTTCAGATTCTTTGCAGAAGTTGTGCCCGACCAGCTCTCTTAGTTCCTGGTGCATGTTTTTACAGCACTGCCCCTGAGGGAGTCATTGAAGAAAAGGGGGGGGCTCAGTGTGGCATCACCAGGCAGAGCAGACTGAGAAGTTCCCTGTTCTTGCGTCTTCTAGGCTGACCACTTAGAGATTGATGGGGATTAAGTCATGCTTAAAATGCTCTCTGAGATCATTCAGTCTGTGTTAAATCCGCTACTTCTGCTGAGTTATTTTCATCAGATTGCAACACAAATGCACAGGCAGTCCGAGCTGTTTTGTTTTGAGTTGAGGAATACAACATAAATTTGACATTCGGAATTGTTTGCATAAATAATAGAGGGAATTAGGGAGCCAGGATGTGCCAGGTGGACGTGGAGCTTTTGAGGGTGCTGAAGGTGGGAGGGCTGTTTAAAAAAGGAGGACTGTGAAGTGGAGAGACAGAAGTACAAAAACAAACGTTGACTCCTCTGCTATTTCATTTAGGTCATGGTGACTGCAGCTTTTGTATGCTAAGAACATGGAAAGCAAGAGCATATAAAACTAAAATGTGAATGTTTCTGAAAAGCTCATTTCTTCTGTTCCTTAGAGACACACCTTCTAAATCATCCATGAAGGATGAACAGCCACTGTTTTCAGTCAATGTTAGTCGTAGGGAACCCACCTTGTTAAGATGAAGTCCATTCCTAAATATAGGACAATTCTTCTCTCTGTCTTCCTGAAGCTTCTTACTATCTGTGTTGTTTTGCATCATGACCAAAGAAAGGTCATGCTTTCCCAGTTACCCTCATTTAAAGAACAGCCACTGTGGGCTACGTTTAGTGAAGAGGCTGCCATAGCAACTAAACTAAACATGGCGGCCACTTCCCCAAGGAGCTTAAATAGTGGCAAGCATTGGACCATAGTCCTCATACACACTCTCCACCCTTAAATTTTAATGAAGAGAAACGTTCACTCTCCTACCTGCCCTGTAACTGCAACATGCGAGACTAATTCCAAGTTGCTGAGGATGTAACAAGAATCTGAGCACTCTATTGAAAGCCATGTAATTTTCTGTTATGTCAGAAGTATTTGTAAGTACAGTGACCCTCAAACTCTTGCCAGTTCTGCTGTTCTTCCTATCCTTGCCTGTCAAGTCATCGCAGTAACGTTTCCTACCCAGTTTCAACTGCTTTCTTGACCTCGAATAAAATAAACAGAAGAAAAAAAAAGGAGCAAACAAGATAAATATTTTTTATGCCAATGGGAAACAAAGAGAACATACTCTAATTCTAAAACGAAACTCTCCAATTCTCTTGATAGTTGTGCCAACCCCTTTGTTAAGTGTGTTTCTAAAAAGAGAAATTAACTATTGTTTTATCATTAAAATCATGAGTTTCTGGTTTTTGTTTTTTCATTTTACAGGTGTTTCCATAATAGTTTATAGAGGGTTAAACCATTCTATTTTAGAAAAACAAAGAAAGATGGCATAAAAGTTCATTCTTTTCATAATTCCAATAGCATTTGCATTTTTATTATAATTTTGAGTAAAAATTACTCAAAAACACAGTAAATATCATTCTGTACTATTTCTGAGGAATATAATAATCAAGGTGAACTTGCCAATGGAACGTGTCACTGTTGTAGACAGCTTGGTATTAATGAACAGTCATGGTGTAGTTTTTCATGGCCCCTGTAGATATTTTCCTCCTACAAAGTTTATGACTCAACATGACTCCATTTTGTTTAACCATAGCCCTATAGTCTCATCAGAGATTAAGTATGCAAAAGAAAAAAATACATAAAATTATAAGTTTACTGAAAAGGGGGAAGTAAAGTATCTTTGATATTTTAAAAGTCTTATTTGTGATCAAGAGCAGGTCATTGACTTGTCAAGTGGGTTCATAAATCACTTTTCCAGTTATCTACATTCTTTTAAATATAAACATGTATTTACTATTTTAAGGTACATCATTTGATCCCAAGGAAATCAAACTTCTTTACTAAAGAACACTTTTCAGAATTATTAAGAAAAGCAATGAGATCACATTGTTCTTATATGGTGAAACATGAGAAGTGACACATTCTCACAGGGAATGAATGCTCTGTCATATTTTCTCACTGTTGTCACCAAAATGTTAAAAATTAACATCCTGGCAAATACATTCCAAAAAGCATTCTTTACCTGCAAGCTGATATTATAATAAAGTGAGTGATTGATTTTCATTTCTAATTAGAAATAACATAATGAAACCAAAGAAATTTCTTCAGAAGCAGCCCCATCCTGTCCACTACTGAAGAAATACACACAACTCTCATAGACCATATGAAAATGTGCACATAGAAATCGTGTTCTCCAAATAGAACCAAATGGTTAAATCTATTCAAATGTACCTTAAGTCAGCAATAGGAAGATCATAAAGTAAGGATATTATATCTGACTTATAATTTTATAATAACTTTTAAATTTGCCTTTATTTGTGTGGTTTTTCTTTTTCTTTTTCTTTTTTATTTTTTTGCTTTGTTTTTATTTTTTTCATTTTTGGCCTGCAGCCTTTCTAGGAAAATGATGGGAGAGCTAATATTTCTGCAACCAGCCAAGTAATGCGTAACTTTCCAGAACCTCTAATGTCTTTGGTTCCTGGTCAATGATTTTCCCAGGAAAATGGAAACAAAAACAAATGGACTGTGAACTAAGAGTAAGAAGACAAAATGCTGAATTAAATAAGCTCAACATTTACCTGTTACACTTTTTCCCAAAAATTTTCTGACAGTGTTCTACTTCTTTTTTTGGATAGATAAGATGTGTTTTCTTTCAGAACTGACAACTTACTTTTAATGATTTTGTGAAAATATAGTGAAACTTAAAAATATACACTGAATCAAACCTGCCAGCTTTTGAAATTTTTCAGTCCATACAGAAAATTTGCTTATAAATCTGTGATTCCAACACAGAGGTTTGCATAGAGTGTTATGAAACTGTGACAGTACGTTTTTAATCTTCATAATGCAAGTTATATCATGAAAAACACATTTATTTGAAATACAAATGAGGTGCACATAAACAGAAGCCATGCGTAATAAAACATAAGTAGGTCAACCATGGTTGCTTTACTTAAGGAAAAAGCATTTCCTGATACTCTGATTAAGTTGGTCGCAACTAACCAAGATCTTATTAAGATCATCTGAAGGTAAAGTGTCTTTTCAGCTATTCTTTTATGCGTAATCTACTTACTTTTAATATAGGTAATAGTAAATACATGGGCTGTTGTTTTGTAATTTAATATTATATATATGTACACATATATAGACACACATATACATATACAGAGAGACGAAAAAATGTACACACATTTTAAGAAAGGAAAAAACTGCATTAAAATTGTAATACTCAGTATCTACCAATAACAAAATTTGAATGCAAGTCATGTGCATAGATTTTTTGGGCACCCCCAGTATATATGCTAAACCTGAGATCATCATATTTTGTGGTTACTCTCTTTTTTTATATCTTGATCAGTTTTGTCTATATACCAGGAGTGCCCAAAAAATGTAGACACATGACTTGCATTCATCTTTTGTTATTGGTATATACTGAGTATTACACAATTATAAGTGAACTGAGACTAGTCAGCATCTTTACCTCTGAAGTTTCTACTGCATTTCAGAATCGATTTCCTGAAGTGCATGTACTTGTTCAGAGTATAAACACTTCAGGGTTCTTGATGAATATTGCCAAATCATTTTGCAAAGAGTTGTGCAAATTTACATTCTCATTCCCAAATTTACATTTCTTACTCACAACGTATGCAAGTTCCTATTTTATTATATCTTCTTTCCTATTCAATAGTGAAAAGCACTGCTAAACACGGCATCTCATTTTAATGTGCATTTCTCAGTTAGTTGGTGATTTTTCCCCCTCTGGTTAGTATTTATTTGGACTTCATCTTTTCTAGACTTTTTATTTAATTCTTTGCAAAATATCCTCTGAAAAAAATGTTTATATTGCTGTATTATTTCAGTGCATTACCTGCCTTTTGATTTCTGTGTGTGTGTGTGTGTGTGTGTGTGTGTGTGTGTGTGTGTGTGTATACGTATACGTGGGACACTTTAAATCAAATTTATCATACTTTTTCTTAAAGAAACAGGTTCAACAGTCTTTTGTTTTAACCTTAGGAAGCTCTTCTCCATTCAGATATTTGATAAATATTCAGTTACATTCTCTTTTAATTTTTTACTACCTAATTTTTTCATGTTCTTTTTCATTCATCCCTCTGAAAATATTAGTAAAATGCTTACTATACACCAAGAAAACATAAAGCAAGAGTGACCAAAATCTGATACATCTCTTGTGTATTTATATCTCCATATAAATGGTTCTGAAAACAAAGTAGGCCTCTTGTGGGCTGGAAGGTTTCTCTTTGAATGAAAATATCAAGAGAGATGGCAGCCCCACCTCCCTTTCTGCGGTAGGACTTCCACTAAGGAAAACCAGAGAACTTCGGTTTTTCTCTAAATAAAGCCAATTAGTGACCACAGATGGTCCCCCCAGTTAGCAGGTAGAGTCAGGATGAACTGTGTGTGACACGTGGTGCTGCCAGGTCCTCTTACCTGAGGACTGGTTATTGTTTGTCTTGAGAACACGAATGCAATGGGTTGTGTCTGCTATTAGAGGGCAAGATGTCTGTTTTCGCAATCTCTCATTGCCATCACATTTTATCATTTTATGCCAATAGAAACCCCCACCCCCATTAAGACCTCAGTGAATATTTACTGAGCTAAGTAAACAGAAATAAGCAGACGGTGAAGGCAAATATAATTTGGGTCAGGAGATCACTAAAGATCCCTTATTGGCAAGAGGGGTAGGACGACTATCGCTAGGTCAAATTTCACCAGGTTCAAACAACTGAAAAAGAACCTTCCAGACAGAGGAAAATAATAAAATAGCAAAGGACACCATTACTTGAGTAGACTAGCTTGAGTAGATTTCAAAGGTAATTTGTTATCAGAATTGGTGGTTTTTAATGTTAAGTGGCAGAGTTTAGGTGGTGTCCTTTGGACCATGGAGAAGAAATGAGGATCCACAGTAAGAGATGTTTCGATGACAAATGACTTGACCGAAGCAATTGCAATGAATAGGAGTATGACAGCTGCGTGTAAGATTAATCAAACTGGCTGGGACAGGCTATTTCAAGGCCAGATGTGCAGTGATGAAAAGGTAGATTAAACGGGTGGGAAGGAGAATGGAAAAAAGTGAACTTCATGAAATCAACATGGATGCTTACCTATAGTATCAGAATGAACTATTTTTATACTTTCGTCGTGCTTACTACCAACTGATAAATAGCTACCTAAAGCACACTTCCTTAGAGATAAGAAGGAAATTGTGTATCATTACCACACACATTATCTAACTGTGGTAGATAATGCCTGAGAAAGATGTGAACTTAATATGGGGACCTGCTATGAGAAAAGTGCAGGACGTATATAAGTAGACTGAGATGTAGCACTTTGTTCTATTACAAGGTGTTTTTCAAAACAAGATTAAAAAAATATATTGCTAGGTTTTGAGTATATACTTAAACTGTTTGAGACAGTATTTTACAAAAGTAATGAATAAATACACAAAAGATCCACAGACAAAAGTAGGGACTAAAATGCATAAATAAACACATAAGGAATACATTAACACAGATGTGTATAACATCTGATTAAGAAAGATAGTTATGAATATATTCTAATAAAAAACTTTACTGGTTGAATATTAATTACAAAATTAAATGAGAATTCCTCGATATAGAATAGTCCCATCATAACAGTTCAGTCTACCCAGTCGTCTTTCACGCCTTCTCTACACCAGCGTCAGTGTTTGAATTAAACTATTCTAGACCAAGTACCACTTCTTGAGTATCACTCACTTTTTTGCATGTCTTCTTCCATTGTCCTGAATGCTTTCTTGACAGTGTAACCTCTTGAAAATGTCCTTCTCCGTCAAAACCAAAACTCACGTCCCCTCTGACCCTGTGACAGCATTGCTTACATCGTTTACTGGAATTATAATAAAACTACAAATTTAATATTCCGTGGCCACATTAGGATAAAGTTATACCTTGACGTTTGTTTAAGTCTCTATTTTATATATACCAGTTAAATTTTCTAGATTTCTTCAGGGTCATTTGGAACAATTTACTGGTAGAGATATTTATGGCAAAACATTACCGAAGGAGTTCAGACTTCTGGAGACCCAAAGAGCCCTGGATTATTTTTTTGATAATGAGGTTCATTCAAAAGGTTAGCAGTAGGAAAGTAATGTTGGCGGCCCCAGGGAAGGAAGAGAATAGTAGACCTCGGGCTAGATCCCTATTCAAAGTGAAGGAACTGGGTTCATGCTCACCCAAATTGGCTAGACTGGGGAGAGAATCAAAAGACTGTGATTTCCTCCACTGCTAGAAACTTCCATTAAAAATAAATTCATTTTTTTTGGTTCTATTATAGAGCAGATAGGGGGGCCAAATTCTGGGGAGTGGGATGTGGGATAGAGATTGAAGGAAATCTACAGCCAAGTGATCATCTCCAAAGTTACTCAAGGACCACGCGTCTTCTGCTTATTGTAGAGGAAGTTGTAGCCAACCTTATCTCTCCAGGGCCCAGGAAGCCTGAGCGGCAATAGAAGAAACCCTTTCAGTGGAAGAGTTTGGTGTAATGGTAGGCTAGGAAATTCAAACTGACACTGCACTGCACCAAAAAGGACGAGGAGAGGTGAGGGGAGGAGAGGGGAAGGGAGGGGAGGGGAGGAGAGGAGAGGAGAGAAGAGGGAAAAACAAGCGTAACCTGTTCTTAGGGTAAAGTGCAGCAATCTTGGAAATAGGAACCTCGTTTTGAGGCATTTCTGGATTTTGATAATTCTTACATTTAAAATCTGTTGGCAGATGTTTACAATTCATTTTTATTGCATAATTTTGATTGAGCCTGGATAAACCTGACTTTAAACGATCAGATAAATTTTTCATACTATAAACAAAGGGATGTGAAGACGTGCTTGTTGGAGAATAGGACCTATAGGTGGGCATCTCATCCCAACACTTGCATATCATAGTGACTCAATATCATGTACACTGAAAAGTTTTGAGATTCGAGTAGTGAATACTACTCAGAGTTGTATTCTCAAAGCAAGAAAATACTTTACACCTCTTGTAAGCTGGCAAATGCAGTGGTACACAAATTGTCTGTGGCAGATTGGGGTCCTATATAGGCTGTGTAACAGGCTCTCATAGGAAAAACAAAACAGGGATGCTAAGGATTCTAAAGAATAAATCCTCCTTGGGTGAGAAACTACCATTCTTTTCAGAAACAGCAAGATTCTTGCTTGCTGCTGGACCTTGGTGAAGACTAAAATGATGACCATTGAACAGCACAGGGTTCAACTTGAAGGTACCGTGTAAATAACTGGTTGTCTCTGATCCATCCAGCCATAAAATCAAGCATTCATCATTTCCTCTGAGGGAAGCAACCGGAAGGCAAAATTAAGTGAGTGACATGAGCAGGCAAGACAGCCCACCCACATAGCCTACCCCTGCTACATGGTCCCACAGGACAAACTACCTGTATTAATCTGTCTTCCCCTCCCCATTAGGAAGTGAGCTCCATGACGGCAGAAATGTTTCCCTGTTTTATTCACATGTATGACCTCAACTCTTTGAACAGTGCAAATGAGCGCATGGGAGATGCTCAACATGTATTAGTTGAAATCATAAATGTTTTAAGTTCAGATATTTTTACAAACAGTTGGGTAGGATGTGGGGAAATGAAATCAACTTTAGAAAATGCGTTATGTTTGCACAATTACAGTATCTGTTGGAAGAACTCGGGCAGCATGGAAAAAGACCTGCAGAATTCTCCAGATGCTCTCTATTCAAGGTACTAATTTTAGAAGAGAGAAAAATGACAGATGATATGGCTATCCTTGTGGAACATCCCAGAATACAGTAGCGTTGGGCCTCTGTTCAGACCAAGAGCTGAGGGAAATGGAGAAATCAATGAAATTAGCCTGTTGATGTAGAATTTTTGGTACCCAAGAGATTGGAGTTAAGCTCATTTTTTTAACGCAAGTCCAAGTGTCCTCAAAAGAGACCTGGGTCCCTGGTTGTTACCCATGCTGACTAATGTGCCTCCATTGTGGAGTCCATGTCTTTAAACAAGATTAATAGTGATCATCAATAGGTCAGTCATGCCCCAATACTTACACATGGGAGTCCAAATGGTACAAATCCAGAAGTCACAGGAGACAGGGACCCATATTTCCAGAGATCCAGTAACTTCATTGTTGCCCCAGATGTATAAATCTCTTTCCATAGAAAGAGGCCAGCTCAGCTTGGAGTGAATGGTGTTTGTGGAGGGGTGATGTGTGTTCTTGGGACTTCACAAAGCAGAAACGTCAACACTTTTCGTTAGTGGAAACGGTGTATGTTTTTGGTAATGTGTAGCCATGCTGAAAATCTGATCCTGATTTTCCATAT
Organism: Rhinolophus sinicus; assembly: GCF_057876585.1. Taxonomy (NCBI): domain Eukaryota; kingdom Metazoa; phylum Chordata; class Mammalia; order Chiroptera; family Rhinolophidae; genus Rhinolophus; species Rhinolophus sinicus. The sequence goes on from NC_142506.1 coordinate 66,298,371, forward strand.
GGTAAAACTTGCCTAAAGGAGAATTTAAAAGTGAGAAGTGGAGCCTGAGCAATAGCGTATTCCAACACCATGAATGGAATTGTCCAGTTGTCACCGTTGTCCTCTTGTCTCACACAAGGCTCAGATCCTGTAGAGAGATGCTAACGACCATGTGGTATCACCTGTTCATCTCTTTCTTTGGTGGACTATGAAATGATAACGAATTTTGAAGAAGAGGGTATGACAGTGGCGTATTGTGAGAGTTCACTGAACCTCCCGACCAAAATGAAATCCTGCAAGTTCAAATTTTGGAAGTGATACAAAGACCCACTTAGGGACTCGGGACAACTGCCAAGGCGGGGAAAGCTCTGTCTGACAGAAAAGTCCTCAGATGTAGAGTAGCCCAAACTTGGGTGGTAGAAGTTTGGTGTGACTATGTAGGGAATGAGGATCTCTCCCAGCTTCTAGGAAAGACGTCAGATCTAGATAGAAACATACAACAGGGATCTTAGGTGTCTGAATCATAGCCTCCAAGGAGGAAGAGAGAGTGTCATGAAGTGAATCAGAGAAGCCTGTGGAAGGAGTACCCAGGTGAGAAAAACAAATGTTTTGCCACCTTGTCAACAAATCTGTCACCATCACCACTTTTGGTGGGACAATTTGTAAGGCAACGCAAATGCTTTCTAATGAGGGTTGATATTATTATTATTATTAAAAAGCCATTTTATTTTGCTGCACACCATGAGGCATTTGGATAGGCTTTCAAGAAAGGCTGATGAAAAAGCTTTAGAGAATCTGCTGAGATGATGGAAGGCCAGGCACTTTGTAGAATGATGGAACATGTGGGATCCAGCAAGAGTGGCTACAAAGACTTTAAGAACCAGAATGTCTAATATATGATTTTCAGTTGTTTCGTGATGCACGTCAACTCTTTCTTGCTTCTCAGAAAACTTTAAGCATAAGTTCTACTCCATATGCTGAAATGGGGGTATAAAAATGGAAAGGGTGTCTCAGGTGTAGATGGATGCTAGGATAAAATATGAAACACATGTAAATCAGGAGAAGAGTAATCTCCAGGAACTGTATAGTCGAGCTCATCTTAACGATTGCAGGCCTTGTGTTTTCAGAATTTTGATAAGCTTACCTAATGCACGGAGTAGGAAACAATTGATTTTCCTTCACAAAAATTTGGTCCATTACATTTAACTTAAAGAATGACCTTAACAGTCTTCATCGAAAAATAAGATAGTTATGACTAATTTTAACTTTTAACAATAAAATAAAGATACGCCAAAAAGAGAGAAAGAATTCTGAGGGATACACTGAAAATTCTATGAAAATACAGAATATAATTCCTAAACATATTTGTGTGTATGTGTATGTTTAATCACTGGCTTACTTAGATCTGAAATCAGTTGCATATTTTGTGGTGGATGTTAACAGACAGTGCTTTTTATTTGGTTATAATCCAGGACTACGTAATTGCGTAATTTTCTGTTTTGTTTTGTTTTAATTTACTGAGGGACAGTTTTTATTTCAGACCTAGTGAAAATGATCTTAACAACTTAAATTGATGAATCACTCTGTAGAACTCAACGTCAGATTGAAGATTTGATACATGATTGTCATATTTTCTTCTAGCTGTATATTCAGTATCCTTCAAAGTGTTTTGAACAGTAAATAATTGATAACTAAAAGAAGGAAGAAGAGAGGAAGGGAGGGTAGGAAGGAAGGAAGGAGCATCAGAATGTGCCACCTCAGAAAACTGGCTGAAATATTGATAAGGTTCAATAATTACATCGAACCATTTGCAGTACTTAATGGAGGAAATGTAAAATCTGGTTTCCCCCTGGATGCATTTATTTTATTTATGTGTACTGCTGGCTTCTTTAAAAAGAAAAAAAAAAGTCTTTTATTTTAAGATCATTATAAATTCATAAGAACGGCAAAGAAATGTTCAGAGATGGCCTGTGTACCCTTCACCCAGCCTCCCCCAAAGTTAACATTTGGTATAACTATTCTATAATAAAAAACTAAAACCAGAAAACTTGCAACTGGTACGATCAAAGAGTTTGGGTCTTATGATCCATGATCATAAAAACTGTTTCTTGACCTTACTACTTGCAAATTCACTTTTTTTTATAGCACATGAACACTTCTGTGAGACACTCAGGGAAAGGTGTCATGTTCGAGTACCGCAGAATTAAGAGGGCTTAGCATTGGCCTTAGGTGATTTCTATCTTTTACTCCAATTTAATATTCTGACATGCTTATTCTGGTCCGAGTAACTTCCTTTATGTGGAAATTTTATCACAGGGCATTTATCATATTACATTACAGCTGTTGAATTACAGGAAGTGCCAGATGGTGTTTTACTCGTAGGTTCTTCATAGAGATGTCTTCCATGAATCTTAAGACCAGTAGTGCAAAACGGATATGGTTATACTCCTTTTACAGGGGGAAGAATTAAAGCTCCCAAGATCAATTACCTTAAGGCTAGTAGACATACAAACGGCACTACAAACACAGATATATCAGAATGAAAAGCCAGTGTTCTTCTTGGCTGTACTACCATTTTATAAAGAGAGCACTGAGATTTAGAGGATTAAGTTAATTATCCAAGGATACGCAAGCAGTGACATCACAGATATGTGAATGGCTTTTCTCTTTGAATTTCCTGTCTCCTAACAGACTTACACTATTCAGAAAAACATTCCTGGCAAACCTCACCAGGAGTGCCAGTTAGTCGCATACTTCCAAGTAAAACACATATTGTTGTGCGTGTGATTTGGTAAAAAGTGTGCACATTATCCCTGGCACATAATTCTAAACACATCTGTAAGGTCTCATAGCCAAAGGCTGAATAAACACGCATATTTGAAAATTATAAAGTCAATGGAAAATGCTGCTAATCTGTTCTTCAATATCTTGTATTAGTATTTTTCTGGTTTGTACAGACCTGCCCTTTTGAATAAAAAAAGTATCTTTGGCCACGTTTAAATATACACGTTTATATTATGCAGTTAATTACCGCTCTTTGAAATCACTAGGCATTGTTGACGTTCATTTTTAAAGAGTGCAGAAGAGCATTATAGAGCAACCACCACAACCGGTGATATTGCCCCTATTTCTTATCTATCTTTTCTTAAGTGAGGAAGTCAGTGAAGTTAATTATACTCTTCTTTCCCAGCAAAGCACTTTCTTGGCAAAGTGATCAAGTTTTCGTTTTTGCATAAATAATTTCTAAGTCGATATCCATGTAAGGACTTTGGATGACATATTGAATAGAAAAAAAAATGTATTTCTTGGAGGAACTTTGTCATTTGTTATTCTACACTGCCAACAGATTACTCTTAATGTATCAACTGCTTAAAGAAAACATGGAGTTCTTTTAAGAATGTACAGTAATAATCAGTTAAAAACCGACATCTCTCCTGTAGCTTCTACTTCTGGCCACCATAGAATAACAGGTATCAGAGACATTGCATCATTATTCTAGGGAGAGGAAGGCTGGAGGTGGGGAGAGGAGAGCATCACTGGTAAGAAGAGATTTGCTTTCATTCATTTATTAAACTTTTCTGAATAGAAAAAGAAGTCCTACTCAAATACAAATCATCTTCAAGTAAACTATCAAGTGTCTTCTAGAAGCCATGCCTTATAAAAACACCCAGTTTATTTCTTCTATTACATTTTATTATGTTTCGAAAACAAAATCTTCCATTTTGTTAGTTTCTTATTTAAATTATACTAAATGTGTACATGAATAGACAGATGATAGCTGAATAATGGGCATGATAAATGTCTAAATTTTCCCTTTAGAAAAATTAAGTCTCTCAAGAAAATTCTGTGGGAGAAGCAATAGTCAGTCCTTCAGGAAAACTTCCCTTAAAATGACTTATTATATATTTCAAAATCAACATGTATTTAGTTAGCATCTATTAATTATCTATTTACCAACACTAGATTTTAGAAATAAACCAAAGAGTCCCCCCTAACCTCCCTTGCATCCTAACAACCCTACCTGTTATCTTCCAACACAACCTAAGGTAAAAATTAAGGTTTGAGTTTCTGGCTCTGGCTTTGCCATTTTCTAGCTTTGTAACCATTGGTCAGTCACTTCTCTGTATCTCAGTTTCTTCATCTGTAAAATGGGGATAATATTATATTTCCCTATGGGAGATGTAAAGCACTTAGAAGAATACCTGGATAGAGTAATGTTACTTGAATGGCCTATTAAGAAGCTAATGTCCATAAACAAATTTCAACCCATTTCTTAGAGCGGGAGGAAATACCCTAGAGGCAGCTGGAGAGATCAAAGCTGTCAGGTCCAGTTTCCTTGACTTCCTGCCTCCTTTTATCTACTTATTACCTTACATTTATATGTTATCTTAAACTTTAAAAAAATGTAGGGGAGGAAATCTGGTGGAAAAAAATAAGGAAAAGGTGCATCACACTATTTGGCATTTTGTACTTTCTGTAGACTCTATATGACAAATAAATTGTAACCCCTGGTGTCTCTGTGGGCACCTGTAGTATGACACAAAATGACTTACCTTCTTTCTTATGCAGAAGGAAAGTGAATTTGCAGAAGTGAAGCTGAGAGGTGGAGAGGATTTGGGGGACTAGGTAGAATGGTACAGGGCAAGGTGTACAAGCTACCTGAGCAACGAAAGCCAATTTCCTCGTTTCTGTAGTCCTGGGCACTCCCTTACTGCCTTGGTCAAATGCTACGATAGGGCAGCTTGGACGCAGTGACAAGGAAACATCAGAGGTCGTACTCAAACAAACAAACAAACAGCACAAATCAAAGACACAGAGATGGAACTGTCCTTAAGTGGTAAGAAGAGCAACACACCCCCAGACCTGCAGTATAGGGGTATATACGTGGGTATGTGGGAAATGAGCGGCTTCTATGGCAAAGATTCTACTGTTACAGCTTGGTTCCCATTGAAATAAGCAAATGGAGGGAATTCTGAAAAGAACTGAGGGTGTAGGTAAATTTATTATTGGTGGTGTGGGAATTCCAGAGAGCTCGGGAGAAAAAGAAGAGGTAGCAGAGAGGACTGTGCCTGGAGAGTTAAATCAACTGGGTATGGGGATGAGACACAGAGAGAGGACAGAGAGACGAATGAACATATTCTCAGCAAATTATATTGTTAAACATGATAGGGATTAGAAGTAGTATTGTCAAAAGAAAAAGCCTGTCAGTTGTCTTTCCAGTCAGGTTTTATTTTCCTAGAACATTGATAGGCTTTGCCAGACTAAGAATCTTGGGACTCGGGGTAAAATTAATTGACTTGAAGATTCCACCTGGAATTTTGGGTAAAGTTTTATCCAAGGACAAAGAAAATTTACAGTGTATTACCCAGGCTAATATTCAGGGTTCCAAGTAAAACAAACACTGTGTTTTGTGGTGGGGAAGAGGGGTGTTTTGCAACCATGAACCCTGGATAGAGCGGACTCGCCCACTACACCTGGGCCCGGAGAACAGTTGGCCCAGGTGTTCTACTCAGAATAAGACTCACCCCAGGGAGAAGAGGCTGATTGCTCATTATTTGCCAAGCTTTGTTATTTCCAATATGAGTACAATGTGATGTAAAAGGAATTTGGAGACTCTTGGGAGTCTAGGAGATATAAAGAAAAATGACAACTCAAGGAGATACTTATAAAATTGAACTTCAATAGTAAGCACAAAGAGAGGTAGGGTATAAACAAAGCTCCAGAGAGAGGAAGTCGAATGGGGACAATCGGAAAGGTAAGGAATTAGCAGTAACATTCTTGAGCAGCTATGCAACTGAAGTGTACAATTATTCACACAAACGATTTCTACAAAGAGAAAGTAGGACTTGCACATCAAACAACAGGCAATAAGTAAATATATTGTGAAAGGATGGGAAGAAACTTTACAGATTTTCTACACGTACATTGAATCTATATTTTGATTATTCAAAACAGGCACATTTATCAACGAATACTAACAAATTCCCTTTGTCATTCCGCCTACCCAAAATTGTTCAAGTGAATGGAATTGATTGGCCAATTTAGTGGAAATGACTGAACGATTTATTATGGCCAAGAGGAAGCTAATTCAAAATAATGCTCATTATAAAGATCACAAAATGAACTTGGTAACTTCTGAATAACAGAACCACAAAAAGAATGGGATTATTTTAGAATAATTATTTTCTTTTTCTTTTTTTTTTTTTTATAAAAAAAAGGTCTTTCATTCACCCATCCATTAGATGTATCAATTCAATTCCTTGGACAACGTCTTACTAATTCATGGACTGAGAATAGAATAGCTCATCTGGAGGTTCAGGACTTAAAATTTTTGACATACTTCATATTTTCAACTACTTCAGCGTTTACATTCCATCCACAGTATTTTGATAGGTAGAATAACACTGATGGCATCTACTGTTTGGTTCTCGGTAACGGGACCTTTTCTGTACTATTTTAAATACATGCACACGTACATTGATTTTCACATCGTTAGTATATTCTGCATGACACCATCTTTTTGGATAATATTTAAATGCACATAAATCTAGAGATATTTATTTTAAAGGCAGGTAAACCTCAACTCGATTGAAATATTAATTATATAATGAGCACATTAATCACACCTTGAATTCTCTTCTTGGTATTGGAGTTCCTACTCTGTAATTTTATGTAAAGCCTCATGGGATTCTTAAGCTGTTGATTTAAAATTTAAAACTACGAGCAATATTATTAAGAATTTAAATTGCTTGATACTAGTCAACTAACAATCTAGACCTCCCTTGTTGCTAGAAGAATAAAATTTCTTACATGCATTAGTATTCTTTTCTGTCCCATGAGTGATGGTAACTGATTTGATATGGTATCACCTCTGTGCCCTGCTATTGGGAGAACCAACAGCCAATTGCCTTTCGTGAAACAATTTTTCAGTAAGACAAATAGAAACACACGACCAGGGAAAAATAGTTTAGAGAGCTATAAAAATTAAAATTGAGGGGGAAAAAAATGTCAAGCCCTATTGGTACACGTTACAATTCCTCCCATTATATCTTGCTGTTACAAACTGTATTTTCTTCATGGGTCTTTCCCTTGATCCCTTAACTACAGAATTTAATAGTGCTCATAGGAAAAGACAAGTCTTGTTGTCTGTAAATAATGAAAAGAATTCTTTATCTTGGAGCTTGACTCTCCAAAGCACAATTACCATGAAACTGTTAAAACTGACTCCGAGCTTAGGAAACAAAAAACAGCAATAAACTTTTGCTATCAAGATTCTGCTTTTCTCAAAGCTACTAGTTGATGCTAAATGAAATAAGTCAAACAGAGAAAGACAAATCATGTGTTATTTCACTTATTTGTAGAATCTTAAAAAAAAAAAAAAACTTAATAAACAAAATAGAAACAGATCCATAGTAGAGAACAAACTGATGGTTGCTAGAGGGGAGGGGAGTAGGGGGATGAGTGGAAAAATAAACAAACAAACAAATAAATAAAAGCTACTTGGTAAAATATAGGAAACATTCTCTGTGTGGAAAAATTCAAATGAAACTTAAAGAACTGGCACATATACTTAAAATGCATTGTCCGAAATATTCTAAATCATAACAAAATGTCAGGTAACATACTGATGATTTCTAAAGACTGACTAGATATCCTAAAATTTTTAACATACTCACAAAATAGCAACAAAGACAGCTAATATTTATTTAGTAATTATTACTTAGTAGTGAACTAAGACTTTTCATGGATTATCTCACCTCCCAATGGCAGTAAGATTATTACCATTTTGCAGGAGAGCACGCTGTTAACCACAGAGTTTAAATCGTTGCCCGAGGTACTTGGTTACTAACTACTAGAGGGCCCCACACCCAGCAGTAAGAGTCTCTTCAGAGTTTCTGTCCTCAATAGCTATACTATATCAACATCAGTGTATGCCCTTTCCCTTTCAATTATTTAATCGCATACCATCACGCCCAATTCACCAAGCGTTATCATTTAGTAACAATCGATAGCATTATTCAGATTGCTAAATGTGTTTTAATTTCAGAGTCCTAATTTAGGTGGATGCTTATCAGAGTTAGCTCCGTAGGTTTAATTACAGTAATTTATCGACACATGTTTATATAAGTGTTCATTATAGAAAAATTACTTTTACTTTTCATTTAAATTCTAATCTACCATTTTAGTACAGAAATCTTTTTTTAAAATCACCACCAATAACCCACAGAGCATGGAACACCAACTCTGTTGGCTTTGAGAATTAAATGGACTATCCAGTGGTTTAGATAAGTGAAACATGATAAAAAAAATAATAAAGTAAAAGGCCACTGCAAAACTAAGACAGCTCAGATTAACATGTTTTGACATCCTGACATGCTCCATTGCTCCCAGTTGTCTGATTGGTGGCAGAGAAAAATGCATTCATCTTTTCAAAAAAGTAGAGCTCTCTGGCTCAATGCCTGCCTGACATTTGCCTTGATAAAATGGTGTGGAAAGATAGCTATCGTCATCACATCATCATCAATACTTTAAAAAACGTTTCCTGTCAGCTGAGGGGGGAGCACATTCTCATTAATGTTCAACTAAACCGCCATTTCAAGAGGGAGTACCTTTTGAATATCTCAGCTTTTGTGGTTCAACTTTTGCTGGGGTAGTATTTCAATGTGCATTAAATAGGCAGAAGAAAAAAAAATGAGTCAACAAAGAAAACATTGAAAGCAAAAGCTGTCGCCCTATTGTGTCAGGTGTGTATGTCACAGATGTGATGATTTAGATAATAAAAAACCTGAATATTATTCACTTACATCATTAGCTTTTCCTAGAGGGCAAGGTCTCTGTGTGATTGGTTCATCTTTTTCCTTTTTTTCCCCCTACCAACACACAGCAAGAGATTTTATTAGCAAATGAAAGCATTCTCTTATTGTAAGCTTTTGAAATTTTTTTAAAAGCAAAAACTTTTATTGTTATTGCTAATACTTGCACTGATGTGTCAACTTTCTTGTTTTTATTCTTTTTTGCTTTTGTTTTGCCAATGATGCACATATGTAATAATACAAGGAAAATATATAAGAATAGTAAATATGTAATAAGATCAGGATGAAACACAAGGAAAGTAAAAAGGACTAATATAGTGCTCTTTAGTCAACCATGTTATAAATTTATATTTTACAAAGATCTAGAATCTGTATAGTTATGGGTACCAATTAATTTTTGTCAAATATGAATACACGTACATGGAATAATTATTGTACATAGAAACTGAAACATATGTTTGGAGTACAAAGTGGAAATATACACTAAAAGCCCTAAAATGTTCTTACTCATTGACAGGGTAATTCCACATTGAATAATTTATTTTAGGAAAATGGTCAGTGAGGTCGTAGAGATACCTACAAATAGGTATTTAGAGGCAAGAATGTAAAATAGCCTGAAAGCAACCTAAATGTCGAACAACAATACCTAATTAAATAAATATGATACATTTATATTAGGAACTATTATACAATCATAAATAATCTTGCTTTGGGAACCTACTTAAACATACATTTTAGTATTTTTAACCTGCATTTCAGTAGATTTAAGTAGATCTATTTAACAATATGTTAGGTAAAAACATCGGATGACAGAACTATCTTCTCCGGTATAACTCTACTTGTTTAAATATAATTCTTAAAGGCACTACATATAAAATAAATATATGTATATGTATTAATAAAGTATTCTACATGTTCTTTTAACAGCTTTGCACATTAAAATGTACCAACTATTTTTAAAAAATGGTCTCAAAAATACTATTTCGCATAGTATTTGTAGTCTAGAAGTATTAGGATTAAAAGACCAAACTTGATTTTCAAAATCAAAGAATAAAACTATTTGAATGATTTATAAGCAACTGAATTTTCTAATAAATTTAAACATAACATTTTACCTCATTTTTCTAAGACTAAAACTAACTGTCCACCCAACCAAAGACCAACTTCTCTGAAAACAGCCCCATCGTTCTCAACCTAAAAAGTTGCCCCCTCCTCATAAAAGGATGCAATGTGAGTATATGTATTTGTGACATGTTTTATATTCCTTGACACTCATCATATTTGGCTACGCTTGCAAATCCCTGATATTTTGGGGTCTTTCTAGGTGTTTTCAATCTAATTGTCCTTTTCTTCATTGTGTAAGTTATTGAACATACCCATTTCATTAAAAGAGATATTTAATTTAGGCATATACATTTTTTTTAGACATATACATTCTAAAACCAATTTTCACTAAGCATTACCTAGTATGTACTCCGACAAACCTTCTAAAAGCTTTGTAGAAAAATAATAAAATAACTGACTTTCCTCTTGCTTTCTTCATTCTAATACTGGAGAAAACCTTGGTCAAGCCATTGCTGTTGATTTAAAATTATTTAAATAGAATATAGCAGCATTTTTGTGCATGCATTCCATGTACCTAATATCATCACATCATCATTTTTCCTCTGTACTAACATAATTTCTTCATACTTATGTTATTTTTACATAGTACGCTATACAATAATTATAGTAAGTCCTCAATTTAAGTGGTCAATAGATTCTTGGAACTGTGGCAAAATGACATGTAACACAACCAAGTTTATCACAAGCTAATTGATATAAACGAGAGTTAAATTCCTAGGGCATCTCACCACCATTATCAGAAAATGACAGTGAAGGAAAGGCCCTTATTCAAGGACCTTCATTATTTGGCCTTCTTTCCTTTCTGAGATACGTGAAGGCTGGGAATAGCTTACTGTTTGTTTTCAGAGACCTTAGCACAGATACAGCTCATGGTCAGGACTTCACTATTACTTATTGAATCAACTTTGATTCATAACAAAAAATAAGCAGGGGTGGCGGGTTACCTGAGTTGGTTAGAGCGTGGTGCTGATAACACCAACGTTGCCAGTTCGATCCCTGCATGGGCCACTGTGAGATGCACCCTCCTTAAAAAAATTAAAAAATAAAAAATAAAAAAAGAGCTTAAAAAATAGCACCTTTCTTGGATGTTTTGCAACACATGTTGATTAGATACTAGAAATTTTGCCCCTAGAATTTATAATCCAAATGAGTAATATCAAACTGCATTGTATGAACATGACAAACACTAACACTAATTGATCTTCTTTTCCTATTTCCTCTCATTTCACATAGATATTCTCCACGTCGGTCCATTCTCAAGTTTGTTAATGACACTTACCGAATTTTCTGTTAGATTTTTTTTTTTTTTTTTTGGCCATTTTCACTGTCAATGCTCTTCTAGTCCACCAAAGTAGCTTAATAAATCTCCCCACTCTCTCTTCCAAGCCATTCCACATAGTTCTGAGTTAATAATTCCACAAAGCTACAACTTTGATCATGCTACTTCCTTAGTCCGAAACCTTAGAAAATTCCCCAGTCTACAGAAAAAGAAACAAAAAATCACTTTTTCACTTGCCAATGTTAAACTCTCCTTACACTCTTCCGCCAAACTACTAATGTCCATCCGTGAGCTCCATGAACCCCACATCGTTTCCAATTTAGTCTCCTTACTGCATTTTCCCCCTAGAACTTGCCCTGTGGAAAACCCACCATGCCTTTGTCCCAACCATTGCTACTTCGTTTCTAATACATGAATCCTAAGATATCCGATGGACTCTCTTTCTAGAACTCGCCCAGCTTTTGCCAGTGCTCTAACACTTCTGTTCCTTGTGCCATGTTCTAGCGTATGTGACAGTTCTTTTGTATGCCTACCTCTCCAACACAACACAAGTTCAAGGACAGTGTGCATCGTGCCACAGAAACCTCAGATATTGTCCTACCTCACAGGTAGCAGCAATCAGTTCAATTTAAATACACTTCGGGATGCACAGAGGAATTTCCTCCTCACTTCATTATGTGGGTTTACTAAAAGAAGACATTACTTGGAATATGTTGGAGGAAGAATAAAATCAGCAATTCAGGGCAACTTTATAATGAACATACTACTCGTCTTATTTTTTAAGTACACATCTAATTATACAAGTACTAGAGTTTGTCTCTTTCCTACCTGCCCTGTGGTAATAAAGCTGCAAGCAAAGATGTATTACAAACTTCTTTCAGGTACTAAAAAGGAGAATGACGTTAAGTCAAAAGTAGTCATTCCATGCAAAAAAAAAAAAGTAAGGATCTGACTTGGTAAATAGAATCATAATAGGAATATACATGTTTTAGAATAATACGCCTTCTATTCAATGACTTGGAACGTGTGTATTAGGTTGGTGCAAAAGTGATTGCAGTTTAAAAGGTTTAAAATACAGGCAAAAACCGCAATTACTTTTGCATCAACCTAATAGGTAATGGTCAGATGCATTTTACATCTATTTTTATTCCTCAGGACAATCTTTCATACTAGCACTGCAAAATTAGACACATTCTACACTGTTCTCCAATAAGAAAAGACAATTTTACAGGATTTAAGACAAAAAAAGAATTATTTCCATCCATCCCAATTATTTGAGTACTGCCACCACTCCCCATGTGAGCTGGAGATGGAGTTGATCTTTTCACTACCTCCACATGTCCCTTAGCCAGTGGCACCCCTGGCTGTCCAGACAATGGATGGCTTTCGCTGAGCAGCTCCCTATGTAAATCTCAGAATTCACTTGAACAATCTTTAGAATTAATTGTCACAGTAGGAATTACGGACTGAAGCACACACTGCTTTGCCATTTCCAAAGGAAAGCTCCTGGCGAATATTAAGAGAGATGTGGGAAAGGCGTTTTCAAGTCAAGTGATTGAAACTACCATACCTGGATTGAGAATGAGCTTTAAAACACTATTTTGTTTCCATGGGAGGAAAAAACACTCAAATTGAAATGACCCCTTATTTTTTACCATAATCACGTATATATTTATATATGTGGTGTACATATATATCATAGCTGTGATGTTTTTTTGTCTTTTAAAACTATTTTCCTTATATTATAGAACTAAAATTCTTGGATGCTCTCTGTAAACCAGTTGTATTAAATAATGTAGGAGAATCCAAAATGAAGCGAAGGTACAGCTTTTGCCCTAGAAAAGTTACATTATACCTGAAATAACACATGGTTTTAAAACATAACATTAAGTAAAATATATTGAATAGCCTGAGTGACTTTAAAGATTTCATTAGTAACTGGTTCTGTCCAGTTTGGGGTCCGGTCATGACGGAAGGAAAGACAAGGACAGGAACAGTAGGAGACAGCCTCAGAGCCTGGAAGGACATGAGCAAGAGACAGGTATCAGCATGCGAGGCGAGGGGTGATTTCTGTGAATAAACTGCCATGATAACATTCCAAAGAACATTTTAGGATGAACTAATGAAGGAATCAATGAAGAGCACTGAAGATGGGGCTGTGCACTTTAAATTTCACGTAATAAGCATTAGTGGCACTGCATGGCTTTTCAAACATGAACATTATATGTTAAAATCATGCTTAAGAACATTATGATGAAAGTACGTAGATTGAGCAACGCTCGAATTGGCCATGGAAGAGTATTGGGGGTGGCGTGCGTAGAACAGACTGGGAACAATGGGGCATGTTAGCAAGGGTTGTAGTAATCTAAATAAATGGAATCCTACCAAAATAGAATGGATTGGGGGATCAATAACTAATTAGGAAAGAAAGCTGAAAAAAGAGTATCAAACTACTGTCAAGTTTTGAAATGTAGAGTTCGGAAGGATAATAGTGATATAAATGGCAAGTTGAAAGCATGTTTTTGTTTGAGGCTGTTTATCTTATATCAATTACTTAGCAAGCATAAGTCTGCAGTAATAATTTTCTGCTTAACATATATCTCCGTCCATTTATATACAGATATATAAGGTTGTATAAATACCTAAATTCAGGATGCTTACAAAGCCTTAATAGGATGTTAAGTTGCATGATATTTATTATACTTTAGGTCTTTGTGGAAAAAGAAATGAATTAACCCAATATCTGGGAGGCAGTGAGAATAACCACAATTCAGGATTGCTTGTCTTGTGGTTAGAATCCTTGTAGATCGTCCATAAAGAGATGGCCAACCTAGCCTCTGTTGACTACATTCATACTTCAGGTTGACAACAAAGAATAGAACTCTACTCTTTGCATTCTTAATTATTAATCAAAGCCAGCAATCCACATGAAAAAGGATGGATTTTAAGGAAGATTAAATCAAAGAGTCAAAATCTATCAGTAACCTCGGGTTGTATCAGTAACCTCAGGTGTTCCTTTTTTCGTCCTACAAGATACATCTGAAATACAATTTTGTGTGTCGTGTGGATCTCAGCGAATAATTCTTCCTAGTTATATCCGCAGCTGGCAGTGAGAATGTTAGAAAAGTCCTAGGAAACTTGCTGTGATTTACGAGAGGAGAGTGGGTGAGGACATCACCCACTAACTGAGGTACATGGGAGCAATGTCCTTTCAATCGGAACATCCAGAAAAGATGGATTCCTTCTGAACTGCTAGTTTATTTCTCATCTTTTCCACTGAGTATGCCTTCTTCTCTGTTCTGGCTACCTTTGTGGCACATCTCCAGTGACTCTGTAGAACTTCATGGAATAGTGTGCCACCAACTCTAACCTGATTTGGTCCCCCACACACACACACCCCTTACTATCGTTTGTTCTGTTGTGTTTCTACTTATTATGTGCTTTTGCATGCATTTGCGTGAAGCAACAAATCTTCTTTGGAACGAGTGAATTCTACTCATAGGTAGGGCTGAGTGTTCAACCCTCAGTCAGATAATCCCGCATGACCTCACTGAAACCTTCTAACATCTCTGCAGCACATCTCTGCAGTACAGTGGTGGAGAAAAGTGAATTTCACATGAGTACAAATGCCTTAGGGAGTGGAAATATAAGTAGGAAATCCCAAAGTTCTCCTGAGAAACAGGAAAAAGAAAAAAAACACCCAACCATAGCCAAAGAAAGGTCACTGTTGTGGATAAAGTAGCAAACATCCATTGGAGATGGATGGCCCTGAATAAAGCTTCCAAAGTGGACATTTGAAGACTCTTTGCAGGTTAATTATATGATCTTATATGATGACTTTTGATTCATATTTGCTCTGGTTTAGACAGATAAATGATGATAGATAGTGAGATAAATAGATAACAAATAGAAGATTGATAGATGATGACAGATAATAGATGATTGATAGATGATGATAATACATGATAGACAGACAGACAGACAGACAGACAGATAGATTATACATAGAATCTTTGCTTTAGTCATTTTATTGATTTCCGATTTCAATCCAGTCACTCAAGACTGTCAAAAAAAACCCAATGCTCTACATCTAGAGTTTTTCTAGAGGAAAAACTAATTATTTTCTCCCCCCAAAATATCATCAACTTCAAAACTTCCCTAACTTTCCTTTTGAGTTAGTGATTTTAATCCTTGACTAGAGATACAGATGCTGCAATTTTTCTACTTTCAGAAGCTTTCACATTTGTTTGCCTTTTGTTCTGTTACTTAATAGTATTAAATTCCCTTTGTTTATGTTATAAACATAGTTGGTAGGCACAATAATTAGTTTCTGGTTCTATCGCTTATAATTATGAAACTTGGAACAAGTTACATATTTCTGTACCTGAGGTCATTCATCTATAAAAAGGGAAAAATAACAGAGTTCCTCAGAGCCAGTGTGCAGATTAAAAGAAATGCACGTAATATGTGTAAACACTGTGGTACACATTATGCTCAGTAAATGTTCACTGTCTTTTACGATAAGTACTGTGTTCAATATCATCATCCATTTTCAATTTATCTTCGGTATTTTCAGTAGAGATAGGTGAAACAGCACATTAACTCTCATGGGGAGAGAGGCAAGAAATAAAACCAAACACAAGAAGTCTCCATCTATAATTTGCCAATGTCACCATCAGATGGTGTGACAGGGACGAGTCATTGCCGCCACTCCTTACTGGTACTGGTCCAGCTTACTGATCATCCTATGGGATTCCTAGATCAAGAGGTATTTCCATTTGTGCCAGCCCTGAGACAGCAAGCTGTCCGTTATTAAACCACACATCTGGTCCCCACTGTTAATACCTGGGTGTTTGCCGTGTGTGGACAAGCTGCAAGTGTTCCCACAGGGACTTAAATATGGTTGATATGTGTTAATCCACTTTTGTCCCTGTTCCCACAGTGATTTACAAGATGGTTTAAATGTGCCCTGGTAATAACAATTCATCCTTATGCTTCTGTTCAAAGTCTAGTGCAAGAAAGCCCAGAACAAGCAGTGCTTTCTTTCTCAGCTTCACTGTGTTATGGCTTTGTATGCAAAGGCCACCTCTTACACGGTTTGCATGCTGTGAAAATTGGAAGTAATTCAACTCTAAGTACAAGGAACGCCGACACAGAGGGAGACGATTCTCACTCTTTACTTAGTTGCAGGATGCTGAGAACTCGATAACACAGCTCCTAACACAGGCCCAGGGAAGACTCTGAGCAGGAAAGGGGTCAAAGACTTGGGGACGTGCTGCCAGCCAGTGCCCGACAGGCCACCCAGGCTTGCCTAATCGGAAAATAAGTCCTAGCATGATTTTTCAGGAGGACATCCCTGAACATAAGTCCTATTGCATCTTTTAGAGCAAAACTTAATATAAGACCTGGTCTTATTTTCTGGAAAACACAGTACGACTGAGGCGCTGAATTAGTTTATACAAATGATGCATTTTTCCAAGGATATGCAGCGATTTCTCCTTCCCTTGAAATTACACCACATCTCAGATTCTCTGTAAGCGCTTGTTCTAGTTGTATCTAGTTACTGAGGAATCAAGATCCGAAATGTCTGATGCACTGTTCCGCTTCCAGATGATCAGATACAAGGAACCTACTGCCATTTCACAGTGTTTTCTTGCCTTCACAGAGCTGACATTTTTATTCATCTACTGCAAGGCGTGTACATGGTCACTGTTTGGTAGGAGAAATAGTCATCAATCATCGTGGCTCAGAATCATCCAAAACCCAGATACGGGGACAAATTATGAGGCCAAACGTCCATGAAAAAAGCTTTAAATTGGAGGGTGGTCAAGAGGTGGTTGGTTGCATAGAAGGGAACCTCAGCTCCTAAGAAACCATAGCCTTTGTTCTGTAACCCATGAGTGTGTAACTAAGAAAACCACAGTGGCATAATACATAATATTAGAAAAGCTGTCAGTATTTATGATTGTTTTAGGCAATAGAAAACAAATCATGTGACCTGGCTGGGAAGGTCAAGCTCATGATTGTTAAAAGGTGGCAGATTTCTTGGTTTCCCTGATAATTAGAATGGGCTACAATACTCATGTATAAACGTGTATTAGATATGAATACTTCATATGGATAGTATCAAATGCTGGACTGACAGCATTCTATATTTTACTTAATAGCAAGAGTAAAATCTGTGTCTAGACTCAGTCTTTATCATGTGTTTGTGCAGGAAGTTCAGTCATTTGCTCACAACTTTAAAAACTTTGCATACCAGAAAGACGTTTTGGGTCCTGCTTGTCTTATCTATTCTCCCTTGGACATACTGTCAATATGAGAAGGGCTTCCAAGTCCCCTAACTTCACTTATGGCCTATATGTCACAAATCCATGCAACCAATTTTGAATTTGGAATGAGGTTTTTGTCAATGTTCCACATGCAGCCTTTCCTTCTCACTCTGTTCTGCAAGTGATTTTCTCGTAAATCACAATTTGATCGCGGTCGTATGGTTAAGATCCTTGTGAAAAGAATTTTTTTCATGACCCATAGAAACAGAACAAAAAAAAATCCTATGTCCAGTCAAGGATTGTCAAAGAGTAAAAGTAATGGTTTTTTTAGATCCTTATTTATTTTGATTACTTTTATACAGAAAATTGTAATAAACAATTTTAAACTCAGGAAAAGCATTAGTTTAAAAACATCTTGACTGAAGGTATGTGTTCAATATTGCTCCAAAGAGGCAAAACCAATTTCAGTTTAAAGTATAAATATAGAAAGCAACTGGGTAAATTTCACTATAAAAAATATTTCTTTTGCTTCTTTTTCTAAAGGTAACTTGGGTGACATGAGTATGAGACTGGCAATATATAGATACACTAATAAAAACTGATGACCATCGATGACAAAATGGTTTATGAACATATAAAACATTTTAATAAGACCATGATTTGAAAAAGCCAATAAAAATACTGCATTCACTATTAACAACAGCAAAAAGATAAAATCATGGCCTAGCTACAGCTACATGTAATAACAAAGCATATTGTTAGTTTAATTTTTATTTTGTACCAGTAATAAAGACCAAACTATCAGTGTTGAGCCTTCATTTGTATATTTCTCATACTACCACTAAAACCTCTTTTTTGCAGAAGTTGAGTTATATTATTAACAGAGAAAGAAAAAGGGATGTTAACAATTTTGATAAAACAAATCAGCTGAAATCATGTTCTCGGTCATTCATCTGGGAGTACGTTTTTGTACCCATCCTCAAGACTACTTGAAGCTGCACTGGAAAAATTGGTTACTAGAAAGTTTAATCTCCTTACAATGCCACATACCTTATATGGAAAATGAAATTACTTTCCAACTTCCCTTATCCAAGACATTATGTGTAGAGGTACTGTGAGATAAAAGTGTAATATTCACAGAAGAGGTGTTATTAATACATAACCATATACAGAAAGTGGATATATGAGAGTGGTAGATGGAATCAATCTTTAAAAGTAAACTCTAAAGAATTTGAAAAGCCACATTTCAATTTTATTTACAAGAGCAGATCAAAAGAAAGGAATCATAGATATTTTTACATAAAATATTAATGCTTGAATTCTTGGTAACTATTGAAAAACAGTAATTATTGATGCACTTTTCTGTTTTATATATATAGATACATATCTCTCTATATATATACATATATAGATATATGTACCATGTTTCCCCAAAAATAAGTGATTTTCTTATTGACCTAGCTGGACAATCAGCTCTAATGCATCTTTTGGAGCAAAGATTAATATAAGACCCAGTCTTATTTTACTATAATATATGACTGGGTCTAATATAATATAATATAATGTAATAATATAATACCTGGTCTTATTTTACTATAAGACCCATCTTATATAATATAAAACCGGGTCCTTATAATATAATATAATACAATATAATATGATATAATATAATATAACACCGGGTCTTATATTAATTTTTGCTCCAAAGACGCATTAGAGCTGATTGTCTGGCTAGGTCTTATTTTCGGGGAAACAGGGTGTGCACGTGTGCGCACACAAATCAGGGGTACCAAAAAAATGTGTACAAGTGGACACTTTGGTCAACGTTGCTCAAGCAGTAGTTCACCGTAATCAGAAATGTCTGGAAGCTGATGGTAACCACTTCAAGCACGTCTTGTAATTGCAGAAATCAAACATAACTTGTATTCATCTTTTGTTATTGGTACGTATTGAGTATTTCAACCTTAATACAGTTTTCCTTTCTTAAAATGTGTATACATTTTTTTGGTGCTGTCTCTCTCTCTGTCTCTCTGTCTCTCTGTCTCTCTGTCTCTCTCTCTCTCTCTCTCTCTCTCTCTATATATATATATATATATATATTTATTTATGTATACACACACACACACATATATATACACACACACACACATTCACACACATATATGATCATTTTTTGCACTATTACTTCCATAGCAGGTAAATTTTTATTGCGTGATTTATGGAGATTTCCTGTGACGTAACAGACAGTGCTAAGAAGCACAGCATTGTCTGGGTTCTCTAATAATAAATGCTTAAATTATTTTTATAGCTACTGCACATGCATGGTCGATCCCACTATATAATTAAACAATAATAATAACACTTCATTCTTTTTAACAACACTTAAAATATTGTTTATTAGTTTCAGGTGTAGAAAACAACATAATGATTAGACATTTACACCCCTCACAAAGTGATAATCCCAAGTCTGGTACCCCTGACGTCATATATAGCTGTTATAATACTGTTAACCATATTCCCTGTGCTGTACTGTATGTACCTCCTGTGCGTGTGTGTGTGTGTGTGTGTGTGTGTGTGTGTGTGTGTGTAATTATAGTTGACATTCACTATTATTTTATATCAGTTTCAGGTGTACAACACAGTGGTTAGGCATTTATACAATCTATGAAGTGATTTGTCCGATTAAGTTCAGTACCCATCGGACACCCTACATAGTCTTTACAACACTATTAACTATATTCCCCGTACTGTACTTTATATCCCCCTGACTATTTTGTGACAACCAATTTGTACTTAGTAATCCCTTCACCTTCTCCTCCATCCCCCAACCGCTCTCATCTATCCACCATCCATTAGTTCTCTGCATCTATGAGTCTATTTTTGTCTTGTTTACCTGTTTATTCTGTTCCTTAGATTCCACATATATGTGCTATCATATGGTATTTGTCTTTCTCCATCTGGCTTATTTCACTTAGCATAGTATTCTCTAGGTCCATCCATGTTGTTGCAAATAATAAGATTTCATTCTTTTTATGGCTGAGTAATACTCCATTGTACAAATATATCATAATTTATTCATCCAGTCATCTGTTGATGGGCATTTCAGTTATTGTGAATAGCAATACACAATATTGTGAAGAACACTGCAGTAAACATAGGGGTACATATATTTTTTCAAGTTAGTGTTTTGGATTTCTTTAGATAAGTACCCAGGAGTGGAATTACTGGGTCATAAGGTAGTTCTATTTTTAATTTTTTTGAGGACCTCCATACTGTTTTCCATAGTGGCTGCACCACTTTGCAATCCCACTAACAGTTCCCGAGGGTTCCCTTTTCTCCACATCCTTGCCTTGGTGTTTGTTAATTTATTGATGTGGGTCATTCTGACAGGTGTGAGGTGATATCTCATGGTGGTTTTAGTTGCATTTGTCTAATGATTAGTGATGTTGAGCATCTTTTCATGTCTATTGCAATCTGTATGTCCTCTTTGGGGAAATATCTATTCAGGTCCTTTGCCCATTTTTTAATTGAATTGTAACATTAAAATATTTTAAAAGTGTATTTACTGATCTGAGCTCACAAACTTAGAATAAGTACTTTACATTAAATAGCTACTTTTCAAAATAATATGAAATTTATTAAGAGAGATAAAATTGGTAAATTATGTAAATATATCATCTGCCAATCCAAAACCCATTCCCCCAATTTAATTTGGTTATATACGTTAATATATTTGCTTTGTACAGTATCTAAATTTACACATACTCCAAAGCTATCCAAACATTTCTCCCATTTTATAAACACCTTTTAAACCATTAACTGATTGAATCGTACTCTTTGTTCAGATCCTTTTACGTTTTCAATTACTACAATGCATTAGGTGACTTTCCTGCATTACTTTTAAATACCGTCTACAAAACCTGAAAGATACATTTAAAATTAATGGAGTCGAAACAACGAAACAGATATTTGAAAACCAGAATGGTGTTCGTTAAATAAATGGCCTAGTCCTGCATGACTACAGCTGAGAACTGTCCATTAACAGTAATTTATCCACATTGTGATAATTTATCCACATCAAGTGCATTGTGTTCCAAACTTTAAAATTAGTAAGTCATGATCAAGGTTAAGAAAGGCTTATTCTAACTGTATGAAGGCATTTAAAGCCTGACATTTACTAATCTTTAACTTTGGAGAATATTCTAAATCTTTATTGTTTTATGAATCTTGGAAATATTAAAACAAAAAACAGTGGATTGTAACACTAGAACCATTCTACATATTACAGAATGGCGGCCATATAAAACCAGTTAAATTCAGTCTCTAGTCCTACTAGTTTCTATAGTAGAGTAACTGTGAAGATACTAGGTATTCTAAATAGTAGATTCCAAATATATTGACGACTTTGCTTCCTCTGTAATATAGTGACCTTAGCTACTTTATTTTCAAGCGGACCTGATTGTCCGACCTACAAATAGTGCCTGACAGACACGCTCAAGTGGAAATTCTGCAAGGACATCATCATAACATAAACAATACTGTTTTTTGTTGACCTGGGGGGCAATTCACCTCTAATTCTGTCTGCAAACACCTCCTGAGCAAGCACTGTTTCATATTCTTTCCTGCAGCCTTCCTAAAACCTAACTTAATAAGGCCCAGAATGCAGCATGCGTTCAAGTATTAGCTAAAGGGACAAACGGCCATTACAGAAATATGATATGATACAGACCATTTGAATTAGCTGTGTGGGTTACTCAGGATGCCAAAGAAATAAACGTGCATCATATACACAACAGACATCCCCAAGGCATAAATGTTGTTGTCATTTTAGCAGCTCTCAGACTTATTTCATGGCTCCCAGAACTCATGTCATTCATCAGCTCAATTACCTGCATGACTGTGGCTAAGTCTTCCCTTGGCCTACTCAGCAAAGCAGAATGCAAATGAGAAGTACTTACATAAGATGTGTTATATATGTATATATGTATATATATATGTGTGTGTGTATATATATACATATACATATATATGTATACATATATATATGTATATATAGTACAGACACATTATATGTATTTCATATAGAACATAGTATTACTACATATACATCATATATACAGTGATGCCCACCTAACTACAGGGAGATGTTCTAACAAATGGATTGTTAAGTGATGTCGTTGTTGTGCGAGCATCATAGAGTCACGTCCATACACCTAGATGGCCCAGCCTGCTGCACAGCCAGGCCGAATGGTACACCCGTGCTCCTGGGCTATGAGCCTGGACAGCACGTTCCTACACAAAACACAAGACTAAATCAAGCACAAGAGCAAATGATGCAATCAAGTGAGGCGTAAATACAAGATGCATGAGGCTGCTGTCCAATGTCATGCGGCGTACTATTCTATAGCAAACTTTCCTTTTTAAGTATACTCTAAAATAATGATAAAAAGTACAGTTTAGGAAATACATACAGCAGTAACATATTACCGAGTATTACGGACGGTACCTAATTGTGTGTGCTGTACTTTTGTACAACTGGCAGTACAGTAGGTGTGTTTACACTAGCATCACCGTACGCACATGAGTAAAGCATTGCACGATGGCATTCTGACAGCTACGTCACTAGGCGATAGGAATTTTTCAGCTCCATTATCTTACTGTAGTATATGTGGTCCATGGGTGACGCATTATTTGACACATGACGATACACATATATATTACATGTACATTACGTGTGTCTGTTTCCCTACCAAAAGGTGGTACCATGTAAATTTAAGTGAACTTTCCAAGGTTAGTTCACAGAAAACTATGCTGTGTTGTGTAGACCCACCAATGTTCCCTCTTTAACAACACCCTTCACGCATCGATCAGACTCCTCACTCATTTCCACGTGCCAATCGACCATGCCCTGATTTTAAAATTCTTTCAATGAAGAGCGAGGTGGAAGGTGTCCACTTTCCCATCATATAATCCCCCTGTCATTTCTACAATGTGACTCTAGACCAAGATGATACCCACTTTGGTTCAAATTTCCCCCAGAAGGAGACTTTGCGAAAGATTGCAGTGTAAGTGGTTTATTTGGGAAATGATCCAGAAAATACCAATAGGGCAAATGGTGGGAAGGAAGACAACAAAGCTGGCAGTATCAAGCCAGTTACCACTGTGGGCAACTGGAGTTCAGTCCTACTGGACAGAGTGTACAACATGCTTCAGAATTACCCGGGTCAAGGAGGCAGGAAGCTAAGGTCCTAATCTAACAAATCCCGGCTTAGTGGTACTTCTGGCTCGTTCGCCAAGCAGGCCTGTGTGCTGTTGAGGCCAGAAGATCAAAATAGAACCAAAAACCCAAAAGACCGCGGGCATTGGGTGTTCACAGAAAGTAGCCTGAAGTATGTGGGCAGAGCTCCAACTATATCTGTTGGCGGACACTGTCTGTGTATTGCTCTAGGAAAGAGCGCGTCCTCCTTACTCTGCAGGAACTGAGGCCACGGCGATAAGAAGCAGAATAAGATGGCCCCTCAGACTTCACCGCAAAGAGGAATTGGTGACCGTATCAACGACCAAAGAGATGGCTCTACTTACTGCGTATGAATTCAGGATGCTGAAGGAAAACAAAAAAGAATTGCAGACTGCAAATTACAAGTGAAGACGGCAGCTAACATTTAATGAGCACCTAAACGAGGCTCGATGCTGTAAAATTAGTCTCATACATTCAAATTAATTAAGTGGAAAGGATGAGCTTCTTGAGGAATTTGAGTCACAAAGAACTGAACCCAAGTGTCATCTTTACATTTATGAAATATATTAGAAAGCGAAGTATTAAATTTCCCAGAAACTTAGTTTCCTTGTCCTTAAAATAATTACCTACTCTTCAGGGAGTATCTGAAGATGGACTGTGATAACATATAGCATAGGTTCACATATGCATATCTGTGTGTATATACACACATGCATATACATAACATTTGCATAGTTAATAGAGTACTAGCCACTACTTAGTGCCAATAACTTAGTCTTGTCCCTTACGGAACTAAGATTACTGAATCTCATAATGGTGGAAATTACTTGCCCAAGGCCACTCAACTCGTGAAGGAATAAGCAGAGGGTTGAAGCCTGGGTCCAAGGCTTCAATCAAAGGGCATTAATATCTGATTAGTATTAATCAAAGGGTCTTGTCTTCAAAGATGGACAACAGATGGAACCAAAACTAATTATTAAGTTTCCATGCAGCCGCAAAATTAGTCAAAACTTGAAGACTAGATGAACAGTTTTTCCCATGTTTAGTACTTTATTTTAATAGTAAATATGGCCTAATGTTTAAGTTAAAGTTGGGCTAGCATAAACTTTTATTGTCATAGATATTGTAAACAAATGTACAAAACTTTGGTTTAAATATAGCAGTGATTCATTTAGGTGACATTCAACCAACGTAAATTCTTAATTACTGACATATACCTGCAGCATCCTTTGAAAAATGGGAGCAACCACATGCACAAGTTAATATCTTGGGTACGATATTAAAAAACAAGGCTACCCCACAAAGTTCAAAATATGTCTCCCATGTATTCAGCCCATCTCACACTTTCTGCACAGAATAGAGAATTTCTGTTCTATGTCGTGATCCTAAAGCTCTGAAGTCGAAAATATAGATTCAATCACTAGTGACAGTTTATCCCAATGTCAATGAGTGTTGCAAATTTGTTTAAATATTCTTTTCTTTATCTTCAGTCAGCTAGAACACCTTCCTTTCCAACATACTGGTAAATTGGCATTTGCTCTTTTAATTTTTTATCAATACGTATGTTTTTGCCTGAGAAGAAGAGATTGGGTTGAAATATGATCCTCTACAAAACATCCACACCCCTTTAAATTACTGATCTGAGACCAAAGAAGAATTCGATCACTCATGCGCGCGGTAAAATTCCATGTGTGTAGGAATAGAAGTTTGCATTGGGTGCTGAGATGATGAGACAAGAAGGAAGGGATTTCCCAGTGGTGAATGGAGAGGTTCTGAAATCAGACCAAGAATGGATCTTTTATGTAATTATATTAGAACATCAATAGCAAAGTGAACTTCAAGGAAGCATTTCAAAGCCTAGTTAGCATATTAAAAAAAAAAAAAAAAAAAAACAAGGCAATGTGGCATGCAATACGTGAAATGACTATTCCAGAAAATACCAAATGTGCTTTTTAAATAATGAGAGAGAGAGATCCGGAGGCATTTCAGAAGTTTAGGCAAAGCTGTGATGCTATAGGAAATCCACATGAGCAATGTTTTGCGAATAATAAATATTCTAGGTTTGAAACTTAGTTTTAATTTTACAACATGCATACTCTTTAGGTTAGAAATACATTAATTATGAAAAGGTGGGATCGTGCCATACAAATGTCGTTATTAATAATAGTTACCTGTTCAAAGTGAGAATTGTCAATGGCAAATGTTGTCATTTTCATTGACTACCTGTTACATATTTAAACCAAATGTCTACCTGCAACTCCAAATGTTTAAAGAGTATGAAATGCCCAGGGACAGGTGGACACCTGATCGGGGAACACTGGCAAGGAGTAAGTCCCTGGGTGCAGGAGATTTCAAGTTTCTAATCTGCTTTTTCCAGCAACTTGAACACATTTTTGAATTTGATAACCAACACCTAAGGGGGGAAACTGGCCCCGATATCGCGTGCTTTTGGATGTATTATACCTCTAATACCAGCCTTATACACGTCCTAGGGAAGCACAGAAAGACAAAAGAATAAGCCCTAGACACACGCAGTAAATCCAAGGCAGGGATGAGAAAGTGAAAAGAAAAGGGTTCCTTGTCTACAGCAATGGCTCTGGAGTCAAAATGGAGAGACATATCCGAGTCCCTTTACTCCCTCCCCCAGCCTCGGGCTCCCTTTTCCTCCTCTCCCTCCTTTCCCCCCCTAAGCTCCCACCTGGGTCTCCTTCTCAGCCTATTCGGGGAACAGCCCCGCGTCACACCACTCACCTGTCGTCGTTCTGCCATCCTTGGTCCCCTAGCAGCAAATCCCGAAACCTGTACCTGGGAGGCAGAGGGGGCACTTCGCTCTCCAAATCAACCATCCTTCCTCAAAGAGTGGGAAACACGAAACAAATGGAGGAGAGGAGGGAGGCGGAAAGAAAATATTGCAGAGCTGAGGGAGAGGACGGATAACATGCAGTGGCCGGGAGAGGGACAGCAGAAGGGGGAGGGGGTCTGCTTTGCGCCGGAAGCCGAGGCTGGAAGGGGGCTGGCTCCTCTCTCCTGAGGGTGTGATGGGGATGATGCAAACCCAGCCCAGGAGCAAAAGTCTGGCTCCCACAAGAATCTACGCTGCCAAGGAACCGCCCCCAGGCTCAGCACCGCCTCTGGTCCCCAGGACTCGGGGGAGACGGGAATGCAAAAGTTACTTCCCCGGAAAAAAAAACGCGCGGTGCCTGGAAAGAGGGGACTGTGTGGGAGTGTGTGCGGCCTGATGCTGGAGCGCTCCCCGAAAAGGTAGCAGGTCCCTTGGGCAGGCGGACACCCGGCACAGCCCAGGAGGCGCGAGGGGCCGTGGGTCTGGGTCACGACCACCCCACCCGGGCTGTCCCTGCAGGCGCCCTCGGAGCTGCGCTGGAGGCCCAGCCAATGAGACGCCCCCTCATTTGCATAACACGGTGACGGCAAAGAGGTGCCTTGGGGACGACCAGTGGGGCAGCGCTTAGTTAGCGGATTCCCGGGCTCCAGACCTTTGGCTGGGCTGCAAAGGCATGTGGGGGGTCACAGGATGCTCGGAGCGTCCAAGGTCCTCCAATCCCCTTGGCTTTGCGCGCCTGCAGCTGGGTAGACGGGCTGAAAAATGCACGTTCCTGCAGAGGGAATCCCCACTCCAGCCCCAGGAAAGTCCTTTGTATTTTCTTACAGTCTGCAAGAAAGGAGGTGTTTCCCTGGTCCTGGAAAGGAAGGAAGGGCCTCTTTATGCAGCCGAGTGGCTGGGAAAGCGCACCGAAGTGCGTGGGAGGGCTGTCCACCGGTCCCTTACTGTTGGGGCGACTCAGCGCTATGGGCTTGCAGGTGGCAACCTTCCAATGCCCCCATTCCTAGTCCACAGGGTCAGAGGAGGAAGTGAACCCCAGCTCCCTCAGCTGCTGTTCGGTGCCAGCTGCTGCTTACGTGCACCTTGCTGTAGATGCACAAGCCCTAATGCCATCTGCACCTACTGTCCTCCCACCGAGAACTGCCTCCATCAGGGTAGACACAGACACTGACTATATCCCACCTGAGACACCCACCTGAGGGTACACGGAAACCTTTGTCATTGCACAGGCCCATAGGAATCTGCAAAGGAGCAGGCTTATCAACGAGTGACACTGTGAAACACAGTCATGAAACAACATACAAAGAGATTTGGAAGTACCTGAGATACACTTTTTCCCAGAGGGGTCAAGAAAGATGCTGATTGAACGTGAACTAAGGCTTCTCAACTCGTGTGCACCCTACTTGAGTGAAAGGAAGAAAGCAGAGAAGCAAACAGAGAATAGCGTGAGTAGAAGCAAAGTGATTTTAGAATATGTTCGGTCCGGAGACACTGATGAGTTTGATATGATTACTTCTTAGTGAGGTCAGATGGTGGAAGGTTTATACAGAAAGTTGGAACTGCAAGAAGAAAATAGCAAGAAGGTAATATCAGATAAAACAGGATAAGCATCACAGTGGAAAGACCAGTCAGACCCCATGTATCTCTCTTCAGAACTCTACCCTCTCTTCCTGACTCACCTCAGATGTGTAACACGTCCTCTGCTAGATTTCCTTGTTTTTCCAGCTACTTATGACGCCTTCTTCCTTTGAACACTTCATACCTCTTGAGAGTGTTTTGCTTGTAGTGTTTATTGTGTTCTGGCCTGCTGTATGATTAAATGCATTTTTCTGACATCTTACCCTCCAGCCTCCCTGTGACTTATATTCCTAGCACAGCTATCTTCAAAATAGCAAAATCTCAACAGATGTTGAGATGCATTGAACTGCATTAAAAGCTTTTAAACTAGGAAATTAATTTTTTTCCACACTTGCTCTAGCTCCAGAGTTACGTAATTGTTTCTTTGGCATGAACTTTTGGAATCAGTTTGCCAAATGAGAAAGTTACTACACTGCATTGTTAGTTTGAGGAGCAGGGGAAGAGAGAATATTTGGATTGTGTTTTAGACCTTATCATCCGCTGTTAAGGTAGCTTCTATGAAGTCTACCTTTTTAATGTTGTAGGTTAATATTCATATTTTTATCTATATTATTATACTCTGCCTTATTTATATCATTATAGTCTGCATTTATATTATTATAGTCTGCCTTTACATAGATGGCAGAAATCTGAAGTATTTGCGTATCAGTAACAGACTCAGAAGCAAGGCACTTCCAAAAAAATAGCTGTTGAGAGTTAGACTCCGTGGTACTGGAGATGAGAGACGAAAGCTGCATTTTACTTAGAAGAAAGCAGCGTACCCTTATTTTATACTTTTGTGGCAATCTAATTATTTGTCCTCCACGTACCCCAATAACAATTTCGGAGGGAGTAAGTATGCCTAAAAGAAAAAAAAATAAATAAATGGTAACCTGCTCAGCTAATCGTGTCACAGCACAGCTGTTAATGACACAAATGGGACAAAGTACCTGAACGTGACCAGCCAAGGTGGTTGGACTCAACTGCCTCAGCGACACACTGATGTGTGTATGCCTTACAAGTTTTGTCAAAGTGGAAACTAACCTTCCAAATTTAAGAAAATTAAAAGAACAATGCAATATATGTAAGGAATGCTATCCTGCCGTTCTTAAAATATACCAATTTTTAGGCAATGGAACTTAAATTTATAATTGGAATTTCCTTTTTTCACCTTTATGTGTTCTCTGGGCAGCCTTTTTATTTTTTGTCATTCATTTTTACTTTCCATCCTCCCACCTGTCTTTCTACACTACATTTTTATTCTTTTTTTTTTTTTTTTCATGTCGTGTCATGTCATTTCCTGCTGTTAAAATACATTTTCCTCTTTCGCTCTTTTTATCTTGGTTTCCTTTTTTTCACTGAGCTCTTTTAATCTCCTGTTTCATATACTCTTTTTCTCTGTGTGTGTGAAAGCTTTCCTGCTACTATAGCGTGAGATTCAATTTTTAGAAACAGTGTTAAACTTCGTTCTGTACATTATAGTTTTACACCTTTATCCCTGGTGTTCTTCAGTCCCTTTATCAACAACTAGTGGAGATCAAAGCAGTAAACTAGTTTGTTCCCATTTTACCCAAAGAAAGTCACCCCAAATTTTCTGAATTATGCTGTTGGAGTAGAAAGTGTCAAAAATGAGGGTTAGGGAGAAGACTGGTGTCCTAATTTAAGAAATAGGAAAGAATTAACTTAATAAAAACAGCTTTCTATGTCAGGCTATGCACCTCATAGACCCTTCATGTGTATAGGCAGACAAACCCAGGACAATCCACATTCATTCAGAAAACATCAGTAAGCTACAAAACAACACTGCAGTGTGTGGGAGGCATGCGGTCAATTATATTTTAACAGAGATTCATTAAGTAGTGACAATGAGTTGAATATCTCATCATCTAATGGGAGAGAGAGAGTACATGTGGGAGACAGATGCTCCAGGATTCACACTAGGATGTGATAAATCACACTAGCCATTAGCACTCTCTGCTATGGTGCTGAGGAACACATACAGACATCTAATTCTGGTTTTGAGAAATCAGGGAAGGCTTCCTGGAGGAGCTGAACTCTACCTTGAAAAATGAAAAATGTGAGTGAGTAAGGTGGAGGCAGAAGCAGCAGCAAGTATCCACATACAAATAATAGCTAAAAGAAGTCAATCACAGATCCCCGCAAATTCAAAAGGATCATGTTGTTTGAGCTCAAGGTGTGTATTTCGGTGAGGGAGGGCCAGGAAGGGAGGGATAAAAATCAACAGGAACATTGGTAGCCAGGAGCTGCCTTCATTTATTAAGAACCACGTCTGGAGAGGTCCATGCCAAACACGTTTTGAGTTTTAACTTGAAGACCGTGAAGACTCTTTTGAGGATTGAGCCCAGTTACTCTTTGGAAAGATCACCATGGTAGCAGTGTAGGTGATTGACTGGTGGGGAGGGCAAGAACGGAAGAAGGGAGACCGCTTATGAGCTATTTAGTATCGCGGGTGAGACGTGCCATTTGTCTGACATGAGGCAGGGGACGCAGTGCAGATGGAAAGTAAAGGACAAATTTATGGGAACTTAAGAAGACAGTGTCGACCAGACTTAGTAACAGAGAGTGTGAAAGTTAACGGAGAGTGAAGAAGCAATGGTCCTTCCTAGGCTTCTGGCATGAGTACGTCGGTGAAGAATGTTACTGTTGGGTGAGATGGGAATACAGACGTAGGTTTAAGTGAGAAAATGATTTCACTTTGAGCCATCTGCAAAAGTTCAAATGGAGAAGGCCAGAGGTTTGAATCTTTGCGTCGGAATGTCAGAAGCAAATTCTGGTCCAGACTTATAAAATTGGGAAGTATCGATATAGAGAAGGCTGTGGAAACTGAGGAAGGACCGGTGTCCCTGGCTCTCAGTGCAGTGCGAGAAGAGGAGGCAGAGAGCAAACCATACAGGAGCCTGGGGAGAAGGGATGTATTAGGGACTTGGGGGCAAAGCCTGAAGGGAACCGGAACTTCTCCTGCCAGAGTAAAGACAGGTGTTCTTCTCTTCTTGACTAGTTTTCTCCTGTGACCCTTGATTCAAGCCAAAATAGATTCTATCTACTCAAAGAAAAATGTAACAAAATCTGCCCTATATCCTAAGCGTGTCCAGCTGCCTGAGCAAAATCAGTCTTATTTCAGCAACACTGAAAAGAGGACACAGTAAAGAGAAAATGAAAAAGCAGAATATCCCATACGGTTCCCCAAATCCACCTGAAAGGCACAGGTAGATAGTCTAAGGGAGGAAGGCTGTTGGGGGATGGATGAAGACATTCCAATGATTAGCATGACTTACTCAACAGGTCTAGTGTGTTTGTCACTCTGACAATAAAACTGGTCTGAGGGGTGAAATGCACATACAAACCTTACAATGGAAACCTGTCAGAGACAAGTAACATTTTATCACGTTAATAGTAACATCCTCTATCTCCTTGCGGCTTCTTCTCACTTCGCATAGCTCTCTCCAAATGCACGTCTCGTTCAGCATCGTTCTTAATGATAACCCATATCTCCCTTTATCAGCTTCTAAACTCTCTTCATTTGAATTTTTGAGGGAGAACACAGTGTCTAAGGAAGAATTACTTAGTGTCGAGTATGATTCAATAACTTTGAAGCATGTTCTCCTCCCATAACCCAGGAACCACTGCTATGTCACTCTTCTACCTACAAAACTATATATATATATATAACATATATATTTTTGAGGGAAAATCTCCAGCAGTTTTGGAAAACTCCAGCTTTTTCTTGGGTCTTCCCATTCTTAGGTTTCTTGTGTCCCAAATCCTGCTCACTGGTGGCCTGGAGGATGCTCCCTGTTCATGACCATCCCTGCACCTTGACCCTTCTCATCGCCAAACCTCCTAATGAGTACTGGTGACAACCACCATTTGGCCTTTTTCACAATGGTTGTCAGTTGGTAGCTAATCCATAAACGTGTAGCAAGTGAGTGGGAAGTGGTGGGTGGATCAGGTCAGATCTGTGAAGATGTTGAAGCATAAGAACGTACAAATGATAAAAGATGAATAGCCGCAGTATAACTAGTACGCGCTAGATAGTACGTCAGGAGATTTACAGTCATTTTGAATAATAACATTGTCAAAATTTAAAGGCTGAGACAACTCAGGCTCAAGTGATGCCACACAGCTACAAGGTGCGAAGCCGAGATTCGAAACCTTGATGTTCTGACCCCAAAGGATAGGCTCTTCCCCAAATATCTGAGAAAGAAGGTTTATGGTCAATAAGTGGTAGACAGATTTATGTTTACTGATTGGAAATGTACTTGATAAAATGAAATTATAAAATTGCCGTGTCAATATCCTAGCAATCCACTAAGCTCCGGCCTCGGTTACCTTCATTCCCACCTGTAGGACTTCTCATCACTTGTTTCTTCCCCTGAAGTCTCCCTTCTGACTCCAGCAACCTCATGACTTCATCAGAGAAGACTTTCCTAGTCACCCAACACAAAGACGCCACCTAGTCAGTCTGTCACATCAAATTGTCACAGCACCCATTTTAATTGTCTTTTAAATACATTTATCACTGTCTCCTTTGCCATAGTAACTTCTTTGCTTGTTTTTTCCCTGCTCCACTCCCACTACGGTACTAACTTCCAATGGTCAAGGGCTTTGTCAATCTTGTCAGTATGCAGAGCAATGTCTGGTGGAGATTGTGGACTCAAAAACAACATTTGCTGCATGATAGAAACGGAGAAAGGAAAGTAAGAAGTGGGAAAGACAGGAAAAAAAGATTTGTTCAAATAATTCCCTAGATTTTTCAGCTGCAAGATGGGAAGATTGCATTGCACAGAGAGACATTATTTTTCAATGTGTGTATACGCATCATATGCATGGATGCAAATTTAAATAGCATTTTGTTAGGGCCTTACGTTCAGGGGTGCCCCATCGTCACACACAGGGTTGGATTTGAGAAATAGAGTAATGCTTGCAAATAGAAAAAAATGTATGGGGTATGGTTGTAGCAATTGAAATGGTTTTACTTGCATCGAACTATTGTCATTAATTTTTATTAATTCTTCTTTAGAAATTTAATTTACCAGGAAGAAAACTTTAGGTGATTTCAGTATTATTGCTATCATGTATTAGCAACTCATAATGTACTCTCACAATCTGCCCATTCCAGACTCATTCGTTTAAAATGTGTAACAACTTGACAGTATTTTCTATTAACAGAATAGATGCTCTTCTCAATTTGAAGATGATTAAACAGAGGCAACAGAAAGCTAAAATAAATTACTCAGTAGCCATTCCAGCAAGAAGGATATGAAAGTCCGATTTCCCTGATTATCATGCATTGTCCCCAGGCTACAAGCTAACAGCTTTCATTGCAAATAGCATGGTGGTATAAATACAACCCATCACAACAAAATGAAGACATTAGAAAAATCTCACACTTTTTTTTTATACATAGTAGTGTTGGATACATTGCAGTCACTGGTGTGGATGAATGCGTAAGCTCCTTGACATTCATATATTATTTTTACCTATAAAGTTACATTGTAAATATTAATTCTATTACCTTTCTATATCAAATCTGGATTTTAATTTCTTCTCTGATAGGTCTCCACTTCAAGGTATTAAATGGTAGCTCTGTGTCCATTCCCATCTTCATTTGTACAGTTCGAGTGTACAGATTATTAAAAATTGGAGTGTTTACTGTACATTGTTTGACTGCCATCTGTAAAAACAAGAATAAAAGAGAAAAATACAAGTAAGGTACTAATACTCGTGATAAGATGTTGAGCATTCATCCTTCGGGATTGAGAAAAGGGGGGAAGTCAGTAACACAGCTAAAAGCAGCAACTTAGTGAAACATTCTGAAGTCAGTCTTCAGGAAAAGAACAAAATTATAGAAAATGCGATGTATCTCTGAAGCAAGAGCTAGATCGTTGCAGACGCTGATATCTAAAAGTGCTATATCATTAGTGATTTCACCTTTTTTTGCTGTTTGAAATTGGTCTCCTTTATTTGGCATGTACATCTGTTATTTGAAAGTAGTGAGTCAGCATCTATCTCATTTCAATGTAAATGTTACTTGTGGAGTACAAAAGTTGTATCCTATCTCTGACACACACACACACACACACACACACACACACACACACACACACAGTCTTACTAAATCCTTTGCTGCTCTTCCGTCATGTAGGCTCTAAATTCCAGGAGCGGACATAGTTTGGCCTAAAATTCTCCCTTATGTTTTGCCCCGCCCAACACCTGGTTCCATCACCCCGACCCCAGCCAACTCGTCCAAGTACCTAAAAAGTAATTTCTTTGGTGACCAAGTATACAAGTTTTGAACATGGACTGCTTGCATTTAAATCCTGACACTGACATTTATTACCTGCTTGACCTTGGACCATTTTTGCTCACTATGCTTTGGTTCCCCCATCTGCAAAATGGAATAATTACGATGCTTATTTTGTGATGATCGAATACAGTAATACAACTAAATATTTTAGAACAGTATTCGCTGCATAGTTTGCTATTGTTATGACATGTGTTTTTCAAAATGTAGGCACCCACATTTTTAGAAGTCTTTTTCTTAATATAAACATGTTTTTGCTCTTTAGCAACTAATGAATTTAATTATGCGTTTCGAATTTCACACAACTGGTTGAACAGCTTTGATTACCTATTAAGAGGTAAACTAAAGTATGCACCCTCAGAGTAATTGAGACAAACAAATGGACTAAAGTTAAAAAGAAAAAAAAAATATCTGGCTTCTTGGTGATTCTTCTGAACTCCCATGGAAAGAATAAAGATGGATAATCAGAAAAATATTTTAAATCTTCTCCAGGTAGAAGCCAGATCATGTAGACAGTTAAAATAAAAACAAATATCTTGAATTATATTCACATGCAAAGCAGAACAAATGATGCGGCATGTTGAATTCAGACCAAGATAAATGTACACTACAGACCTAAATGAGAAATGCAATCCTTGCACTGGGTCCACACAAACTCTGCCATTACAGAAAATAAGGATATGGTGAAAAGCAATCTGGAAATGTCAGGGCCAAATCAATAATTCAGAAGAAAGTTCCCCGCCTCCTACTCAAATATCAATACAAAACCTATTGAAATACGGATTAGTATGCAGAAATATATGACATTGAAATATATGAGGACTATCATTTTTGACAAGGCATTCACCCAGATTTAGGACACACAAGTAACTCTAATTTGTCCTTTGCACTTTTGTTTCCTCTCTTTGTGCCTACAAGCCTACGAGCTCACTTGGATTTCAGGCCTGGACAAATCATCAAATTGCATGATTTGGTACAGAAAAGCTGAATGCCCTTAGATGTTAATGACCTAACAGCTAAAAATGAGTTTTTCCACTAATTTCCAGAATCATTAATAGATTATGTTCCTAGGTGTTAACTACCAAATTCTCAAAGGCCCCAGTTTCTCTATGATTTATCTGTTTTGCTCAGGCAACCCTTCACAAATAATTTATCCACAGTTTAATTACACTAGGACACCGGTCACATGGGACCAAGGTTGTAAATCGAGTAGTTTGGTTTTTTAATTTCCCACCAATTGTTTCTTCTTTCTCAGTTTTCTTTACTGCTGAAATCTCTTGCTCCCTGATAAACCCAATCACAGATGATGGAGTCATTCCAAGTTCCTAGGTGGGGCCCCACGGCTTAGGAAGCGCAAACTTGAAGCAAGGTCATCTGTGCAAGAGTCATGTGAGACCTAAGGAGTAGGAAAGAATCAAATAGGAGAGAAAATACAGCTGCCCAGACCAGAACTCAATAGTAATAGAGGAAACCATGTGGGAGTTACTGCAAAAGCTGAATTGAACTGAGAAAGAAGAACCAAGTCAACAAATCCAGTCAGAAGTGAAATATGGATGCTCAGGGGGAAAAGTCTAGGTACTAGACATAGTTAGATAGAGAAAGAGGAATGTGGGAAGAGGGACATCAAAGAACATGAAATTGAATGTGACACATTAGCAAACTGGTATTTCTCAGAAAAGGGGATTTGGGCGCTAGGAAAGGCGGAAGGTCAAAATGGCCTGGTGTTACCACTTAGAATGTTTTTGATTACTAGGAACAGAAGACCTGATCTACATGCCATAGAAAACTTACAGAAATTTATTCTCTCACATACGCAAAAATTCAGAGGTAGAGCAGCTTGACGTGGTGATCTAATGATGCCACAAACGACTTAATTCCTCTGCGTTTGATTGTCCTGCCTTCTACATCCGTCCCTGTGATTTCCAGATGGTTGCAGAAACCCTGGGCAAGCTCACTCACTTCCAATGGAAACAAGAGAGCATCTCTGAGATTCTCAGCATAACTTGGAGCTCCTAGAGTAAATATCCGGATCCTTTGGTTTTCCAACCTGCACCTAAAGAGTAAGGTCATTGAACTAGTCCAATCTTACAGGTTGTTCTTTCCTCCAGTGCTTTAGAAAACAAAACAGAGGATCCCTGCGCATACTTCACGTAGAAATATAAAGCCTTTTCTGAGATCGTCTTGTCATTAGATATTGACATAGGCTGTCTGAGTTAATTATATTGGATGAGACTTTTGGTCAACCAACATCTTGCTCCTGTACATAAAAGACATATTCCTTTCGTTTAATCATGGTGGGACCTCACCGTCCAAGCTGGGTCAAACAGTATGGACAGTGGGAAAGACGAATCTTTCGTGTATGGATACTGGGACTGAGAAAGTCTGTGTCTGCTGGGGTTTCTAACTCTGAGCTATGTGTGTCCTTGGGAATGACTTGGAAATGCCCAGCATTTTGCAGCAATACATGCTACTACTTGAGTTCCTGGAGCTGGCTTTCACTAAAGCAAGAACCCCTCCTGGAATACCCACTCCTAGGGATCAATTGCTCTCTTTTTACCTAAGAGGGTTTGAACTGAATTTCTATCACTTGTACCTAAAACAAAATCTCCCGATGATAAATATATTTATGTCACATACAGCAATCTCCTCAATACTGCTGGGAATAATCACCAGTCTTTCTTGGCCTAATACCAGAATCATTTCCTCATAAAAACTAAGTAGTATAACAATTTTACATTTTGTTTCTCAGCGAATTCCACTGTTGTTTGAATGCTAATTTCCAAATCATTGCCATGGACTAAAATTCCATATTTGGGCCCCATTTTTTCTATTCTGCAGTAATTACACACCCATCACAAAGCACCAGACCACCTGATCCCACAGAAAAATGTAAAATTTTACAATTACCGCAGGCTTTAAAGGACACGCACTTTGAAAATATTTTTACTGACCAAGTTTTACCCAATTTCAGTGAATTAAGCATTCTTCTCTTCTGTAAATGCGTCTATTTTCCTCTGTAATGCCAACTGAAACAAGCACCAAATATAAAAAGTAAAGACTGTTATAGCTTCAACGGGACCAGGAGATAGTCACGATCCAAATCACAAACTCCAAAAAGAAATTTAAAAAAAATATATTGGGGCCAAAATGGCAGAAGGTGACAAGAGCAAGTGCAAAGTCCTAGAGCTTCTTTAAATAGTGCAGAGATCCTTCACAGTGTATGGTGTGAATGGGATACAGGTGTTTTAAAGCAAGACAGATGGGTGAGGGAAGGATGAAAAAGCTACAAAGACACATCCTCTTTCCAGAAAGCAGACAAGAAGGGAGTGCATACACCGTAACCATCTCGGTGACAGCCAGTCAAAGCTGGATGAACATAAATTAATCACTGCTAAATACGCGTATGTCGTAGACAGCTGGAGCACAGGGTTGTACTGTGAAAACTCTGAAGACTTTGTGTTCACCAGACATGTAATGTATGAGAATAGACCTCATGTTTAAAAATCCAAAGGATTTTTGAATTCCAAAAATGGATCAAGAATTCTACAAAGAGAGTGTTGTATTTCTTAATTCGGGGTAGGTTCGGTTTACAGTAATTCCTCATATGAGTTATAAATAATCATGTGTCGATATTAAATGTTGAATAAAAAATAGGAGAGAATGGAACAGCTTATACATCTTCATATATGGGTTTGAAAAAAGGCTGTTGAATAGTATAAAAGTGTTAAATAGGTTACCTCAAACTGCATACAGTGCATAATCACTACAAACCCACAAAAAATTACTAAAATGAAAAAACAATTGCACAAACACTACAAAGGATGTGGAGAACGAGAACTCCCACTTATTGCTGGTAGGATGGGGATGGCACAACTACTTCAGATAACTCTTTGGCAGAATCTACTAAATTTGAGCACATGCATATTTTACAATCCAACAGTTCCGTTCTTGATGTGTACTTTTAAAATGTGTATTCATGTGCACCAAAAGACATGTGATACGTATAAAAATCCCCATAGCAACACTATTTGTAATGGCCAAAAAATCACCCCAGTGTCCATTAGCAGTTAAATGGACAACTAAATTGTGGTTTCGTCACATGGTAGAATAGGATGCAGCAATGAGAAAAACCAAGTACACCCACCCACTGCGATCAGTGAATCCCCCAGATATAAAGCTGAGTGAGAGAAGACATAAAATAGTAGCGAGCGTATGATGCCATGTGTAGAGTGTCCAAAAACGTTCTGGTTTTTGAAGTTAGGATCATGACGAGGGACTTCTGATATGCTGGTAATTTTCTGTTTCACGATCTCAGTCCTGGTTTTACGGGTCCTATAAAGTTATGATTCATGCTGACTTATTTGTAATACGTCAATAAAATGCTTTTTCCAAAAGACCTTGCTAAACAGACTTGTAATCCCTTGCCTAAGGTAAAGGAAAAAATGTATTAGTAAACATATGGCAGTGAATCAAGATTCAAACATCCTTTCCACAAGTCCAGTCACTGATAACTACAGATATGGAAATTTAGTCTGCTTTCAAATTTAATTTAACTATGATTATTGAAAATATGCATTCCTCCTTTCACTTGAAATTATACTATCTGTAAACAAATGCTTTTAGTAACAAAAAAATATAAGCTTCATATTACTTCTCCTTTTTCTTTATGTCTGTGAGAAATTTTATTTACCAAAGAACTTGTTTGTTACCTCTGTTTTAAGAAATAGGCAAAACTGAATTGTTAGAAGTCAGGATAATGGTTATTCCTTGGGGAAGGAATGACTGAAATGAAGCCCGAGGGACTTCTGGATGCTGGAATTGTACTGTGTTTGCTACTTACGCTGGTGTATTCACATTTATAAAATTAACTCTCTTTAGATACATGATTTGTACATTTTCTGTATCTATGTTATAATTTGACAAATGTTTATATTTTTAAAAATAATAGAAAAACAAGCTCAGGGAGATGAGATTAGTGGAGAACATAAAAGCTATTGACATTTTCTATATCCCTGTGCTCTATGACTTACTCAAGTAGACGCTCTTATTTTGTAAATTGAAAAGGTAAATAAAATGAGGTTTAAATTTGTTTAAAAAAATTAAAAAGCATCCTGTGGTATCCTGGGGGGGGCGAATCATGCAAAAGAGAAAACTATGGATAACATTAGACTATTGCACATTATCATATGTTAAAAATGAGTGAAATAATATTTATGAACTCCTCATGGAAAAGAAGCATGACTCAAGACTTTATATTCAGTCAACTTGCCATTTTAGCATAAAAGAAAGAAATTCATGAATATGCAATAAATCAAGGAATAGAGTCCAAGAGCCTGTCTTAAAATTTTGATTATGAAATGCAAGGGGGAAAAAAGGTTGAATCCAAATTAAGAGCTCAACACTCAACAACAAAGGCGCCACCTTTGGAAAGCACTGGTGGTGAAATATAATAATAAAGCCACTTAGGTATAAAGCTCAAACTTGAAGAAAATGGAAAAATTAGTTATAAAACGGAATATAAATGTTAGAACCATTGAATAAAGGTGGCGCCCGGCAAAATTAGGAAGTAATGAAAGGAGGATTCTGGAGACACCCAGTAGGACAATCTTCACAGATTTTATATTAAGCACATGCGTGGAACCTGCTTTGGACAATGAAAAGAGAGTTGAAGTGATTCGTGGGATCTCGAGGCACAAACTGTAAGAAATTGGATAC
Organism: Rhinolophus sinicus; assembly: GCF_057876585.1. NCBI lineage: Eukaryota > Metazoa > Chordata > Mammalia > Chiroptera > Rhinolophidae > Rhinolophus > Rhinolophus sinicus. Next base: position 66,338,576 of record NC_142506.1, read on the forward strand.
GATTTTTCCGATTTCTTTCCCTGGGTCTGCTTGGCGCTGTTGCTCTGTGGGGGTATATCAGGTTTTCGCCCCCTTCTGGAATCCTAGGGGTAGTTTCTGGGACCAAAATCCTAGGGCCATTCTCCTTCTCTTGTCTCTGCCACTGTGCCCAACTCATAGCTTCCAGAGTCACAGACAGGTCTGACTGAAACGGTGGCCCTGCCTGGGAGAGGCCCGAGCTGTAATCTGCTTCACCGGCATCTCACCTTCTCAAAGGCGTCAGATCCCCAGTCCCACACGTGCCCTCTCTACCAGGCGATACAAAGGATGCATTGTGCCAGGCGGGGAATCAAAGTCCTCCAAACCTCCAACCCCTGCAGAGGCTCGCACCTCCTTTATATTCTTGACGGTTGGACAGGCTTATGTCTTATCAAACACAGCTTCTGAAACAAGTATCTTACCCCAGCAAATGACTCCTGAAACATCACTTCAGTGCCTGGGTTTTGAATTTTCTGTGGATCACTCACCGTCTTCTCCTTCATGGATGTGCCAGCAAAGTCAGCAGGGACCTACAGCAGCGGCAGGTGGTCACATGTCAAGACTGTATCACAATGTCATCGGCCCATTTTACTGACGTGGGGAAGAAGAATAGGGCCAGGTCTCAGGCGCCTGTCTCATGACATATGTGGGCTGTGCAGGGAGCCTTGGAGATGCACCTAAAATGCCCTTTATTCTCCATTCCACGTGAAGGCAAATTGATCTTAGTTATCAGAAACTTGTACTATTCAGAGTCTTTTCCATGAATTTCCTTGAAGATGAAGTACTTTTGCAGGAAGAATTACATTAATATAATATAAGATAATCTCAAGAAAGTTTAAATTCACTTCCTCTTTGACAGTGCTTCACATGTAATTTAACATATCAAATAAGCCTAATTTGTTTAATATCTCTAATAAGAAGAGAGAATTCATCTTTTGAGATGTTTCAGGGACCCTCGGGAAAATCCTAAAGTTAGTTCAAGGCTGACAAGACTTCATTTAGAATTTGATTTTGGAGATGTTTGCAAAAAAATATCAAACGGTATAAAACACTTGATTAAATAGGATCATAGGTCGCTGTGAAGCAATACTTGGTTATTTATTTAACCAAAGTGACAATTAAAGAAAGCAAAGGCAAATATGCGGAGTTATACAGTTGTGGAAACAAAACAAAACAAAATAGAGCTCTCTTAATGGAGAAGAATCCATTTTCTTAAGCAATCAAAGACCTGATAAAGGCCTCATGAAGCACAGGAAATTATTCCGATAAAACACAGAATCTTTGTTTTCTAGGCAGATTACATAAACGGTAAAGATAAACCTTTCATAATCTTATCAAGAACAGACCAACAGTCCAAGAAAACTCCATCCTTTTAGCAGAGGGAAGAAAATTCAGTCTCAGTTTTACAAAAGTACATTAATGATGTTAAAGGCTCATTTTTTTCTGTAACACAATTAAATAGAACATTTTTTTTTTTTTACCAAGTAATTTTGGCAATACCCTCTGGAGATAGAAAAAACATCACAGATACATGCTGCATATCCACAGACATGTGTAGATAGACAGACAGACACAACAGAGACCCCACAGTTTTCATTCCTAAACTTTAGCCATGAATCCAGGACCCACTCACAAGGCCAAAGCTTTTTACCAATGTTTGTGAATAAGACTTTCAAGGTTTGTATTTGCCTTTGACAAATAATCTTATGTAGGCTGTGGACTGGATTTGGGGCAAGGAGCATCTTAGTGATCTGTATTTTGAAAAGCCTCTTTCTCCCCACTCCTTTTTTTTTCTGCAGTCTCTGTGGGCAAATCTCTCCTGTGGTGTTTACATTTCAGAGATGATAAGATTTACAACTTCAAGGGACAGAGAAAAGATGCAAGTTTTCCCCTAGGAGTTTTAGGGTATATTTCTCTATTATCAGAAGTCTAGGGTGATTGCTATTTGGTTTCCTTTGTATTAGGGCCAGGACTGCATGAGGCCCTCCATCCTTCTCGTTGTCAGTCACCACAATGCCCTCCTCTTTGCTCTGCTCACTTTCCCAGGGATTCTTAGCGTCCTAATCAGGCTTTGTCACAAGAGTTCAGACTCTAATCCTGGGCAGCTTGTGCCCCTTCAGCTTTGAAAAATGTCATGTGACGGGCTTCCACTTGACTTGTCATCCTGCTTTCCCACCTTGTCTGCCAGCCAGAAGCCAGCAGAATCATGGACAAATGCTTGCCCTTCTCTAACCTCAGCTCGTCTTCCAACTTTCTAATTGAGCTTCAGCCTCTAGTTGGGGGTCAGTGGCCAGCCAAACGGCCCGCGGTAGAGGCTAACACTGCAGCAGCCATTCGTTTATCTTCTTGGCTGCAGAGCAGCACGATACAATTCCTCAAACAAGCACATTAAAGCAGCTGGCACTAGGGGAGCATCCTGTACTCACGTGGTGGTCTCCCAGCATCTAACATACGGACCACCCCTCCCCACACAAAGGTCAGTGGCCACCTCAGAATGTCCCCTGTGGACGCCTCTTTCCCCAAACCCATTTCTTCTGTCTCCTGTCTGGTCTGCCAGTTGTTGGTTTGCAAACTGGCCCCAGTACACAGAGGGCAGGTAGAGACAGAAGAAAGAGGCAGACGGCTTCAGATTGGCAGGTGGCAGTTCTAATAAGCAAGGGAACTTACTTACAAAGATGGTTTTGGCGTTTGTAAGTCTAGTAGATCTTCGCACCTGCCTGCCACATCTTAAAAGTCTATAGAGAGGCCCTAACTTGATTCTGCCATGTCTACTGGCAGCATCTAGATGGTTTCAACAACATGCTGTTCTCTCAAGGCTGTGTCCTTCAAAATAGCTCCCACTGTGGGAATGGTGGGCAGAGCACACTTCCAAGGACAAGAAGGCAGCCCCTCTGCTCGCCCAGGTCCAGCTTCCCAGTCAATCAACAGTCACATCTTCTCGCTCACCCCATTCCATTGCAGCAACCAAGTAGCTTTTGATATGATGTAAATAGAATCATACATCTAACCTACTGAAACCTGGTCATGTACCCAGGCTAATTTTTACAGATGTTTTATTCCTTTTGACAGTTGAGTACATGTCAACATTTAAACAAATGTGAATCCTAAAGTATCGTTCCATATTTGAATTTCCTTTAAATGATGACACACAGGCTGACCTCCTTGGTTATACTGTGTTTCCCCGAAAATAAGACCTAGCTGGACAATCAGCTCTAATGCATCTTTTGGAGCATATATTAATATAAGACCCAGTCATATAATATAATATAATATAATATAATATAATATAATATAATATAATATAATATAATATAATATAATATAATATATAATATAACACCGGGTCTTATGTTAATTTTCAAAGATGCATTAGAGCTAATTGTCCAGCTAGGTCTTATTTTCAGGGAAACACGGTATTACCTGGGTTATTAACCATTTACTTTCAACTAACTACACACCGTAGGCAAGACTTAATTTTTTTCTCCAAGAAATAAAAATTTCTGTCTGATATGTTGCATTGCATAATTTATCAGATATTTTTAGAAGGGTTAACTTACCAAAAGAAATGCTAAAGTGCAGCTTAGTATCATTACACAAAGCATTGCATTGTGTCCCTATGAGTCCTCATTAGAGACGAGAAAAAGACCAATTCCAACAGTTTTCTTTGCTCAGAGCAAAAATTGGTAACAATGTTTGGGAATAATTCACAGTTAGAGTCAGAAAGATGGTAACCCTAGTGTTGAAATGTCCAACTGTGGAATCAGACAGTCTGGATTCTAATCTTAAGTAAATCACTTAAGTCACTTGCATAAAAATAGAATGATCATAGTATTCTGTAAGGTGTGTGAGGGAAGTAAAGTAGGTAATACATTTAATACAGCTCCTGACACGTAAAATGCAATCATTAATCAGCAATTATTGCTAGATCGGTAGAGCTTGGAAAGTTGAAGCACTTTCAGTCAGAGCCAAACAAGTGACCGCTCACAGATTCTTAATATAGCCCAGAAAAGACTCAGAAATGTGCAGTTATGTCAGGTGCTGTGCCCTGGATGAATGTCTGGGAACCTGGGAAACTGGACATGAGAAAAGGCAGCTGGCATGGCAGAGACAACTAATTTTCTCTGAGGGCTGAAAGGTTTTCTGAATGTCCTCCAACGGCACTAAGGAGATTCTGAATGTCCTCCAATAGGACTGAGGAGGTTGCCAAGGAGATGGTAGTTTTTCGTGTGTTTTTTTTTCCTTTTTCCTCGAAGAGGGTGAATGATTTGGAGAGTTTGCAATCTAGTTTTAGAAAAGCACCTAATAAAATAAGTGCAATAAACAGGAATGGAGGCCCTTGTGTGTTTTCATTTCCTTCCAAATAGAATGAAAGAAAATGCACCACTGCCGTTCTTCTATGCAAATTATTAACTTGGATTATGCTAGCAGTGTCCCCTTGGGAAGAAGTAAAGGTACTAGCCCTCTAAGAAGTGGGAAAGAGAACTCTAGAATGTTTAGGGCTCCTCTATGTAAGTGAGGAGATATCCTAAAATAAATCGAAAAGATGACCTTTATCTTAGGCCATGATTATACAGGGGTAGCTTATGCATTGTTTGTCGTGTAATAAAGGAGGAAAGATAAGAATTGCCTATGTTCTAGCTTGATCAGAAGTAGAAGTCAAGAACTGGATTTTTTTTTTTAATTGACTTAAATTTAAATTTAAATAGCATTAACTTGTTTGTGGCTGCCATTATAAGTATGGTTCAGACGCCATAGCTACCAATGACCTATCATGAAACAATAACAAAAAATGTCATGCAGTGTTTAGTTTCAGGAATATCAAAGGTGCAAAGAACTGTCCCTTTAAAATATGTCCTTAAGGCCACACAAGGCGATTTAGGTGCTGTAGATTTCATAGTATAGACTGACCTTGATTGTTACCTGCTACTTTTAATACTGCACTGTAATCAGGAAAGATCCAAATTTGTTGGGTGTTACATATAATTTGAAAGTACCTCCCTAAAAAAGACCACAAACTGAGAACAAAAATTAGGTTGAAAGTAAATATTTACCTAAAATTAGAGGGAAAAAAAGAAAATTAAAATTAGAAATGAATTATTATACTAGTAAATCACAACTTTGAAGAAATTGACAAATACCACAAACATTATAAAAACTAGACACTTAACATAATATGTGTATTTATTAACTCTATCATACCTTCAATTTTTTACATTTTTGGTCGAACACTCTTTGGATTATCTCTTCACATGACACAATTTTCTAATATTTCCTATACAGAGGAAGTAGAAAAATAATTCAGTCTTTTCTTTAGCATGTTTGATTTTAAATCTGTTACTTTTTATTGAAATATTAGACAAGTCCTTCCAAGTTCACAACTGGTGATTTGCGTCCTATAAATTTTCAGGGTTCTTGTCACATTTTGGAAAACCTCTGTCAAGTTTTCCTGATATAATGAACTATAAGATTTCAGGGCATTAAAAGAGTTCATATGCTCCGACGAATGCTAAATAATTCTTTGTAAATAGTATTGGAAACTAGTTTGCTCTCAGTGTCACCGCTGCTGGGACCAAGTGCCTAGTCAGCGTGAACCTGTTGCTTCCCACACATTTATAACAAGTCTTTAGAAGTCTTAATTTCATGATTGCAGGAGAAGCAGCCCTCCCCAAATCAGCCAGCACAGCGTTCTCAGTCAAGTTCACCCGCGTCGTCCGGGGCTCAATTGTGAAAGCATTGCCTAACCTCCAGTTCCATAAGGGTTTTTTAAAAGAGTTTCTATTATTTCATCTCCTCAGGCTTCCGCACAATAGACCTGAATGGGGTTTGAGTAATTAGAAGGTTTATGACTCCAGAGGACATCACCAGTCACTGCTTTGCCCATTCCAGGAACCTGAACAGGTTCCAGAGAAAACTTGCCTGGGTTTATAAAAGCAAAGCAAGAGCAGGTCACAGTGTTAATACTCGGGAGGGGACACAGGGAGAGCCTGTGCAAACTCTGGCACTGCTGGGGCTTGTGGGTGAGATTTTTTTTTTTTTCTTTCACTTTATAAACGTTTCTGATGGGCGGAGCATTTAGTCTTCCCTTCATTTCCTAAGCTGTGTTTCAACTTCCTTCTGGAGCGAGTCCTTTCCTGAACGAATCACAACTTTTTACAGAGCAGACAGTGTGTGAGCCAGTGTCAGTTATTAAATGTACCCCTGACAGATCCCCCAAAATGAGATTTGCAGCAAAAATTCTGTGGCTTATGCTATGGACTGTTTGTGTGGCACAAGGTAAGAGGAAAAAAGAAAAACTTTTTTTTTTTTTCTGTAACTGTGTTATCAAACATTTGCTAATATGCTTTCCATTGTGGTAACAAAAATCTGGTCTAGAAAATGTGATTGAATTACTTCCCTGTAGCTTACTGCTTGAGTGACTTTCGCCATTATGAAGTTTAAAACATGTAAGCAGCTTATTTGAATGTCATTTCTGATTATTTGGCACAATTTTATTTAATGTAGAATTCCAGAAAATGTCTTAATAAATATTTTTGAAAACTATAATATGCATAATCTCTTCCCTTGTAATTGTCATAAAATATAATGTGCTTTATTTGCTTAGAATTTTCAGCAAAATGCTTTATGTGAAAGTATTAAGAAGTAGGTGAATATAGATAGAACCAGAACATAAATTAGACAATAAAAACCTTCAAATCATATAATGGTTGGACTTATTTTAGATGAAGAATTTAATTCTTCTTAAAGAAATAGTCATTTATTATTTAGAACTGATATTTCCTTGACCTTAATAGTTTTGTAGACGAGCATTACTTGTATCATTAGAATGAAAATATTATATACATTTGAAAAAACAATTGAATGTGCAGGCTTTGTAACACCTGAGCTGTTCAACAGGATTTTTTTCCCCGTGGGTCTATATAAGATACATTCTAGAAGAGCACTCTTTAGGTATAGTGAATGAGTGTAGGAATTTTTTTCTGATATCAGTAAGACAATTTCTGGATTCATAATTAAATTTAATTCTATCACTATTTCTCGATAGATTAATAATCTTGGAGGAAATTTGCTTTCCCAGTTCATGATAGGTAATTATGTGATAGTTGATGGACATTTTTAAACCAAATTAATTACATAGCATTCATGTTCTCAAAACTTTTCTCTAACTCAACAGACTTTGAGTGAAATTCTTACTCACGTCAGCCTCTAAGCATTGAGGAATATTAGCAAATAACAGAACCTCTGTCCCTGAGGACTTTTCCATCTAGAAAATAAAGGCAGATATCTTTTTTTTTTTCAGTTGTATCCTTTAGTAATGTATTTGCATTTATTCAAATGTGTTTAATATTTTTTGAACACTAGAGCCTTTTGGTAGTTATGCATTCTAACATATTAGAGCTTGATTTTTAGCTTGTAAACCTTATTTCCAGACACTTTTTAAACTAAGTATAGCATCATTTCCCTGCACATATGAATATGACAGTTAGTGTTCAAAAGTGAAATTATTATTTATTGGCAGAAAGTTCCAGAGCAATGTCAGTGTTACTACGTAGTCGTTACAAATACATTTTTCTTTGCATAAGTTTGGTTGTCTTTTCTTTAATAGGAATACTTTCTGCATTTCAATATGTACATATTGTTTGCTGAGGTTTTGTGTAGCTACCATTTGTCATGGTAGGAAGACTTGTTTTATCTCTAGCTCATGTTTAAAACTGAAGGATCATGCCAGTTTTCATTAAACTATTTCAGTGATTACAAAGTGGAATTTGAAACATTATATAAAATTGGGTGCTACAAAGTATAAGTGACCAAAATTAAATAAAATGGGTTTAAACTCCTTTCTCATGTAATAGATTCCAGGGGACTTACTTCACTTGTGTTTTATATTTCGTCAATGTTTCTTTAAATGTGATGGTTTCTGCAGGTGAATTGAGCCCTATCCACTAGGGGGTGCCAAAAAAAGCTATATACATTTTAAGAGCTGTTATGTATACTCAAGCAGTAGTTCACTGTCATCAGAAGTGTCTCTACCCTGATGGTAACCACTCTGAGCACCTCTTGTCATTACAGAAGTCAAACATGACTTATATTCATCTTTTGTTATTGGTATATATTGAGTACTACAATTTAATACCGTTTTCTTTTCTTAAATTGTATACATTTTTTTGGCACCCCCTGTATATTACAATGAGAATGACTTTAAGTCTGGCTACTTTTTAACAGACAAAGTACAAGTTTCATGGTTAAAGCAACACTTAGATTAGCTTCATGATTTTCACAAATGCACACATAATGCACAAGCTAGTAGAGAAAGATGACATGCATTTCCAGTGGATGGAAAATGGCTGTTGTGTTTTTTATTTGCCAACCGGTCCTGAAACTAAATTGGCTTACTGTGAATTAGTATAAGTTTTGATAACTTTTCTGCAACAGTTTTAGTAGGGGAAAGGTCAACATGGATGATGACGAGGTTAAGAAACAGACGATGCAGTTCTGGAAGAGGTATTGCCAGGTAAAATAGGTCTGATGGATGAAGTGTTACAGAGAGTGCTGGAGAAGGGATGCAGAAAACAGCCGTAGGAATACCGCGAGAGGGAGCCCAGTGCCCAAGCAAGCCTTGTTATTTGAAGTTGAGGCATGTGCTGGAAATGCATGTGCTCCTCTTTTGCCTGCATTAACCTAGACCTGAATGGCTTAAGTATTGCCAAAATTATTCTTAGCTAGAAGTAAGTTCCCAAACACAACTTGAAGCCCAGGTTAGTCAAGATTCTTCATTTTGGCTTTGATTGCGATGGCTGGAACCAAAGTCTAAGTTGATCCATTTTTGTTTGCTCAATCCCTGATTGATTCTGCAGACTTTGCCGCTTTCCTCCTTCCCACTGTGCCTCCTCCTCCTCACCACACACCCTCCCCCACCTGCCTGGCCTGTGACATTCTGCCAACCAGTCCATTCAACTAATGTGCTCTTTAGTCATTTCTTAACAACTTGTAACCAGTCTAAGAAAACAGTGCATAAAAAGGACATGATGTAATGGGGAGAGGTGAAAGTATTCCATTTCATTTAAAATGATAAGGAAACGTTATAAAAATGGCTCAAAGAAAGTAATGAAACAGGAAAAAAAATCACAAAAACAATAAAGGGAAACGGGAGTAAAAGATTTGACAGAGCACTTTTGTTGGGACATCTTAACGGAGAGAGCCATGTTTCTCATCGACCTTGTTAACCAGAAAAACAGTAGATAGAAACGTGACTATAGAAATGTTCTTTCAAAGGCTCCCAAAAGTTAGTTTGCGCTAAATTAAAAAGAATTCTGACTTTTAGAAGTCTAACATCAATTCAAACTTAGGACACATGGCCAGTGGAGTCACCAGTGTTAGTCTCTGGGTTTGCGCAGCAGAGCTTGGAGCACACCGAACATTCGTTCCCATCTCCTCTGGCATCGTTTGTATTTGTTACCATGTGTTATGCACTGTTTTCTTAGCCATAACCTCCAGAGATACTGGAAAGGCTCAGAGACAGTTTCGTATTCATTCCTTCATTGGTTCATCCAGCGATCAGTTTTTGATTGACTGCTAAGTACCAGGCACTAGTGACTAGATCTTTCCAAAAGGAGGTCACTTCGTGGGGAAAACAAAAGGAATGATTATTGCATTTTATTAACATACTGTATTTTGCCACATAAAGCATTGTGCTGGAGAGAAACAAAGGAGACTCTAGGGTTATTTAGGGAAGGCAAGAAACCCAAATCAGATTGAGAGGATGTGGTGGGATAGGTTGAGGAGCTGACTTGTAAGAGAGGCAATGAAGACAGAGAAACATAACAGGATTACAGTGGCATCTTGGGTAGGGTTTTGAAGGCTGAGTAGGAGTTAACTAGATGAGGACGAGGAGGACAGTTAAGACTGAGCATACATCAAGTGTGTATATAAAGAACTTAGAGTAGTTCTGTGAAACTGGCTGACTGGGATCACCTCTCACTTTCCTAATTCTTCCATCAATTGAACTTCCTCAAGTATTACAGGTATAATTCAGTACAAGCTGTGTTTTTCTTCCCTTTCTCTCTTCATACTTATCCCCAAGATTGTCACGATAATTATTCAGATGCTAAATCATTCCTGCTACAGAATTTTCAGGTTGTTCATTTTAATGTTACCTTGTCTGTGACTAAGCTCCTCTCTGTCATGCCTTATGAAAACTTATTCCATATATACTAACAACTTATTTTAAGAAGCTGACATTTTGACATGAGCAATAATTGGCATTAGGTATTAGCTATTCAAATACTACACATTTCAAGAAACATGATTTCAGTGGAATTTTCAAGCTGTATCCTGGTAATAACTCGCTTCGATCGTAATTATAATGTTCTTGTCATCCTGCCCAGTTTCTAGCAGCTATCCCCTATTCCCCCCATTTGCTTCTTACCATCGTGCAACTATCTTATGGTCTTTTTCACTGTTAAATTTTAAAAAGAAATTGTATAATCATCGTTTTAAATTCTAAAAATATAATTTTATTTCTTCACATGCTTATTAAATGCAGCATAATTTCTGCTTGTTCTGCAGTTTATTTTTTGAAACGTTCATTGCAACTGATATTTTCTTTACATATATACCCTTTTCTTCATACATATAATAGATATATAACTTTCCAACTTACCTTTAATTATTCTCATGTTATTTGTAAAATATGAATATCTTATTTTGAAAAGCTCATTGAATCATATCATTTATATGCATATATAAGTATTATGCATATACACCAAGGAAAAGATAGGAAAGAAATGTAACATAAAAGACCTGTTTTTGCTATTTCAGTTTTGCCCATTGGATTTATTTTCTTTCTAAGTTGATTTTTAGTTTTGCTTTATATTATAATATCTACTAAGTTTAGAATAAGGTTATTTAAAAAGTAATATCCTCTGTTCTTCTTTTCTCCCAAATAACTTTGGAAAAATAGATCAATTGAACAAAAAGACCAACCTTAGTCTACCCAAGCAAACAGGTACAAATTTGATTAAGATTTTCTCAAATATATAGTTTTATCATGATTTGATTTATTTCATTTGATTAAGAATACTTTTCAAACCACAGTTTATAGATATGTTGACATTGAAAACAAATAATTAGCTCTGTGTTTGTGTTGATAATACCCCCTTAATATTTGAAAGTGGAAAAATGAAGTAATGATTATTAAAATATAAGTATATTTGTTTTTAAGTTTGACCCAAATTTTATAACTCTGTCCCTCAAATTCAAGTAAAATGAATCCTTTTTCCAGTCCAGTAGCCAAATCCATCTGTACTCCTTATTTACAGACTGAATAATTATGGACTGAATAACTGGAAAGTCAGACCAAGTGAATATAAAGTTCACCCAGGTAATATTTTGCAAAAGAAAAAATTAATTGGAATTTAAATGACTATGTACACATCAGATGAAGTATTCATTGTTTAAACCCAAGTAAATACTTAGACATAAGAAAACTTAGTTTACTTGTTAACTTACAACTTGAGAAATGAGATGGCTGTTAAAAAAAAAATAATGCAAGCTTTAAAATGAATCCTACCTCAAAAAAATGTTTCCTATCTTTTGAAAATATTTTTATGCTACCTAGTTAATATACCCTCTGCCCTATTTTTCCAAGAACTGTCCATTTAATTCAAGCAGATGTTGTTGGTGGACATACATACCATCAGTCTGACTCCTTGGGCTAAAATAACGTTCTAATTAGACATTTTTGAGAATGGGGTTTAACTGATCTTGAACAGTTAGTTACTTGTCAATTCAGGCAAATAAAAGTCATGCTGTAAGATATGCTTAATTACTGTTAGAACACAGTGTAGTGAATCATTCCCATAGAATTTTTGTTATGACATGAGTTGATAATACTCCATATATTAAAGATTAGAACAAAAGTGAACAGGAGGTAATTTTGAAGTTATAAGATTTGGGTAATAATGAAAATCCCTCCACTGTGAAGAACAGGACAGAGATAATCCTTATTCTCAGGGAGCTTCTATGTTGATGGGAGGATAGATGAAACCCTAGGAAACATAAAAATAATCACCGCGAGCTATGCTGTGAAGGAAGTAAAGTAGGGGCTGAGGGAAAATAACAGCAGTGGGGAAGTGGGGTGTGGAGACTTCAGCCGGAGTCATCTTGGAGACTAGAGATAAGTGGGTCACTTTGGGGACATAATATCTGAGTAAAGGCTGAAAGATGAAATGAAGCCAACCGTCTAGTCTGTCGTTAAAAAAAAAGGTGTCAGAGTCAAGATGGACGTTAATCATAATCAGAGCTAAGATCTGGGGCAGTGGAAAGATGGAAAAATGGAATAGGGGTGATAACATCTTTTTCTCACATTCAAGAGATGCCATTGAAAGTTCATGGAAGAAGCATGAAGTTTTTAAGTTTATTTGAAGTAAAAAGGGTAATCAACATGAGAACTCTTGATATATCATAAACATATATAAACATATATAAACAGAGTAAATATTGTACAAAGATTATGTGAAAGATATGCTTTTTGTCTTTTACATCTGGTTGTTAAAACCAATGCACTAAATTTGAGAAATCAAGAATTAGAAGTTTAAGTGTATTATCTGGAAATATCTCAACAATCAAAAGGAAACTATTTGCCTCTGGCTGGCAAACGGGCTGAATTTTTTTCTGTGGCTGGATTCTCTTTTGATAGGTCACTGCGTTCATAAAAATAATTTAAATCGAATAAATTAATTAATAACAATTATATTGCTTTTTCCCTGCCTTAGCTTAATAATAGAATAGGAACTAAGTTTATCAAAATGTTAACTTATTCATGGAAAATATAGTTCTCTACTCAAAATACTGGCATCTACATTTGAAATTAAGCTATTTTTCTAATAACATGACCACCATGAAGTAGTATGAATGTCAAAAGTGAAAAACACACAGTAACCTGTAATTAAACAAAAATTTTTTTCATGTGAAAACAAACATGAACTTATGTTAAAAAAAAAAAAGAAAAAGAAAAAGAAAAACCTTGTTTGGGAGTTGGGAGGGGTGGGCAGTTTGTGTTGTTTCACGGCAGGGTATTACCACCATCTAGTGGAGAAAATGTATATTTACTTAAATTATAAAAACCAAAACTGTAATGTGGAATCATTTATAACAAAGTTCCCTAACATAAATGTGCTAAAAATTTGCAAAAAGATCAGAGGAAAATTAGTGCATATGAAAGCCCATACAAGTATTATTTATTACATAAAATGTAGTTTCACATGGAGCTTTCTGTCCAATGAAATGTTGTAAAACGTTTTAATAATGGGTATGTCCGTGATGGGATGTGGCTCAGTTGATTATTCCGCCCCTCGCCTTTTAAAAAGAAATTCCAGGATAGAATATTAAACCATTATTATAAAACCAAGTAATAAGAGGAGTTTAGCATTGAAAATAATAGCAATAAATATGTATGGTTGTAAGTATGTATCTTTGAATTTGCCATTTTGAAAAGTAACGTGTTGGGGGTTTACTAATGTAATCATTCTAACATCAAGGGTAGTTATATCTAAATTAAGCAGTAGGAAGTATTAAAAATATTAGCAATTATAATCAGTGGTCATGATCTTCATTGTTAATTGCTTGCATTCTCTTTATATGTCATTTAGTTGATTATGTTTTTTACAAAATCAGAATCATGCGGTATATGCAAATTCTATTACTTCAATATATTTGTTGTGAAATATAACATATGAGTGAATAAACTATGAATGGACTTTCAAACAATTATAATCGTCATGTCAAGAAGTGGGACGTTTCAAGCATCCCAGAAAATGCCTGTGGGTTCCTTCTAGATTAATACCCCTACCTTCCTTCTGGAGGAAAACATTTTCTGAATATTTATGGTAATTTACATGTTTTTTTCTCTTCTTTAATAGTTTCACAGCCTCTGTACTCATTCTTAATATATATGTCTCTTCTTGAATTTTATATAGATGAAGTAATCCTGTAATAGTTGGTGTGCCTTTGTGTCTTTATCCTTCGTTTGATTTTTTCATGTCGTATTGCAGCATTGGTGTATTATTCCATTTCATGAATATACCACATTTTTATCCATTCAACTATTGATGGACTTTGGAGTCGTTTCCATTTGACTATTAAAAAATCATAAATGTTACCATATATGGAGTCTGGTTCACATGTGCGTAACTGACTCTGGGATATCTTCCTAGGAATATAGTCTCTGAGTAATAAACAATGCATATCTTCAGCTGCACCATGGATTGCTAAATGCTTTTCTGTAATGGTGACTCCAGTTTTCCTCCCCACCAGCAGTTTCTGGTGCTCCACATTCTTCCCAAATGGTGGGATTTTTATAGACTTCTTAAATTTTTACCAACGTCATCTTATGCTACTCATGGTTTACGATGGTTTTAATTTTCGTTTTTATTGTGAGCAATTTTTCTTAAGTTTACAAATCATTTAGCTGTTTTCTCTTTGATGAAATGCCTGTTCAAATCTTTTACACATTTTCTTCTTCTCTGTCCCCCGCCCCCCGTCCCCCTCCCTTTTTTTTTTTACTAACCTTGTCAGGTTTTAATAGCTAGATTATTTCTCCTTGTATGTTTTGTAAAAGCAGCGGGTGACTCCAACTAATTCTACAACTGGAGGCTGGAGGGTTTTATTATATTTTATTTTTTTTGTACATTTTGGTTCTAGAGCTCTTGAGGTATGTAAAATCTGCTTGAGTCAGTTCTGTTGTCATTTTTTCTAAGAATTCATCTGTTTCATCAGTATTTTCCAGTGTGTTGCCAAATTACTGTTTAAAGTATTCTGTTAAGATCTTTTGATGTTTGCAAGATTTCTAGTGACATCCCTTTTTCATCCCAGATCATGAGTATTTGTGGCTACTCTCTTTTTTCATATCTAGATCAGTTTTGCCAGACTTTTTCAATATTATTTATCTTATCGAAAAATGATTGCTCTGTTTCATAATGTTGTGTCTTATTTGAAATGCTTCCTTATAATTTTGTATCATCTTACCATGCTTTATTTTCCTAAAGAAAATTTATTTACCTGTAATGCATCTCCTTGGTTACTTGTTTAATGACTAACTTCCTTCCTAGAGCAGCTACTTTGTCTCTTTTATTTGTTGTTGTTTTTTTCTTTAGAACTTAGATTAGTGCCCAATAAATATTTCCCAAATTAATGAATCAGTCGTAGAATGCAATGCAGAAGTTACAATAATAAAGCATAAGTATTCCTCTGGAAAGTTATTGTTACACATTTATGCAGATTCAATTTCTGTAAGCTAGAATATATATTTTATATATATGTATGTGTATGTATGTACACACATACACATATATAAAGACATCCATTTGGCTGGACCTGGAACAATATAGGTATTTTTAAAAGCAAAAATAACCTGAACATACCGTATATTTAAATAGTTACTTTAAGCACTTATTTTGTTTCTGTTGTTTATAGATTGTAAAGAACCTCCACCAAGAAAAGAGACAGAAATTCTGTCAGGCACCTGGCAGGAGCAGAGCTATCAAGAGGGTACCCAGGCCACGTATAAATGCCGGCCTGGATATCGAACTTTTGGCAGTATCTTCATGGAGTGCCGGAAAGGGGAGTGGGTGGCCGTCAACCCATCCAAGATATGTCACAGTAAGCAATTCATACGTTGGTGAAATTTATGAAAACGTTTAGTTGTGAAAAGACTGAATGTTGGCTATTGTGGCAGTGCCGCCTGACGTATGTCACTATTGTCCTCTAAATACGAAATGCAATGGCATCACTGTTCTTAACAAGGGGGTGAATTCAGAAACCAAGCATACAGCTGCGTTCGATTCTACTCTAATACCTTGGCCATTTATCACTGTTCCATGCCTTCGATTCTGTCCTTATTCCCCAAGTCGTACATAAAATGTGGTTCCTCGTGTAGCGGGCGACTCCTGTACCCTTTTCTTCCCTTTAGAACGGCCCTGTGGACCCCCTGGGGATATTGACTTCGGTTCGTTCCAACTTGAAGAAGGAGATGCGTTTGTATTTGGTGCCAAGGTGATTTATACATGTGATGAGGGGTAAGTAGTACCAAGAGAGGTTTATGGATCACTGATGCCGTCAATAGGAACAGTATGAATTTATATTTTTTAAGGTCACTGTAGTTTTCTATGAGCATTTTTACAAGTATTACACATATAACCCAAAACATTATTATTAAATTATGGGAATGATTATACCTGTTACCGTGTTATCCCTTTAGCATTGAAAAATGACGACGAATTGTAATCACTCCGGTAGAATGTAGTGACAGGAGGGTGCGGAAAATGGTGAGCATGTAAGTAAGGGGTCACTCCGAGAAGTGCTCATGGCATCCTATTATGTGCAGAGTATTATGGGAGCTCAGTGTGTCAGCGACAGGGGCATGATAACAAAACTAGATGACATGGTTCCTATTTTAATAAAACCTTATACAAATTTAGGAGAAGCAAGACTTTTACACTGAAATAATGATAACCCCGTTCTTTAAGGTCCCGTGCTCTGTGTATTATTCTTATCCCATGGACCAAAACATGCTACTAGGTTTCTTATCATTAGCTCTGTGTTCTCTTGCTGGCTTTCGTGGCTAATCTTAACATTGTGTTACCGCCTGTGTTTTGTTCCCTGATATTTCCAGCCAGGTCAAAAACTTAATTTGGCAGAAAGTCTCATGCATGGGAAAACCAATTTCATTACAGTTGTACACTACATCAATATAAATAGGATCAAAAGATTACAAAAGGCATCTTCTCATTTTCTCCTCGTTGATTTCCTAATTTGAGGCAGTCGACTGTTTTAAGACTTAGGCTTTGGAGGAATCCTACATTCTAAAACTCCACCACTCAATAACCGCATGAATTAATAAAAACATCTCTCCACTCCCATTTCCTCACTTATCAAAGCAGAAACATGTCAGATACCTCATAAGACTGGTGGGAGGAATAACCAAGACACACACTTGAAACCCTTAGAAGAATTTCTGATATGTTGTAGGTCCCAAATAAGTATTTGTTCTCATGCCTCAGTCTCTCCTTGGTCACTGCCTGGGGGAGAATTTTCAGAAATACTTTCCATTTTTTAGCCCAACCTTCAATCATTACTTGTCACCTTACTACTCATGACCAAAAAGATTAAGACCCTCTGGGCCTGAACTTTATGATTTTCTCCTCTGAACTATGGCTTTCACCCCAGGCCAGGTAGCCGTTTTGAGGTTCTACCTTTGACCTGGCAAAAGGGATAAACACTCACAGCCTTTCCCCACTTGGTTCCCTAAATCTCAGGAATAAGTCCTATGTACAAGTTGGTAACAAAATCAGTGACACGCTTGCCTCTGCTCAGGCCCTCTTCGCCTGTTTCGTTGTCTGTGATGTGGAGAACCCTCAGTTGCAGACCCTCCATCAAAGTACATGTCCCCACCACCGAGTCTGGGACTCTTGACAGGACTAGGTATTTGAAATAAAAGTCCTTAGGTCACGCAAGGGCAGCAAACAGAAGTGTTCTGTGCTATTTCTGAACTTTACGGACGGAATGTTCTGCCTATCTGAGGGGGTGCACATCTCTGGACCCCGTTGTAAACTCTAATGGTAGAATGTGTTTCCTACACCCCTGGTTTCTGCCAGTAAGCATGCCCACCTGGATCCCTAGTCCCCAATCCCCACCCACCTTTTCTTTGCTGAATACCTACGTAGCCGAATACTACCCACTTATTAGGATACTCAGTGTAGATACCTAGCTTCAATACCTTACAGGCAGGAAGTTTTAAAGAGGTACTCTGCAAAAAGTTCTGGGTTTTTTGTTTTCGCTTTTGTTTTGTTTTTTTGTTTCTTTGTTTTTTTGTCAAGCTGGGTTGCAGAAACAGAACCATTGGCTTTTCCCATCCACCCACCTTTGGACGTTCTTTCTCTCTTCTCCCTCCCTCTGTGTAGATAGGCCCGGGAGGTTTTGTGTAGAATTTTGCGGAATTCCTGAAAGAGCTTTGGAGGAATGATGGGTCTCTCGTGTAGACGGAAAATGTTATCCAGGAAATCTGCTTTCTCTGTTGGGAGGGGGAACTTCCCAAAAACCAATTATTTTATTATTTTCTATGACAGAGGCATGGAGTAGATATTTGACTCCCAATTTTGTGGCTCCCATTTAATTGATTGAAATGTTTTGTTTTGTTTTCCCTTAGAGAATTGGGAATGAACCGATACCAATCAAAAGAGACAAAATATGTTTTGAGGGAGAAAAATTGCTTGTTTTACTTGTGTAATGGGCAGGACTATCCTCTTTGCAGACGAAGGAAACATTTGTCTATGTTGAATTATTTAGAAGTTTATGAAAGGCACTTTTCAAATGATCTCTCTTGTGGTCACTAAACTGCCTTCCCATTATTTACATTTTGAGAGAAACCGGTTTGCTTCCAGCCATCCACTGCAATATTGAGCAGGGTGCTTTGCCTTGATCTCAAACCTCTGGGACCTTTTGCACCTGCCTCAAGGAACTTTCCTCCAAGTACAGAATTTTAGATTCTAAGGGCAGGCCTGATGAGTTACTGTAATTAGATTAATTTGACACTGAATGGGTTATATATGCAGACTTGACTCGATGACCAGATCTGGGAAAACTCTCTAGCATGGCGATGGACAGAAGGAGACAAGTGCTGAAAATAAACCACACACTAAGAAATTTTTCCTAGCACTATTCTTGAATAAGTAAAAAGTTCAAAGTGACCAGGAAATAGCACAATCATGGGGGGTCAGAGAGCAGAATAAGACTGAAGGATGGGTTACGTGTGGTTAGCTGTCATGTGTGTGGCTTTTGTTTTTGGTGACAGTTGATGATGGGGCTTATTACACTGTAAAGTGTAACTAATAAACTGACTCAACAATAAAATAAAAGTGTATTGTGCATGGAACGATGAGAACCAAGGTTTACGGTTATTCCAAGTTCATGTACCTGAGGGCTTGAGGACCGTTCTTAAGAAAGAAGAGTTTAAGAAAGATAAAAAGAAATTTAAGAGGGAACAAAAAGAAGAGAAGAAGGAAGGAAGAGAGGGAAGGAGGGAAGGAGGGAAGGAAGAAGAAAGGGAAGAAGAGAGGGATGGAGAGATGTAGGGAGGGAAGGAAAAAAGTGCAGATGCTGTTAATTTTCCCTGCAACGGAGTTTAGACATTCAGAATGGCATCAAATTTAAAACTACATGTAAACACGTATTAGCTCACCACCCTGTTATTTTGGGTTTTCAGGTATCAGCTGGTAGGTGAGATTAATTTCCGAAAATGTGAAGCAGATGGGTGGACCAATGACGTTCCTATATGTGAAGGTAGGTGTAAAATTGACTTACAAATACAGAGGGTGCCAAAAAAATGTAGACACATTTTAAGAAAGGAAAAAACTGTATTAAAATTACGCTGATAGTAACCACTTTGAGCACCTCTTGTAATTGCACGTCAAACGTGACTTGTATTCATCTTTTGTTATCAGTATATATTGAGTATTATCATTTTAATACACTTTTCTTCCTTTCTTAAAATGTGTATACATTATTTTGGCACCCTCTGTATATTAAAATGTTTAACATATCTAAGTTTTTTTTTGAAATGTTTTACATTAAAATATCCTTACAGTCTATATTTGAATATTTCTTACTCAAATGATTTTTTGTGACTTCTGATATAATACGGAATGTATCTCTAACCCTTTTATTACCACATTGTTTTGTGTTTCAATAACCAAATATGAATATAACCTCATCTGATCTAATATTCGAAGTTTAGGGATTAAGAAATCAAACCCATATTTTTCATTCCTTTTGGATTCTAACCACTGGAAACAACACAAGTATCACGATTTAAACAAGACCAGAATTTCAGTTTTCGTAATGAAGAGGCACACAGCCACCAACCACCCACAGGTGGGACCTGGTAACAGCTGACGTGGAGAACTTGACTGAGACCTCTCTCCCCTCTCTCCTGACAAGGGAGTTTTTCCTGTGCTCTTATGCCACTGAAAAGAGGCAGGAAGGAAGAGGCTCTGCCCCTGTTGACTGACCCAAAAAGCAGACAGTGAGAATGGGAAAAAGTAGGTCCTCTTTCCACATTTGGAGCTGGTAATCCTAGTCTCTAGTCATCACGGAAATAAAAGAGATCACTCAGAGTAGGGTTTCCTAGTTCCATGGTGAGGAGTGGTAGAGAGGGAGGGAAGGAGGGAGGGAGGGAGGGAGGGAGGGAGGGGCAGAGACAGAGGCAGTGAGGGAAGTAGGGACAGAGAGAAAGAAAAGGAGGGAGGAATGTGATCACTCAAAAACCCTGTTGCCTGGAGAAGAGAATGGAAGACCATTCATCTCTGAAAATGAGAGGAAAGAGGAAAATGTTCTAGGGACCTGTACTTTGGAATCACCTGGGGCGTTTGTTAAAAAGGGATGTTTTGGGTTGCGAAAGACCTACTAACTGGGCGTCTCAGGGGTGAAAGGGCAGGGAGATAGTCGTAGACTTTCTGTTTTAACAGGCATCCTGGGTCATTCTGCTGTAAAATGAGGTTTGAGTACTCAAACCTAAGGGATATGGAAAAACATTATGTAAAATCAAAAGAAGCACTCACATTATTTTGAACGCTGATGTGGAAAAGGAAGGAAAATGTAAAACTATTCTCTATTGCAGTAAATAGAAAGTTTGCTTTTACACCACCAGGAATATAGTATTACATGATTGTGGGACTTACATGGAAATTTTATGTTTAAAATTCCCCCAAGCTTTATATTTCTCAATTATTTAAGAGACACTTGTCTGTCCCTACAAAAATATAAATTGTCATGCAAAGTAGTAATTTTCTTTGTCCACTTGCATAGAAAAGTATCAGAGATAAACTCACTACTGTTTTTGTTACTTAGCAGAATTTATCTCTGGCAAACAGGTATGTTGAATGTTCCTTAGAAAAAGAAAAGTTTAAGTAATTTCCTCCAGTCTTAGCTTGCTGACGATTTTATGCCTATATTGTGTATATCCATATTTTCCATGGTAAAGTTTTCAAATTGCATTAGAAAAAGTTACATGTGTTTCTTGCAGTTGCTAAGTGCTTACCGGTGGCAGAACCAGAGAACGGGAGAATTATCAGTAGTGCCCTGGAGCTGAACCAGGAGTACACTTTTGGACAAGTTGTACAGTTTGAGTGTAATGCTGGTTTCATGCTTGATCGTCCTAAAGAAATACATTGCTCGGCAAATGGTGTTTGGAGTGGCGAAACACCGAATTGTGTAGGTAAGATCCACCGACTATTCATTCGACTCATTAAATGGTTTTAGAATTTCTCATGGAAACATGCATTTGGAAGCCCTGAACCTCCTGAAGAATCTGAAGAATACTGATAATGACTAATGTTTACTGCACACTTATTATTTCCCAGTAATTTATCTAAGCTCTTTACATGTGTCATCTCGTTTCATGTCCGAAGTGACTTCCATGATGTATGGACCATTTTCACCTCTGTTTTATAATTGAGGAAACTGTGGTGCAAAGAAGTGAGAACATGTGTCCAAGCTTAACGAGGCACAGAGTTCACATTCCAGCCTAGGTTACCGGACACCAGAGACCCTGCTCTTCACCATAATTAAACTGTAGTCGGCTTTTATGGCTAAAATAGATTGGGAAGCCTTTCTGCTGCAAGTTTTAGTACCGGCCTACAGAACAGGCTTTTCAAACATTTGAATAGCCAAAGATTTATTATTTATTTCCACTGCGTCCTGATGAGATTCTGTTTTTGAAACACAGCTCTAGGCACTGGCCTGTTTTAGATTTGCGTTGTGAGTTTATTATAAATATTGCTGAACTGAATTGAACCCTATTCAATAAGTATTTGCCTTTAAAAAAGAGTTGTATAGTAAACTGTAAGTCAAGAATTCTTTAAAGTATAGCATAGTGAAAATACTCAATAATATTATAATAAGTAGGTATGACAGGTGGGTACTAGACTTATCCTGGTGACCACTTCATAAGTCATATAAATGTCTAATCACTATGTTATACACATGAGATTAATATAATATTATACGTCAACTGTAACTGAAAAAAAAAAGTTTTTTAAAGAAGTCTTTAGTTATAATACTGCTGACCTGTGCGTCATGACCAATCAGATAATTTTGGCTTTCATAATGAAACATCATGGACAAGTTATCAAAAGTGCCTTCCTTTGTTTTACCAGTATGTGTTTGGCAGAAATTTTTGCTGTATTTATTTTTTAACATTACCTAAAATCTCCAAATTATTTACACTTTCTTAGTTTAGTGTATCCTCCAACAAGACACAGAGAAAAAGCATTCCTCTTCTTAAAAAATCTTTTTTCTAACAAAACTAGTTCTTCAAGCCAGTAATGATAAACAATTTATATTCAGTGTACCAAATATGGTATATTCTTAAGGTTTATGGAAGGGGTTTACTTCTTACAACGAAATTTCTGTGGTTAGTGAAAGCTTCCTAATGCACAATGACTGCAATGCATAAGGTAAGTCTTTAAGGGAGAATGAGAATTTTGTAGATGGAGGGAAAGAGGGGAAAACCATACCAGTCAGAAGAAGCTCATGCAGAGAGAGCTGAGCAAATACTGTGACACTCTCGTTCCCGTTGTCCTCGGGGGTCCCCGGTATAGGATGCAAATAGGGAATGTCAGTGATGGATTGAAGATAGGCTGGTACAAGGTTCTGAGGGGCTGAAGAATTTGTCTTTTTTTCAGACTGAATTGGGAAATCAGTGAAGGATTTTCAGTGGAGCAATGTAGTGACAAGGAAAAATAGGTCATTAAATTACAAAGAGGAAAACAGATTGGGAAAGTGGGAGAATAGGACCTTGGAAATTAGTTCTTGTTGCTGTAATCCCAGGGAACATGTTTGAGAGGTATGGTGTCATAGATGACACCTGAAACCTATGTAACTTTACTAACAATTGCCAGTCGAATAAACTTTAATTAAAAATAAAAAGATGACGGCCAGTTTTTTCTTGATAGAAAACTTGGATGGATGGTGAAACCACAAACGCAGAAGGTCACTAAATTTTTAGAGTTGTAATGACAAAGAGATAAATTAATTAAGCGGACAAAGTATTCTGTTAATAATTACTCTATTATCAATAACTAGAAAATATGCATTTCTTGCAGGTTGCTCAGTGAAAATACTTATCATAATAAGCTTATGTCTGTATTCAATTTTACATACACAGTTGATGAATATTACTGACCACTATTTATTTCAAGAGGACTAATTTATAAAACCAAATAATATTTACAACATAATTTTAATCAGCATTTTCACTTTCTTCAGAATTGAATGCTAAGAACAGCAGATAAATTCTTCACCAAGCATTCAAGTCAAAACAGAACTTTGGTTTGGTTGCTTTCTTTACCTAATGGAAACAAAATTTGCATCTTTATACACTATGTCTTGGACACAATCCTTTAATAGATAACAAACATTTTGGAATTTAATCCCTTATATTTAGCAATTTCCTGCAAACTACCAGAAATTTCGCACGGAGTGCCCATGAATTCTAAGAACACTTACAAAGAAAATGACCGACTTCAATATAAATGTCACAGGGGTTTTGGTTACAGTGAAAGAGCAGACGCCATATGCACTAAATTTGGGTGGTCGCCAACTCCTTCGTGTAAAGGTAATGTTGTTTCTTGTCTGTCTCTTTTTGCTGTATATTTCATCCATTGTTTTCATTCTTATCCTCCTTAGAGTTAAGCAGTTTGTTTTTCTCAGAGTGGAATACTAATGTTCATAGGAATCAATTATTATGAATACAGTACGCATTTTAAATTTTTATGTGTGCAAGACCCACCTTGAGATCAATTGGTTCTCTTACTCTGAAGAGAGACACAGATGGGCCCAGGAAAGTTCAGTAGCATATGAATTAGTTGGTGTATGGTATGGTCAGAAGAAAGTAGAGAGCAGAGCCAACCAGGCCTATAACGAGCTTTCTGAAACCCACGTATGTACGCTTCTCAAACAAGTAGGATGCCCAGCATTTAGCTATAGAAAGTAAATTATAATAATCCCCGACAGAAACCCTCCACTGGCAATGGAATTAAGTGGCAGAAATTTGAGATTGTATTAACCATGGGCCTAATAGGAATCAACAGTGACTGAGGCACTGAAAAAACGAAAACAATAAAAACTCTTCTCTTAGGTTTCATAAAGGATGTTACATAGACCCAAAGAGTTCAACTGTTTCTTTGCCCACTAAAAACTATATCTGGAATAGTATGTTCTACTGAGCCTAGTTGGTTTTAAACTATCATGTCCTACAAGAGCGAATGTTGGTATTTGAGGAGTTTGAGAAATGGTAGAAGAATAGCAAGAAGATGCAGTGATAAGATGGTAATAAACCGTGTTGAGATTTTGCAAACATTTAAGAAAAGGAGTGAGTTAGCTTTTGATAAGGGCAACAGCAGTGATTAAAAAAAAGACGATGTTATCATACATGAAATCGGATCAATTGACCGCCTCTAAGAGGGTGACTCTTATAGATTTTTTCTATACTGCAGGGGGAAGCAGAGCCCTCTGAACTTCAAATCATATCATTCATAAAGTTTCGTTGAGCCCAACAGCACTCCTTGGAAATACATCCTTCTACACAATGAAATGATCTTTCAGGCATTAGTAAGAAAATATTTTAGAAAGAGGTGAATGAGCACAAGACAGTGATAACCACATAGATCTGTGTTAGGCTGATGGTGTGTGGGGTTCAGCTGTTTGTCTTCCTGGCTTCTGTGGTTCCTACACTGAGAAAGTGGGGGCCACACGTCCTCTGTCGTTCCCCTCTGCCATATGTTTTACCTTCAGAGCACTCTTAATTGATTAGTTAATTTATTCATCCAAGTGTACCTTACAAACCCTTTCTGTTCTATCAGGCTCCTTGCCTGTATTGAGGATAAACATTATAATGAACCATCCATTATTCCAAGTTTCAATGAATTCAAAGTAAGACTTCCGGAATTGAATTTTACTCGGAATGAGGACTTAGGGTAGTGTGACTACTTCATAGAAGTTTTCTGATTTGATTATTTCCTTTTTTTGTTCAAGGAGCTACCTACTTAAAACACTTGCTTAGCACATATTTGTTTTAACAAAGGAAAATCTCTGTTTTCCCGTCTGTGTTACTACAATTCCTGTGTTTACTTCTCTTGAAACTAGACTCATTCACACACACACACACACACACACACACACACACACACACAAAGATTCCACATTTACAAACCATTTTCTTTACACAATTTCATTTTCATTTTCTGTTACATGTCATAACTTAACAATTTAAGAACTGACTCTGGGTGGTGAACACACAATGGGATATATAGACAATGGAATACAGGATTGTACACCTAAAATCTATGTAACTTTACTAACCATTGTCACCCCAACAAACTTTAATTTTTTAAAAAAGGAAAATATGATAAATACAGCACAATGAAATGAGAGAAAAATAGATTAACATATTTAAGGTTCATTTGGAGTTACTGTCAATTACATCAAACACTGAAGACATATTTTACGTAAAAGTTGTGTTTTGGTGGTCACATATATATTCTCTTATGTTTTAATGTAACCATTGCTAATATGAGTATATTATCATGTTAGCACTAGGGAAATAATCAAAGCTTATTCTTTCAGAATAGAGTGTAAATTTAAGACCAATTAAGGTGAACACACAATGCAATATATAGATGACATATTATAGAACTTGAAACATATATGTATATATTATTAATCAATATCACCCCAATAAATTTAATAAAACAAAAACAGGAAATAAAAGAGAAACGACTACAATACCACTAGTGTTACATGTGCACAGTGGAGGTATGCTACGCAGAGGAGGAGATATATAAGCATTAATTATAACTTTATAGATGTGGCTTCTGAGTCTATTGGAGTGATGGGGACGAAGAAATATGTGCTAAATTTCCAGGCATCTGCATGGTGTTCTTGTGCCAGAAATTAAAATGTTACACACAGGAGGACACACATATATTGAAGGAAGGATGATGATTTAGTTTGACGTATATTAAGTTGCATATCCTTTGAATTATACATATGGATCTGTCCAGTGTGAAACTGCAGTTGAATTTATAGATATGAATCTCACAAAAGAAGTTAACATAATGGTGGTAGCTTTTTATCAGGAAGGATGTTTCTGGAGTGGTGATAAGAACCAATAGGAATAGGTAGAGAAGAATCATTCTAGAAACAAAGAATAAAAAGTGCACGCAGCAGGAATAACCTTGGCATGTGTGAAGATCGGACAGAAGCTATTGTGTTGGTGGCAGAGAGTAACTAGGAAAGAGGTCCGAGGTGAGATCTGAGTAGGTGGGGCCCAAAATTGAGTAGAGGAAGAGGAACAGCTGTCACTAACATGAATAAAATAACACAGTATCGTTCAGTCCAAGGTAAGGAGAGGTAGGAGACCATAAGAAAGGAAGGCATTGGAGTACTTCAGGAAGTCAGTGATGAACTGTGTCAAGTATCACAGAGGGTTTTTTATCTATTCAGTTCTACAAATAGCTAAGGGGCCCATAGTCCATCCAAGCCACTGTAATGTGTGGAATATAAAGAGTTTGGCAATTGGGAAACGGAAGGACATTGGGGACTTTTGTCACAGCAGTACCAGCACAGTGGAGCTATCAGAGGCCAAAAAGCAGAAAGATCGAAAAATAAATGGGAGGTCGGAAAGTGGACAATAGCAATTGTAAAATGCCATTTTCAGGACCTTGGTGTGAAGCGGAGAACAAATGTAGCACACTAGCTGAGCACTGAGAAAAGGAGATTAAAATTGGAGAAGCTTCACACCCATTACAGAGAGAGTGGTTGACAAAATAAAACAGGGAAGGAATCAACAATGGTTTACAGGAAAATAAAAGGTTTGAGAAGCAGCTTGAGTATGAAAAAAAAAATACCTTATCATCAAACCAAGGGAAAGGCTTAAGTTCAAACAGATACAACTAATGTTTAAAAAAAAAATGTTGCAAAGATCTAGAGAACTCTCGGCTGGTAGTCTCAATTGTTTTCTGTGAATACAAGGATTAATGATCTATTGATGAAGGAGCAGTTGTGTTAGGTGACTTGCCTAAGATGAGACTATTGGTCACTTATTCGGGGAAATAGCATAGGAAGTAAAATAGGGGTGTATGGATGGATTTCATGCAGTGCTGAATATCCAGCACAGGATTTGAATCCAAAACGCAACGTGGCACCAGTTTAAATGCTGATCTTACATTTCCACGGTAGTTAGAAGGCGTGGCATTTTATTAGAAAAAGAATATTGCAAATGGATCCATTGTTGAAATATAACAAAGTTGATGAAAAGGACTGAGAGAAGGAGCTTCATGAATTAGGACAGACCAGGTCCAGGAGTGTGGATTGCAGGGCGAATCCAGCCTGTCCCCTTTCTGTAAACAAGGTTCCATTGGAACAGCCATGCCCATTTGTTTATGGTTTGTTTAAGGCTAGTTTTGCACTTTGAAGGCAGCCTCAGTACTTGTGGCAAACAACTTGTATCTGGTCCATAACATAGAAAGTTTGTCAAAGCCTGGACTAGATTATCCTATTCCAGTAAGAAAAATGTCTTTCCAAATTTCAGTAGCCTAGTGAGCTACAGTTAATTTCCTATTCATGTTCACTTCTAGTGTGAATTAGAAGGAATTCTGCTCCTCTGTCTTTCGTAAGATTCAGAAGATAGAGATATGGTCTTTCCACGTCGTTCCACTGCCCCTGCCACTGTGGGCAGGAGAACATAAAAATTCACACAATGGCTTTTGAAACTTCCTCCCTGAAAGGGAAACATACTCTTGCCACCTCATTATCCTATGCGAGTCAAGGAGGACGCTCAGAGTATTTGTAAACAGTCCTTACGAGAACTTCAGAAGCCCAGGGACTTGAGGGAAGTGGGGAGAACAGTTGAAGTGAGATATTATGACATCATTGCCACGTGTGGAATATCATGATATATATGATGGTTTGGAGAAAGGGGATTCAAGAGCACAGGGGACACAAATACATCAGATGACAAATGTGGTCGAGAGATATAGTGCTGTAGGGGAAGGACATGAGGCGGTGCTCATTTAATGCCATTTTGCCACATGGTAAGGACAAAAATAACATCTGCTTTCTTCATTTTCATGTGTTTGATTATTTTCATGGAGAGTAATTATGGCCTTATCTACATATCCTTTTTCAGAAATGACTTGTGATGCTCCCTATATTCCAAACGGTAACTACCGTCCTCAAATGACCAAATACAGACTTGAAACTGTAATCACATACCAGTGTAAAAACGGCTTTTATCCTGCAACCCGAGGAAATACGGCGAGATGCACTAATATAGGCTGGGAGCCCCATCCAAGATGCACCTGTAAGTCCTTTCGTATATTCACCTGCTTCTTAATTCTGTAATTACTTTCTCAGAAACCAAAAAAATGGGGACCTAATAAGTCCAAATCTTTGCCTTTTGTAAAGCCAGGATTTAGAGTCATTCTTGGCTTTTCAAAGTAATCAATTCTAAGCAGGTAAAAAATATGATTGTAAGTGAAAAACTTTCAATTTTTTGCTATTCAATGTTAAGTAGGTACCTGTATATATCATTATATATTTCTCTAAATGACGTATTTCTACATCAGAATGAGAACATTGGCAAGACCAGTATTATCTACCACCTAGTATGTTAGTTAATTATTTCTGTGTACCAAATTTTCCCTCAAATATTATTGACTTGAAACAAGAAGCCACCATCACCTCAGATTGCCCTGGGTCTGGAGTTTGGGAGTGGCTTAGCTGCCAAGGTCAGAGGCAGGCTCTTGAGTCAGGACGTGGCCTCGGTGGTCATCATGGAGGGCGGCTGCCAGGATGGCTCCCTCCCGGGGCTTTCGGCAGCAGCCTCAGGGCCTAAACCCACAGGTCCCCATAGGATGCTTGACTGGTGTCTCGATTCCTAAGGGCCAGTGTTCTGAGAGAGAGGAAGAAGCCTCCACACCTCTCGTGACCTGGCCACACACTGTCACCTCAGCCACACATGGCCTAGAAGAGAGTCAGTGGGTCCAGTACAGGCAGGTGGAGGGCAATTAGGCTCCCTTTTAGGAGGGAGGAGTGCTGAAGACACTGGAACTTTCTAAAGCCATCACCTGTCACAAAATGCCACTCAATTCAATGGGGTATTTTATTTCCAGGGATGTTTCTTTAGCCCCTTTCAAGTGTTTTCTGTCCTGACAATCATATTCCTTTTCTTTATCCATCACAGTTCATTGTAAAGGTGGCCCACACAGTGGATATTCCATGAATCAAAACGTGTAATGACACTAGTTGTAGGTCAGTGGCCTTAGTGTTACATCAGGGCCCAAGTCCACATGAAATTTGAAAGTATGATACCATTGAAGAGGCGTCTATTATCACCATGAAACAAACCTCCACGTGCAGAACAATATGAGGGAAAGGATTATTTATTTATTTATTTATTTAGATAATATAGACATATAACATTGTATTAGTTTCAGGAGCAAAACAGACTGATTCAATATTTATATGTAAGGTGTGATGATTACAAAACAAATCTTATTACATCATCTGAATTTTGTAACTTTTTTTGTCCTAGAAATCTAAAGCAATCACTGTAATTATGTTAATGAGAAAATATGACTCATCAATGAAACAATTTGTCTCTCATTGGATTTTTATTAAGGCAAAACTTTATTCATACTGTTTTTGTTTGTTTGTTTGTTTTTATTGCCAGTTCAACTCTGTCCTTTTCCTGAAATAAAGCATGGAGGCCTATATGATGAAAATAGATATAAACCATACTTCCCGGCACCTGTAGGAAAGTGGTATTATTATTTCTGTAATGACAACTTTGTGAGTCCCTCAGGATCAAACTGGGATTACATTACTTGCAAACGAGAAGGATGGTCGCCAGCAGTGCCCTGTCGCAGTAGGTACACCTCTTTATAATAGTGCGTGTGTAAATATTTCTATGAGTGGTGAGTGAAAAACCACACAAGAGAACACAAGGAAGCCTTGTGTGATGAAAACAATGTCAAGGGCTGAGTTCTATGAGCAAGTGACCACTATAGGTTCTCCTTTATGAGGAGTCTTCATTAATAAAACATTTGATAAAAATAGAGACTTGATGACAATATCTATTTCATTTACACATTTTAATTATAAAACTACAAATAAGCGATATGAGTATTGATTTTTCTATTTAAGATACATTTGGTAGTAGCTTAGTTTTTCTTATTCTATATGTTATATTTGGATGCTTATGCATTCTAATTTAAATATGGTAAAGATAACTTTTAATTTACCATCTTGAACAAATTTATGAGTTTTTATGCATCATTTTGTAATTCTTAGGAAAATGTACCTTCAGGCATGTGGTAAATGGATATGACCCAAGTTATGAAGTATATCGTAAAGATTATTTCCAGGGTGATACTGTGAGAGTTGACTGCCATCCCGGCTACAGCCTTCCCAATGAGCAGACCTCAATGACATGTACGGAGAATGGCTGGTCCCCTCCTCCCACATGCTTCCGTGTCAGTAAGTAAACTCGTCTGAGATCCCAGAATGTCTGTGATTTTCTAAGACTCACACACAATAACTGTGGCAAAATGTTCGTGGCAGCTTCTTTTTCCACCAGTGCACCTGTTTGCTTTTATTCTTCCAAGTGTGTGAGTGGATACACTGAACTCCGGATGCGAATGTTGAAAAACAAATGAGCCTATTGAGAGACCTTAGTCAGAAACACAGTCCATGATGGCAAAGTGGATCCATGTAGGAATAACGTGACATCAGCCTGGGGCTCAGTCACGGTTTCTATTGTCCTGGCACAAAGAACACTGAAGTTGACAGTCACCATGGATGACAGCATCCCTGTGGGAGCCCGGGGATCTAGCAGAGAAGTTTCAGCACAGCATCACAGGAAAAGCGTCCAAGAGCGGAGGCCATGAAGAAGCAAGAGGGACAGGGCCGCCACCTGAGTTCCCTCCCCTAGGCGCATGTCTTGGGGGTTGGGGTTTGCTGGCCTTCATTTCGTTTTGGAAGGCTTAGTGGGTTATGGGTCTTCTTGACCCCTTCAAGGCTCTTAATTAAACTTTACTATGGCTGGTCTAGGAGCCTTTACTCTAAGACTAGTTTATTCAGAATGCGGATGAGTGAGGCCTCTTCTGGTCTCTGTACTAAGGACTGGTGTTTAAAGAGGTCGTTCCACTCTGATCAAATCGGAATGTTTTCCAGGGTTGTGTGTGCCCTGGAAATCTTTGAATTTGTGGGGTGCTTCCTCTGGCAGTTACCCATTCTCATGGGGTTGTGCCCTGCACTGTAGTGTGATATATTCAGCCAAAGAATCTAGTGATTTCTGTGCAGATCCGTTGAGCTCTATGTTACATTCCATAGTTTCTCCCTCTGGTTCTCTAAGTGCAATTTCTAGTGATGTCCACTTCTGTGAGATCACTGACTTTTGTGTACTTTAGTCAGCATACTCTGGTATGCCAAGGGTTTTCTCCTCCGCTATTGTAGTCTCGAAAAGAAAAACCCAAATAAAGGCACTTTGAGGGTAGAGCTCACATCATTTGCCTCTATCCCTCCAGAATTTTCGTTAGACCCTGAGTGTTTCCCCAAGCCTCACAAGGTTATGTTCGTGCATTTAATTCGGTTTCCTCATTGTTTATGGAGGGAACTTACTGTTTCTCAACTCCTCTCGCCTGGTATTTATCAGTTTGGTAAATTTCTTCAATGAACCACCTTAACTATGTACATTCTCTCTAGTGTTTGTTTCTATTTCAGTTCTGCTCATATTTTTATTTTCTGCAATTTGATTTATTTCCGCTTTAATGGGGTATCATGACCAATAGGAATTGCGCATGTTTAAGGTGTACAGCTGCTATTTGGTATATGTACACATTGTGAAATGATCACCATGGTCACGCTAATTACCAGATCCGTCAGCTCACATACTTAACTTCTTTCCTTGTGATGGGAACACATAAGCTCTAGCCTCAGAATATTTAAAGTAAAATGCACGAAAGGACCCATTGCTAGGAGAGCTCTGGGTAGCTGGAGGGTTCCAGGTCCATTAGATACACAGGTTTGTAGTAATTTCTTGGAATGGATTCTGAGTATTTTAAATCTTGCTTTGCTCCTAAATAATTTTTAATTAAGTATCTTGTTGTAGTACCTTTGAAACTCATAGACAATCTTCTCTGACCCAAGAGCTTGGATGATTACGTTTTTCCCGGTTTTCATTTACAAATGACTCCATATTTTCTATATGGTTATGTTGTTTGAGTCCTTATGAAAATGTTGGTTGAATACATGCTTATCTTTTCCTTATGCTCCCTACCTTTTAGAAACATGTTCAAAATCGGACCTGGAAATTCCAAATGGATTTATTTCTGAATCTGATCCTACATATCCTGTACATAAACGAGTACAATATAAGTGCAAACAAGGATATGTGACACCAGATGGTCACACCACCGGGTCGATTACATGTCAGCAAAAGGGATGGTCGGCTCAGCCCACATGCATTAGTAAGTCATTCACGATGTTAGTGTTCGTTGTCATGGTGACCAGTGAACAAAAGTTTCCTTTATCTGAATTATTTTTGGGTGTGTTTGGGGGCGGGGTAGGCTGAGGTGGTTTCATTTGAAGAGATACAGAATGTTGAGAAAATATAGATAATTTTTTGGCTGTTAAGATTAATTGCTAGTAGGGTGGAAAGTCAGTCCATCTTTCAGTTTAAGTTCTTTCCACTGTGCAGCATCCAGTGACTTAGTAACTAGTTAGGAGCCTTTTGTGGCTGCCGGTGTAAACTCATTTGTTTTTAGCTGAGACATGTTGCCTGTTGTGCCTGTTTTTAGGTGATCAGACTTCTATGTCTGAGTGTTTGTTCCTAGACATAAAAGTTATGTTTTTCAGGGAAGCTATGGGTTCACAGGGCATCATGTTGGAATATTGTCATCTATATAATTTATATGCTGGAATATGTCACCTGTGGAATTCATATGTCAGATACCAAAGCCTAGGGCTCTTCTGAAAACTCCTTTCCTTTAGAAAACCTACACAGACTCCTCGTTAGGGGGACAGAGAAGCGCTTCCAGACAGAACAGATCACTCTGTGCTGAGCGGTGTCCCCGTACCATGGCCCTGAAGTTCATGGAGATTTTCTAAGAGCTGTTTGCTCAGGTCACCTTATTGAACCCAAAGCTGTGCAGTGAGATTTTTTACTCACTTTAGGTGGATATTTAAATTATCCATTTTTACAATTTGTATTCCATTTCTTCCTTGCAATATTTTTTTGCTTACTAATGGGCATTAGCCAGGTGAAAAAGGAGAAAAAATGTCTCCATATCAAACTAACTTTGTACTAAATAGTGATCAGTTATCCATTGTAAACTCTTACTAGGGAAGAGAAAATATCTATTATAATTGTTTTCTAGTATATTTTACCTTTACATTTTTTAAAGCTTTTACTAGCTGGCTACATTAACACATTATAAAAGGTGAGGTAAATTATCTAAACCTTTATTAACATCACTCTAGTATAGGGTTAGTGAAAATTTAGACTAGCTTTTAGCATTTTACTATCTTATAATAATTATAAACATAGAACTCTCAGTACATTCACTCTTGACAGTATAAAAGAATACACAGCCATTAAAATATTTGGAAAAGGGAAGTTAGCATGTAAGTTTTGAAAATTTGCATGTTTAAAGTAGAATTTTTGAAAATGTTTAAAAATGTAGTCCAATTGTTGAAAATTAATCTTTTTGTACAATGAATCAAACTTTTTGGCACATGTGTTACAACTGCTAATAATCCTGACACACAAAATGCTCTTCTGCTTCATGGGGAAAAAAGTACGACACATCTGTAATGGCCTGTTTTATTGCTAGCATGGAATAAATACCTGAGTATCATTTAATTGAGAAAAATCTTCTTAAAACAAATTTTCCATGTTAAGTGAGAAGAAAACAGCTTTATAGAAACTAACTTTTCATTTTGAGTAGCTATGTTAAAACAATGATTTATCACTAGTATTCTTAGATTATTTTTATATGATACATAATTTATTAGCACATATTAATTGGTAAAGCTTTTTTCCTTACTCAATTTGACTGTACATTAAATAATATTAGAAATGAAATCCTCAATTCTATTATGCATTAGAATATTGTGATGTGCCCGTATTTGAGAATGCCAAAGCCAAAGGTCATGGCACGTGGTTTAAGGTCAACGAAAGGTTGGACTATGTATGCCATGATGGATATAAAAATGGAAATGGACACACCAGTGGTACCATAGTATGTGGTGACAATGGTTGGTCTGAGACACCCACATGTCATGGTAAGTACTGTTTTCAGGTATTGTTATTTCAGGATTACCAAAATTAACAAAATTTATTTAAAATGGTTCATTTTTTAACAAATTTGAATTATGTAAAGTCATTTTTAAGGAACAATGATTAAAATCAAGGTGTCTCCTTCTGAATTAAACTGGGTGAAGTTGGTGTTTTGAAGCCCAAAGATAATAATCTGTTTAACCCAGTGCATTAATGTAATGTTTCCTATGTTCCATATACATCATAGATTTCTGGGAAAAGTATAATTGTTTTTGTTATTCTAAATGTAAGGTGTTGTATTGTCTAAAAATGGACACTCGTTCCCAAAATTATAGTTTCCTACAACTTCCTCAGACTTTCGCTCCTCAATTTCTGCTTTATACCTCTCACCTTGAGTGTTAATTTTTGTAGGTCCTGAGGAGCTGTTTATTTTTGACATTGACAAGTTTTGTGGACTATTATGTGCCTATCATTTATGTTTGCCAATCAGCTGTCTGTCTTCCAGGGTTAGAAATAGAACTTCCATCTGTAGAAAACTGAGTGGATGTAGAGTATTCCAACTCAAAGGAACAGTATGTGCAAAGCTTTGAAAACAAAACAATATTTGGGAAATATTGGGGTGAGCTGGTTCTACTAAACAGGTGGGAGAATTGTAGGTGGAGATTTGAATAGGGTGATGGCTGAGGAGATGCAAAGCAAAGAACAGATTTGGGATAAATTTTGGTTGTAGAAAACATAGGTGATGTTCCTAGATGTTGAGTGTAAGACAGAGTAATAACCAAGGGACTCGCATGTTTGTTTTTCTATTGTTTTGATAAGCAAGAAAGTGAATGGAAATGCCTTTTTGTAAGGTGGTGAGGGAAGGTGAAGAGCGCTGTGAGGGGAACATGTCAACTTTTGACTTGGGCACATGGTGGCTGAGCTGTCGTGGACAATCAACATTGGATTGTAAACGGCAGAGTTGAATGTATAGGTGTAGCCAGAGATACATACATGTGAGCTTCTCACCCTGTAGACGACGACATCAGGTTGGGAAAGAATACAGAGCAAAAAACGGAAGGGAACTCAGGACTGAGCCCTACAGCATTCCAGTAGTTAGAGGTCAGACAGAAGAAGAAAGAACACTCAGAATCAAGAGAAAACAAATGGAATGAATGTTGCCTAGATGTGAAGGGAAGAAATTGATTAAAGGATAAGGAAATATAATAGGGGGGTTAATAGTGAATCCTATGGAGTCAGCTCGGACGGCTTCTAATTCCATTCCACCATTGGCTAAGCGTGTGTCTCAGGGCAACCGCCAAGCCAATTTGAAGCTTCGTTCACTCTTGCTTATGTGTACAGTGTTTCAGGATTACAGATGTTTTAGTGTTTCAAAGGAAGTTTTGCTTATTAGCCTGAATTTTCCATATGAACTTCTTGCCACCTTGCTTGCTATACAGTAAACTCATGGGCATTGTAATCTATTTACATTACTATCATAGTTACAGTGGTAAATGCTTCTAATTCAGTTGACATGTCCGGTTAGAGGACTGTGAAAATGTGGTGGATGTGGCTGCATAGAAGCCGACAATAAGTGTAACAGAAACAGTTTTTGATGGAATAAATGGAGCGGAGCCTACATAGAATCTGCCGAAGAAAAAGGATTAGTGAGCAACTTAAAACAGCATGTAGGC
This sequence comes from Rhinolophus sinicus, assembly GCF_057876585.1. Classification (NCBI taxonomy): domain Eukaryota; kingdom Metazoa; phylum Chordata; class Mammalia; order Chiroptera; family Rhinolophidae; genus Rhinolophus; species Rhinolophus sinicus. Next base: position 66,374,657 of record NC_142506.1, read on the forward strand.
ATAAGTCTTTCAAGAATAAAGAGGGTCAGGGTTAAACATTCAGAATACTGCTAGATGAAACTGTCCACTACAGGGAATAGATTGGTTTTGTTTTGGTTTGGTTTCGTTTTAAAAAGATGGGAGACATGAGAGCACACTGAGTGCTAAAGAGGATATAGTAGGAAGGGCAGCAGGCAGAGACTGAATACGAGGTAGGTATTCCCTGGGAAGGGGGGAGGAAAAGGGAACCAGAGCCCCTGGGGAAGGACCAGTTTTTGAAGCAGAAGCTCATAGTTTCTAGTCTGAGACCCTGAGATTGAGTGATGCGTGGCAGAAGGGAGGGAAGGGACATTCAGATGAGTTGATAAGGGTTAAAATAAAGACCTCGGAGACACACACACAAACACACACACACACACATATACACACACCCATACACTCTTACACACACACACATACACAGTTTATTATCGAGATGGCCAGACACACTTAGCACTGCTTCGGGCTCAGTTAAATGTGCTTCATTCAGGCTGTCAGCAAACACCTAGAAATAGGCTAAGAGAAAATGGTGAAAAATATAAATGGTGAAAAAAGCCTGCCTTTTGAGAGCTGTCAGTACAGTATGAAAAAAAAACAAAACAAAAAAAACAGTGAATTAAGCCAAGTATTAACCAAATGATAAAAATACTTCTAAAGTGTTTCTATATGACTGTGATCAAAGAAACAAAAGAATCCACGGATTTAGAAACTAGTTGGAGACTGAAGGCTCTATTTCATGTAGGAAGGCATCCATGCGCAGAAAGGTTGAAAACCAGTCAGGATAGAGATAAAGGTCTGTGCAACAGCAAGAGAGCAAAGAACTTGACCTATTTAAAAATATTTAAAGAACATAAAGACTGGAGTCTAGCTACATGGGGAGAGAGATATAAGATAACATTGAAAATATAGGCAAAAGATGGATCATAAGGAGTTTGGATTTTATCTTAAGTAGATAAAATCAGATCCACTTTAAGCAAGTTAATTTTACAAATAAATTTTCAGGACACATGTATTGCTTTTCAATGCGTCCGATCTGAATGTAAAGCGTGTATAAAACCTAGGTAATGCTTTTCAAGGGAGAGGACTTATCCGATGCCTCTCTCTATATGCAACACACGCAACTTATTTTTCCAAGACATAATAAGATTTACTTTGGCAATGCTTAATTATATATTCTCATTAAATTATCTGACCTTTCCTATAGAAAGAGAATGCACAGTTCCCGATATAGACAAATACATAAATGCTGAGCCAAAGAAAGACACATATAGAGTCGGAGACGTGATGAAATTCTCCTGCAGAAACAGACTTCAACTTGTTGGACCAGATTCATCTCAGTGCTACCACTTCGGATGGTCTCCTGATCCTCCAACATGTAAAGGTAAATGTTTACCTGACAGTTGCTGAAACAAGAATTAGAATATCGGTTATCACATTGTTGTTCTCTGTTAGTTTCCTGTTGGCTTCCAGAGTGTCTATAATCTAGGGCATTGAGCCAGAGACATACCTGAGGAGAACAAGTGTTGGCTATTAGAGAACTCTGATTGCCTAACTTAAGAAATTAATCTTCCATTGTTTTTTGAAACATGTATTGAAAATATCCGAAAATACATAGATTGTGTCTGACAGTGGACAGACTGCTTTCATCATATCTTTTCTGCCTACCATTCCACCATTAATGTTAGACATTTTAATCAGCATGGGCTTCACTGCAATTTTCTCTGCATATGCATAAACAGTATTCAAACAACTTATAGTCAACTCAGCTACATGAATGGCTTAGTCAAAATTAAAATATGTTTGTCAAATCCTTGCCTCAGATGATGGTATTTTTTCAAAAAAAGTTTTGATGAAGTGTTTTCATGGAATATGAATATTGCTGTAAGTTATGCAATGATATTTATTAATTGGTTTGCATAAATATTTAGAATATCTAGAATACTGAACATGGTTTTTGGACTAACCATAACACTTCCAATAAGGTAGTTCGGTATAAGTAATGGAACTGGGAGACAAATCTGGGTAAATACCATCCTTTTTCCTTTGTTGAAGAATGCTATATTATGTAATGAAAAATAAATTAAAGAAAAAAATCTCTTCATTTTAATGAACTTTAGATTGTAAAGTAGAAGAGTTATCTATCAATTACACGATATTTCTACCGTAGAGCAAGTAAAATCGTGTGGTCTACGCCCTGAGCTCCCCAATGGGGAAGCTAAAAACATACCTAAAGAAGAATATGAACATGGTGAAGTGGTGGAGTATGTTTGCAAACCTAGATTTCTGATGAAAGGCTCTCACAAAGTTCAATGTCTTGATGGAGAATGGACAACCTTGCCCATCTGTATTGGTAATGTATACAAGCATTAATATTTAGACTAGAATCAGCACTGTGTATCATCACATAGGCACATGAATTCGACTTTAAAGGTTAACCTGTGTTTGTGAAATTTTCACAGAGGAGAACAGCACCTGTGGAGACGTACCTGAACTTGCTCATGGCTATGTGGTATCCCCTGCGGCTCCCTATCACCATGGAGAGTCAGTAGAGTTCAATTGCCGTGAAGCATTCACAATGATTGGAGAAAGATCAGTTACGTGTATCAGGGGAAGGTGGACCCAGTCTCCTCGGTGCATTGGTGAGAATCCGTTTCTCAGATTGACGTTCAATAACATTTAATATTTTTATTGTAAAACTATTTGCAAGCGTATCTTTTTAATTTGGATATATTCTTTAAAATGGCAGGTCATAAGTTATAGTGAATCCAAACATCTGTTGTTTGTAGTTTAATATGTACCTGCAGAGGAAAAAAATAGAAACTAACAGTAGAATTTTATGAATCTGTCCCTGATATTAACATTGTTTATAAGTATAAAGCCAATTTGTACTCAAAGATGGACAAAATTTTCTCCTCTCAATGTTTATTTTGTACCTCCGTCTAGTCTAGTTTTTCACTCTTCTCAAGATGTTTATATTCTCCTAACAAACAAAGAAGTCCTTTCAGACACCAGTCCATCACAGCACGTACTGACAATAACCACCACTCCACCTTTTGACTACAGGTCTTCTTTCAGTTACCATCCCTTGAAGAATATTCGCTTTTGTCTCCCTCAACGCTCTGGGCCAGTCCTGAAAATAGGACTAGTTCTCAACCCTCTGGTCTGTTTTGAATTAGTCTCCTTTATTTTTTTTTAAAGGTTGTACTACAGAATCATTACTGTTCTTTGTCTAAATACTTGAATTTTCTTTGTTCTGTTCGTCCTCACTTAGCTCTGATCATTAACAAATTATTAACAAATATTACCTAGAGCCTCCACTGATGTTTTGTCAAATTCAACAAGGATTTCCACCTGCACTGAATTTTTGAAATATGGTAGCTCGATAAAAACTTCAGAGATCTATGTAACTCATAGTGGAGCCAGCAAAAATTTATTATATTTGCATTATAATGGTATGAGATTATAGGGTGATAGGCATATAAAATACTTCTCAAGGATCCTAAGAGTATATATATATATATATATATACACACACACAGAAGAGGTCATGACTTTAAGCACTCAGTTAGTTTCTTATTCTGTGTTTTGGTCATCAAGCAAAGGATCTGTTTTAATATTCACATTTTATTCACACTACATCTTAGATCAACTTTCTTATCAACTTACATTAATTTTACTGAAAGACTATCATTATACTAGCTCATAAAGTCTCTCCACAGATAATTGTTTTTATTTTAACATTTTAAGATTTGGGGTTAAAAACAATGTGGAGAAACATATGGATGTGGTCATTGGCACAGATTTCAAATGGGACCTATTTAGTCACATGATGACTCTTCATTATATATATTATCCATTAAGTGCAGCTCTGATGCTCTTGAGTTCCCTAAGTACGAAAGTTGACAATCATATTCTTTTACTCATGTGTGAGATATAAAACTGAAAGCAAGGAAAGACCAAGAAAACAAAAAACAGACACAGACAACAGTTTAGTGGTTACCAGGGGGAGGGGGATGTTAGAATAGGTTTAAAGGGGTTACATATGGTAACGGAAGAAGAACTGACTCTGGTGGTAAACACACAATGCAATATATAGCTGATGTATTACAGAATTGTACACCTGAAACCTATGTAACTTTACTAATCAGTGTCACCCCCAATAAATGTAATGAAAATTTTTAAAACATACAATTAGTTATTAAATATTCTTATTTAATTTATTGGGGTGACTTTTATTAAATTTTAAAATGTCTTTATGATGGATATTTTCTATGAAATTTCATGACTGTAGATAGTACTATGTCCATACAGAATAGCCCATCTCATGCAACATGATCAGCGATAGCTTTGTTGGTGGAATTTCTAGGCATACATTCTAATTTCATTGTTCTATTGATTTTGTAGCTATTTTTTGTATTAAATGGTTTGATTCTTATTATTAGTCTTTTCATGGTAATATTATCAATTTATAGAAACAGATGAACGTAAGAAGTGTAAATTATCAAAGGCAATTTCACGGGAGACAAACCTAACAGATAATGATGACTATATCCATAATATGACCGTAACTTACACATGTAGAGGAAAATCAGAACACAGACACTCAATCTGCAAAAATGGAGAATGGGATCCCGAAATAACCTGCACAGGTAAGCTGTTTATAACATTTTCAAAATTTATTTCTTCCTACTTTGTAAAAAGAGTCTCGTTGTGTCTTTTAAAATATTTTTAAACTATTTATTACTACAAATAATTTTCAAGCTGGAATGTAATTTAGAAAGCAACAAAAAGACTGTTTCTAAATAATTATTGTGTCCTATGCATTAGTTAGCTATATAACAAACCACCCAGAAATGTGGTGGCTGTAAGTTAATATCTGGGCAGTAGGTGTCCTCTTACTGTTGGGATCCCATTTGCTTCCAATTTCTTATATTACAAATGTGCCTGTACCTATAGCTGTTATGTGTGTGTCTAGTATCTATGTAAGTATCTACCTGTCCATCTGTCTCTCTAGGTATCTATCTACGTATGTGCATATCTAGTCATCCATTTATCTATTTGTTTCTCTATATCTACCTTGAAAACTCATAGTCACGTCACCACCAATTCCGATAGCATGGGGTTCATTCTTCTCCAACAGGAGGGCACCTTGAATCACTCACCTCAGCATTTTTACCAATTTCCTCCGGCCTACAATATACAGAAAGTAGTTTCATACAAATGCAAAAACAAATCTACTGTCTACAATTCCACTCATCTTTAGATCGTCTTAAAGGCAACAAGTAATATTTACAGGCAGTGAAGTACAAGTGTTTGTCTACATTTTCTTGAAGCTTTATAGTTTTACCATTAATATTTAGGTATATATCTATCTTCTATTAATTATTAAGTGTGGTGTGAAATAGGGAATGAAGTACTTTTTTGTATATGAACATCCAATTGTTTTACTACTGTGGGTGAGAAAGACTGTCAAATGAAAATCAATTAACTATGGAAGTCATGGTTTATTTCTAGCCCCTCTATTTGGTCCATTAATTTATTTATCTATCCTTATCCCTGCCACGTATCCTTCATAATTATAGCTTCATACTAAGTCTTGAAGTCTGATATATTTTATCCAATTATGCTCTTCCTTCAAGATTTTTAAAATTATTCTGGTCTTTTCATTAATATAGAAATTTCAGGGAAAAACTTATCAATTTCTATACATTATCAACTTGTATAATAAAAAAAATGACACGTATAATGATATGTTAATTAAGAATTGAAATTTTAGCCACATTGAATTTTCAGACCATAAACATATCTCTTCAATTATTTATTTATGCTTCTATTTTCCCAACAATAATTTTTTTATTACTAATACCTATGCTTTTTTTAATTTTTTTTTATAATTTTATTAGTTTCAGGTGCACAAGACAAAGCAAAACTTAGACGTTTATCATTTATATCCCTCACACTGTGTGAACCCCCCTCCCCCCATCCACTATCCCTCTGACATCGCACAGAGCCATTACATTTCCACTGTCTCTATACCTAAGTTGTAGTCCACTTCTTGTAAGTATATACATACATATATACACATATATATATTTATATTTATATAAAACTATAGTTGGCCTTCATTATTGTTCAGCTTCAGGTGTACAGTGCAGAGATCAGGCATCTACATCATCCCTGAGGTGGTCTCCCTAACGGGACACATGTCCATCGGATGTCCTACAACATCTTTACATTATTGATTATGTTCCCCAAATTAATTTTCAAAACCCCGTGGCCATCTTGTGGTTACCAACTATTTTCTAAACCTCTCACCTTCCCCCTTATCCCCATCCCCCCGCCCATCTAGCAACCCTTAGTTTTTCCTCTATGTCTCCAAAACTGTTTCTGATTAGTTCATTCACTTATTCTTTTCTTTAGATTCCGCATATAAGTGAAATCATATGGTATTTGTCTTTCTCTGTCTGACTTATTTCACTTAACATAATGTTCTCTAGGTCCACCCATGTTGTTGCAAATGGTAAGATTTCTTTCTTCTTTATGGCTGCATAATACTCCATTGTATAAATGTACCACAGTTTCTTAATCCAATCATGTATCGATGGGCATTTCGGTTGTTTCCATGTCTTGGCTATTGTGTATAGTGCTGCAATAAACATAGGCGTGCATAAAGATTTTTGAATTGGAGTTTTGGATTTCTCCGGATAGATACCTAGGAGTGGGATTGCTGGATCATAAGGTAGTTCCATTTTCAGATTTTTGAGATACCTACATACTGTTTTCCGTAGTGGCTGCACCAATCTGCATTCCCACCAACAGTGCACAAGCGTTCCCTTTTCTCCACATCCACGCCAGCACTTGTTGTTTGTTGATTTATTGATGATAGCAATCTTGACTGGGGTGAGGTGGTATCTCATTGTAGTTTTTATTTGCATTTCTCTGATGGTTAGTGAGGTTGAGCATTTCTTCATATGTCTGTTTGCCATCTGTATGTCCTTTTTAGAAAATGTCTCTTCATGTTCTCTGCCCATTTTTTAATTGGGTTGTTTGTTTTTGGAGTTGAATTGATTGAGTTTTTTATAAATTTGTGATATTAACCCCTTATCAGATATATCATTGGCAAATGTCTTTTCCCATTCAGTAGGATCACTTTTTGTTTTATTGATGATTTCCTTTGCTGTGGAAAAGCTTTTTAGTTTGATGTAGTCCCACATGTTTATTTTTTCTCTTACTTCCCTCGCACGAGGGGATATTATCAGTAAAAATCTTACTCCAGGTAATGTCTGTGAATTTTCTTCCTATATTTTCTTCTAGGAATTTTATGGTTTCAGCTCTCACATTTAAGTCTTTAAGCCATTTTGAATTTATTTTTGTGTATGATGTAAGGAGGTGGTCCAGCTTCATTTTTTTGCATGTGTCTGTCCAGGTTTCCCAGCACCATTTATTGAATAGACTGTCTTTACCCCACCGTATATTCTTGCTTCCATTGTCGTAGATTAAATGGACATATAGACATGGATTTATTTCTGGACTCTCTATTCTGTTCCATTGATCTATGTGTCTGTTTTTATGCCAATATCATGCTGTTTTGATTACTGTAGCCTTTTAGTATAATTTGATGTCAGGTATCATTATACCTCCAACTTTGTTCTTATTTCTCAAGATTGCTGAGGATATCCTGGGTCTTTTATGGTCCCATATAAGTTTTAGGATTATATGTTCTATTTCTGTGAAAAATGTCGTTGGTAGTTTGATAGGAATTGCATTGAATATGTATATTGCCTTAGGCAGTATGGACATTTTAACTATATTAATTCTTCCTATCCATGAACATGGTATGTGTTTCCATCTATTTGTATCTTCTTTCATTTCTTTCTTCAGTGTCTTATAATTTTCTGAGTCCAGATCTTTTACTGCTTTGGTTAAATTTATTCCCAGGTTATTTTATAGTCTTTGGAGCAATTGTAAATAGGATTCCTTTTTTAATTTCTCCTTCTGATGTTTTATTATTGGTATATACAAATGCAACTGATTTCTGACTATTAATTTTGTATCCTACTACTTTACTAAATTCATCTATCAGCTCTAATAGTTTTTTGGTGGAGTCTTTAGGGTTCTCTATATATAGTATCATATCATCTGCGTATAATGACAATTTTACTTCCTCTTTACCTATTTGGATGCCTTTTATTTCTTTTTCTTGTCTGATTGCAGTGGCTGGAACTTCCAATATTATGTTGAATAGAAATGGAGAAAGTGGGCAACCTTGCCTTGTTCCTGATCTTAAGGGGAATGGTTTCAGCTTTTCCCCATTGAGTATGATGTTAGCTGTGGGTTTATCATATATGGCCTTTATTATGTTGAGATATGATCCCTCTATTACCACTTTCTTAAGGGTTTTTGTCATAAATGGCTGCTGGATTTTATCAAATGCTTTTTCTGCGTCTATTGATATGATCGTGTGATTTTTATTTTTCATTTTGTTAATGTGGTGTATCACATTAATTGATTTGCGGATGTTGAACCACCCTTGCATACCAGGGATGAATCCCACTTCATCATGGTATATGATCTTTTTAATGTATTGCTGAATTCTGTTCGCTAATATTTTGTTGAGGATTTTTGCATCTATGTTCATTAGCGATATCGGCCTGTAGTTTTCTTTTTTTGTGGTGTCTTTGTCTGATTTTTGGATCAGGGTGATAGTGGCTTCGTAAAAAGTGTTTGGGAGTCTTCCCTCCCTCTGGATTTTTTGGAAGAGCTTGAGGAGAATAGGTGATAATTCTTTTTTGAACGTTTTGTAAAATTCACCTGTAAAACCATCTGGTCCAGGGCTTTTGTTTGTTGGGAGATTGTTGATTACTGATTCAATTTCCCTGGTGGTAATCAGTCTATTCAGGTTTTCTGTTTCTTCTTAAGTTAGCCTTGGAAGGTTGTACACTTCTAGAAAATTGTCCATTTCTTCCAGATTGTCAAATTTGTTGGCATACAGTTGCTCATAGTAATTTCTTAAATCTTTTTGTATTTCTGCGGTGTCTGTTGTCACTGCTCCTCTTTCATTACTGATTTTATTAATTTGGGTCCTCTCTCTCTTTTTTTAATGAGTCTGGCTAAAGGTTTGTCAATTTTGTTTATCTTCTCTAAGAACCAACTCTTGGATTATTGATCTTTCGTATTGTTTTTCTGGTTTCTATTTCATTTATTTCCGCTCTGATCTTTATTATCTCTTTCCTTGTACTCCCTTTGGGCTTATTTTGTTGTTCTTTTTCCAGATCCCTTAAGTGTGAAGATAAACTGTTGATTAGTGATGTTTCTTGTTTCTTTAGGTAGGCCTGCAATGTTATGAACTTCCCTCTTAGGACTGCTTTCGCGGCCCCATAGATTTTGGGTCGTCGTATTCTCATTTTCGTTTGTCTCAAGATATCTTTTGATTTCTTCCTTGATCTCCTGCTTGACCCAATCATTATTTAGTAACATATTATTCAGCCTCCATGAATTTGTGTGTCTTCCAGTTTTTTTCCTGTAGTTCATTTCTAATTTCATAGCACTGTGGTCAGAGAAGATAATTGGTATGATTTCAATTTTCTTAAATTTATCAAGACTTGTTTTGTGGCCTAACATATGGTCTATCTTGGAGAATGTTCCATGTGCGCTTGAGAAGAACATGTATTCTGCAGCATTGGGGTGAAATGCTCTGAAAATATCGATTAAATCCAAGTGGTCCAATGTATCATTTAAGGATGTTGTTTCCATATTGATTTTCTGTCTGGAAGACCTGTCCCTTGTAGTCAGAGGTGTGTTGAAGTCCCCTACTATGGTAGTGTTACTGTTGATCTCTGTCTTTATGTCAGCCAATATCTGTTTTATATATTTAGGTGCTCCTATGTTGGGTGCATAGATGTTTACTAGGGTTATGTCCTCTTGTCGGATCGATCCCTTTATTATTATATAATGCCTGTCTTTGTCTTTTAATATTTTCTTCATTTTAAAGTCTATTTTGTCAGAAATAAGTATTGCAACTCCAGCTTTTTTCTCATTTCCATTTGCGTGAAATATCTTACTCCAACCCTTCACTTTCAGCCTGTGTGTGTCTTTTGATCTGAGGCGAGTCTCTTGTATACAGTATATACAAGGGTCTTGCTTTCTTATCCACTCAGCCACACTATGTCTCTTGATTGGAGCATTTAATTCGTTTACATTTAAAGTGATTATTGATAGGTAGGTACATAGTTATTGCCATTTTTAAATTTGTAGTTAGATTGTTTTCATCTTTCTTCTATTTACAGAAGTCCTTTTAGTATTTCTTGCAATGCTGGCTTGGTGGTAATAAATTCCTTTAGCTTAATCTTTTCTGGGGAGCTCTATATCTCTCGGTCAACTTTAAATGATAGCCTTGCTGGATAAAGCAACCTAGGTTGTAGGCCTTTGTTTTCCATCACTTTGAGTATCTCCTGCCACTCCCTCCTGGCCTTCAATGTTTCTGCAGAAAAGTCATTTGATAGTCTTATGGGAGTTCCCTTGTATGTAACCCTCTGTCTTTCTCTTGCTGCTTTTAGGATTCTCTCTTTGTCTTTAACCTTTGCCATTTTACGTATAATGTGTCTTGGTGTGGATCTGTTTGGGTTTTTCCTGGTTGGAACTCTCTGCACTTCCTGGGCTTGTATGTTTGTTTCCTTCACCAGGTTAGGGAAGTTTCCGGACTTTATTACTTCAAATATGTTCTCCATCCCTTGCTTCCTCTCTTCACCTTCTGGTATTCCTATGATGCGCATGTTGTTGCGCTTGATGTTATCCCATAGGTCTCTTAAACCATCTTCATTGTTTTTTATTCTTTTTTCTTTCTGTTGTTCTGTTTGGGTGATCTCTGCTAACTTGTCTTCTAAGTCGCTGATTTGATCCTCTGCTTCATCTAACCTGCTGTTAATTCCTTTAAGTGAGTTCTTTATTTCAGTTGTTGTGTTCTTTAGTTCTAACTGGTTGTCCGTTATCATTTCTACATCCTTCTTGATGTCGTCTCTAAGCTCCTTAAACATTCTTATCATCAGTGTTCTGAACTCTGTCTCTGATAGGTTGGTTACCTCTGTTTCATTTGGTTCCATTCCTGGAGGTTTCTTCTGTTCTTTTATTTGGGACGTGTTTCTTTGTTTCCCCATTCTGGCTGACTCTGTGTTTGCTTCGATGTGTTAGGTAGATCCCCTAGAGTTCTTAGTTCTTGCTTGGTTATCTTATGTAGTATGTGTCCTTTATATTTGACTTGCACTACTTCGTTCTTCTCCTCTGCGTGTGCTCCAAAGGTGACTCTTGTGTTGTGTATATTGTCCTGTTAAAGAAGATCTTTAATTGCTTTTCACTTGTGAGTAGGTGGGATTAACTCCTAGGCTGACTAGTTGTGAGACTTGGCTCTGCCCCCCTCAGGGTGTTCTGCTGCTGCGGGAGGGTTGACTGCTTAAATGTGGTTTGGCCTCTATGGGCTCTTGTGCCTGTAAAGAATCCCCTCTGGGTGTGTCACTTGTAGGTCAAACCCTGTAGTATTCTGGTTTGCTCTGGAGTTGGCCTCTGGGTATGTTGAATCTTGTGCCTCTTAAACTGGGCCCTCTTGGCTTTTGTGTTCTCTCTTCCATCCTGGGATCCCCTGTGTCTCTGCAGCTGCAGATGTGGTTGCCCCACCCTAGGCAGGCCAGCTTCCCAACAATAATTTAAGTGTAGATAATTTACTAGTCTAAAATTGTATTTATATTTTATATTTTTAATATTAACATGCAATTTTTCATAATTATGTTTTCCCAATTTTTCTGCACGTATAAAGACATCCTCTTGATTTTTGTGTATTGATTTTATACTCTGAAACTGCACTATTATATTATTCATTTTAGGTGGTATATTACAGATCTGTTACAATTTTCCTTAAGCAAGTGTATCATTGCAAATGCAATATTTTATTTCTGCCAGTCCCTTTTTAGTTTGATATTTTGTTTGTTTGTTTTATGGCACTCATGAGGCCCTTCGATAAACCATTGAAAGAAAGTGATGAAAACAAACATCTTTATCCTGTTCCTGACCACTGGATAGTGTATTCAGCATCTTACCACAAGTGTAATGTTTGAGGATTTTTCTAGATGCCCTTTATCAGATTAAAGGAATTTCCTTTTCTTCCCACTTAGCTGAGTAAGGACTTTCATTATCAACTGCTGCTGAATATTTTTAAATGCTCTTTATGCATTTATTCATAGGATAATATGTGTTTTTTAATTCTGTTAATACAGTGAATAACATATATAAATTTTTGATTGCTGAATAAATCTCATTCCTATACTTGGTGGTGATACGTTATTCTTTCTCGATTTCCATGTACTCTTTCTGCTGATATATTTTTAAGAATTTTTGCGTCTATATTCATGGAGGATATTAGTCTACAATTACTTTTCCTTGCAATGTCACTGCCAGGTTTTGTTATCAGGGATATGATGGCCTCATAAAAACCCACTGAGACGTGTTCTCTGCCCCACTGTGTCTGAAAGTACATGTGTGATATCATTACACATAGTGTTATTGTATTAATTTTCCCTTAAAGGATTGACAGAATTCACCTGTGAAGGCATCTGATAGGTAGTTTGATGTTTATTTGGAAGGTTTTCTTGATGAACAATTCAATTTCTTTAATAGGCGGTGGTCTATTCAAATTTTCTCTGCTGTCAATGTAAGGAAGTTGTATTTTTGAAGAAATAGCTCCATTTCACCCAATTTATCAATTGGCTGGTTTTCTATTGGTTAATAGTCACAGTCTTCACTCTCCCTCTTGCCTCTGCAGTATCTTCCCTGGTGTCACTCCTTTCATACTGAGGTTGATACTTGTTTCTCTCAACTACCCGATCATTCTTCATAGGGTGTTGTTTGGTTTTGTTTTGTTTTACATTTTACTAATATTTTCAAAAAACCATTTTAAGCACTGTTAATATTCTCCATTTCCTCTCTTTTCTATTTTTTTTAGCTTAATTAGCATTCACTATTTCAGCAAGCTTTATTAATTTTCTGTTTTTCTTTCCTATTTGTCTTTCTCAATTTTTTCAATTTTCTCCTCTCTCTGGACTTATGGTTTCCTTCCTTCTGAATATTTTGATTTTCATTTTACTCTCTTCTCACTTTTTAATGTAGAAAATTAAAACATGGGTTTAAACCATCCTACTTTTAAAATAGAAATCTTATGTAAAACTCCATTTTTTTTCCTTTTAAGTGCTTATCTATGTCTGAAAATATTTCACTTCCATTTTATTTTCATTGCAAGTCAGTGTGAAATATTTTCTGCTACACCATGTGATTTCTCCTTTACCCTGTCACTTATATAGAAGTCTTCTATTCAATTTCCAAATATTTATTTTCCTTTACCAGTTTTATTGTGGAATCATTAGTATATAAAGAACTACACATGTTCAATGTGCACAATTGATGAATATCCTGTGTTTGCATAATTTATTCTTATTGATTCTAATGTAATTCTCTTGTCAGAGCTTGTACTGGGTAAGATTTCAGCATTTTGAAATTTATTCATGTTTTTGTTTTTGTACCACACATTTTCCATCTTTTCGATGGTTCCATTTTAATATGAAAGCAGATGTAGACTCTAGTTTTCAGTCCTACTGAAAAAGGTTCACATTTGTGTTAAAATTTTCGATGTCTTTTTTAAAATTTTGTCTGGCTGTCCTATTAGAATTAGAAGCCTATCAGTATTAATAACTAGAATTGTGGAATTGGATATGTATTTTTTTAGTTCTGTTCATCTTCACTTTGCCTATTTGAAATATTTTAGATACATATATAACTGCTTTGTGCTTGTGAAGTATTTTTATGATTATAAAATAATTCTTTATAACATTTGTAATACTCCTTGTCTTACAATCTTTGTTGTCCTATTTTAATACAATCAATAAACTTAAAACGATGGATCATTTCCACGTGATAATGGAATTCCAAACAAATTTGAATTTAAAAAGACCTTAAACCCCTTTCCAAATTGAAAGCAAAAATAATAAAATTAGAGACCTACAGACCTTATTCATCCAGCTCACAAATATGGAAAACTGAAAAAGTGCTTTGTCAATCATTTACCAAAAAGCAATAGTTTAAATAAAATGGCAATGACTGCAGTGCACATTGAAATCAATGAGATACAGCAAAAGTGTAGATATTTATAGCTTTAAAACAAGCGTAATAGAACAAAGAACAAAATGAAAGCAAAATAAAAGACATACACCCAAAGAACATAAAAAAGACCATTGCATTATAATTCGGTCTTTTAGGATATATTATTACTGACATTTCTGTTTACTGAATTGTCCTTTTAACTTACGACTTTTCATCAAGAAATGTAATTTTAATATTTTTAGAAGTACGAAGATGTCCACCTCCACCACAGATTCCCAAAACTGAAAACATGACAACTACAGTGAATTGTCAGGATGGAGAAAAAATATCTATTCTGTGTCAAGAAAACTCTCTCATTCAGGGACCAGAAGAAATTGAGTGCAAGGATGGAATATGGCAGTCGATTCCACGCTGTGTTGGTCAGTGGTCCTCACCTGCTATCATCTTCTTCGTAAGGAGGGTAAAACTCCCTGTGCTTTGAGTAAAGGAGCCGGATGCAGAGCTCTCTCCATAGCTATTCCACCGCATCCTGCAACGGGAAATTATAGTCTACGTGCACAAATTCAATCACTTTCACTGTGAAATGAACAGACACAAAAACTTTAGCTCAGTGTTTAAATGCCAGATACAATTGCTGTTTATGTGTAGTGTCCTCCCCTAGGAACAGGACAAGAAGGGAAGGGCATTTGGAACAAGCGGATGGTAGCATCAATTTTAGGCAGACATATATCCTTGCAACTTTTAAACACTTTTCAGGTTTTACATAACTTAATTTGTTCAAATTATCCTTAGTTCAAAATCCCAAGTAGCATTTGATTTTATTTCGCAATTGAAACATTTATCTCTGTGCTTGATTCTTTGATCTCTGTTCTTCATATAGAAAAACTTCCATGTTCTCAGCCACCTCCCATCGAACATGGAAACGTGAATTCATCTATCTCTTCAGAAGGAGAAGAAAAAGATGAACCCCACACTTATACACATGGCACCAAATTAAATTATATTTGTGAAGACGGTTTCAGGCTATCTGCTGAAGATGGGATAACATGCCACATGGGAACATGGACTTCTCCACCTCGGTGTATAGGTCAGGACAGCGTGCAAACTAAAATTCCATTTTTGGTGCAAGTCTTTAAAATACCCAATTGTCTTCAAAGTCATGAGACACAATTCTTTAGCGTTCTGAATATATAAAACAATTTATATATTTTTACATAAATTACCAAACTATTTGCATGACTGTATCAATCCTATTTTTATTAGTTGGCTCATTATGAAATCACTTCTAGTTCTAGTATTTTTTATACCAAAGGCTGTGTAGTGAAATTAAACCTACCTATTCATGTAGGTGTATTTATTCATATTCCTACATATTCATATAGGTAGTGAATGGTTCACCACTAGGTATTTAAAAAACGTTTATCTTCGTCTTACAATGTTCCTTATGATTTCTTACAATATATGGCACTTTCCTTAAGATGATTACTTCTCAGTGTGTTTCCCTACATGACTCACAATTGGCTATAGCAGCATTGATAGTCCCATGCATAAATATGTTGATATATTTATTCTCGAGGTCTTGGTCAAGTTACAGTTGGTCGCACACCACAATGGTGGTCTCAGGAAGCATTTGTGCACCTTCTCTGTAATATATTAGCTCCTGTGTGGTCATTTCATTTCAAAATAAGTACCACATCTGACAACCAGTATATAAGATTGATTTCAGAGTTAGTGCAATACGCAGTCACTCTTTCTTCTTTTTTTAGGACGTCCTTGCGGACCACCACCTTTGATTGGGAATGGTACTGTAACTAATAAGTTGAACAGTTACCGGTATGGAGTAGAAGTGATGTACAGGTGTTCCAAAGGATTTGAGATTGATGGACCTCCATCTGTAAAATGTATCGGAGAAAGATGGTCCCATCCACCAGAATGCATAAGTATAGTGTATATCATTTTATTCTGAGGCTGACAAATATCTTTAGTTCAGAACAGTAATGACGCCAATATGAGTTCAGAATTTAACACGGGAACTCTGGGGAGCTCTGGGTTCTGGAAGAGAATTAATTAGCCCTAGTAGTCAGAAAAGTTCAATGACATGAGCGAGAATATTTCATTGTGACATCACCTTTTGTGCACTTTCGATGTGCTCTGAGGAACATTCTCAGGTTTCTCATCTCTCATCCTGTATCACCAATCTTGTTGTTATTCAATTTACTGTTGGTTTCTCAGATGTAGCCTTATAAACAAATCATTTCTAACATATTTGACATAATTGTGGAAACAGATTTTGACAGAAGCAAACAGTAACAATATGTCATAACGCAGGAGGGCTGTGTGGGCAAGTAAGAATGGGAGTGGAAGAAGTTTGGTCTCAAGCGTTACCTGCATCCATATCTCTCCAGGCTTTGATATCACCGCTCCCTTGTTACACTTCTGATAAATGCAGAATCAGTCCATGTCATTAAGTCAAGACTGCTAACATTTTCACGTTAAAAGAAAAACACTGTACAGCATTCAGTGGTTTAATATGTGCCTAACTATTATTCCTTCTATAATTATTGGCCATTGTGTATTTTTAATGATTTGCTGAACAAATGTATATTGTTTTCCTTTCAGAAGCCGAATGTTCTGACACACCCACGGTTGGTAATGCCACACTCGTGAATAAACAGAAGAAATCATATAGTTCAGGAGAAGAACTGACTTATGAATGTGACAAATATTACCAAATGGAGGGATCCAATATTGTGCAGTGTATTAAGGGCAAATGGATAGGGGAACCAACATGCCGAGGTAAGGTGATGACATTTTAAAATTTATTTGTTAAATCGCTTGTAGCACTATTGAAAAGCAGACATAGTTATGTTTTAGTCAAAGAACGTTTATGCCTCCAGGAAAGGGATGGCACGTGTACACTATCGTTAGTCTCCTCGCCCCTTCGTTCTCAGAGTGCGGTCCAGGGACAGCGGGCACTGCATCTTCTGGGATGTTGATAGAAATGCAAATGCGAGTTCACAGGTACATTCAGACTCAGAGTCAAAGACTCGACGTATGTGCCCGAGACTTGTAACAATTCCAAAAAGAGTCCACCCGCACCTTAGTTTGGGAATCCTCACGATAGCCGATTATGACTTCATATCTCCCTGAATCTCTCTGAGGAATTACACATGCCTCACGGTGGTGCCTTAAACATTGCCCCCTCCGCAGAATCACTGCAGTGTTTTTATCAATTACACATTTATTTTTTTCTTATGTTTTCACAACTCGTATTTTTTGGGTCCATTGACCGTACATCATCTTCCTTCAACAATGGAGTTCATCAAACATTCTTGACTTTTCGCTAAGGAAGTGTGTACTTGTGTTTATTTTCCTAAGCTTAAAATTACAATTCAATTGTACATGACAATTGAAAACTAATATTTTCTTGTCAAATAATCTCTTTATTATGAGTTTCTTGCGGTTGTACATTCATTTTGAATTTATGTAATGTATAATATTTATTTTATTAAACTCAAAGAAAAATGTCCAGAAAGAATGTCATTTTTGTGGGCCTCAAAGATGTTTTTTAAACTCTAGAGGGGATGGGAGAGGAATTTAATGTATAGAAGCTTAAATCTTAAAAAAATCTATTGTTTATCTCCTTTTCTCAATTTTACATGTAAATTTAGAAAATTATTATTTTTTTTTTGTGACAGATTACCCATTGATTTTAAAGCTTCCCTGAAATAATGCATATATCGGAATTCCTTTTGTTCATTTGCATTCAAAATGGTCGTTACATTAGAGACATGCTCTTTCTTCCTATTCAGATGTTTCCTGTGCGAATCCTCCCGCAGTGGAAAATGCTCGACTAGTAGACGAGATACCTAAGTATCTACCGGGCGACACCGTACATTATGAGTGCATCGGGCCTTTGACTCTATTTGGGAACGGAGAAGTGATGTGTTTAAATGGAACCTGGACGGAACCACCTCAGTGCAAAGGTCAGCATCTTACTTCTCTTCCCTAATTTTAGAGAATATATTAAGGACAATATGTGTTGACATAAATACATAGTGAACTAGTTTCTTATGCAGTAAAAAATTTTAGTGCAATAAAATGATGGTGCTTAAATTCCAAGTCTTTTTATGGGCTGATTGAAAAATATGGTCTATTGATATTACGAAAGCTTCAACCAGAGTAGAATAGTTGGAATCATGGAACATTCCCCATCTTAAGCATTAAGACACTCAGTTTTTCCCGAGGAAAAACTATATTAAAGGCACCTTAAGTCCGTTTGGCAGACCTATGGAATTCCACTTTGAGACCTGGACTAGCTGGGGTGGACAATAGAACAAGATATAAATTTGGGGTTCTTTGGCATATGGGTTATATTTAAAGGTGGGATGCTGGCTGATCTCACCCAGGCAATTGGTGTATATAGAAAAAAGTTCTGAGAACCTGGCATGGGGCACTCCAGGGTTTAGGGTTCAGGAAACACGGGGTACCAACAAAGGATATATGGTATTATCCACTTAAACTTCAGCATGGTGTATATTTTTCCCAGTGTTTTACTTTGAGCCTACCTATGTTTTCAAGTATGAAGTGAGGTTTCTGCAGACCACAAATACCAGGGTCTTGTTCAATTAAAAACTGGGCAGAGGACATGAATAGAAACTTCTCCTAAGAAGAATACAAATGGCCAAGAGATATATGAAAACAATGAACGTATTTGTTAATGTTTCACATGTGCTTTTATGTGGGGTGATTCTCAGTGTAAGTGATTAAAATTACTTCAGTGAGTCTTTTCTGTCATCAGAAATCACAAGTCTTCATATTACATATTTTGCTATGTTTTTATTTGCTTATGTTAAACTGTGTTTTTCTTTGGTCTCTCAATAAATCAAATAATATCTTTTCTTAGAGTCTAAAGGAAAATGTGGGGTCCCTCCACCTATTCAAAATGGAGACATCACCACATTCCCAGCAGCAGAATATGCTCCAGGGTCATCAGTTGAATACCAATGTCAGTCCTTGTATGCACTTCAGGGAAACAAGCGGATCACATGTAGAGATGGAAAGTGGTCAGAACCACCAAAATGCTTAGGTGAGTACTTCGATGTTCTCGTGGGTTCTGAGAAAAATCAGTGTAATGAATGTGATGTTTTTTGTTTATAATCAAGTTTTGATGAATTAATATACAACAATTCTACCGATTGCTTGTCTACCAAATATGCATATGTGAAGAAATAATTTAAAAATTCTTAATTAAGCAACAACAGCAAAAGGGATTCTTTAATAACAGCTCTTTCTATGATAATTGACATTACAAATGTTTGATTATGACAGTTCATTCTCACACATTAAACATGGTTCCTCAGTTTTACATAATTACTTGTGTGTAATGATTCATATGTAAATGATGGATTCTCAATAAGGTTTTCTTGAAAAGGTTTGAGAAGGAATTCCTTGCCAAATATAGAGGATTCTGTCTGAAAGTCTGAAAATCTGCGGAAAATGTTTGTATTCTACTTAATGTTCTCTGTTCATTTTTTTTTACCTTCAGATGCATGTGTAATATCAAAAGAAATTATGGAAAAACATAATATACAGTTTAAATGGACTTATGAGGAAAAGCTTTATTCTAGAACAGAGGATATTGTTGAATTTGTGTGTAAAAGGGGGTATCGTGAACACTCACCAAAGTCTGCATTTCGAGCACGCTGTCGGGAAGGGAAACTGGAGTATCCCACTTGTGTGAGAAGACGGCGCTAGAACGAAGTCATGAAATTATAATATGCACACTTACTTAGAATTTTTGTTATTCCAATTCTTCTCATTTTTTTTCAAGCATTGAAAAATCAGAAATTTTTTATTCATAAATCAGAATTTGTGTAAGTATTATATGGAGGATGTCATGTAATCTGAGAGACCAATCTATCACTTCTAAAAAGCATCTCATTAAAATGTGACAAACCAAAAATCTGTGTGTTATTCATAAAACATCTACGGACAGAAATTAGATGCAGTCACTTGAGAGCCTGCCTCCATCCACCATTCTCCAAACTCTCCCAAAGCATCCTCCAGAACTTCGCAGGTGTTCTGAGGATCTTATACCAGAGGAAATGGAAATAAAGGCTTGTCTCCATCTTCCAAATAATATCATTGCACAAACACGTAAAATTGAAACTACGTCATCCCTGTGTTAGCCACAAGACGTAAAAGCTTATTACTTAGTTTTGCTTATCTCTCAATAGCTAAATATACCCCAAAATGATGAAATACATGACGTACAAGATGTCCATTCACCCACATCATAATTCACATAAATCATAAAAAAGAATTAGAATCTCATTGGGTGCATACCTATTATAACACTGATGTGAAAAGTGATCAGAATACAATATCAAGTGGGAACATACACCCACATCCACACAATATGCTTTGAACAATGAATAACTGTGCATAGAACAAAGATTGGCAGGAAGTACAATAAAACATTATAACTGTAGCTGAACTTAAAGAAAATCGGGGTAAGAATTGGTGTTCAATTCCTATATGTTTACCTGTATTTTCACCTTTTCCTGTCCTTAACGGATATCACTTTTGAAGCACAGGACTCTGTTAATTTAAAATAAATATATACAGAAAGTAAGGTAATATCTGTCAAGAACTACAAAGAACCTAATAACTTTTTCATAATTTTGCTGGTATAAACGGTTTTTTAAAGATTCAAACTCAAGTGTCCAAAATATGATTTCTATGCTCATACATTTCGAACACATAATTAAAATCAGTTTACGAAACATTTTTAATTTCTATGAAAAGATGTAAACTTTAAGTTGAAAATTAATGCATAAATAACGTAAAGTAATTTACAGTGATACCTTGTTACTTCCTGTGGCATCAAATCAAGTGGCATTCCTAAAATGAGAAAACTGGCTGTGACCAAGGAGCCAATTTATGCAAATCTGGATCAGAGGTGACAGCCAGGATTCTCACATGTTAAAGGAACATTGCTACAATAGGTAAGTTCTTTGCTACTGACGTTAACATTTGAACATACACTATGTCTGCAAAACCTTTCACTTAATAGTTGTGGCATCTATGACACTTGCCTATAATCAATTATTACACTGTTGGGTACAAAATATTCATTTTTAAGATCAATTCTATCATTTTTTTCTGTGTTTATAAAATGTCACTCTTGTATAAAGATGAATGTGAATTTACAGGCTCTGTTTAAAGTTTCACCTAAAAAGCTATGGTAAATCTTTATTTTTGCCCTTTCATTTCTGTTTTATTGTTATTTATTTATTTATTTATTTATTTATTTATTTATTTATTTGGAGTAAGGACTTACAGGAAGGACCTTCCATAATAATCTTAAAGAGTTTCTATTTTTAAAATTTTATGTGTGTCAACAGGGATTCATAAAGTTTTATTTATTCCATTTGTCACAATCAATTACATTCATTACGATGTTGGAAGCTCGGCTTATCCCAAATTTGGCTAACGAGTGCTACTTGAACTGGCTTCTCATTGCTTTGAATATATCCCCATTAGTCTTTCAGCATATTCCTCTTCTTTGTAGCACAACGCCTTATTCCAGGCTCACTGTACACTTCTCCTGGCCAACACCCATAATCATATAACTTTTCAAGAATTTCTGGTTTTGGAGGAGTTTTGGGGGTTCATCGTTTTTGTTTTTGTTTTTTCTGAAGAATAGTGTTTAGAACCCAAGAATCGTGTGCCAGTGGTGCTGGATGGGGTGTTCAATAGTGTTGAAATGTCTTTACTTCTAGGGTCTTCCAGTTGTCAGATCTTTGAAGTAGAAATGAAATTTAAAATTCATTAGTGCTTGTTGGATATTAAAGTTCAAGCTTCATAATGCAGCATTAAAAAACAACTCTGAAATACATTTTCTCTTCCTCTTCTCTATTCTTACATTTCAATTTTCATGAAGATAACATCAAAATTAATGCAAACTTTACTGTTAGCAGCTAAACTACAGAGTGAAGGTTAAAACAGCCTTGCATTCATTTTGCCCCAGGATGTTTGACACTGAGTGTCAGTACTCTCCTCAAAAGTGACTTGAACGAATTCTTATCTCTTGTTGGCTCACTCACCAAATTAATGGAGTTTTACATACGGTTGTATTAGTATATTTTTCAATTGTTGATTTTGCTGCATCTTCCTCTTTTAGTTTGACCTTTGCTTTTGTTTGTTTGTCTATGAAGAACACCAACATGTTTTAAAAGTTGAAGTGATGCGAGAAGGTTCTATGCAGGATGGACTTACTGCCATCATACTTGGTCCCTCATTTAATAAAGGTATAATTTTATCAGGTTCTGATTTATCTATCCCTTGCTGTTTCCATTGAGAATGTATCTCACTGAGCCTTCTGCTGTTTTCCTATCAGGATAATGAGTGCTATGATGAATATACTTAGGTGGGCATACTGTCAAGATAAACTGCCAGAAGTAAAATGAATGGATCACCAGGCAATTTCATAGCTATGTCTACTTCTTTTCCAAAGAATTCTGTATCTTATTCTGTGCTATCCTAATGGGCCTCCCTGTTTTGGTTTGCCAACTGAGGAAGTTGTCAACCTTTTAGATATTTTTCTGTTTCTAGATAATAAATGGTATTGCTGTGTCGTTTTAAAGTGTATTTTCTTATTATAAATGTGGTTGTTTGCATTTAAGATACGTAATGACCATTTGCTTGGAGTTTTTTCTCTTAATTTTCTATTTAAGATACTGGTCCCCTTTTCCTATTATTGTTCTTTGGTTAGAATTCATAAGATTAACACTTTCCACATTTCTGTGATAGGCATTACATATATTGTCCAAGTTGTTATTTGGCTTCTGAGTTCATGTTAATTTTTCTAAGCAGACATTTTGAATGATGTGCTCTTATAATTACTACTTATTTTATTTACTCCAGTTCTGAGTCATAGTTTTAAACGTTCTGTTCTTAACAAATGCTCCCACAGTTTTTGTGCTGAATGTGTGGGGTTTCTTTTCTTATGTGGAGATCTCCACAACTAAATAGAGTGTGGGGGTATGAATTTTATTTTCAGAATGACTCTCCAGTATCTAAGCATATCAAAAACACTGTCTTTTGCTAGAGTCGTTTAAAATCTGTCTTTATCATATAACAGTTTCTTTGTGTGTGTTTCCCTTTCTATACTTTCTACTATAATCCACTTTCTATCCGTCCACTCTGGGGGCAGCACCAACTATACCATTGTAAAGGCTTCTTAAATATAATACGCGGTGGGGCTAGCTGTCGCCTAAGTGTCTCCTTGTTTTTAGAGCTTTTTGGCTGTTGTCCTCTGTCTCTAGGAACTTTAGAAAGAACTTGTCGAAATCAAAATAAAAGCTATGGGTCTGTGCATTGTGTGCTCTGCTTGGTTGAAGATCACTTGTGGTCTTTAATTCAGAAATTCACCTTAACAGGAAACTAATCGGTCTTTCTGGCAAAGTTTTCTCAGACTTGCTGAAAGCTTAAGGGTGTAAAATACAGCTTGTCCTGTCGGATGGGATCAGGAGACCTGGCAGCCATCCAGCTCTACACTTCATGTCGCCACATGATCCCTGAGTAACAAGGAAATGAAACCCTGTGTCAGTGAGGGAGTCATCTCGAGTTGGACACGTCAAGTCCCAGAAGGGTCTGTATCTCTCGAAAACAACAAACAAATAGACAACTTGAGGAGAGCTTCAAGGATCTGGAAAGGATAACAATGATATAGAAATCATGATACTCAAAACCCCAAAGCTATGGCTGTCCCCCAAGAATTAACAATGTGAGCCTGTGTTTCTTCAAGCACACATGACATTTTGTACTTACCAGTTTTCTAAAGAGATAATATTATAAGAAGTTCGATTCTGGATTCTTTTCCTTTGAAATATAGAAGAAGAGGATTTGTGAAAACTTTCTCAGTAAATTTGTAGTATACACAAATGTGTTTATGAACTTCAGAATTATTGACAATGCTGCTGAGACTTCTGCTACTTTTCTTTTTGGACCAGTGTACGTTTCCATTCTTCAGAAAGATTATTGCACTGTTTTGCTCAGACATTCTTTGTACATTTCTGAGCAACAGGAAGCATCAATGCATTGGTTCCCCTTATTGTGGAATGAGGGGAATTATGATGGAAAAGTCCAAGCGAAGCCAACAGAACTGCCTCCAACAAATAAATAGTAAAGTAAAATCAATACTTTGCTGATGGATTTCAAGGACTGGAAAGATTCCGGGAGGAGGGATGATTCCCACTAACTCCCCATCAACTTGCCTGTGTGGCTTGTGCAGCAAACAGATACACATTGGAGCTGACAGTGGAGCCTGTAACAGTAACCAGATGCTCCAAGTGCACCTGTTTACCTGATGTTGTGTCATTGATCAGCAAGTTGAACCAGCCCCTGTAATATCTTAGGACACGCTGGGGTGCAGCTCTTCGTCTGGTGAATGCTGTTTTCTCTATACTTGTCAGTGAAGACCAGCCAAAGCAGTTTTCTTCTGGTTGGAAGGTCATCGGGACACCTTCACCGCCCTACCTCCGGAGTCTATCAACAATGCAGCCCTAGGTCATCACTAGTTTGCAGCGACTTGACTCACCTTTCCCATTACGAGGAAACACTCTGGTCCATTCCACTGGTGATATTATGCTTATTGGACCCACGGAATAATAATGGCAGCCGCTCTAGACGCACTGGTAAGACGTTCGCATGCCTGGTGATAGAAATATAATAAATTCAGCAACTATTCAGGATCTTTGTACCTCAGGGAGATTTCTAGGGATTGGGAATGTGGGGTGGGGTAGGTTGGGATAGCCCTTTTAGCTGAAACACACACACACACACACACGCATACACAATTCCCCACAACCTAAAGATCCAAAGTACAACCCCTAGTGGGTCTCCTTAGATTTGGGAGGCAACATAGCCCTCATTTGAAGATGCTCCTCTAGCCCATGTGTTAATGGTCCCCAGAAGCTACTGGTGTAAGTGAGGCGCAAAACAAGAGGCGGCTTTGTCACAGGTCCAGGCCGCCATGCAAGAGGCTCTGCCACTTGGGCCACATGACCCGGCAGATCCCACGGTGCTGCAGAGTCAGTGGTGGAAATGAAGGGTGTTTGGAGCCTTCCTCAGACCCCTGTGGGTGAGTCACAGACCTGTGGGCTTTGTGGATTTGGGAGCTTTGGCCTCTACTGGGCCTTCACCCACGCTGAAGACTTGACACAGGCCAAGGTTTCATTTTGTTTACTTTACCTGAATCCAACTGTTGCCTCACCATTTCCTGGAGAAAACTTCCCCCACTGAATGATGTGTGGGGGTGTGTATGTCTGGTGTCACTGCTTTTCACGGAAAACATGCTTATCTTTATAACAGTTCCACATTGTGATAAATAGAATAACTTTATTATAAATCTAGATATCCTGAATTATAAGTAATCCATTTTGTTCTTTTTCAGGATTGCATTCCACATGAATTTTTGAATGATGTCAATTATTTTTTGGTTAAATAAGAGAATTATTCTTGAGTCATGTTCAAAGCATAAATTGATTGGGGAGAATTGGCATGTTAATGAAGGTAAGTATTCCAATCCATAAACATTATAAACTTCTTCTTTTACTTGCCTTTCAAATTTTTTCTCAGCAGTGTTTCACAATTCTCAGAGCGGACATGTTACAAATATTTTGTCAAATTTATTCCTTGATATTTTAAGTTCTTTTTCATAGTTATAAAGAATAATACTGTTTTAAAATTTCATTTTCCAAAGTTTGTTCCCAGTATAAAGAAAATCCCTTTGTGTATTAGCTCTAGTTCATCTTTTCTGTGGAAGCCTTAAAGTTTTTCTAAATGACAAATTCATACTTAAGTCCTTCCTTCCCATTTTCTTCCCTTTTTTTACCCTTCCTTTTGTGAATTTGATATCACCTGGGTTAGTTTATTTTTATTATTATTATCATTATTATTATCATTATCATTATTAAATGCTTTTCATTATTCTCTGGTAAGTCTCTTTTGAAGTTTGGTTTATCTGATGTTCCCATACCCACTCCACCTTGTGTTTGCTGAGTTCATACAAGGTTTATAGTTTTCCACATTTTGCTTTCAACGTGTCATGTTTTTACATTTAAATGGCTCTCTTTGGAAACAGCATATAATTGGGTTTTCCTTTTAATCCAATTCTATTTATCTTATGTATCATTGGCCTTTTTAAATTTATATCAATATGTAATATTGACAGATTAATGTACACCATTTGCCAAATGCTTCTATTTGTCCCATCTGTTCTTCAGGGTCCTTACCGCCATTCGTTTACATTAGTATCATGCCTTTAGCATTTATTTCATACATTTTTTATTATTCTTCAATTTTTTAGTAGTTGGATGAGCACTTACAGTAGACATCTTGGCCATCACATTAGTAGTTGATCATTAATGGGGATTGAGGGCTTTGGTAAAACTCATCGAACTTTGAAATTTACAAAGTGACCTCAAAAAGTAGCTTCCTGACAGAGCCCTTAAATCCAGACTCACACTTGATACCTGCTGTGCAGCGGACTTAAGCCCCACTCAGCACATCGGGAACTTGTCCTGGGACCCTTGGGAAGAGCGGACATGCTGCTGCTGATCAGTGTCATGCTCACCCTGGGGGTGTCCTGGGCTCACGCACAAGGTGAGTTGAAACTACTGCAATATTCAAGTTCCTTCTTAAGTGTAACTTACCTCTTCCGTTTGTCATTATTTTTTGAATGAATCAACTGGTACAAATAATCTGTATTATCAGATGTGGGATAACTATCACCTATTCACCTAAGGGGAAAACAAAATCAATTGTTTTCTGTCTTCTGAGTTCCACAGCGTGAACAGCCAGTCCTGTTGACTAGGGGGTCATGTGAATAGGCTCATGAACACTTGACATGAAAATGTGTCACAGAAAAGCTTGATTATCACTCCACAGTGTTTGGGGGATTCTTATTTGTAGTACAGGAAACTTTGGAGAGCGATGGAATTCTTCATAATTTTACATATGGCGATGATTTTACAGGTTCTTATGTCAAAACTCATCAGATTATACATTTTAAATATATTCAGTTTACTGTGTTTTAATATATAAAGGTCTTAAAGGTCATTAATGTCACTATCAATGATAAATATTTAACAAAATTCACTATATGGAAGACATATTGCTGTTAATAAAAATGGAATATATTCTTAATTTCCAGTGTAATCCCAGTACATTTTAATTTGTCTTCTGAGATCATGGACAAATGTTGAAAATTTGGAAGTTTTAAAAAAAATCACTTCTGTGATTAAATTTACGAATTCTTCATTACGATCTTCTGTCTGTCATTTAGTTTATAATCCAATCCTCTCATTTTCCAAATCTCCTAACTGAACACACTCATGAACTTTATAGCATGTCATTAAACATCAGATATGAGTATAATATGCATCATTGTACGCTTTTCATTTCATAAAACGTTGCATGTGGGGTTTTGTACATTATGTAATCGGGACCATTTCCATTGCTAACAACAACAACACAAGAAAGCTTCCGCAGGTCCCCCTTGAAAGCTCCCCAGACCCAAGCTCCGCCATAAGAACAACCTGTGTATCCATCACCTCAGAGTCCCCTGGGTCTGGAGTCTGGGAGTGGTTTAGCTGCCAAGGTCAGAGGCAGGCCCTTGAGTCAGGACGTGGCCTTGGTGGCCATCATGGAGGGCGGCTGCCAGGACAGGTCCCTCCTGGGCTTTCGGCAGCAGCCTCAGGGCCTAAACCCATGGGTCTCCATAGGATGCTTGACTGGCAGCTCGATTCCCAAGGGCCAGTGATATGAGAGAGAGGAGGAAGCCTCCACACCTCTCGTGACCTGGTCACACTGTCACCTCAGCCACACGTGGTCTAGAAGAGAGTCACTGAGTCCAGTACAGGCAGGTGGAGGGAAGTTAGGCTCCCTTTTAGGAGGGAGGAGTGCTGAAGACACTGGAACTTTCTAAAGCCATCACCTATCACAAAATGCCACTCAATTCAAAGGGGTATTTTATTCCCAGGGATGTTTCTTTAGCCCCTTTCAAGTGTTCTCTATCCTGACAATCATATTCCTCTCTTTATCCATCACAGTTCATTGTAAAGGTGGCCCACATTAATCTGGATATTCCATGAATCAAAAAATGTAATGACACCAGTTGTAGGTCAGTGACCTTAGTGTTAAATCAGGGCCCAAGTCCAAATGAATTTTGAAAGTATGATACCCTTTTATTCAGACTGAATTGGGAAATCAGTGAAGGATTTTCAGTGGAGCAATGTAGTGACAAGGAAAAATAGGTCATTACATTACAAAGAGGAAAACAGGTTGGGAAAGTGGGAGAATAGGACCTTGGAAATTAGTTCTTGTTGCTGTAATCCCAGGGAACATGTTTGAGAGGTATGGTGTCAAAGATGACACCTGAAACCTATGTAACTTTACTAACAATTGCCAGTGGAATAAACTTTAATTAAAAATAAAAAGATGACGGCCAGTTTTTTCTTAATAGAAAACTTGGATGGATGGTGAAACCACAAACGCAGAGGGTCAGTTACTTTTTAGAATTGTAATGACAAAGAGATAAATTAATTAAGCGGACAAAGTATTCTGTTAATAATTACTTTATTATCAATAACTAGAAAATATGCGTTTCTTACACGTTGCTCAGTGAAATTACCTATCATAATAAGCTTATGTCTGTATTCAATTTTATATACACAGTTGATGAATATTACTGACCACTATTTATTTCAAGAGGACTAATTTATAAAACCAAATAATATTTACAACATAATTTTAATCAGCATTTTCACTTTCTTCAGAACTGAATGCTAAGACCAACAGGTAAATTCTTCACCAAGCATTCAAGTCAAAACAGAACTTTGGTTTGTTTGCCTACTTTACCTAATAATGGAAACAAAATTTGCATCTTTATATAACTGTGTCTTGGACAGAATCCTTTAATAAATAACAAACATTTGGAATTGAATCCCTTATATTTAGCAATTTCCTGCAAACTACCAGAAATTTCACACGGAGTGCCCATGAATCCTAAGAACACTTACGAAGAAAATGACCGACTTCAATATAAATGTCACAGGGGTTTTGGTTACAGTGAAAGAGCAGACGCCATATGCACTAAATTTGGGTGGTCGCCAACTCCTTCGTGTAAAGGGAATGTTATGTTTCTTGTCTGTCTCTTTTTGCTGTATATTTCATCCATTGTTTTCATTCTTATCCTCCGTATAGTTAAGCAGTTCATTTTTCTCAGAGTCGAATACTAATGTTCATAGGAATCAATTATTATGAATACAGTACGCATTTTAAATTTTTATGTGTGCAAGACCCACCTTGAGATCAATTGGTTCTCTTACTCTGAAGAGAGACACAGATGGGCCCAGGAAAGTTCAGTAGCATATGAATTAGTTGGTGTATGGTATAGTCAGAAGAAAGTAGAGAGCACAGCCAGCCAGGCCTATAACGAGCTTTCTGAAACCCACGTATGTACGCTTCTCAAACAACTAGACTGCCCAGCATTTAGCTATAGAAAGTACATTATAATAATCCCCAACAGAAACCCTCCACTGGCAATGGAATTAAGTGGCAGAAATTTGAGATTGTATTAACCATGGGCCTAATAGGAATCAACAGTGACTAAGGCACTGAAAAAACGAAAACAATAAAAACTCTTGTCTTAGGCTTCATAAAGGATGTTACATAGACCCAAAGAGTTCAACTGTTTCTCTGTCCACTAAAAACTATATCTGGAATAGTATGTTCTACTGAGCCTAGTTGGTTTTAAACTATCATGTCCTACAAGAGCGAATGTTGGTATTTGAGGAGTTTGAGAAATGGTATAAGAATAGCAAGAAGATGCAGTGATAAGATGGTAATAAACCGTGTTGAGATTTTGCAAACATTTAAGAAAAGGAGTGAGTTAGCTTTTGATAAGGGCACTGCAGTGATTAAAAAAAAGACGATATTATCATACATGAAATCGGATCAATTGACCGCCTCTAAGAGGGTGACTCTTATAGATTTTTTCTATACTGCAGGGGGAAGCAGAGCCCTCTGAACTTCAAATCATATCATTCATAAAGTTTCGTTGAGCCCAACAGCACTCCTTGGAAATACATCCTTCTACACAATGAAATGATCTTTCAGGCATTAGTAAGAAAATATTTTAGAAAGAGGTGAATGAGCACAAGACAGTGATAACCACATAGATCTGTGTTAGGCTGATGGTGTGTGGGGTTCAGCTGTTTGTCTTCCTGGCTTCTGTGGTTCCTACACTGAGAAAGTGGGGGCCACACGTCCTCTGTCGTTCCCCTCTGCCATATGTTTTACCTTCAGAGCACTCTTAATTGATTAGTTAATTTATTCATCCAAGTGTACCTTACAAACCCTTTCTGTTCTATCAGGCTCCTTGCCTGTATTGAGGATAAACATTATAATGAACCATCCATTATTCCAAGTTTCAATGAATTCAAAGTAAGACTTCCGGAATTGAAGTTTACTCGGAATGAGGACTCAGGGTAGTGTGACTACTTCATAGAAGTTTTCTGATTTGATTATTTCCTTTTTTGTTCAAGGAGCTGCCTACTTAAAACGCTTGCTTAGCACATATTTGTTTTAACAAAGGAAAATCTCTGTTTTCCCGTCTGTGTTACTACAATTCCTGTGTTTACTTCTCTTGAAACTAGACTCATTTACACACACACACACACACACACACAAACCAAAGGTTCAACATTTACAAATCATTTTCTTTACAGAATTTTTTTTTCATTTTCTGTTACAAGTCATAACTTAAAAATTCAAGAATTGACTCTGGGTGGTGAACACACAATGGGATATATAGATAATGGAATACAGGATTGTACACCTAAAATCTATGTGACTTTACTAACCATTGTCACCCCAATAAACCTTAATTTTTTTAAAAAAGGAAAATATGGTAAATACAGCAGTATGAAATGAGAGAAAAATAGATTAACATATTTAAAGTTCATTTGGGGTTAGTGTCAATTACATCAAACACTGAAGACATATTTTACATAAAAGTTGTGTTTTGGTGGTCACATATGTTTTCTCTTATGTTTTAATATAATCATTGCTAATATAAGTATATTATCGTGTTAGCACTAGAGACATAATCAAAGCTTATTCTGTCAGAATAGAGTGTAAATTTAAGACCAATTAAGGTGAACACACAATGCAATATATAGATGACATATTATAGAACTTGAAACATATATATATATATTATTAATGAATGTCACCCAATAAATTTAATAAAACAAAAACAGGAAAATAGAAGAGAAACGACTACAATACCTCTAGAGTTACATGTGCACAGTGGAGGTATGCTACGCAGAGGAGGAGATATATAAGCATTAATTATAACTGTATAGATGTGGCTTCTGAGTCTATTGGAGTGATGGGGACGAAGAAATATGTGCTAAATTTCCAGGCATCTGCATGGTGTTCTTGTGCCAGAAATTAAAATGTTACACACAGGAGGACACACATATATTGAAGGAAGGATGATGATTTAGTTTGACGTATATTAAGTTGCATATCCTTTGAATTATACATATGGACCTGTCCAGTGTGAAACTGCAGTTGAATATATAGATTTGAATCTCACAAAAGAAGTTAACATAATGGTGGTAGCTTTTTATCAGGAAGGATGTTTCTGGAGTGGTGATAAGAACCAATAGGAATAGGTAGAGAAGAATCATCTAGAAACAAAGAATAAAAAGTGCACGCAGCAGGAATAACCTTGGCATGTGTGAAGATCGGACAGACTATTGCGTTGGTGGCAGAGAGTAACTAGGAAAGAGGTCCGAGGTGAGATCTGAGTAGGTGGGGCCCAAAATTGAGTAGAGGAAGAGGAACAGCTGTCACTAACATGAATAAAATAACACAGTATCGTTCAGTCCAAGGTAAGGTGAGGTAGGAGACCATAAGAAAGGAAGGCATTGGAGTACTTCAGGAAGTCAGTGATGAACTGTGTCAAGTATCACAGAGGGTTTTTTATCTATTCAGTTCTACAAATAGCTAAGGGGCCCATCGTCCATCCAAGCCACTGTAATGTGTGGAATATAAAGAGTTTGGCAATTGGGAAACGGAAGGACATTGGGGACTTTTGTCACAGCAGTACCAGCACAGTGGAGCTATCAGAGGCCAAAAAGCAGAAAGATCGAAAAATAAATGGGAGGTCGGAAAGTGGACAATAGCAATTGTAAAATGCCATTTTCAGGACCTTGGTGTGAAGCGGAGAACAAATGTAGCACACTAGCTGAGCACTGAGAAAAGGAGATTAAAATTGGAGAAGCTTCACACCCATTAAAGAGAGAGTGGTTGACAAAATAAGACAGGGAAGGAATCAACAATGGTTTACAGGAAACTAAAAGGTTTGAGAAGCAGCTTGAGTATGAAAAAAAATACCTTATCATCAAACCAAGGGAAAGGCTTAAGTTCAAACAGATACATCTAACGTTAAAAAAACTGTTGGAAAGATCTAGAGAACTCTCAGCTGGTAGTCTCAATTGTTTTCTGTGAATACAAGGATTAATGATCTATTGATGAAGGAGCAGTTGTGTTAGGTGACTTGCCTAAGATGAGACTATTGGTCACTTATTCGGGGAAATAGCATAGGAAGTAAAATAGGGGTGTATGGATGGATTTCATGCAGTGCTGAATATCCAGCACAGGATTTGAATCCAAAACGCAACGTGGCACCAGTATAAATGCTGATCTTACATTTCCATGGTAGTTAGAAGGCGTGGCATTTTATTAGAAAAAGAGTATTGCAAATGGATCCATTGTTGAAATATAACAAAGTTGATGAAAAGGACTGAGAGAAGGAGCTTCATGAATTAGGACAGACCAGGTCCAGGAGTGTGGATTGCAGGGCGAATCCAGCCTGTCCCCTTTCTGTAAACAAGGTTCCATTGGAACAGCCATGCCCATTTGTTTATGGTTTGTTTAAGGCTGGTTTTGCACTTTGAAGGCAGCCTCAGTACTTGTGGCAAACAACTTGTATCTGGTCCATAACATAGAAAGTTTGTCCAACCCTGGACTAGATTATCCTATTCCAGTAAGAAAAATGTCTTTCCAAATTTCAGTAGCCTAGTGAGCTACAGTTAATTTCCTATTCATCTTCACTTCCAGTGTGAATTGGAAGGAATTCTGCTCCTCTGTCTTTCGTAAGATTCAGAAGATAGAGATATGGTCTTTCCACGTCGTTCCACTGCCCCTGCCACTGTGGGCAGGAGAACATAAAAATTCACACAATGGCTTTTGAAACTTCCTCCCTTAAAGGGAAACATACTCCTGCCACCTCATTATCCTATGCGAGTCAAGGAAGACGCTCAGAGTATTTGTAAACAGTCCTTACGAGAACTTCAGAAGCCCAGGGGCTTGAGGGAAGTGGGGAGAACAGTTGAAGTGAGATATTATGACATCATTGCCACGTGTGGAATATCATGATATATATGATGGTTTGGAGAAAGGGGATTCAAGAGCACAGGGGACACAAGTACATCAGATGACAAATGTGGTCGAGAGATATAGTGCTGTAGGGGAAGGACATGAGGCGGTGCTCATTTAATGCCATTTTGCCACATGGTAAGGACAAAAATAACATCCGCTTTCTTCATTTTCATGTATTTGATTATTTTCATGGAGAGTAATTATGGCCTTATCCACATATCCTTTTTCAGAAATGACATGTGACGCTCCCTATATTCCAATCGGTAACTACAGTCCTCAAAGGAACAAATACAGCCTTGAAACTGTAATCACATACCAGTGTAAAAACGGCTTTCTGACTTATTTCACTTAACATAATGTCAGAAAGCCGTTTTTACACTGGTATGTGATTACAGTTGCAAGTCTGTATTTGTTCCTTTGAGGACTGTAGTTATCGTTTGGAATATATGGAGCGTCACATATATGATCTCACTTATATGCGGAATCTAAAGAAAAGAATATGTGAATGAACTAATCAGAGACAGTTTTGGAAACATGGAGGAAAAACAGAGGGTTGCTAGAGGGGTGGGGGGGTGGGGATAAGGGGAAGGTGAGAGGTTTTGAAAAATAGTCGGTAACCACTAGATGGTCATGGGGGTTTGAAAATTAATTTGGGGAACGTACAGAGGGATTGTGGATGGGGGAGGGGTGTTCACACAGTGTGAGGGATATAAATGATAAACGTCTAAGTTTTGCTTTGTCTTGTGCACCTGAAACTAATTAAAAAACATATAAAAAAATTTAAACAAACAAACAAAAAAAACGGCTTTTATCCTGCAACCGGAAGAAATACGGCTAGATGCACTAATACAGGCTGGGAGCCCCATCCAAGATGCACCTGTAAGTCCTTTCGTATATTCACCTGCTTCTTATTTCTGCAATTACTTTCTCAGAAACCAAAAAAATCGGGACCTAATAAGTCCAAATCTTTGCCTTTTGTTAAAGCCAGGATTTAGAGCCATTCTTTGCTTTTCAAAGTAATCAATTCTAAGCAGGTAAAAAATATGATTGTAAGTGAAAAACTTTCAATTTTTTGCTATTTAATGTTAAGTAGGTACCTGTATATATCATTATATATTTCTCTAAATGACGTATTTCTACATCAGAATGAGAACATTGGCAAGACCAGTATTATCTACCACCTAGTATGTTAGTTAATTATTTCTGTGTACCAAATTTTCCCTCAAACATTATTGACTTGAAACAAGAAGCCTCTATCACCTCAGAATCCCCTGGGTCTGGAGTTTGGGAGTGGCTTAGCTGCCAAGGTCAGAGGCAGTCTCTTGAGTCAGGACGTGGCCTCGGCGACCATCATGGAGGGCGGCTGCCAGGATGACTCTCTCCCGGGGCTTTCGGCAGCAGCCTCTGGGCCTAAACCCACGTGTCTCCATAGGATGCTTGACTGGCAGCTCGATTCCCAAGGGCCAGTGATGTGAGAGAGAGGAGGAAGCCTCCACACCTCTCGTGACCTGGCCACACACTGTCACCTCAGCCACACGTGGTCTAGAAGAGAGTCAGTGAGTCCAGTACAGGTGTGTGGGGGTGGGAGGGAGGCAGTTAGGCTCCCTTTTAGGAGGGAGGAGTGCTGGAGACACTGGAACTTTCTAAAGCCATCACCTGTCACAAAATGCCACTCAATTCAATGGGGTAATTATTTCCAGGGATGTTTCTTTAGCCCCTTTCAAGTGTTTTCTGTCCCAACTATCCTATTCCTTTTCTTTATCCATCACAGTTCATTGTAAAGGTGGTCCACACTTAAGCTGGATGTTCCATGAATCAAAAAGTGTAATGACACAAGTTATAATTCACTGGCCTGAGTGTTATATCAGGGCCCAAGTCCACATGAAGTTTGAAAGTATGATACCATTGAAGGGGCGGCTATTATCACCATGAAACAGATCTCCACGTGCAGAACAATATGAGGGAAAGGATTATTTATTTATTTATTTATTTATTTATTTATTTAGATAATATTGACATATAACATTGTATTAGTTTCAGGAGCAAAACATACTGATTCAATATTTGTATATATTTTGAAATGATCACAAAACAAGTCTTATTATGTCATCTGAATTTTATAACTTTTGTTGTCCTAGAAACCTTAATGCAATGAGTGTAATTATGGTAATAAGAAAATATAACTCATCAATGAAACAATTTGTCTCTCATTGGATTTTTATTAAGGCAAAACATTATTCATACTGTTTTTGTTTGTTTGTTTGTTTTTATTGCCAGTTCAATCCTGTGCTTTTCCTGAAATAAAACATGGAAGCCTACATGATGAAAATAGATATAAACCATACTTCCCAGCAGCTGTAGGAAAGTGGTATTTCTATTCCTGTAATGACAACTTTGTGACTCACTCAGGAACATTCTTGGATCGCATTAGTTGCACAGGAGAAGAATGGATACCAGCAGTGCCCTGTCGCAGTACGTACACCTCTTTATAATAGTGCGTGTGTAAATATTTCTAAGTGTGGAGAGTAAAAAACACACAGGAGAACACAAGGAAGCCTTGTGTTATAAAAATAGGGTCAAAGGCTGGGCTCTATGAGCAAGTAACCAATATAGGTTCTTCTTTTATGAGGAGGTCTTCATTAATAAAACATATGAAATAAAAATAGGCACTTGACAAGAATATCTATTTCATTTACACACATTTTAATTATACAAACTACATGTAAATGATACTGAGTATTGATTTTTCTATTTAAGAAATATTTGGTAGTAGCTTTAGTTTAAACTATGTGTTTTCCATGCTTATTCAAGTCATTTAAATATTATAAAGATAATTTTTAATTTACTATCTTGAACAAATTTTTGGATTTTTCAATCATCATTTTATAATTCTTAGGACAATGTGTTTTCAATTCTCTGGAAAATGGTGTTTCTCCATATTACGAAAGAAAATATATACAGGGAGAATCTGTAAGTGTTGACTGCCATCCCGGCTACAGCCTTCCCAATGAGCAGACCTCAATGACATGTACGGAGCATGGCTGGTCCCCTCCTCCCAGATGCATCCGTGTCAGTAAGTAAACTCGTCTAAGATCCCAGGATGTCTGTGATTTTCTAAGACTCACCCACAATAACTGTGGCAAAATGTGCATGGCAGCTTCTTTTTCAACTAGTGCACCAGTTTGCTTTTATTCTTCCAAGTGTGTGACTGGATACACTGAACTCCATATGCATATGTTGAAAAACAAATGAGCCTACTGATGGACCTTAGTCAAAATCACAGCACATGATGACAAAGTGGGTCCATGTAGGAATAACGTGACATCAGCCTGGGGCTCAGTCACAGTTTCTATTGTCCTGGCCCAAAGAGCACCGAAGTTGACAGTCACCATGGATAGAGCATCCCTGTGGGAGCCCGGGGATCTAGCAGAGAAGGTTCAGCACAGCATCACAGGAAAAGCGACCAAGATTGGAGGCCATGAAGCAGCAAGAGGGACAGGGCCGCCACCTGAGTTCCCTCCCCTAGACGCACGCCTTGGGGGTTGGGGTTTGCTGGCCTTCATTTCGTTTTGGAGGCTTAGTGGGTTATGGGTCTTCTTGACCCCTTCAAGGCTCTTAACTAAACTTGACTATGGCTGGTCTAGGAGCCTTTACTCTAAGACTAGTTTATTCAGAATGCGGATGAGTGAGGCCTCTTCTGGTCTCTCTACTAAGGACTGGTGTTTAAAGACGTCGTTCCACTCTGATCTGATCAAATCGGAATGTTTTCCAGGGTTGTGTGTGCTCTGGAAATCTTTGAATTTGTGGGGTGCTTCTTCTGGCAGTTACCCATTCTCATGGGGTTGTGCCCTGCACCGTAGTGTGATATATTCAGCAAAAGAATCTAGTGATTTCTGTGCAGATCTGTTGAGCTCTATGTTACATTCCATGGTTTCTTCCTCTGGTTCTCTAAGTTCAACTTCTAGTGCTGTCCACTTCTGTGAGATCTATGACTTTTGTGTACTTTATTCAGCATACTCTGGTATGCCAAGGGATTTCTCCTCCGCTATTGTAGTCTGGAAAAAGAACCCAAATAGAGGCACTTTGAGGGTAGAGCTCACATCATTTGCCTCTATCCCTCCAGAATTTTCGTTAGACCCTGAGTGTTTCCACAAACCTCACAAGGTTATTTTCGTGCATTTAATTCGGTTTCCTCATTGTTTATGGAGGGAACTTACTGTTTCTCAACTCTTCTTCCCTGGTATTTATCAGTTTGGTAAATTTCTTCAATGAACCACCTTAACTATGTGCATTCTCTCTAGTGTTTGTTTCTATTTCAGTTCTGCTCATATTTTTATTTTCTGCAATTTGATTTATTTCCGCTTTAATGGGGTATCATGACCAATAGGAATTGCGCACGTTTAAGGTGTACAGCTGCTATTTGATATATGTACACATTGTGAAATGATCACCATGGTCACGCTAATTACCATATCCGTCAGCTCACTTACTTAACTTCTTTCCTTGTGATGAGAACACATAAGCTCTAGCCTCAGAATATTTAAAGTAAAATGCACGAAAGGACCCATTGCTAGGAGAGCTCTGGGTAGCTGGAGGGTTCCAGGTCCATTGGATACACAGGTTTCTAGTAATTTCTTGGAATGGATTCCGAGTATTTTAAATCTTGCTTTGCTCCTAAATAATTTTTAATTAAGTATTTTGTTGTAGTACCTTTGAAATCTCATAGCCAATCTTCTCTGACCCAAGACCTTGGATGATTAGGTTTTTCCCGGTTTTCATTTACAAATGACTCCATATTTTCTATGTGGTTATGTTGTTTGAGTCCTTATGAAAATGTTGGTTGAATACATGCTTATCTTTTCCTTATGCTCCCTACCTTTTAGGAACATGTTCAAAATCGGACCTGGAAATTCCAAATGGATTTATTTCTGAATCTGATCCTACATATCCTGTACATAAACGAGTACAATATAAGTGCAAACAAGGATATGTGACAGCAGATGGTCACACCACTGGGTCGATTACATGTCAGCAAAATGGATGGTCGGCTCAGCCCACGTGCATTAGTAAGTCATTCACGATGTTAGTGTTCATTGTCCTGGTGACCAGTGAACAAAGTTTCCTTTATCTGAATTATTTTTGGGTGTGTTTGGGGGCGGGTAGGCTGAGGTGGTTTCATTTGAAGAGATACAGAATGTTGAGAAAATATAGATAATTTTTTGCCTGTTAAGATTAATTGCTAGTAGGGTGGAAAGTCAGTCCATCTTTCAGTTTAAGTTCTTTCCACTGTGCAGCATCCAGTGACTTAGTAACTAATTAGGAGCCTTTTGTGGCTGCCGGTGTAAACTCATTTGTTTTTAGCTGAGACGTGTTGCCTGTTGTGCCTGTTTTTAGGTGATCAGACTTCTATGTCTGAGTGTCTGTTCCTAGACATAAAAATTGTGTTTTTCAGGGAAGCTATGGGTTCACAGGGCACCTTGTTGGAATATTGTCACCTGTGTAATTTATATGCTGAAATATGTCACCTGTGGAATTCATATGTCAGATACCAAAGCCTAGGGCTCTTCTGAAAACTCCTTCCTTTAGAAAACCTACACAGACTCCACGTTAAAGGGACAGAGAAGCGCTTCCAGACAGAACAGATCGCTCTGTGCTGAGCAGGGTCCCCGTACCACGGCCCTGAAGTTCATGGAGATTTTCTAAGAGCTGTTTACTCAGGTCACCTTATTGAACCCAAAGCTGTGCAGTGAGATTTTTGACTCACTTTAGTTGGATATTTGAATTATCCATTTTTACAATTTGCATTTCATTTCTTCCTTTCAATATTTTTTTGCTTACTAATGGGCATTAGCCAGGTGAAAAAGGAGAAAAAATGTCTCCATATCAAACTAACTTTGTACTAAATAGTGATCAGTTATCCATTGTAAACTCTTATTAGGGAAGAGAAAATAGCTATTATAATTGTTCTCTAGTATATTTTACCTTTACTTTTTTTAAAGCTTTTACTAGCTGGCTACATTACCACATTATAAAAGGTGAGGTAAATTATCTAAACCTTTATTAACATCACTGTAGTATAGGGTTAGTGAAAATTTAGACTAGCTTTTAGCATTTTACTATCTTATAATAATTATAAACATAGAACTCTCAGTACATTCACTCTTGACAGTATAAAAGAATACACAGATATTAGGAAAATATTTGGAAAAGGGAAGTTAGCATGTAAGTTTTAAAAATTTGTATGTTTAAAGTCGAATTTTGAAAATATTAAAAAATTTAGTCCTATTGTTGAAAATTAATCTTTTTGTTCAATGAATCAAATTTGTTGGCCTATGTGTTACAACTGCTAATAATCCTGGCACACAAAATGCTCTTCTGCTTCATAGGGAAAAAAAGTGCGACACATCTTAATGGCCTGTTTTATTGCTAGCATGGAATAAATACCTGAGTATCATTTAATTGAGAAAAATCTTCTTAAAACAAATTTTCCATGTTAAGTGAGAAGAAAATAGCTTTATAGAAACAAACTTTTTCATTTTGAGTAGCTATGTTAAAACAATGATTTATCACTGGTATTCTTAGATTATTTTTATGATACATAATTTATTAGCACATATTAATTGGTAAAGCTTTTTTCCTTGCTCAATAAGACTGTACATTAAATAATATTAGAAATGAAATCCTCAATTCTATTATGCATTAGAATATTGTGATGTGCCCGTATTTGAGAATGCCAGAGCCACAGGACATGGCACGTGGTTTAAGGTCAAGGAAAGGTTGGACTATGTATGCCATGATGGATATAAAAATGGAAATGGACACACCAGTGGTACCATAGTATGTGGTGACAATGGTTGGTCTGACACACCCACATGTCGTGGTAAGTACTGTTTTCAGCTATTGTTATTTCAGGATTACCAAAATTAACAAAATTTATTTAAAATGGTTCATTTTTTAACAAATTTGAATTATGTAAAGTCATGATAAAAATCAAGGTGTTTCCTTCTGAATTAAACTGGGAGAAGGTGGTGTTTTGAAGCCCAAAGATAATAGTCTATTTTACCCACTGCATTACTGTTACGGTTTCTATGGTCCATATACATCATAGATTTCTGGGAAAAGTATGATTGTTTTTGTTATTCTTCATGCAAGGTGTTGTATTATGTAAAACTGGGCACTCGTGCCCAAAATTATACTTTCCTACAACTTCCTCAGCTGTTTCGCTCTTGAGTTTCTGCTTTACACCTACCACCTGAGTGTTAATTTTTACAGGTCCTGAGGAGCTATTTCTTTTTTAGTTTGACAAGTTTTGTGGACTATTATGTGCCTGTCATTTATGTTTGCCAATCAGCTGTCTGTCTTCCAGGGTTAGAAATAGAACTTCCATCTGTAGAAAACTGAGTGGATGTAGAGTATCTGACACAAGGGAACAGTATGTGCAAAGCTTTGAAAACAACATTATTTGGGAAATATTGGGGTAAGCTGGTTCTACTAACCAGGTGGGAGAATTGTAGGTGGAAATTTGGATAGGGTGATGGCTGAGGAGATGCAAAGCAAAGAACAGATTTGGGATTAATTTTGGTGGTATAAAACATAGGTGATGTTCCTAGATGTTGAATGTAAGACAGAGTAATAATCAAGGGACTCGCATATTTGTTTTTCTATTGTTTTGATAAGCAAGAAAGTGAATGGAAATACCTTTTTGTAAGGTGGTGAGGGAAGGTGAAGAGCGCTGTGAGGGGAACATGTCAACTTTTGACTTGGGCACATGGTGGCTGAGCTGTCGTGGACAATCAACATTGGATTGTAAACTGCAGAGTTGAAAGTATAGGTGTAGCCAGAGATACATACATGTGAGCTTCTCACCCTGTAGACGACGACATCATGTTGGGAAAGAATACAGAGCAAAAAACGGAAGGGAACTCAGGACTGAGCCCTACAGCATTCCGGCAGTTAGAGGTCAGACAGAAGAAGAAAGAACACTCAGAATCAAGAGAAAACAAATGGAATGAATGTTGCCTAGATGTGAAGGGAAGAAATTGATTAAAGGAAAAGGAAATATAATAGGGGGGTTAATAGTGAATCCTATGGAGTCAGC
The DNA here is from genome assembly GCF_057876585.1 of Rhinolophus sinicus. Taxonomy (NCBI): domain Eukaryota; kingdom Metazoa; phylum Chordata; class Mammalia; order Chiroptera; family Rhinolophidae; genus Rhinolophus; species Rhinolophus sinicus. The sequence continues at coordinate 66,416,436 of NC_142506.1, forward strand.
TTGGACGGCTTCTAATTCCATTCCACCATTGGCTAAGCGTGTGTCTCAGGGCAACCGCCAAGCCAATTTGAAGCTTCGTTCACTCTTGCTTATGTGTACAGTGTTTCAGGATTACAGATATTTTAGTGTTTCAAAGGAAGTTTTGCTTATTAGCCTAAATTCTCCATATGGAGCTCTGGCCACAGTGCTTGCTATAAATACACTCATGGGCATTGTAATCTATTTACATTATTATCATAGTTAGTTACTCTGGTAAATGCTTCTAATTCAGTTGATATATCCGGTTAGAGGACTGTGAAAATGTGGTGGATGTGGCTGCATAGAAGCCGACAATAAGTGTAACCCAAACAGTTTTTGATGGAATAAATGGAGCGGAGCCTACATAGAATCTGCCGAAGAAAAAGGATTAGTGAGGAACTTAAAACAGCATGTAGGCATAAGTCTTTCGAGAATACAGAGGGTCAGGGTGAACTTTCAGAATATTGCTAGATGAAACTGTCCACTACAGGGAATATATTTTTTGTTTTGGTTTGGTTTGGTTTTAAAATGATGGGAGACATGAGAGCACACTGAGTGCTAAAGAGGATATAGTAGAGAGGGCAGCAGGCAGAGACTGAATACGAGGTAGGTATTCCCTGGGAAGGGGGGAGGAAAAGGGAACCAGAGCCCCTGGGGAAGGACTAGGCTTTGAAGCAGAAGCTCATAGTTTCTAATCTGAGCCCCTGAGGTTGAGTGGTGCGTGGCAGAAGGGAGGGAAGGGACATTCAGGTGAGTTGATAAGGGTTAAAATAAAGACCTTGGACACATACACACACCGACACCCATACTTGTTACACACACACACACCCATACACTGTCACACACACACACACACACACACACACACACACACACACACACACAGTTTATTATCGAGATGGCGCAGACACACTTAGCACTGCTTCGAGCCCAGTTAAATGTGCTTCATTCAGGCTGTCAGCAAACACCTAGAAATAGGCTACGAGAAAATGGTGAAGAATACAAATGGTGAAAAAAGCCTGCCTTTTGAGACCTGTCATTCCTGTATGAAGAAAAAATAAACACAGTGAATTAAGCCAAGAAATGAACCAAATGATAAAAATATTTCTAATATATTTTTATATGACTGTGATCAAAGACACAAAAGAATCCAAGGATTTAGAAACTAGGAGGAGACTGAAGGCTCTATTTCATGTAGGAAGGGATCCATGCGCAGAAAGGTTGAAAAACAGTAAGGATAGAGATAAAGGTCTGTGCAACAGCAAGAGAGCAAAGAACTTGATGTATTTAAAAACGTTTAAAGACCATAAGACCTGGAGTCTAGCTACATGGGGGAGAGAGATATAAGATGACATTGAAAATATAGGCAAAAGATGGATTATACGGAGTTTGGATTTTATCCTAAATAGAAGGCGGAATTTTTAAGATGATCATGAATTTCTTTCTGGAGTTATAAGTATGAAGCTGGAAACTTTTACAGTTTTGAGGCGACTGCTTTAAGAAAGAACACAAAATGCATAATTCTCAGGGCCTTTGCAATGTCACTGGACAGGGCAGGAAAACATGAAGAAGAGGGAGCTGAAACGACAGAGACAGCGGTACACAGAAGCCAACGTGGCCAATATGGATTCTATTGAAAATTTCATAGCAATTATGACCTTGTGACACATTGGTAGAGACACGCCAGCATGTTGTAAGGCTTCCAAGTATTAAATAAACAAATGACAGCTTAGTATTCCTTTCAAACGTCTTCCCTCTATCATTGCACACTGATTGGCTGATATCTGAGTTTACCTTAAATGTCCTGCAAGGCATCTCCATTGGGGACAGGGTCCCAAAGGGGACTGGTTGTTCTCACAAGCTAAACCAAACAGTGTTTACAGCGAGCATAAATAAATGTACACTTCAGAATCAAAAAGCCATGCCAACATTTCCAAGTATCAGTGCTAGGATTTAAAATTTTGACTCTTGGAAAGAGATAAGTAGCTCTAATTCAGGGTATGCTCATTCATACTCTTCAATCACTTTTTTAAGTCATCGTCTCTATATAAATATAACAGCTGGAAATAGCCAAGAGGGAAGATTATTTTGTTGTTGTTGTTGTTAAGGAAGCATTTTTGCACAATATGATGACATAGAAAACTTACATCAAATGAGCACAAAATACATAAACAAAGACACACACAACTAAAAGAACTTCATAGAATATTGGAATAGAATTTTAGGAGAGGAATCCCAGTAACTCTGACTCAAGTGTGATCTCCTCAACTAAGCTCAAAGCTCAATATTAAAACAAAACAAAACAAAATTTACGGAGGTTTTTTTTGTGTGTGTGTCATTACTTTAAAAAATAGTTACCTGACAGTTACTTTTATGATTGTGTGTTAATGCTTGACTTTAGGGTATAAATTTTCAATTTGGTATGATTCCAGTTTTTAAATTCCAGGTGTTAATTTTACATATTATTTAGCAAGATGGAAGGATTCCAAATAAGAAAAATCCATTTTTTTAATTGAGGAATACTGGGGAACAGGGATTTTCCCAGGACCCATCAGCTCCAAGTCAAGTCATTGTCCTTCAATATAATGGTGGAGGGCACAGCTCAGCTCAAAGTCCAGTCGCTGTTTCAAATCTTAGTTGCCAGCAACCTTGTTGTCCAAAGCTCACGCTCTAACCACCTAAGCCATCCAGCCACCCCCCAAAAATGCATATTTTGGTAATATTTAGTAATGTCATAAATTTCACAGCTTTTAAAAATTTTAAGAAATAAATTTACACCTTTCTATTTTGAATCAGAATAATTAACAATTTATTAACAGCCAATACATATATAATAAGATATAAGAATAGATAGTTCTATATTATATAAATAAAAGTATATCTAGAGTATGCTTAGCTATGTGACCTTCAACATGTTTCTTCGTCCTGTTTTCAGTTTGATTTATTAACTTATAAAATATTAATTAACTTTTAATGTTCTCCTAACAGAAATATATTAGAAATGCCTACCTTGCACCTCCTGGTTCCCCAATTATTTTAAACCAAAATACCAATTTTTATTTAATCATGCAATTTATAAATTGTAGCATTAGTTTGTTTGTTTTTTAATGTGAGAGAATAGTTTTATGCCTAGATAATAAAAAAAAATACAGCATTAAATTTTATAAATGTCAGTGATTAAATCAGATCCACTTTAAGCAAGTTAATTTTACAGATAAATTTTCAGGACACATGGATTGCTTTTCAATGCGTCCGATCTGAATGTAAAGGGTGTTTAAAACCTAGGTAATGCTTTTCAAGGGAGAGGATTTATCCGATGCCTCTCTCTATATGCAACACACAGCAACTTATTTTTCCAAGACATAATAAGATTTACTTTGGCAATGATTAATTATATATCCTCATTAAATTATCTGACCTTATCTATAGAAAGAGAATGCACAGTTCCCGATATAGAAAAATACGTAATTGCTCAGCCAAGGAAAGACACATATAGAGTCGGAGAAGTGATGAAATTCTCCTGCAGAAACAGACTTCAACTTGTTGGACCAGATTCATCTCAGTGCTACCACTTTGGATGGTCCCCTGATCCTCCAACATGTAAAGGTAAATGTTTACCTGACAGTTGCTGAAACAAGAATTAGAATATCGGTTATCACATTGTTGTTCTCTGTTAGTTTCCTGTTGGCTTCCAGAGTGTCTGTAATCTAGGGCATTGAGCCAGAGACATACCTGAGGAGAACAAGTGTTGGCTAGTGGAGAACTCTGATTGCCTAACTTAAGAAATTAATCTTCCATTGTTTTTTCAAACATGTATTGAAAATATCCGAAGATACAGAGATTGTGTCTGACAGTGGACAGACTGCTTTCATCATATCTTTTTTGCCTACCATTCCACCATTAATACTGGACATTTTAATCAGCATGGGCTTCACTGCAATTTTCTCTGCATATGCATAAACAGTATTCAAACAACTTATAGTCAATTTGGCCACATGAATGGCTTAGTCAAAGTTAAAATTAGTTTATCAAATGCTTGCTTCAAATGATGGTATTTTTTCAAAAAAAGTTTTGAAGTGTTTTCATGAAATATGAATATTGCTGTAAGTTATACAGTGATAGTTATTCATTGGTTTGCATATATTTTTAGAAAATCTAGAATTTTCAACATGGTTTTAGGACTAACATATGTTGCCAATAAGCTAGTTTTGTATAAGTAACAGAACTGGGAAACAAAATAGGTAAATACCATCCTTTTTCCTTTAGTAAGAATGCTGTGTTATATAATGAAAAATAAATTAAAGAAAAAAATCTCTTCGTTGTAATGAATTTTAGGTTGTAAAATAGAAAATTTAACCATCAATTACACGATATTTCTACTGCAGAGCAAGTAAAATCGTGTGGTCTACGCCCTGAGCTCCCCAATGGGGAAGCTAAAAACACACCTAAAGAAGAATATGAACACGGTGAAGTGGTGGAGTATGTTTGCAAACCTAGATTTCTGATGAAAGGTTCTCGCAAAGTTCAATGTCTTGATGGAGAATGGACAACCTTGCCCATCTGTATTGGTAATGTATACAAGCATTAATATTTAGACCAGAATCAGCACTCTTTATCGTAACATAAGCACATAAATTCAAATTTAAAGGTTAACTTGTGTTTGTGAAATTTTCACAGAGGAGAACAGCACCTGTGGAGACGTACCTGAACTTGCTCATGGCTATGTGGTATCCCCTGCGGCTCCCTATCACCATGGAGACTCAGTAGAGTTCAATTGCCGTGAAGCATTCACAATGATTGGACATAGATCAGTTACGTGTATCAGGGGAAGGTGGACCCAGCCTCCTCGGTGCATTGGTGAGAATACGTTTCTCAGATTGATGTTCAATAACATTTAATATTTTTATTGTAAAACTCTATTTGCAACCATATCTTTGAAATTCTGGAGATATTCTTTAAAATGGCAGGTCATAAGTTATACTGAATCCGAACATCTGTTGTTTGTAGTTTAATATGTATCTGCAGAGGAAGAAATAGAAACTAACAATAGAATTTTATGAATCTGTCCCTGATATTAACATTGTTTATAAGTATAAAGCCAATTTGTACTCAAAGATGGACAAAATTTTCTCCTCTCAATGTTTATTTTGTGCCTCCCTCTAGTCTAGTTTTTCACTCTGCTCAAGATGTTTATTTTCTCCTAACAAACAAAAAAGTCCTTTCAGACACCATTCCATCACAGCGCGTAGTGACAATAACCACCACTCCACCTTTTGACTACAGGTCTTCTTTCAGTTACCATCTTTGAAGAATATTCGCTTTTGTCTCCCTCAATGCTCTGGGCCAGTCCTGAAAATAGGACTAGTTCTCAAGCCTCTGGTCTGTTTTGAATTAGTCCACTTTACTTTTTTTTTAAAGGTTGTACTACAAAATCATTACTGTTCTTTGTCTAAATACTTGAATTTTCTTTGTTCTGTTCGTCCTCACTTAGCTCTGATCATTAACAAATTATTAACAAATATTACCTAGAGCCTCCGCTGATATTTTGTCAAATTCAACAAGGATTTCCACTTGCACTGAATTTTTGAAATATGGTAGCTCGATAAAAACTTCAGAGATCTATGTAACTCATAGTGGAGCCAGCAAAAATTTATTATATTTGCATTATAATGGTATGAGATTATAGGGTGATAGCCATATAAAATACTTCTCAAGGATCCTAAGAGAATCCTTATATGTGTGTGTATATATATATATATATATATATATATATATATATATATATATGTATATGTATATGTATATGTATATGTATATATGTATATGTATATATAAAAGACATCATGACTTTAAGCACTCAGTTAGTTTCTTATTCTGTGTTTTGGTCATCATGCAAAGGATCTGTTTTAATATTCACATTTTATTCACACTACATCTTAGATCAACTTTCTTATCAACTTACATTAATTTTACTGAAAGACTATAATTATACTAGCTCATATAGTCTCTCCACAGATAATTGTTTTTATTTTAACATTTTAAGATTTTGGTTAAAAACAATGTGGAGAAACATATGGATGTGGTCATTGGCACAGATTTCACATGGGACCAATTTAGTCATGTGATGACACTTCAGTATGTATATCATCCATTAAGTGCAGCTCTGTTGCTCTGGAGTCCCCAAAGTATGAAAGCTGACAGTCATATTCTTTTACTCATGTGTGGGATGTAAAACTGAAAGCAAGAAAAGACCAAGAAAACAAATAAACAAAAACCAGACACAGACAACAGTTTAGTGATTACAGAGGGAGGAGGATGTTAGAAGAGGCTTAAAGGGGGTTACATATGGTAACGGAAGGAGAACTGACTCTGGGTGGTGAACACACAATGCAATATATAGCTGATGTATTACAGAATTATACACCTGAAACCTATGTAATTTACTAACCAGTGTCACCCCCAATAAATTTAATGAAAATGTTTAAAACATACAATTAGTTATTAAATTCAAAAATGTCTTTATAGGATATTTTCTCTGAAATTTCATGACTGTAGATAAGACTATGTCCATACAGAATAGCCCATCTCATGCAACATGATCAGCAAGAGCTTTGTTGGTGGAATTTCTAGGCATACATTCTAATTTCATTGTTCTATTGATTTTGTAGCTATTTTTTGTATTACTTGGTTTGATTCTTATTATTAGTCTTTTCATGGTAATATTATCAATTTATAGAAACAGATGAACGTAAGAAGTGTAAATTATCAAAGGCAATTGCACGGGAGACAAACCTATCAGATAATGATGACTATACCCATAATATGATCGTAACTTACACATGTAGAGGAAAATCAGAACACAGACACTCAATCTGCAAAAATGGAGGATGGGATCCCGAAGTAACCTGCACAGGTAAGCTGTTTATGACATTTTCAAAATTTATTTCTTCCTACTTTGTAAAAAGAGTCTCGTTGTGCCTTTTAAAATATTTTTAAATATTGTTTATTACTACAAGTAATTTTCAAGCTGCAATGTAATTTAGAAAGCAAACAAAAGACTGTTTCTAAATAATAATTGTGTCCTATGCATTAGTCAGCTATATAACAAACCACCCAGAAATGTGGTGGTTTTAAGTTAATATCTGGGCAGTAGGTGTCCTCTTACTGTTGGGATCCCATTTGCTTCCAATTTCTTATATTACAAATGTGCCTGTGCCTATAGCTGTTATGTGTGTATCTAGTATCTATGTAAGTATCTACCTATCCATCTGTCTCTCTAGGTATCTATCTATGTATGTGCATATCTAGTCATCCATTTATCTATTTGTTTCTCTATATCTACCTTGAAAACTCTGAGTCACGTTGTCACCACCAATTCCGATAGCATGGGGTTCATTCTTCTCCAACTGGAGGGCACCTTGACTCACTCACCTCAGCATTTTTACCAATTTCCTCCTGCCTACAATATACAGAAAGTAGTTTCATACAAATACAAAAACAAATCTGCTGTCTACAATTCCACTCATCTTTAGATCGTCTTAAAGGCAACAAGTAATATTTACAGGCAGTGAAGTACAAGTGTTTGTCTACATTTTCTTCTTGAAGCTTTATAGTTTTACCATTAATATTTAGGTATATATCTATCTTCTATTGATTATTAAGTGTGGTGTGAAATAGGGAATGAAGTCCTTTTTTGTATATGAACATCCAATTATTCTACTACTATGGGTGAGAAAGACTGTCAAATGAAAATCAATTGACTATGGAAGTGATGGTTTATTTCTGGCCCCTCTATTTGGTCCATTTATTCATTTATCTATCCTTATGCCTGCCACGTATCCTTCATAATTATAGCTTCATACTAAGTCTTGAAGGCCGAGACATTTTCTCCAATTATGCTCGTCCTAGTCAAGACTTTTAAAATCATTCTGTTGTTGTCTTTAATATAGAAATTTCAGGGAAAGCTTATCAATTTCTATACAATATCAGCTTGTATAATAAAAGAAATGGCATGTATAATGATATATAAATTAAGAATTGACATATTAGCCACATTGAGTTTTCAAACCGTAAACATTATCTCTTCAATTATTTATTTATGCTTCTATTTTCCCAACAATAATTTAAGGGTAGATAATTTACTATTCTAAAATTGTATTTATATTTTGTATTTTTAATATTAACATGCAATTTTTCATAATTATGTTTTCCCAATTTTTCTGCACGTCTAAAGTCATCCACTCGATTTTTGTGTATGATTTTATACTCCGAAACTATACTATTATGTCATTCATTTTAGGTGCTATTTTGAAGATCTGTTACAATTTTCCTTAAGCAAGTGTATCATTGCGAATACAGTATTTTATTTCTGTCAGTCCCTTTCTATTTTTGATATTTTGTTTGTTTGTTTTATGGCACTCATGAGGCCCTTCAATGAACTATTGAAAGGAAGTGATGAAAACAAACATCTTTATCCTGTTCCTGACCACTGGATAGCGTATTCAGCATCTTACCACAAGTATAATGTTAGTTGAGGATTTTTCTAGATGCCCTTTATCAGATTAGAGGAATTTCCTTCTCTTCCCACTTAGCTGAGTAAGGACTTTCATTATCAACTGCTGCTGAATGTTTTTAAATGCTCTTTATGCATTTATTCATAGGATAACATGTGTTTTTTAATTCTGTTAATACAGTGAATTACATATATAAATTTTTGATTGCTGAATAAATCTCATTCCTATACTTGGTGGTGATACGTTATTCTTTCTCGATTTCCATGTACTCTTTCTGCTGATATATTTTTAAGAATTTTTGCGTCTATATTCATGGAGGATATTAGTCTACAATTACTTTTCCTTGCAATGTCACTGCCAGGTTTTGTTATCAGGGATATGATGGCCTCATAAAAACCCACTGAGACGTGTTCTCTGCCCCACTGTGTCTGAAAGTACATGTGTGATATCATTACACATAGTGTTATTGTATTAATTTTCCCTTAAAGGATTGACAGAATTCACCTGTGAAGGCATCTGATGGGTAGTTTGATGTTTATTTGGAAGGTTTTCTTGATGAACAATTCAATTTCTTTAATAGGCGGTGGTCTATTCAAATTTTCTCTGCTGTCAATGGAAGGAAGTTGTATTTTTGAAGAAATAGCTCCATTTCACCCAATTTATCAATTGGCTGGTTTTCTATTGGTTAATAGTCAGAGTCTTCACTCTCCCTCTTGCCTCTGCAGTGTCTTCCCTGGTGTCACTCCTTTCATACTGAGGTTGATACTTGTTTCTCTCAAGTACCCGATCATTCTTCATAGGGTGTTGTTTGGTTTTGTTTTTTTTCAAATTTTACTAATATTTTGAAAAAACCATTTTAAGCACTGTTAATATTCTCCATTTCCTCTCTTTTTTATTTTTTAGCTTAATTAGCATTCACTATTTCAGCAAGCTTTATTAATTTTCTGTTTTTCTTTCCTATTTGTCTTTCTCAATTTTTTCAATTTTCTCCTCTCTCTGGACTTATGGTTTCCTTCCTTCTGAATATTTTGATTTTCATTTTACTCTCTTCTCACTTTTTAATGTAGAAAATTAAAACATGGGTTTAAACCATCCTACTTTTAAAATAGAAACCTTATGTAAAACTCCATTTTTTTTCTTCTAAGTGCTTAGCTGTGTCTCTAAATATTTCACTTCCATTTTACTTTAAGTCAGTGTGAAATATTTTCTGCTACACCATGTGATTTCTCCTTTACCCTGTCACTTATATAGAAGTCTTTTATTCAATTTCCAAATATTTATTTTCCTTTACCAGTTTTATTGTGAAATCATTAGTATATAAAGAACTACACATGTTCAATGTGCACAATTGATGAATATCCTGTGTTTGCATAATTTATTCTTATTGATTCTAATGTAATTCACTTGTCAGAGCTTGTACTGGGTAAGATTTCAGCATTTTGAAATTTATTCATGTTTCTGTTTTTGTACCACACATTTTCCATCTTCTCGATGGTTCCATTTTAATATGAAAGCAGATGTAGACTCTAGTTTTCAGTCCTACTGAAAAAGGTTCACATTTGTGTTAAAATTTTCGATGTCTTTTTAAAAAATTTGTCTGGCTGTCCTATTAGAATTAGAAGCCTATCAGTATTAATAACTAGAATTGTGGAATTGGATATTTATTTTTTTAGTTCTGTTCATCTTCGCTTTGCCTATTTGAAATATTTTAGATACATATATAACTGCTTTGTGCTTGTGAATTAATTTTTATGATTATAAAATAATTCTTTATACCATTTGTAATACTCCTTGTCTTACAATCTTTGTTGTCCTATTTTAATACAATCAATAAATTTAAAATGATGGATCATTTCCATGTGATAATGGAATTCCAAACAAATTTCAGTTAAAAAAGTCCTTAAACCCCTCTCCAAATTGAAAGCAAAAATAATAAAATTAGAGACCTACAGACCTTATTCATCCAGCTCACAAATATGGAAAACTGAAAAAGTGCTTTGTCAATCATTTACCAAAAAGCAATAGTTTAAATAAAATGGCAATGACTGCAGTGCACATTGAAATCTGTGAGATACAGCAAAAGTGTAGATATTTATAGCTTTTAAACAAGCGTAATAGAACAAAGAACAAAATGAAAGCAAAATAAAACACATACACCCAAAGAACATAAAAAAGACCATTGCATTATAATTCGGTCTTTTAGGATATATTATTACTGACATTTCTGTTTACTGAATTGTCCTTTTACCTTACGACTTTTCATCAAGAAATGTAATTTCAATATTTTTAGAAGTACGAAGATGTCCACCTCCACCACAGATTCCCAAAACTGAAAAAATGACAACTACAGTGAATTATCAGGATGGAGAAAAAATATCTATTCTGTGTCAAGAAAACTCTCTCATTCAGGGACCAGAAGAAATTGAGTGCAAGGATGGAATATGGCAGTCGATTCCACGCTGTGTTGGTCAGTGGTCCTCACCTGCTGTCATCTTCTTCCTAAGGAGGGTAAACCTCCCTGTGCTTTGAGTAAAGGAGCCGGATGCAGAGCTATCGCCATAGCTATTCCACCGCATCCTGCAACGGGATATTACAGTCTAGGTGCACAAATTCAATCACTTTCACTGTGAAATGAACAGACACAAAAACTTTAGCTCAGTGTGTAAATGCCAGATACAATTGCTGTTTATGTGTAGTGTCCTCCCCCTAGGAACAGGACAAGAAGGGAAGGGCATTTGGAACAAGCGGGTGGTAGCATGAATTTTAGGCAGACGTATATCCTTGCAACTTTTAAATACTTTTCAGGTTTTACATAACTTAATTTGTTCAAATTATCCTTAGTTCAAAATCCCAAGTAGCATTTGATTTTATTTCGCAATTGAAACATTTGTCTCTGTGCTTGATTCTTTGATCTCTGTTCTTCATATAGAAAAACTTCCATGTTCTCAGCCACCTCACATCGAACATGGAACCGTGAAATCATCTATCTCTTCAGAAGGAGAAGAAAAAGATGAACCCCACACTTACACACATGGCACCAAATTAAATTACATTTGTGACGACGGTTTCAGGATATCTGCAGAAGATGGGATAACATGCCACATGGGAACATGGACTTCTCCACCTCGGTGTATAGGTAAGGACAGTGTGCAAACTGAAATTCCATTTTTGGTGCAAGTCATTAAAATACCCAATTGTCTTCGAAGTCATGAGACACTATTCTTTAGCGTTCTGAATATCTAAAACCATTTATATATTTTTACATAAATTACCAAGCTATTTGCATGTCCGTATCGATCCTATTTTTATTAGTTGGCTCATTATGAAATCACTTCTAGTTCTAGTAATTTTTATACTAAAGGCTGTGTAGTGAAATTAAACCTACCTATTCATGTAGGTGTATTTATTCGTATTCCTACATATTCATATAGGTAGTGAATGGTTCACCACTAGGTATTTAAAAAACGTTTATCTTCTTACAATGTTCCTTATGATTTCTTACAATATATGGCACTTTCCTTAAGATTCTTACCTCTCAGTGTGTTTCCCTTCATTACTGATGACTGGCTATAGCAGCATTGATAGTTCCACTCATAAATATGTTGATATATTTATTCTCGAGGTCTTGGTCAAGTTACAGTTGGTCGCACACCACAATGGTGGTCTCAGGAAGCATTTGTGCACCTTCTCTGTAATATATTAGCTCCTGTGTGGTCATTTCATTTCAAAACATGTACCACGTCTGACAACCAGTATATAAGATTGATTTCAGAGTTAGTGCAATACACAGTCACTCTTTCTTCTTTTTTTAGGACTTCCTTGTGGACCACCACCTTTGATTGTGAATGGTATTGTACCTAAAAGGTTTAACAGTTACCGGTATGGAGCAGAAGTGACGTACAGGTGTTCCAAAGGATTTGAGATTGATGGACCTCCATCTGTAAAATGTATCGGAGAAAGATGGTCCCGTCCACCAGAATGCATAAGTATAGTGTATTTCATTTTATTCTGAGGCTGACAAATATCTTTAGTTCAGAACAGTAATGACACCAATATGAGTCCAGAGTTTAACACGGGAACTCTGGGGAGCTCCGGGTTCTGGAAGAGAATTAATTAGCCCTAGTAGTCAGAAAAGTTCAATGACATGAGCCAGAATATTTCATTGTGACATCACCTTTTGTGCACTTTCGATGTGCTCTGAGGAACATTCTCAGGTTTCTCATCTCTCATCCTGTGTCACCAATCTCATTGTTATCAATTTACTGTTGGTTTCTCAGATGTAGCCTTATAAACAAATCATTTCTAACATATTTGACATCATTGTGGAAATAGATTTTGACAGAAGCAAACAGTAACAATATGTCATAACGCAGGAGGGCTGTATGGGCAAGTAAGAATGGGAGTGGAAGAAGTTTGGTCTCAAGCGTTACCTGCATCCATATCTCTCCAGGCTTTGATATCACTGTTCCCTTGTTACACTTCTGATAAATGCAGAATCAGTCAATGTCATTAAGTCAAGACTGCTAACATTTTCACGTTAAAGGAAAAACATTGTACAGCATTCAGCGGTTTAATATGTGCCTAACTATTATTCCTATTATAATCATTGGCCATTGGGTATTTTTAATGGTTTTCTGAACAAATGTATATTGTTTTCCTTTCAGAAGTTGAATGTACTGACACACCCACGGTTGGTAATGCCAGACTCGTGAGTAACCAGAAGAAATCCTATAATTCAGGAGAAGAACTGACTTATGAATGTGACAAATATTACCAAATGGAAGGATCCAGTATTGTACAGTGTATTAAGGGCAAATGGATAGGGGAACCAACATGCAGAGGTAAGGTGATGACATTTTAAAATTTATTTGTTAAATCGCTTGTAGCACTATTGAAAAGCAGACATAGTTATGTTTTAGTCAAAGAACGTTTATGCCTCCAGGAAAGGGATGGCACGTGTACACTATCGTTAGTCTCCTCGCCCCTTCGTTCTCAGAGTGCGGTCCAGGGACAGCGGGCACTGCATCTTCTGGGATGTTGATAGAAATGCAAATGCGAGTTCACAGGTACATTCAGACTCAGAGTCAAAGACTCGACGTATGTGCCCGAGACTTGTAACAATTTCAAAAAGAGTCCACCCGCACCTTAGTTTGGGAACCCTCACGATAGCCGATTATGATTTCATATCTCCCTGAATCTCTCTGAGGACTTACACTTGCCTCACGGTGGTGCCTTAAACATTGCCCCCTCCGCAGAATCACTGCAGTGTTTTTATCAATTACACATTCATTTTTTTCTTATGTTTTCACAACTCGTATTTTTTGGGTCCATTGACTGTACATCATCTTCCTTCAACAATGGTGCTCGTCAATGCAGGTTAATTCTTGACTTTTCTCTAAGGAAGTGTGTACTTGTGTTTATTTTTGTAAGAGCATAAAATTACAATGCAATTGTACATGACAATTGAAAACTAATATTTTCTTGTCAAATGATCTCTTTATTATGAGTTTCTTGCGGTTGTACATTCATTTTGAATTTATGTAATGTATAATAATTTTATTAAACTCAAAGAAAGATGTCCAGAAAGAATGTCATTTTTGTGGGCCTCAAAGATGTTTTTTAAACTCTAGAGGGAATGGGAGAGGAATTTAATGCATAGAAGCTTAAATCTTAAAAAAAAATGTATTGTTTATCTCCTTTTCTCAATTTTACATGTAAATTTAGAAAATTATTATTTTTTCGTGACAGATTACCCATTGATTTTAAAGCTCCCCTGAAATAACGCATATATCGGAATTCCTTTTGTTCATTTGCATTCAAAATGGTCGTTACATTAGACACATGCTCTTTCTTCCTATTCAGATGTTTCCTGTGTAAATCCTCCCGCAGTGGAAAATGCTCGTCTAGTAGACGAAATGCCTAAGTATCTACCGGGCGACACCGTACATTATGAGTGCATCGGGCCTTTGACCCTATTTGGGAACGGAGAAGTGATGTGTTTAAATGGAATCTGGACTGAACCACCTCAGTGCAAAGGTCAGCATCTTACTTCTCTTCCCTAATTTTGGAGAATACATTAGGGACAAAGTATGTTGATATAAATACATAGTGAACTACTTTCTATGCAGTAAAAAATTTTAGTGCAATAAAATGACGGTGCTTAAAGTCCAATTCTTTTTATGGACTGATTGAAAAATATGGTCTATTGATATTACGAAAGCTTCAACCAGAGTAAAATATTGGAATCATGGAACATTCCCCATCTAAGCATTGAGACACTCAGTTTTTCCCGAGGAAAAACTATATTAAAGGCACCTTAAGTCCGTTTGGCAGACCTATGGAATTCCACTTTGAGACCTGGACTAGCTGGGGCGGACAATAGAATGGGATATAAATTTGGGGTTCTTCAGCATATGGATTCTATTTAAAGGTGGGATGCTGGCTGATCTCACCTAGGGAATTGGTGAATATAGAAAAAAATTCTGAGAACCTGGCATGGGGCACTCCAGGGTTTAGGGTTCAGGAAACACGGGGTACCAACAAAGGATATATGGTATTATCCACTTAAACTTCGGCATGGTGTATATTTTTCCCAGTGTTTTACTTTGAGCCTACCTATGTTTTCAAGTATGAAGTGAGTTTTCTGCAGACCACAAATACCAGGGTCTTGTTCAGTTAAAAACTGGGCAGAGGACATGAGCAGAAACTTGTCCTAAGAAGAAGACAAACGGCCAAGAGATATATGAAAACAATGAACGTATTTGTTAATGTTTCACATGCGCTTTCATGTGGGGTGATTCTCAGTGTAAGTGATTAAAATTACTTCAATGAGTCTTTTTCTGTCATCAGAAATCACAAATCTTCATATTACATATTTTGCTGTGTTTTTATTGCTTATGTTAACCTGTGTTTTTCTTTGGTCTCTCAATAAATCAAATAATATCTTTTCTTAGAGTTTAAAGGAAAATGTGGGCCCCCTCCACCTATTCAAAATGGAGATATCACCACATTCCCAGCAGCAGAATATGCTCCAGGGTCATCAGTTGAATACCAGTGCCAGTCCTTGTATGCACTTCAGGGAAACAAGCAGATCACATGTAGAGATGGAAAGTGGTCAGAAGCACCAAAATGCTTAGGTGAGTACTTCGATGTTCTCGTGGGTTCTGAGAAAATCAGTGTAATGAGTGTGATGTTTTCCTGTTTATAATCAAGTTTTGATGAATTAATATACAACAATTCTACCGATTGCTTGTCTACCAAATATGCATATGTGAAGAAATAATTTAAAAATTCTTAATTAAGCAACAACAGCAAAAGGGATTCTTTAATAACAGCTCTTTCTATGATAATTGACATTACAAATGTTTGATTATGACAGTTAATTCTCACGCATTAAGCATGGTTCCTCAGTTTTACATAATTACTTGTGTGTAATGATTCATATGTAAATGATGGATTTTCAATAAGGTATTCTTGAAAAGGTTTGAGAAGGATTTCCTTGCCAAATATAGAGGATTTTGTCTGAAAGTCTGAAAATCTGCGGAAAATGTTTGTATTCTACTTAATGTTCTCTGTTCATTTTTTTTTTTACCTTCAGATATATGTGTAATATCAGAAGAAATTATGGAAAAACATAATATACAGTTTAAATGGATTTATGAGCAAAAGCTTTATTCTAGAACAGATGATATTGTTGAATTTGCATGTAAATGGGGGTATCGTGGACATTCACCAAAGTCTGCATTTCGAGCACGCTGTCGGGAAGGGAAACTGGAGTATCCCATTTGTATGAGAAGACGGTGATAGAACGACGTCATGAAATTATAATATGCACACTTATTTAGAATTTTTGTTATTCCAATTCTTCTCATTTTTTTTCAAGCATTGAAAAATCAGAAATCTTTATTCATAAATCAGAATTTGTGTAAATATTATATGGAGGATGTCATGTAATCTGAGAGACCAATCTATCACTTCTAAAAATCATCTCATTAAAATGTGACAAACCAAAAATCTATGTGTTTATTCATAAAACATCTACGGGCAGAAATTAGATGCACTCACGTGAGAGCCTGCCACCAACCACCATTCTCCAAACTCTCTCAGAGCTTCCTCCAGAACTTCGGAGGTGTTCTGAGGCTCTTATACCAGAGGAAATGGAAATAAAGGCTTGTCTCCATCTTCCAAATAGTATCATTGCACAAACACGTAAAATTCAAACTACATCATCCCTGTGTTAGCCACAAGATGTAAAAGCTTATTACTTAGTTTTGCTTATCTCTCAATAGCTAAATATACCCCAAAATGATGAAATACATGACGTACAAGATGTCCATTCACCAACATCATAATTCACATAAATCATAAAAAAGAATTAGAATCTCATTGGGTGCATACCTATTATAACACTGATGTGAAAAGTGATCAGAATACAATATCAAGTGTGAACATACACCCACATCCACACAATATGTTTTGAATAATGAATAACTGCATAGAACAAAGATTGTCAGGAAGTACAGTAAAACATTATAACTGTAGCTGAACTTAAAGAAAATCAGGGTAAGAATTGGTGTTCAATTCCTATATGTTTACCTGTATTTCCACCTTTTCCTGTCCTTAATGGATATCACTTTTGAAGCACAGAACTCTGTTAATTTAAAATAAACATATACAGAAAGTAAGGTAATATCTGTCAAGAACTACAAAGAACCTAATAACTTTTTCATAATTTTGCTGGTATAAACGGTTTTTTAAAGATTCAAACACAAGTATCCAAAATATGATTTCTATGCTCATACATTTCGAACACATAATTAAAATCAGTTTACTAAACATTTTTAATTTCTACGAAAAGATGTAAACTTCAAGTTGAAAATTAATACATAAATAACCTAAAAGTAATTTACAGTGATACCTTGTTACTTCCTGTGGCAGCAAATCAAGTGGCATTCCTAAAATGAGAAAACTGGCTGTGACCAAGGAGCCAATTTATGCAAATCTGGATCAGAGGTGACAGCCAGGATTCTCACGTGTAAAGGAACATTGCTACAATAGGTAAGTTCTTTGCTACTGACGTTAACATTTGAACATACACTATGTCTGCAAAACCTTTCACTTAATAGTTGTGGCATCTATGACACTTGCCTATAATCAATTATTACACTGTTGGCTACAAAATATTCATTTTTAAGATCAATTCTATCATTTTTTTCTGTGTTTATAAAATGTCACTCTTTATAAAGATGAATGTGAATTTACCGGCTGCGCTTAAAGTTTCACCTAAAAACCTATGGTAAATCTTTATTTTTGCCCTTTCCTTTCTATTTTATTTTTATTTATTTATTTATTTATTTATTTATTTATTTATTTATTTATTTGGAGTAAGGACTTACAGGAAGGACCTTCCATAATAATCTTAAAGAGTTTCTATTTTTAAAATTTTATGTGTGTCAGCAGGGATTCATAAAGTTTCATTTATTCCATTTGTCACAATCAGTTACATTCATTACGATGTTGGAAGCCCGGCTTATCCCAAATTTAGCTAACGGGTGCTACTTGAACTGGATTCTCATTGCTTTGAATATATCCCCATTAGTCTTTCAGCATTCCTCTTCTTTGTAGCACAACGCCATATTCCAGGCTCACTGTACACTTATCCTGGCCAACACCCATAATCATATAACTTTTCAATTATATCTGGTTTTGGGGGGTTTTAGGGCTTTTCATTTTCTGGGGGTTTTTTTTTGAAGAACAGTGTTTAGAACCCAAGAATTGTGTGCTAGTGGTGCTGGATGGGGGTGTTCAATAGTGTTGAAATGTCTTTACTTCTAGGGTCTTCCGGTTGTCAGATCTTTGAAGTAGAAATGAAATTTAAAATTCATTAGTGCTTATTGGATATTAAACTTCAAGCTTCATAGTGCAGCATTAAAAAACAACTCTGAAATACATTTTCACTTCCTATCTCTATTCTTACATTTCAATTTTCATGAAGATAACATCAAAATTAATGCAAACTTTACTATTAGCAGCTAAACTACTGAGTGAGGGTTAAAACAGCCTTGCATTCATTTTGCCCCAGGATGTTTGACACTGAGTGTCAGTACTCTCCTCAAAAGTGACTTGAACTAATTCTTATCTCTGGTTGGCTCGCTCACCAAATTAATGGAGTTTTACATATGGTTGTATTAGTATATTTTTCAATTGTTGATTTGGCTGCATCTTCCTCTTTTAGTTTGACCTTTGCTTTTGTTTGTTTGTTTATGAAGAACACCAACATGTTTTAAAAGTTGCAGTGATGCGAGAAGGTTCTATGCAGGATGGACTTACTGCCATCATACTTGGTCCCTCATTTAATAAAGGTATAATTTTATCAGGTTCTGATTTATCTATCCCGTGCTGTTTCCATTGAGAATGTATCTCACTGAGCCTTCTGCTGTTTTCCTATCAGGATAATGAGTGCTATGATGAATATACTTAGGTGGGCATACTGTCAAGATGAACTGCCAGACGTAAAATGAATGGATCACCAGGCAATTTCATAGCTATGTCTACTTCTTTTCCAAAGAATTCTGTATCTTATTCTGTGCTATCCTAATGGGCCTCCCTTTTTTGGTTTGCCAACTGAGGAAGTTGTCAACCTTTCAGATTTTTTTCTGTTTCTAGATAAGAAATGGTATTGCTATATCGTTTTAATGTGTATTTTCTTATTATAAATGTGGTTGTTTGCATTTAAGATATCTAATGACCATTTGCTTCGAATTTTTTCTCTTAATTTTCTATTAAGATACTGGTCCCCTTTTCCTATTATTGTTCCATGTTTAGAATTCATAAGATTAACACTTTCCACATTTCTGTGATAGGAATTACATATATTGTCCAAGTTGTTATTTGGCTTTTGAGTTCATGTTAATTTATCTAAGCAGACATTTTGAATGATGTGCTCTTATAATTACTACTTATTTTATTTACTCCAGTTCTGAGTCATAGTTTTAAACGTTCTGTTCTTAACAAATGCTCCCATAGTTTTTGTGCTGAATGTGTGGGGTTTCTTTTCTTATGTGGAGATCTCTACAACTAAATAGAATGTGGGAGTATGAATTTTATTTTTCAGAATGACTCTCCAGTATCTAAGCATATTAAAAACACTGTCTTTTGCTAGAGTCGTTTAAAATCCGTCTTCATCATATAACAGTTTCTTTGTGTGTGTTTCCCTTTCTATACTTTCTACTATAATCCACTTTCTATCCGTTCACTCTGGGGGCAGCACCAACTATACCATTGTAAAGGCTTCTTAAATATAATATGCGGTGGGGCTAGCTGTCGCCTAAGTGTCTCCTTGTTTTTAGAGCTTTTTGGCTGTTGTCCTCTGTCTCTAGGAACTTTAGAAAGAACTTGTTGAAATCAAAATAAAAGCTATGGGTCTGTGCATTGTGTGCTCTGCTTGGTTGAAGACCACTTGTGGTCTTTAATTCAGAAATTCATCTTAACAGGAAACTAATCGGTGTTTCTGGCAAAGTTTTCTCAGACTTGCTGAAAGCTTAAGGGTGTAAAATACAGCTTGTCCTGTCGGATAGGATCAGGAGACCTGGCAGCCATCAAGCTCTACACTTCATGACCCTACATGATCCCTGAGTAACAAGGAAATGAAAACCCTGTGTCAGTGAGGGAGTCATCTAGAGTTGGACACGTCAAGTCCCATAAGGGTCTGTATCTCTCAAAAACAACAAACAAATAGAAAACTTGAGGAGAGCTTCAAGGATCTGGAAAGGATAACAATGATATAGAAATCACAATACTCAAAACCCAAAAGCTATCGCTGTCCCCCAAGGGTTATCAATGTGAGCCTGTGTTTCTTCAAGCACACATGACATTTTGTACTTACCAGTTTTCTAAAGAGATAGTATTATAAGAAGTTCGATTCTGGGTTGTTTTCCTTTGAAATAAAGAAGAAGGGGATTTGTGAAAACTTTCTCAGTAAATTTGTAGTATGCACAAATGTGTTTATGAACTTAAGAATTATTGACAATGCTGCTGAGACTTCCGCTGCTTTTCTTTTTGGACCAGTGTACGTTTGCATTCTTCAGAAAGAATATTGCACTGTTTTCCTCAGACGTTCTTTGTACATTTCTGAGCAACAGGAAGCATCAATTCATTGGTTCCCGTAATTGTGGAATGAGGGGAATTATGATGGAAAAGTCCAAGTGAAGCCAACAGAACTGCCTCCAACAAATAAATAGTAAAGTAAAATCAATACTTTGACTGCTGATGGATTTCAAGACTGGCAAGATTCCGGGAGGAGGGATGATTCCCACTAACTCCCCATCAACTTGCCTATGTGTCTTGTGCAGCAAACAGATACACGTTGGAGCTGACAGTGGATGCCTGTAACAGTAACCAGATGCTCCAAATGCACCTGTTTACCTGATGTTGTGTCATTGATCAGCAAGTTGAACCAGCCCCTGTAATATCTTAGGACACGCTGGGGTGCAGCTCTTCGTCTGGTGAATGCTGCTTTCTCTATACTTGTCAGTGAAGACCAGCCAAAGCAGTTTTCTTCTGGTTGGAAGGTCATCGGGACACCTTCACCACCCTACCTCCGGAGTCTATCAACAATGCAGCCCTAGGTCATCACCTCGCTTTCAGTGACTTTACTCTCCTTTCCTGTCCACGAGGAAACACTCTGGTCCATTCCACTGGTGATATTATGCTCATTGGACCCACGGAATAAGAATGGCAGCCGCTTAGACTCACTGGTAAGACATTCGCATGCCTGGTGATAGAAATATAATAAATTCAGCAACTATTCAGGATCTTTGTACCTCAGGGAGATTTCTAGGGATTGGGGATGTGGGGTAGGTTGGGATAGCCCTTTTAGCTGAAACACACACACACACACACACACACACACACACACACACACACACACACACAAACACACTCATACGCATACACACTTCCCCACAACCTAAAAATCCAAAGTACAACCCCTAGTGGGTCTCCTTAGATTTGGGAGGCAACATAGCCCTCATTTGAGGACGCTCCTCTAGCCCATGTATTAATGGTCCCCAGAAGCTACTGGTGTAAGTGAGGCACAAAACAAGAGGAGACCTTGTCACAGGTCCAGGCCGCCATGCAAGAGGCTCTGCCACTTGGGCCACATGACCCAGCAGATCCCACGGTGCTGCAGAGTCAGTGGTGGAAATGAAGGGTGTTTGGAGCCTTCCCCAGACCCCTGTGGGTGAGTCACAGACCTGTGGGCCTTGTGGATTTGGGAGCTTTGGCCTCTACTGGGCCTTCACCCAGACTGAAGACTTGACACAGGCCAAGGTTTCATTTTGTTTACTTTACCCAAATCCAGCTGTTGCCTCAGCATTTCCTGGAGAAAACTTTCCCGACTGAATGATGTGTGGGGGTGTGTATGTCTGGTGTCACTGATTTCCACGGAAAATATGCTTATCTTTATGACAGGTCCATAATTGTGATAAATAGAATAACTATTATAAATTTAGATATCCTGAATTATAAGTAATCCATTTTGTTCTTTTTCAGGATTGCATTCCACATGAATTTTTGAATGATGTCAATTATTTTTTGGTTAAATAAGAGAATTATTCTTGAGTCATGTTCAAAGCATAAATTGATTGGGGAGAATCGGTATCTTAATGAAGGTGAGTATTCCAATCCATAAATATGATGGATTTCTTATTTCATTTGCCTTTTAAATTTTTTCTTAGCAGTGTATTTCAGTTTTCAGACTTGACATGTTACAAATATTTTGTTGAATTTATTCCTTGATATTTTATGTTTTTTCATAGTTATAAAGAATAATACTGTTTTAAAATTTCATTTTCCAAAGTTTGTTCCCAATATAAAGAAAATCCCTTTGTGTATTAGCTCTAGTTCATCTTTTCTGTGGAAGCCTTAAAGTTTTTCTAAATGACAAATTCATACTTAAATCTTTCCTTACCATTTTCGTGCCTTTTTTTAACCTTGCCTTTGTGAATTTGATATCACCTGGATTAGTTTATTATCATTATTACCATTATTATTATTATCATTATTAAATGCTTTTAATTATTCTCTGGTAAGTCTCTTTTGAAGTTTGTTTTATCTGATGTTCCCATACCCACTCCACCTTGTGTTTGCTGAGTTCATACAAGGTTTACAGTTTTCCACATTTTGCTTTCAACGTGTCATGTTTTTACATTTAAATGGCTCTCTTTGGAAACAGCATATAATTGGGTTTTCCTTTTAATCCAATTCTACTTTATCTTATTTATCATAAGCCTTTTTAAATTTATATCAATATTTAATATTGACAGATTAATTTACACCATTTGCCAACTGCTTCTATTTGTCCCATCTGTTCTTCAGGGTCCTTACCTGCATTTGTTTACATTAGTGTCATGCCTGTAGCATTTATTTCATACATTCATTGTTTACTATTCTTCTGTTTTTTAGTGGTTGGATGAGAACTTACAGTAGACATCTTGGCCATCACATTAGTAGTTGATCATTAATGGGGACTGAGGGCTTTTATAGAACTCTTTGAACTTTGATGTTTACAAAGTGACCTCAATAAAGCAGCTTCCTGGTAGAGCCCTTAAATCCAGATTCACACTTGATACCTGCTGTGCAGCGGACTTAAGCCCCACTCAGCACGACGGGCACTTGTCCTGGGACAATTGGGAAGAGCAGACATGCTGCTGCTGATCAGTGTCATCCTCACCCTGGGGGTGTCCTGGGCTCACGCACAAGGTGAGTGGAAACTACTCTATATTCAAGTTCCTTCTTAAGTGTAACTTATCTATTCCATTTGTCTTTATTTTTTGAATGAATCAACTGGTACAAATAATCTGTATTATTAGATGTGGGATAATTATCACCTATTCACCTAAGGGGAAAACAAAATCAATTATTTCCTGTCTTCTGAGTTCCACAGTGTCAACAGCCAGTCCTATTGACTAGGGAGACATGTGAATAGGCTCATGAACACTTGACATGAAAATGTGTCACAGAAAAGCTTGAGTGTTTGGGGGATTCTTATTTGTAGCACAGGAAACTTTGGAGAGCAACGGCATTCTACATGATCTTACCTATGGTGATGATTTTATAGGATCTTATATCAAAACTCATCAGATCATACATTTTAAATATATTCAGTTTACTATGTTTTAATATATAAAGCTCTTAAAAGTCATTAATGTCACTATCCATTATTAATATTTAACAAAATTCACTATATGGAACAGACATATTGCTGTTAATAAAAATGGAATATATTCTTAATTTCCAGTGTAGTCCCAATACATTTTAATTTGTCTTCTGAGATCATGGACAAATGTTGAAACTTTGGAAGTTTTAAAAAAAAATCACTTCTGTGATTAAATTTACGAATTCTTCATTATGATTTTCTGTCTGTCATTTTAGTTTATAATCCAGTCCTCTCATTTTCCAGTTCTCCTAACTGAACACGCTCATGAACTTTATAGCATCTCATTAAACACCAGATCTGAGTAAAATATGATTCACTGTACATGATTAATTTCATAATTTGTTGCATGTGAGGTTTTGCATATTATTTCATTGGAGCTGTTTCCTTCGCTAACAAGAGTAACACCACAAGAAAGTTCTAGAGAGCCCCATTGAAAGCTCCCCCACACCCTAGCTCCCCCATAAGAACGACTTGTGCATCCATCACCTCAGAATCCCCTGGGTCTGGAGTCTGGGAGTGGCTTAGCTGCCAAGGTCAGAGGCAGGCTCTTGAGTCAGGACGTGGCCTCGGCGGCCATCATGGAGGGCGGCTGCCAGGACAGCTCCCTCCTGGGCTTTCGGCAGCAGCCTCAGGGCCTAAACCCACAGGTCCCCATAGGATGCTTGACTAGCGGCTCGATTTCCAAGGCCAGTGATGTGAGAGTGACGAGGAAGCCTCCACACCTCTCGTGACCTGGTCACACACTGTCACCTCAGCCACACGTGGCCTAGAAGAGAGTCAGTGAGTCCAGTACAGGTCTGTGGGGGAGGGAGGGAGGCAATTAGGCTCCCTGTTAGGAGGGAGGAGTGCTGAAGACACTGGAACTTTCTAAAGCCATCACTTGTCACAAAATGCCACTCAATTCAATGGGGTATTTTATTCCCAGGGATGTTTCTTTAGCCCCTTTCAAGTGTTCTCTATCCTGACAATCATATTCCTCTCTTTATCCATCACAGTTCATTGTAAAGGTAACCCACACTTAATCTGGATATTCCATGAATCAAAAAATGTAATGACACCAGTTGTAGGTCAGTGACCTTAGTGTTACATCAGGGCCCAAGTCCAAATGAATTTTGAAAGTATGATACCCTTTTATTCAGACTGAATTGGGAAATCAGTGAAGGATTTTCAGTGGAGCAATGTAGTGACAAGGAAAAATAGGTCATTAAATTACAAAGAGGAAAACAGATTGGGAAAGTGGGAAAATAGGACCTTGGAAATTAGTTTTTGTTGCTGTAATCCCAGGGAATATGTTTGAGAGGTATGGTGTCAAAGATGACACCTGAAACCTATGTAACTTTATTAACAATTGTCAGTTGAATAAACTTTAATTAAAAATAAAAAGATGACGGCCAGTTTTTTCTTAATAGAAAACTTGGATGGATGGTGAAACCACAAACGCAGAGGGTCAGTTACTTTTGAGAATTGTAATGACAAAGAGATAAATTAATTTAGCGGACAAAGTATTCTGTTAATAATTACTTTATTATCAATAATTAGAAAATATGCGTTTCTTACACGTTGCTCAGTGAAATTACTTATCATAATAAGCTTATGTCTGTATTCAATTTTACATACACAGTTGATGAATATTACTGACCACTATTTATTTCAAGAGGACTAATTTATCACACCAAATAATATTTACAACATAATTTTAATCAGCATTTTCACTTTCTTCAGAACTGAATGCTAAGAGCAACAGGTAAATTATTCACCAAGTATTCAAGTCAAAACAGAACTTTGGTTTGGTTGCCTACTTTACCTAATGGAAAAAAATTTGCATCTTTATATAACTATGTCTTGGACACAATCCTTTAATAAATAACAAACATTTTGGAATTGAATCCCTTATATTTAGCAATTTCCTGCAAAGTACCAGAAATTTCGCACGGAGTGCCCATGAATCCTAAGAACACTTACAAAGAAAATGACCGACTTCAATATAAATGTCACAGGGGTTTTGGTTACAGTGAAAGAGCAGACACCATATGCACTAAATTTGGGTGGTCGCCAACTCCTTCGTGTAAAGGTAATGTTATGTTTCTTGTCTGTCTCTTTTTGCTGTATATTTCATCCATTGTTTTCATTCTTATCCTCCTTATAGTTAAGCAGTTCATTTTTCTCAGAGTGGAATATTAATGTTCATAGGAATCAATTATTATGAATACAGTGCGCATTTTAAATTTTTATGTGTGCAAGACCCACCTTGAGATCAATTGGTTCTCTTACTCTGAAGAGAGACACAGATGGGCCCAGGAAAGTTCAGTAGTGTATGAATTAGTTGGTCTATGGTATGGTCAGAAGAAAGTAGAGAGCACAGCCAGCCAGGCCTATAACGAGCTTTCTGAAACCCACGTATGTACGCTTCTCAAACAACTAGACTGCCCAGCATTTAGCTATAGAAAGTAAATTATAATAATCCCCGACAGAAACCCTCCACTGGCAATGGAATTAAGTGGCAGAAATTTGAGATTGTATTAACCATGGGCCTAATAGGAATCAACAGTGACGAAGGCACTGAAAAAACAAAAACAATAAAAACTCTTCTCTTAGGCTTCATAAAGGATGTTATATAGACCCAAAGAGCTCAACTGTTTCTCTGTCCACTAAAAACTATATCTGGAATAGTATGTTCTACTGAGCCTAGTTGGTTTTAAACTATCATGTCCTACAAGAGCGAATGTTGGTATTTGAGGAGTTTGAGAAATGGTAGAAGAATAGCAAGAAGATGCAGTGATAAGATGGTAATAAACCATGTTGAGATTTTGCAAACATTTAAGAAAAGGAGTGAGTTAGCTTTTGATAAGGGCACTGCAGTGAGTGAAAAAAGTGACGATGTTATCATACATGAAGTCGGATCAATTGACCGCCTCTAAGAGGGTGACTCTTATAGATTTTTTCTATACTGCAGGGGGAAGCAGAGCCCTCTGAACTTTAAATCATATCACTCATAACGACATGTATGAACCTTGTTTTAGTGATCCTCTTGACGACAACTAGAGTGAGTTTTTGAGTTATTTTATTCTTTAAAAAAAATAATAAAGTTTTGTTGAGCCCAGCAGCAACTCCTTGGAAATACATCCTTCTACACAATGAAATGATCTTTCAGGCATTAGTAAGAAAATATTTTAGAAAGAGGTGAATGAGCACAAGACAGTGATAACCACGTAGATCTGTGTTAGGCTGATGGTGTGTGGGGTTCAGCTGTTTGTCTTCCTGGCCTCTGTGGTTCCTATACTGAGAAAGTGGGGGCCACACGTCCTCTGTCGTTCCCCTCTGCCATATGTTTTACCTTCAGAGCACTCTTAATTGATTAGTTAATTTATTCATCCAAGTGTAACTTACAAACCATTTCTGTTCTATCAGGCTCCTTGCCTGTATTGAGGATAAACATTATAATGAACCATCCATTATTCCAAGTTTCAATGAATTCAAAGTAAGACTTCCGGAATTGAATTTTACTCGGAATGAGGACTCAGGGTAGTGTGACTACTTCATAGAAGTTTTCTGATTTGATGACTTCCTTTTTTGTTCAAGGAGCTACCTACTTAAAACACTTGCTTAGCACATATTTGTTTTAACAATGGAAAATCTCTGTTTTCCTGTCTGTGTTACTACAATTCCTGTGTTTACTTCTCTTGAAACTAGACTCATTTACACACACACACACAAAAAAAAAAAAAAAAAAAAAAAACCAAAGATTTAACATTTACAAATCATTTTCTTTACAGAATTTCTTTTTCATTTTCTGTTACATGTCATAACTTAAAAATTCAAGAACTGACTCTGGGTGGTGAACACACAATGGGATACATAGATAATGGATTATAGGATTGTACACCTAAAATCTATGTAAGTTTACTAACCATTGTAATCCCAATAAACTTTAATTTTTTTAAAAAAAGGAAAATATAAATGAAGCAGAATGAAATGAGAGAAAAATAGATTAACATATTTAAGGTTCATTTGTGGTTACTGTCAATTACATCAAACACTGAAGACATATTTTACATAAAAGTTGTGTTCTGGTGGTCACATATGTATTCTCTTATGTTTTAATGTAATCATTGCTAATATAAGTATATTATCCTGTTAGCACTAGAGACATAATCAAAGCTTATTCTGTCAGAATGGAGTGTAAATTTAAGACCAATTAAGGTGAACACACAATGCAATATATAGATGACATATTATAGAACTTGAAACATATATATATATTATTAATGACTGTCACCCCAATAAATTTAATAAAACAAAAACAGGAAAATAGAAGAGAAACGACTACAATACCTCTAGAGTTACATGTGCACAGTGGAGGTATGCTACGGAGAGGAGGAGATATATAAGCATTAATTATAACTGTATAGCTGTGGCTTCTGAGTCTATTGGAGTGATGGGGAGGAAGAAATATGTGCTAAATTTCCAACATCTGCATGGTGTTCTTGTGCCAGAAATTAAAATGTTACACACAGGAGGACACACATATATTGAAGGAAGGATGATGATTTAGTTTGACGTATAGTAAGTTGCATACCCTTTGAATTATACATATGGACCTGTCCAGTGTGAAACTGCAGTTGAATATATAGATTTGAATTTCACAAAAGAAGTTAACATAATGGTGGTAGCTTTTTATCAGGAAGGATGTTTCTGGAGTGGTGATAAGCACCAATAGGAATAGGTAGAGAAGAATCATTCTAGAAACAAAGAATAAAAAGTGCACGCAGCAGGAATAACCTTGGCATGTGTGAAGATCGGACAGAAGCTATTGCGTTGGTGGCAGAGAGTAAGTAGGAAAGAGGTCCGAGGTGAGATCTGAGTAGGTGGGGCCCAAAATTGAGTAGAGGAAGAGGAACAGCTGCCACTAACATGAATAAAATAACACAGTGTCATTCAGTCCGAGGTAAGGAGAGGTAGGAGACCATAAGAAAGGAAGGCATTGGAGTACTTCAGGAAGTCAGTGATGAACTGGGTCAAGTATCACAGAGGGTTTTTCATCTATTCAGTTCTACAAATAGCTAAGGGGCCCATCGTCCATCCAAGCCACTGTAATGTGTGGATTCCAAAGAGTTTGGCAATTGGGAAACGGAAGGACATTGGGGACTTTTGTCACAGCAGTACCAGCACAGTGAAGATGTCAGAGGCCAAAAAGCAGAAAGATCGAAAAATAAATGGGAGGTCGGAAAGTGGACAATAGCAATTGTAAAATGCCATTTTAAGGACCTTGGTGTGAAGCGGAGAACAAATGTAGCACACTAGCTGAGCACTGAGAAAAGGAGTTTAAAATTGGAGAAGCTTCACACCCATTAAAGAGAGAGTGGTTGACAAAATAAGACAGGGAAGGAATCATCAATGGTTTACAGGAAAATAAAAGGTTTGAGAAGCAGCTTGAGTACGAAAAAAAATACCTTATCATCAAACCAAGGGAAAGGCTTAAGTTCAAACAGATACATCTAACGTTAAAAAAACTGTTGGAAAGATCTAGAGAACTCTCAGCTGGTAGTCTCAATTGTTTTCTGTGAATACAAGGATTAATGATCTATTGATGAAGGAGCAGTTGTGTTAGGTGACTTGCCTAAGATGAGACTATTGGTCACTTATTCGGGGAAATAGATTAGAAAATAAAATAAGGGTGTATGGATGGATTTCATGCAGTGCTGAATATCCAGCACAGGATTTGAATCCAAAACGCAACGTGGCACCAGTTTAAATGCTGATCTTACATTTCCACGGTAGTTAGAAGGCGTGGCATTTTATTAGAAAAAGAATATTGCAAATGGATCCATTGTTGAAATATAACAAAGTTGATGAAAAGGACTGAGAGAAGGAGCTTCGTGAATTAGTACAGACCAGGTCCAGGAGTGTGGATTGCAGGGCGAATCCAGCCTGTCCCCTTTCTGTAAACAAGGTTCCACTGGAACAGCCATGTCCATTTGTTTATGGTTTGTTTAAGGCTAGTTTTGCACTTTGAAGGCAGCCTCAGTACTTGTGGCAAACAACTTGTATCTGGTCCATAACATAGAAAGTTTGTCATACCCTGGACTAGATTATCCTATTCCAGTAAGAAAAATGTCTTTCCAAATTTCAGTAGCCTAGTGAGCTAAAGTTACTTTCCTATTAATCTTCACTTCTAGTGTGAATTAGAAGGAATTCTGCTCCTCTGTCTTTCGTAAGATTCAGAAGATAGAGATATGGTCTTTCCACGTCGTTCCACTGCCCCTGCCACTGTGGGCAGGAGAACATAAAAATTCACACAATGGCTTTTGAAACTTCCTCCCTGAAAGGGAAACATACTCCTGCCACCTCATTATCCTATGCGAGTCAAGGAAGACGCTCAGAGTATTTGTAAACAGTCCTTACGAGAACTTCAGAAGCCCAGGGACTTGAGGGAAGTGGGGAGAACAGTTGAAGTGAGATATTATGACATCATTGCCACGTGTGGAATATCATGATATATATGATGGTTTGGAGAAAGGGGATTCAAGAGCACAGGGGACACAAATACATCAGATGACAAATGTGGTCGAGAGATATAGTGCTGTAGGGGAAGGACATGAGGCTGTGCTCATTTAATGCCATTTTGCCACATGGTAAGGACAAAAATAACATCCGCTTTCTTCATTTTCATGTGTTTGATTATTTTCATGGAAAATAATTATGGCCTTATCCACATATCCTTTTTCAGAAATGACATGTGACGCTCCCTATATTCCAAACGGTAACTACCGTCCTCAAAGGAACAAATACAGACTTGAAACTGTAATCACATACCAGTGTAAAAACGGCTTTTATCCTGCAACCCGAGGAAATACGGCGAGATGCACTAATACAGGCTGGGAGCCCCATCCAAGATGCACCTGTTAGTTCCTTTCGTATATTCACCTGCTTCTTAATTCTGTAATTACTTTCTCAGAAACCAAAAAAATGGAGACCTAATAAGTCCAAATCTTTGCCTTTTGTAAAGCCAGGATTTAGAGACATTCTTTGCTTTTCAAAGTAATCAATTCTAAGCAGGTAAAAAATATGATTGTAAGTGAAAAACTTTCAATTTTTTGCTATTTAATGTTAAGTAGGTACCTGTATATATCATTATATATTTCTCTAAATGACGTATTTCTACATCAGAATGAGAACATTGGCAAGACCAGTATTATCTACCACCTAGTATGTTAGTTAATTATTTCTGTGTACCAAATTTTCCCTCAAATATTATTGACTTGAAACAAGAAGCCTCCATCACCTCAGATTCCCCTGGATCTGGAGATTGGGAGTGGCTTAGCTGCCAAGGTCAAAGGCAGGCTCTTGAGTCAGGACGTGGCCTTGGTGGCCATCATGGAGGGCGGCTGCCAGGACG
The DNA here is from genome assembly GCF_057876585.1 of Rhinolophus sinicus. NCBI lineage: Eukaryota > Metazoa > Chordata > Mammalia > Chiroptera > Rhinolophidae > Rhinolophus > Rhinolophus sinicus. Next base: position 66,447,580 of record NC_142506.1, read on the forward strand.
ACTCCCTCCTGGGCTTTCGGCAGCAGCCTCAGGGCCTAACCCCACGGGTCTCCATAGGATGCTTGACTGGCGTCTCGATTCCCAAGGGCCAGTGATGTGAGAGAGAGGAGGAAGCCTCCACACCTCTCGTGACCTGGCCACACACTGTCACCTCAGCCACACGTGGCCTAGAAGAGAGTCACTGAGTCCAGTACAGGCAGGTGGAGGGCAATTAGGCTCCCTTTTAGGAGGGAGGAATGCTGAAGACACTGGAACTTTCTAAAGCCATCACTTGTCACAAAATGCCACTCAATTCAATGGGGTATTTTATTTCCAGGGATGTTTCTTTAGCCCCTTTCAAGTGTTTTCTGTCCCAACTGTCCTATTCCTTTTCTTTATCCATCACAGTTCATTGTAAAGGTGGCCCACACTTACAGTGGATATTCCATGAATCAGAAATGTAATGACACAAGTTATACGTCAGTGGCCTTATTGTTGTATCAGGACCCAAGTCCACATGAAGTTTGAAAGTATGATACCATTGAAGAGGCGGCTATTGTCACCATGAATCAAACCTCCGCGTGCAGAACAATATGAGGGAAAGGATAATTTATTTATTTATTTATTTAGATAATATTGACATATAACATTGTATTAGTTTCAGGAGCAAAACATACTGATTCAATATTTATATGTAAGGTGTGATGATTACAAAACAAATCTTATTACATCATCTGAATTTTGTAACTTTTTTTGTCCTAGAAATCTAAAGCAATCACTGTAATTATGTTAATGAAAAAATATGACTCATCAATGAAACAATTTGTCTCTCATTGGATTTTTATTAAGGCAAAACTTTATTCATACTGTTTTTTGTTTGTTTGTTTGTTTTTATTGCCAGTTCAACCCTGTGCTTTTCCTGAAATAAAACATGGAGGCCTATATGATGAAAATAGATATAAACCATACTTCCCAGCAGCTGTAGGAAAGTGGTATTATTATTTCTGTAATGACAACTTTGTGACTCACTCAGGATCAACCTGGGATTACATTACTTGCAAACGAGAAGGATGGTCGCCAGCAGTGCCCTGTCGCAGTAGGTACACCTCTTTATAATAGTGCGTGTGTAAATATTTCTATGAGTGGTGAGTGAAAAACCACACAAGAGAACACAAGGAAGCCTTGTGTGATGAAAACAATGTCAAGGGCTGAGTTCTATGAGCAAGTGACCACTATAGGTTCTCCTTTATGAGGAGTCTTCATTAATAAAACATTTGATAAAAATAGAGACTTGATGACAATATCTATTTCATTTACACATTTTAATTATAAAACTACAAATAAGCGATATGAGTATTGATTTTTCTATTTAAGATACATTTGGTAGTAGCTTAGTTTTTCTTATGCTATGTTATATTTGGATGCTTATGCATTCTAATTTAAATATGGTAAAGATAACTTTTAATTTACCGTCTTGAACAAATTTATGAGTTTTTATGCATCATTTTGTAATTCTTAGGAAAATGTACCTTCAGGCAGGTGGTAAATGGATATGACCCAAGTTATGAAGTATATCGTAAAGATTATTTCCAGGGTGATACTGTAAGAGTTGACTGCCGTCCCGGCTACAGCCTTCCCAATGAGCAGACCTCAATGACATGTACGGAGAATGGCTGGTCCCCTCCTCCCACATGCATCCGTGTCAGTAAGTAAACTCGTCTGAGATCCCAGAATGTCTGTGATTTTCTAAGACTCACCCACAATAACTGTGGCAAAATGTTCGTGGCAGCTTCTTTTTCCACCAGTGCACCTGTTTGCTTTTATTCTTCCAAGTGTGTGAGTGGATACACTGAACTCAGGATGCGAATGTTGAAAAACAAATGAGCCTATTGAGAGACATTAGTCAGAAACACAGATCATGATGGCAAAGTGGGTCCATGTAGGAATAACGTGACATCAGCCTGGGGCTCAGTCACAATTTCTATTGTCCTGGCACAAAGAGCACCGAAGTTGACAGTCACCATGGATGACAGCATCCCTGTGGGAGCCTGGGGATCTAGCAGAGAAGTTTCAGCACAGCATCACAGGAAAAGCGTCCAAGAGTGGAGGCCATGAAGAAGCAGGAGGGACAGGGCCGCCACCTGAGTTCCCTCCCCTAGGCGCACGTCGTGGGGGTTCGGGTTGCTGGCCTTCATTTCGTTTTGGAAGGCTTAGTGGGTTATGGGTCTTCTTGACCCCTTCAAGGCTCTTAACTAAACTTGACTATGGCTGGTCTAGGAGCCTTTACTCTAAGACTAGTTTATTCAGAATGCGGATGAGTGAGGCCTCTTCTGGTCTCTCTACTAAGGACTGGTGTTTAAAGACGTCGTTCCACTCTGATCAAATCGGAATGTTTTCCAGTGTTGTGTGTGCTCTGGAAATCTTTGATTTGTGGGGTGTTTCCTCTGGCAGTTACCCATTCTCATGGGGTTGTGCCCTGCACTGTAGTGTAATATATTCAGCCAAAGACTCTAGTGATTTCTGTGCAGATCTGTTGAGCTCTACGTTACATTCCATAATTTCTTCCTCTGGTTCTCTACGTTCAACTTCTAGTGATGTCCACTTCTGTGAGATCACTGACTTTTGTGTACTTTAGTCAGCATACTCTGGTTTGCCAAGGGTTTTCTCCTCTGTTGTTGTAGTCTCGAAAAAAAGCCCAAATAAAGGCACTTTGAGGGTAGAGCTCATATCATTTGCCTCTATCCCTCCAGAATTTTCGTTAGACCCTGAGTGTTTCCACAAGCCTCACAAGGTTATTTTCATACATTTAATTCAGTTTCCTCATTGTTTATGGAGGGAACTTACTGTTTCTCAACTCCTCTCGCCTGGTATTTATCAGTTTGGTAAATTTCTTCAATGAACCACCTTAACTATGTACATTCTCTCTAGTGTTTGTTTCTATTTCAGTTCTGCTCATATTTTTATTTTCTGCAATTTGATTTATTTCCGCTTTAATGGGGTATCATGACCAATAGGAATTGCGCACGTTTAAGGTGTACAGCTGCTATTTGATATATGTACACATTGTGAAATGATCACCATGGTCACGCTAATTACCAGATCCGTCAGCTCACATACTTAACTTCTTTCCTTGTGATGGGAACACATAAGCTCTAGCCTCAGAATATTTAAAGTAAAATGCACGAAAGGACCCATTGCTAGGAGAGCTCTGGGTAGCTGGAGGGTTCCAGGTCCATTAGATACACAGGTTTCTAGTAATTTCTTGGAATGGATTCTGAGTATTTTAAATCTTGCTTTGCTCCTAAATAATTTTTAATTAAGTATCTTGTTGTAGTACCTTTGGAAACTCATAGCCAATCTTCTCTGACCCAAGACCTTGGATGATTACGTTTTTCCAGGTTTTCATTTACAAATGACTCCATATTTTCTATATGGTTATGTTGTTTGAGTCCTTATGAAAATGTTGGTTGAATACATGCTTATCTTTTCCTTATGCTCCCTACCTTTTAGAAACATGTTCAAAATCGGACCTGGAAATTCCAAATGGATTTATTTCTGAATCTGATCCTACATATCCTGTACATAAACGAGTACAATATAAGTGCAAACAAGGATATGTGACACCAGATGGTCACACCACTGGGTCGATTACATGTCAGCAAAATGGATGGTCGGCTCAGCCCACATGCATTAGTAAGTCATTCACGATGTTAGTGTTCATTGTCATGGTGACCAGTGAACAAAAGTTTCCTTTATCTGAATTATTTTTGGGTGTGTTTGGGGGCGGGGTAGGCTGAGGTGGTTTCATTTGAAGAGATACAGAATGTTGAGAAAATATAGATAATTTTTTGCCTGTTAAGATTAATTGCTAGTAGGGTGGAAAGTCAGTCCATCTTTCAGTTTAAGTTCTTTCCACTGTGCAGCATCCAGTGACTTAGTAACTAGTTAGGAGCCTTTTGTGGCTGCCGGTGTAAACTCATTTGTTTTTAGCTGAGACGTGTTGCCTGTTGTACCTGTTTTTAGGTGATCAGACTTCTATGTCTGAGTGTCTGTTCCTAGACATAAAAGTTGTGTTTTCCAGGGAAGCTATGGGTTCACAGGGCACCTTGTTGGAATATTGTCACCTGTGTAATTTATATGCTGAAATATGTCACCTGTGGAATTCATATGTCAGATACCAAAGCCTAGGGCTCTTCTGAAAACTCCTTCCTTTAGAAAACCTACACAGATTCCTCGTTAGAGGGACAGAGAAGCGCTTCCAGACAGAACAGATCGCTCTGTGTTGAGCAGGGTCCCCGTACCACGGCCCTGAAGTTCATGGAGATTTTCTAAGAGCTGTTTACTCAGGTCACCTTATTGAACCCAAAGCTGTGCAGTGAGATTTTTGACTCACTTTAGTTGGATATTTGATTTATCCATTTTTACAATTTGCATTTCATTTCTTCCTTTCAATATTTTTTTGCTTACTAATGGGCATTAGCCAGGTGAAAAAGGAGAAAAAATGTCTCCATATCAAACTAACTTTGTACTAAATAGTGATCAGTTATCCATTGTAAACTCTTATTAGGGAAGAGAAAATATCTATTATAATTGGTCTATAGTATATTTCAGCTTTGCTTTTTTCAAAGCTTTTGCTAGCTGGCTACATTAACACATTATAAAATGTGAGGTAAATTATCTAAACCTTTAGTAACATCACTCTAGTATAGGGTTAGTGAAAATTTAGACTAGCTTTTAGCATTTTACTATCTTATAATAATTATAAACATTGAACTCTCAGTACATTCACTCTTGACAGTATAAAAGAATACACAGCCATTAAAATATTTGGAAAAGGGAAGTTAGCATGTAAGTTTTAAAAATTTGTATGTTTAAAGTCGAATTTTGAAAATATTAAAAAATGTAGTCCTATTGTTGAAAATTAATCTTTTTGTTCAATGAATCAAATTTGTTGGCCTATGTGTTACAACTGCTAATAATCCTGGCACACAAAATGCTCTTCTGCTTCATAGGGAAAAAAGTGCGACACATCTTAATGCCCTGTTTTATTGCTAGCATGGAATAAATACCTGAGTATCATTTAATTGAGAAAAATCTTCTTAAAACAAATTTTCCATGTTAAGTGTGAAGAAAATAGCTTTATAGAAACAAACTTTTTCATTTTGAGTAGCTATGTTAAAACAATGATTTATCACTGGTATTCTTAGATTATTTTTATGATACATAATTTATTAGCACATATTAATTGATAAAGCTTTTTTCCTTACTCAATTTGACTGTACATTAAATAATATTAGAAATGAAATCCTCAATTCTATTATGCATTAGAATATTGTGATGTGCCCGTATTTGAGAATGCCAGAGCCACAGGACATGGCACGTGGTTTAAGGTCAAGGAAAGGTTGGACTATGTATGCCATGATGGATATAAAAATGGAAATGGACACACCAGTGGTACCATAGTATGTGGTGACAATGGTTGGTCTGACACACCCACATGTCGTGGTAAGTACTGTTTTCAGGTATTGTTATTTCAGGATTACCAAAATTAACAAAATTTATTTAAAATGGTTCATTTTTTAACAAATTTGAATTATGTAAAGTCATGTTTAAGGAACAGTTTTCAAAATCAAGGTGTTTCCTTCTAAATTAAACTGGGAGAAGGTGGTGTTTTGAAGCCCAAAGATAATAATCTATTTTACCACTTCATTAATGTAATGGTTTCTATGGTCCATATACATCATAGATTTCTGAGAAAAGTATAATTGTTTTTGTTATTCTTCATGCAAGGTGTTGTATTATGTAAAACTGGGCACTCGTGCCCAAAATTATACTTTCCTACAACTTCCTCAGCTGTTTTGATCCTGAGTTTCTGCTTTACACCTACCACCTGAGTGTTAATTTTTACAGGTCCTGAGGAGCTATTTCTTTTTTAGTTTGACAAGTTTTGTGGACTATTATGTGCCTGTCATTTATGTTTGCCAATCAGCTGTCTGTCTTCCAGGGTTAGAAATAGAACTTCCATCTGTAGAAAACTGAGTGGATGTAGAGTATCTGACACAAGGGAACAGTATGTGCAAAGCTTTGAAAACAGACCATTATTTGGGAAATATTGGGGTGAGCTGGTTCTACTAACCAGGTGGGAGAATTTTAGGTGGAGATTTGGATAGGGTGATGGCTGAGGAGATGCAAAGCAAAGAACAGATTTGGGATACATTTTGGTGGTAGAAAACATAGGTGATGTTCCTAGATGTTGAGTGTAAGACAGAGTAATAATCAAGGGACTCGCATGTTTGTTTTTCTATTGTTTTGATAAGCAAGAAAGTGAATGGAAATACCTTTTTGTAAGGTGGTGAGGGAAGGTGAAGAGCGCTGTGAGGGGAACATGTCAACTTTTGACTTGGGCACATGGTGGCTGAGCTGTCGTGGACAATCAACATTGGATGGTAAACGGCAGAGTTGAATGTATAGGTGTAGCCAGAGATACATACATGTGAGCTTCTCACCCTGTAGACGACGACATCAGGTTGGGAAAGAATACAGAGCAAAAAAAGGAAGGGAACTCAGGACTGAGCCCTACAGCATTCCGGCAGTTAGAGGTCAGACAGAAGAAGAAAGAACACTCAGAATCAAGAGAAAACAAATGGAATGAATGTTGTCATAGATGAGAAGGGAAGAAATTGATTAAAGGAAAAGGAAATATAATAGGGGGGTTAATAGTGAATCCTATGGAGTCAGCTCGGACGGCTTCTAATTCCATTCCACCATTGGCTAAGCGTGTGTCTCAGGGCAACCGCCAAGCCAATTTGAAGCTTCGTTCACTCTTGCTTATGTGTACAGTGTTTCAGTATTACAGATGTTTTAGCGTTTCAAAGGAAGTTTTGCTTATTAGCCTAAATTCTCCATATGGAGCTCTGGCCACAGTGCTTGCTATACAGTAAACTCATGGGCATTGTAATCTATTTACATTACTATCATAGTTAGTTACTGTGGTAAATGCTTCTAATTCAGTTGATATGTCCGGTTAGAGGACTGTGAAAATGTGGTGGATGTGGCTGCATAGAAGCCGACAATAAGTGTAACAGAAACAGTTTTTGATGGAATAAATGGAGCAGAGCCTACATAGAATCCGCTGAAGAAAAAGGATTAGTGAGCAACTTAAAACAGCATGTAGGCATAAGTCTTTCAAGAATACAGAGGGTCAGGGTGAAACTTTCAGAATATTGCTAGATGAAACTGTCCACTACAGGGAATAGATTGGTTTTGTTTTGGTTTGGTTTGGATTTAAAATGATGGGAGACATGAGAGCACACTGAGTGCTAAAGAGGATATAGTAGAGAGGGCAGCAGGCAGAGACTGAATATGAGGTAGGTATTCCCTGGGAAGGGGGGAGGAAAAGGGAACCAGAGCCCCTGGGGAAGGACTAGGCTTTGAAGCAGAAGCTCCTAGTTTCTAATCTGAGCCCCTGAGGTTGAGTGGTGCAAGGCAGAAGGGAGGGAAGGAACATTCAGATGAGTTGATAAGGGTTAAAATAAAGAGCTTGGACACATACACACACATCACACACCAACACCCATACACTGTTACACACACACACACCCATACAGTGTCACACACACACACACACACACACACACACACACACACAGTTTATTATGAAGATGGCGCAGACACACTTAGCACTGCTTCGAGCCCAGTTAAATGTGCTTCATTCAGGCTGTCAGCAAACACCTAGAAATAGGCTACGAGAAAATGGTGACGAATACAAATGGTGAAAAAAGCCTGCCTTTTGAGACCTGTCATTCCTGTATGAAGAAAAAATAAACAGTGAATTAAGCCAAGAAATGAACCAAATGATAAAAATATTTCTAATATATTTGTATATGACTGTGATCAAAGACACAAAAGAATCCAAGGATTTACAAACTAGGAGGAGACTGAAGGCTCTATTTCATGTAGGAAGGCATCCATGCGCAGAAAGGTTGAAAACCAGTCAGGATAGCGATAGAGTCTGTGCAACAGCAAGAGAGCAAAGAACTTGATGTATTTAAAAATGTTTAAAGACCATAAGACCTGGAGTCTAGCTACATAGGGGAGAGAGATATAAGATAACATTGAAAATATAGGCAAAAGATGGATTATACGGAGTTTGGATTTTATCCTAAATAGAAGGCGGAATTTTTAAGATGATCATGAATTTCTTTCTGGAGTTATAAGTATGAAGCTGGAAACTTTTACAGTTTTGAGGCGACTGCTTTAAGAAAGAACACAAAATGCATAATTCTCAGGGTCTTTCCAATGTCATTGGACAGGGCAGGAAAACATGAAGGGGAGGGAGCTGAACGACAGAGACAGCGGTACACAGAAGCCAATGTGGCCAGTATGACTTCTATTGAAAATTTCATAGCAATTATGACCTTGTGACACATTGGTAGAAACATGCCAGCATGGTGTAAGGCTTCCAAGTATTGAATAAACAAATGACAGCTTAGAATTCCTTTCAAACGTCTTCCCTCTATCATTGCACACTGATTGGCTGATATCTGAGTTTACCTTAAATGTCCTGCAAGGCTTCTCCATTGGGGACAGGGTCCCAAAGGGGACTGGTTCTTCTCACAAATTACATAAACCAAACAGTCTTTACAGTGAGCGTAAATAAATGTACACTTCAGAATCAAAAAGCCATGCCAACATTTCCAAGTATCAGTGCTAGGATTTAAAATTTTGACTCTTGGAAAGAGATAAATATGTCTAATTCATGGTATGCTCATTCATACTCTTCAATCACTTTTTTAAGTCATCGTCTCTGCATAAATATAATAGCTGGAAATAGCCAACAGGGAAGATTATTTTGTTGTTGTTGTTGTTAGGGAAGCATTTTTGCACAATATGATGTCATAGAAAACTACATCAAATGAGCACAAAATACATAAACAAAGACACACACAACTAAAAGAACTTCATAGAATATTGGAATAGAATTTTAGGAGAGGAATCCCAGTAACTCTAACTCAAGTGTGATCTCCTCTACTAAGCTCAAAGCTCAATATTCAAATAAAACAAAACAAAATTTACGGAGGTTTTTTTTGTGTGTGTGTCATTACTTTAAAAAATAGTTACCTGACAGCTACTTTTATGATTGTGTGTTTATGCTTGACTTTAGGGTAGTATAAATTTTCAATTTGGTATGATTCCAGTTTTTAAATTCCAGGTGTTAATTTTACATATTATTTAGCAAGATGGAAGGATTCCAAATAAGAAAAATCCATTTTTTTAATTGGGGAATACTGGGGAACAGGGATTTTCCCAGGACCCATCAGCTCCAAGTCAAGTCATTGTCCTTCAATCTAGTGGTGAAGGGCACAGCCCAGCTCAAAGTCCAGTCGCCATTTCAATCTTAGTTGCCAGCAACCTTGTTGTCCAAAGCTCACGCTCTAACCACCTAAGCCATCCGGCCACCCCCCAAAAATGCATTTATTTTGGTAATATTTAGTAATGTCATAAATTTCACAGCTTTTAAAAATTTTAAGAAATAAATTTACACCTTTCTATTTTGAATATGAATAATTAACAATTTATTAATAGCCAATACATATATAATAAGATATAAGACTGGATAGTTCTATATTATATAAATAATAGTATATCTAGAATATGCTTAGCTATGTGACCTTCAAAATGTTTCTTCGTCCTGTTTTCAGTTTGATTTATTAACTTATAAAATATTAATAAACTTTTAATGTTCTCCTAACAGAAATATATTAGAAATGCCTACCTTGCACCTTCTGGTTCCCCAATTATAAACCAAAATACCAATTTTTATTTAATCATGCAATTTAAAAATTATAGCATTAGTTTGTTTGTTTTTTAATGTGAGAGAATAGCTTTATGCCTAGATAATACAAAAAAATACAGCATTAAATTTTATAAATGTCAGGGATAAAATCAGATCCACTTTAAGCAAGTTAATTTTACAGATAAATTTTCAGGACACATGTATTGCTTTTCAATGCGTCCGATCTGAATGTAAAGGGTGTATAAAACCTAGGTAATGCTTTTCAAGGGAGAGGATTTATCCGATGCCTCTATATGCAATACACAGCAACTTATTTTTCCAAGACATAATAAGATTTACTTTGGCGATGATTAATTATATATCCTCATTAAATTATCTGACCTTATCTATAGAAAGAGAATGCACAGTTCCCGATATAGAAAAATACGTAATTGCTCAGCCAAGGAAAGACACATATAGAGTGGGAGACGTGATGAAATTCTCCTGCAGAAACAGACTTCAAATTGTTGGACCAGATTCATCTCAGTGCTACCACTTTGGATGGTCCCCTGATCCTCCAACATGTAAAGGTAAATGTTTACCTGACAGTTGCTGAAACAAGAATTAGAATATCGGTTATCACATTGTTGTTCTCTGTTAGTTTCCTGTTGGCTTCCAGAGTGTCTATAATCTAGGGCATTGAGCCAGAGACATACCTGAGGAGAACAAGTGTTGGCTAGTAGAGAACTCTGATTGCCTAACTTAAGAAATTAATCTTCCATTGTTTTTTGAAACATGTATTGAAAATATCCGAAGATACAGAGATTGTGTCTGACAGTGGACAGACTGCTTTCATAAAATCTTTTTTGCCTACCATTCCACCATTAATATTGGACATTTTAATCAGCATGGGCTCCACTGCAATTTTCTCTGCATATGCATAAACAGTATTCAAACAACTTATAGTCAATTTGGCCACATGAATGGCTTAGTCAAAGTTAAAATTAGTTTATCAAATGCTTGCTTCAAATGATGGTATTTTTTCAAAAAAGTTTTGATGAAGTGTTTTCATGAAATATGAATATTGCTGTAAGTTATGCAATGATATTTATTAATTGGTTTGCATATATTTTTAGAATATCTAGAATTTTCAACATGGTTTTAGAACTAACATACGCTTCCAATAAGCTAGTTTGGTATAAGTAACGGAACTGGGAAACAAAATAGGTAAATACCATCCTTTTTCCTTTAGTAAGAATGCTGTGTTATATAATGAAAAATAAATTAAAGAAAAAAAATCTCTTCGTTTTAATGAATTTTAGGTTGTAAAATAGAAAATGTAACCATCAATTACACGATATTTCTACCGTAGAGCAAGTAAAATCGTGTGGTCTACGCCCTGAGCTCCCCAATGGGGAAGCTAAAAACACACCTAAAGAAGAATATGAACATGGTGAAGTGGTGGAGTATGTTTGCAAACCTAGATTTCTGATGAAAGGTTCTCGCAAAGTTCAATGTCTTGATGGAGAATGGACAACCTTGCCCATCTGTATTGGTAATGTATACAAGCATTAATATTTAGACTAGAGTCAGCACTGTGTATCATCACATAAGCACATAAATTCAAATTTAAAGGTTAACCTGTGTTTGTGAAATTTTCACAGAGGAGAACAGCACCTGTGGAGACGTACCTGAACTTGCTCATGGCTATGTGGTATCCCCTGCGGCTCCCTATCACCATGGAGATTCAGTAGAGTTCAATTGCCGTGAAGCATTCACAATGATTGGAGAAAGATCAGTTACGTGTATCAGGGGAAGATGGACCCAGCCTCCTCGGTGCATTGGTGAGAATACATTTCTCAGATTGATGTTCAATAACATTTAATATTTTTATTGTAAAACTCTATTTGCAACCATATCTTTGAAATTCTGGAGATATTCTTTAAAATGGCAGGTCATAAGTTATAGTGAATCCAAACATCTGTTGTTTGTAGTTTAATATGTGTCTGCAGAGGAAAAAATAGAAAGTAACAGAATTTTATGAATCTGTCCCTGATATTAACATTGTTTATAAGTATAAAGCTAATTTGTACTCAAAGATGGACAAAATTTTCTCCTCTCAATGTTTATTTTGTACCTCCGTCTAGTCTAGTTTTTCACTCTTCTCAAGATGTTTATTTTCTCCTAACAAACAAAGAAGTCCTTTCAGACACCATTCCATCACAGCACGTACTGACAATAACCACCACTCCACCTTTTGACTACAAGTCTTCTTTCAGTTACCATCCCTTGAAGAATATTCGCTTTTGTCTCCCTCAATGCTCTGGGCCAGTCCTGAAAATAGGACTAGTTCTCAAGCCTCTGGTCTGTTTTGAATTAGTCCACTTTTTTTTTTAAAGGTTGTACTACAAAATCATTACTGTTCTTTGTCTAAATACTTGAATTTTCTTTGTTCTGTTCGTCCTCACTTAGCTCTGATCATTAACAAATTATTAACAAATATTACCTAGAGCCTCCACTGATGTTTTGTCAAATTCAACAAGTATTTCCACCTGCACTGAATTTTTGAAATATGGTAGCTCTGTAAAAAGTTCCAAGGTCTATGTAACTCATAGTGGAGCCAGCAAAAATTTATTATATTTGCATTATAATGGATTGAGATTATAGGGTGATAGCCATATAAAATACTTCTCAAGGATCCTAAGACTATATATGTATATAAAAGACATCATGACTCAGTTAGTTTCTTATTCTGTGTTTTGGTCATCATGCAAAGGATCTGTTTTAATATTCACATTTTATTCACACTACATCTTAGATCAACTTTCTTATCAACTTACATTAATTTTACTGAAAGACTATAATTATACTAGCTCATATAGTCTCTCCACAGATAATTGTTTTTATTTTAACATTTTACGATTTGGGATTAAAAACAATGTGGAGAAACATATGGATGTGGTCATTGGCACAGATTTCAAAAGGGACCTATTTAGTCACGTGATGACTCTTCAGTATGTATAACGTCCATTAAGTGCTGCTCTGATGCTCTTGAGTCCCCAAAGTACGAAAGTTGACAATCATATTCTTTTACTCATGTGTGGGATGTAAAACTGAAAGCAAGGAAAGACCAAGAAAACAAATAAACAAAAACCAGACACAGACAACAGTTTAGTGATTACAGAGGGAGGGGGATGTTAGAAGAGGCTTAAAGGGGGTTACATATGGTAACGGAAGGAGAACTGACTCTGGGTGGTGAACACACAATACAATATATAGCTGATGTATTACAGAATTGTACACCTGAAACCTATGTAATTTACTAACCAGTGTCACCCCCAATAAATTTAATGAAAATGTTTAAAATATACAATTAGTTATTAAATTCAAAAATGTCTTCATGATGGATATTTTCTATGAAATTTCATGACTGTAGATAGGACTATGTCCATACAGAATAGCCCATCTCATGCAACATGATCAGGGATAGCTTTGTTGGTGGAATTTCTAGGCATACATTCTAATTTCATTGTTCTATTGATTTTGTAGCTATTTTTTGTATTATATGGTTTTATTATTATCATTAGTTTTTTTCATGGTAATATTTTCAATTTATAGAAACAGATGAACGTAAGAAGTGTAAATTATCAAAGGCAATTTCACGGGAGACAAACCTATCAGATAATGATGACTATACCCATAATATGATCGTAACTTACACATGTAGAGGAAAATCAGAACACAGACACTCAATCTGCAAAAATGGAGAATGGGATCCCGAAGTAACCTGCACAGGTAAGCTGTTTATAACATTTTCAAAATTTATTTCTTCCTACTTTGTAAAAAGAGTCTCGTTGTGTCTTTTAAAATATTTTAAACTGTTTATTACTACAAGTAATTTTCAAGCTGCAATGTAATTTAGAAAGCAACAAGAAGACTGTTTCTAAATAATAATTGTGTCCTATGCATTAGTCAGCTATATAACAAACCACCCAGAAATGTGGTGGCTGTAAGTTAATATCTGGGCAGTAGGTGTCCTCTTACTGTTGGGATCCCATTTGCTTCCAATTTCTTATATTACAAATGTGCCTGTGCCTATAGCTGTTATGTGTGTATCTAGTATCTATGTAAGTATCTACCTGTCCATCTGTCTCTCTAGGTATCTATCTATGTATGTGCATAACTAGTCATCCATTTATCTATTTGTTTCTCTATATCTACCTTGAAAACTCAGAGTCACGTCACCACCAATTCCGATAGCATGGGGTTCATTCTTCTCCAACTGGAGAGCACCTTGACTCACTCACCTCAACATTTTTACCAATTTCCTCCGGCCTACAATATACAGAAAGTAGTTTCATACAAATACAAAAACAAATCTACTGTCTACAATTCCACTCATCTTTAGATCGTCTTAAAGGCAACAAGTAATATTTACAGGCAGTGAAGTACAAGTGCTTGTCTACATTTTCTTCTTGAAGCTTTATAGGTTTAGCATTAATATTTAGATATATGTCTATCTTCTATTAATTAAGTGTGGTGTGAAATAGGGAATGAAGTCCTTTTTTGTATGTGAACATCCAATTATTCTACTACTGTGGGTGAGAAAGACTGTCAAATGAAAATCAATTGACTATGGAAGTGATGGTTTATTTCTGGCCCCTCTATTTGGTCCATTTATTCATTTATCTATCCTTATGCCTGCCACGTATCCTTCATAATTATAGCTTCATACTAAGTCTTGAAGTCCGATACATTTTCTCCAATTATGCTCCTCCTATTCAAGATTTTTAAAATCATTCTGTTGTTGTCTTTAATATAGAAATTTCAGGGAAAGCTTATCAATTTCTATACAATATCAGCTTATATAATAAAAGAAATGGCATGTATAATGATATATAAATTAAGAATTGACATATTAGCCACATTGAGTTTTCAAACCATAAACATTATCTCTTCAATTATTTATTTATGCTTCTATTTTCCCAACAATAATTTAAGGGTAGATAATTTACTATTCTAAAATTGTATTTATATTTTGTATTTTTAATATTAACATGCAATTTTTCATAATTATGTTTTCCCAATTTTTCTGCACGTATAAAGTCATCCACTCGATTTTTGTGTATGATTTTATACTCTGAAACTGTACTATTATGTCATTCATTTTAGGTGCTATTTTGTAGATCTGTTACAATTTTCCTTAAGCAAGTGGGTCATTGCGAATACAGTATTTTATTTCTGCCAGTCCCTTTTTATTTTTGATATTTTGTTTGTTTGTGTTATGGCACTCATGAGGCCCTTCAATGAACTATTGAAAGGAAGTGATGAAAACAAACATCTTTATCCTCTTCCTGACCACTGGATAGCGTATTCAGCATCTTACCACAAGTATAATGTTAGTTGAGGATTTTTCTAGATGCCCTTTATCAGATTAGAGGAATTTCCTTCTCTTCCCACTTAGCTGAGTAAGGACTTTCATTATCAACTGCTGCTGAATATTTTTAAATGCTCTTTATGCATTTATTCATAGGATAATATGTGTTTTTTAATTCTGTTAATACAGTGAATTACATATATAAATTTTTATTGCTGAATAAATCTCATTCCTATACTTGGTAGTGATATGTTATTCTTTCTCAATTTCTATGTACTGTTTTTGCTGATATATTTTTAAGAATTTTTGCTTCTATATTCATGGAGGATATTAGTCTACAATTACTTTTCCTTGCAATGTCTCTGCCAGGTTTTGCTATCAGTGATATGATGGCCTCATAAAAACCCACTGAGAGGTGTTCTCTGCCCCACTGTGTCTGAAAGTACATGTGTGATATCATTACACATAATGTTATTGTATTATGACAGAATTCACCTATGAAGGCATCTGATAGGTAGTTTGATGTTTATTTGGAAGGTTTTCTTGATGAACAATTCAATTTCTTTAATAGGCGGTGGTCTATTCAAATTTTCTCTGCTGTCAATGTAAGGAAGTTGTATTTTTGAAGAAATAGCTCCATTTAACCCAATTTATCAATTGGCTGGTTTTCTATTGGTTAATAGTCACAGTCTTCACTCTCCCTCTTGCCTCTGCAGTATCTTCTCTGGTGTCACTCCTTTCATACTGAGGTTGATACTTGTTTCTCTCAAGTACCCGATCATTCTTCATAGGGTGTTGTTTGGTTTTGTTTTGTTTTTACATTTTACGAATATTTTGAAAAAACCATTTTAAGCACTGTTAATATTCTCCATTTCCTCTCTTTTCTATTTTTTAGCTTAATTAGCATTCACTATTTCAGCAAGCTTTATTAATTTTCTGTTTTTCTTTCCTATTTTGCTTTCTCAATTTTTTCAATTTTCTCCTCTCTCTGGACTTATGGTTTCCTTCCTTCTGAATATTTTGATTTTCATTTTACTCTCTTCTCACTTTTTAATGTAGAAAATTAAAACATGGGTTTAAACCATCCTACTTTTAAAATAGAAATCTTACGTAAAACTCCATTTTTTTTCTTCTAAGTGCTTAGCTGTGTCTCAAAATATTTCACTTCCATTTTACTTTAAGTCAGTGTGACATATTTTCTGCTACACCATGTGATTTCTCCTTTACCCTGTCACTTACATAGAAGTCTTTTATTCAATTTCCAAATATTTATTTTCCTTTACCACTTTTATTGTGGAATCATTAGTATATAAAGAACTACACATGTTCAATGTGCACAATTGATGAATATCCTGTGTTTGCATAATTTATTCTTATTGATTCTAATGTAATTCACTTGTCAGAGCTTGTACTGGGTAAGATTTCAGCATTTTGAAATTTATTCATGTTTCTGTTTTTGTACCACACATTTTCCATCTTTTCGATGGTTCCATTTTAATATGAAAGCAGATGTAGACTCTAGTTTTCAGTCCTACTGAAAAAATTTCACATTTGTGTTAAAATTTTCGATGTCTTTTTTAAAATTTTGTCTGGCTGTCCTATTAGAATCCGAAGCCTATCAGTATTAACTAGAATTGTGGAATTGGATATGTATTTTTTTAGTTCTGTTCATCTTCGCTTTGCCTATTTGAAATATTTTAGATACATATATAACTGCTTTGTGCTTGTGAATTAATTTTTATGATTATAAAATAATTCTTTATAACATTTGTAATACTCCTTGTCTTACAATCTTTGTTGTCCTATTTTAATAGAATCAATAAACTTAAAACGGTGGATCATTTCCACGTGATAATGGAATTCCAAACAAATTTCAGTTAAAAAGTCCTTAAACCCCTCTCCAAATTGAAAGCAAAAATAATAAAATTAGAGACCTACAGACCTTATTCATTCAGCTCACAAATATGGAAAGCTGAAAAACTGCTTTGTCAATCATTTACCAAAAAGCAATAGTTTAAATAAAATGGCAATGACTGCAGTGCACATTGAAATCTGTGAGATACAGCAAAAGTGTAGATATTTATAGCTTTAAAACAAGCGTAATAGAACAAAGAACAAAATGAAAGCAAAATAGAAGACATACACCCAAAGAACATAAAAAAGACCATTGCATTATAATTTGGTCTTTTAGGATACGTTATCACTGACATTTCTGTTTACTGAATTGTCCTTTTAACTTACGACTTTTCATCAAGAAATGTAATTTTAATATTTTTAGAAGTACGAAGATGTCCACCTCCACCACAGATTCCCAAAACTGAAAACATGACAACTACAGTGAATTATCAGGATGGTGAAAAAGTATCTATTCTGTGTCAAGAAAACTCTCTCATTCAGGGACCAGAAGAAATTGAGTGCAAGGATGGAATATGGCAGTCGATTCCACGCTGTGTTGGTCAGTGGTCCTCACCTGCTATCATCTTCTTCCTAAGGAGGGTAAAACTCCCTGTGCTTTGAGTAAAGGAGCCGAATGTAGAGTTCAAAATCCCAAGTAGCATTTGATTTTATTTCGCAATTGAAACATTTATCTCTGTGCTTGATTCTTTGATCTCTGTTCTTCATATAGACAAACTTCCATGTTCTCAGCCACCTCACATCGAACATGGAACCGTGAAATCATCTATCTCTTCAGAAGGAGAAGAAAAAGATGAACCCCACACTTACACACATGGCACCAAATTAAATTACATTTGTGAAGATGGTTTCAGGATATCTGCTGAAGATGGGATAACATGCCACATGGGAACATGGACTTCTCCACCTCGGTGTATAGGTAAGGACAGCGTGCAAACTAAAATTCCATTTTTGGTGCAAGTCATTAAAATAACCATTGTCTTCAAAGTCATGAGACATAATTCTTTAGCATTCTGAATATATAAAACCATTTATATATTTTTACATAAATTACCAAACTATTTGCATGACTGTATCAATCCTATTTTTAGTAGTTGGCTCATTATGAAATCACTTGTAGTTCTAGTATTTTTTATACTAAAGGCTGTGTAGTGAAATTAAACCTACGTATTCATGTAGGTATATTTATTCAATTCCTACCTATTCATAATGGTAGTAAATGGTTCACCACTAGGTATTTAAAAAACATTTATCTTCTTCTTACAATGTTCCTTCTGATTTCTTGCAATATATGGCACTTTTCCTTAAGATGATTACCTCTCAGTGTGTTTCCCTTCATTACTGATCATTGGCTATAGCAGCATTGATAGTTCCACTCATAAATATGTTGATACATTTATTCTCGAGTTCTTAGTCAAGTTAGTTGGTCGCACACCACAGTGGTGGTCTCAGGAAACATTTGTGCACCTTCTCTGTAATATATTAGCTCCTGTGTGGTCATTTCATTTCAAAACAAGTACTATGTCTGACAACCAGTATATAAGATTGATTTCAGAGTTAGTACAATATGCAGTCACTCTTTCTTCTTTTTTTAGGACTTCCTTGTGGACCACCGCCTTTGATTGGGAATGGTGCTATAACTAATAAGTTGAACAGTTACCGGTATGGAGCAGAAGTGACGTACAGGTGTTCCAAAGGATTTGAGATTGATGGACCTCCATCTGTAAAATGTATCGGAGAAAGATGGTCCCGTCCACCAGAATGCATAAGTATAGTGTATTTCATTTATTCTGAGGCTGACAAATATCTTTAATTCAGAATATTAATGACACCAATATGAGTCCAGAGTTTAACACGGGAATTCTGCGGAGCTCTGGGTTCTGGAAGAGAATTAATTAGTCCTAGTAGTCAGAAAAGTTCAATGACATGAACCAGAATATCTCATTGTGACATCTCCTTTTGTGCACTTTCGACGTGCTCTGAGGAACATTCTCAGGTTTCTCATCTCTCATCCTGTATCACCAATCTCATTGTTATCAATTTACTGTTGGTTTCTCAGATGTAGCCTTATAAACAAATCATTTCTAACATATTTGACATGATTGTGGAAACAGATTTTGACAGAAGCAAATGGTAACAATGTGTCATAACGCAGGAGGGCTGTATGGGCAAGTAAGAATGGGAGTGGAAGAAGTTTGGTCTCAAGCGCTACCTGCATCCATATCTCTCCAGGCTTTGATATCACTGCTCCCTTGTTACACTTCTGATAAATGCAGAATCAGTCCATGTCATTAAGTCAACACTGCTAACATTT
This sequence comes from Rhinolophus sinicus, assembly GCF_057876585.1. Taxonomy (NCBI): domain Eukaryota; kingdom Metazoa; phylum Chordata; class Mammalia; order Chiroptera; family Rhinolophidae; genus Rhinolophus; species Rhinolophus sinicus. The sequence continues at coordinate 66,466,939 of NC_142506.1, forward strand.
TCACGTTAAAGGAAAACCATTGTACAGCATTCAGTGGTTTAATATGTGCCTAACTATTATTCCTACTATAATCATTGGCCATTGGGTATTTTTAATGGTTTTCTGAACAAATGTATACTGTTTTCCTTTCAGAAGTTGAATGTACTGACACACCCACGGTTGGTAATGCCAGACTCGTGAGTAACCAGAAGAAATCATATAGTTCAGGAGAAGAACTGACTTATGAATGTGACAAATATTACCAAATGGAGGGATCCAATATTGTGCAGTGTATTAAGGGCAAATGGATAGGGGAACCAACATGCAGAGGTAAGGTGATGACATTTTAAAATTTATTTGTTAAATTGCTTCTAGCACTATTGAAAAGCAGACATAGTTATGTTTTAGGCCAAGTCAAAGAACGTTTATGCCTCCAGGAAAGGGATGGCACGTGTACACTATCGTTAGTCTCCTCGCCCCTTCGTTCTCAGAGTGCGGTCCAGGGACAGCTGGCACTACATCTTCTGGGATGTTGATAGAAATGCAAATGCAAGTTCACAGGTACATTCAGACTCAGAGTCAAAGACTCGACGTATGTGCCCGAGACTTGTAACAATTCCAAAAAGAGTCCACCCGCACCTCAGTTTGGGAACCCTCACCATAGCCGATTATGACTTCATATCTCCCTGAACCTCTCTGAGGAATTACACTTGCCTCACGGTGGTGCCTTAAACATTGCCCCCTCCGCAGAATCACTGCAGTGTTTTTATCAATTACACATTTATTTTTTTCTTATGTTTTCACAACTCATATTTTTTGGGTCCATTGACCATACATCATCTTCCTTCAACAACGGTGCTCATCAAAATGTGTTACTTCTTGACTTTTCTCTAAGGAAGTGTGTAATTGGGTTTATTTTTGTAAGAGCATAAAATTACAATTCAATTGTACATGACAATTGAAAACTAAATTTTCTTGTCAAATAATCTCTTTATTATGAGTTTCTTGTGGTTGTACATTCATTTTGAATTTATGTAATGTATAATATTTATTTTATTAAACTCAAAGAAAAATGTCCAGGAAGAATGTCATTTTTGTAGTCCTCAAAGATGTTTTTTAAACTCTAGAGGGGATGGAAGAGTAATTTAATGTACAGAAGCTTAAATCTTTAAAAAAAAATGTATTGTTTATCTCCTTTTCTCAATTTTCCATGTAAATTTAGAAAATTGTTATTTTTTCATGACAGATTACCCATTGATTTTAAAGCTCCCTTGAAATAATGCATATATCGGAATTCCTTTTGTTCATTTGCATTCAAAATGGTCGTTACATTAGACAAATGTTCTTTCTTCCTATTCAGATGTTTCCTGTGCGAATCCTCCCGCAGTGGAAAATGCTCGACTAGTAGATGAGATGCCTAAGTATCTACCGGGCGACACCGTACATTATGAGTGCATCGGGCCTCTGACCCTATTTGGGAACGGAGAAGTGATGTGTTTAAATGGAACCTGGACGGAACCACCTCAGTGCAAAGGTGAAGCATCTTACTTCTCTTCCCTAATTTTGGAGAATTCATTAGGGACAAAGTATGTTGATATAAATACATAGTGAAGTACTTTCTATGCAGTAAAAAATTTTAGTGCAATAAAATGATGGTGCTTAAAGTCCAATTCTTTTTATGGGCTGATTGAAAAATATGGTCTATTGGCCAAGACATGGAAACAACCAAAATGTCCTTCGATAGATGAATGGATAAAGAAGTTGTGGTATATATACACAATGGAATACTATTCGGCAGTAAGAAAAGATGATATAGGAACATTTGTGACAACATGGATGGACCTTGAGAGAGTAATGCTGAGCGAAATAAGTCAGACAGAAAAAGCAGAGAACCATGTGATTTCACTGATATGTGGTATATGAACCAAAAACAACAAAAGAACAAGACAAACAAATGAGAAACAGAAACTCATAGACACAGACAATAGTTTAGTGGTTACCAGAGGGTAAGGGGGGTGGGGGGTGGGGGGTGGGAGATGAGGGTAAGGGGGATCGAATATATGGTGATGGAAGAAGAACTGACTCTGGGTGATGAACACACAATGGGATTTATAGATGATGTAATACAGAATTGTACACCTGAAATCTATGTAATTTTAGTAACAATTGTCAGCCCAATAAATTTAATAAAATTAACAAAAAAAAAAAAAAGAAAAATATGGTCTATTGATATTACGAAAGCATCAACCAGAGTAGAATATTGGAATCATGGAACGTTCCCCATCTTAAGCATTAAGACACTCAGTTTTTCCCGAGGAAAAACTATATTAAAGGCACCTTAAGTCCGTTTGGCAGACCTATGGAATTCCACTTTGAGACCTGGACTAGCTGGGGCGGACAATAGAATGGGATATAAATTTGGGGTTCTTCAGCATATGGATTATACTTAAAGGTGGGATGCTGGCTGATCTCACCCAGGCAATTGGTATATATAGAAAAAAATTCTGAGAACCTGGCATGGGGCACTCCAGGGTTTAGGGTTCAGGAAACACGGGGTACCAACAAAGGATATATGGTATTATCCATTTAAACTTCGGCATGGTGTATATTTTTCCCAGTGTTTTACTTTGAGCCTTCCTATGTTTTCAAGTATGAAGTGAGTTTTCTGCAGACCACAAATACCAGGGTCTTGTTCAATTAAAAACTGGGCAGAGGACATGAGCAGAAACTTCTCCTAAGAAGAATACAAACGGCCAAGAGATATATGAAAACAATGAACATATTTGTTAATGTTTCACATGCGCTTTCATGTGGGGTGATTCTCAGTGTGATTAAAATTGCTTCAATGAGTCTTTTCTGTCATCAGAAATCACAAGTCTTCATATTACATGTTTTGCTATGTTTTCATTTGCTTATGTTAACCTGTGTTCCTCTTTGGTCTCTCAATAAATCAAATAATATCTTTTCTTAGACTCTAAACGAAAATGTGGGGTCCCTCCATCTATTCAAAATGGAGACATCACCACATTCCCAGCAGCAGAATATGCTCCAGGGTCATCAGTTGAATACCAATGCCAGTACTTGTATGAACTTCAGGGAAACAAGCAGATAACATGTAGAGATGGAAAGTGGTCAGAACCACCAAGATGCTTAGGTGAGTACTTCGATGTTCTCGTGGGTTCTGAGATAATCAGTGTAATGAGTGTGATGTTTTCCTGTTTATAATCAAGTTTTGATGAATTAATATACAACAGTTCTACCGATGGCTTGTCTACCAAATATGCATATGTGAAGAAATAATTTAAAAATTCTTAATTAAGCAACAACAGCAAAAGGGATTCTTTAATAACAGCTCTTTCTATGATAATTGACATTACAAATGTTTGATTATGACAATTCATTCTCACACATTAAACATGGTTCCTCAGTTTTACATAATTACTTGTGTGTAATGATTCATATGTAAATGATGGATTCTCAATAAGGTTTTCTTGAAAAGGTTTGAGAAGGAATTCCTTGCCAAATATAGAGGATTCTGTCTGAAAGTCTGAAAATCTGCGGAAAATGTTTGTATTCTACTTAATGTTCTCTGTTCATTTTTTTACCTTCAGATGCATGTGCAATATCAGAAGAAATTATGGAAAAACATAATATACAGTTTAAATGGAGTTATGAGAAAAAGCTTTATTCTAGAACAGATGATACTGTTGAATTTGCGTGTAAAAGGGGGTATCGTGAACACTCACCAAAGTCTGCATTTCGAGCACGCTGTCGGGAAGGGAAACTGGAGTATCCCACTTGTGTGAGAAGACGGCGCTAGAACGAAGTCATGAAATTATACTATGCACACTTATTTAGAATTTTTGTTATTCCAATTCTTCTCAATTTCTTTCAAGCATTGAAAAATCAGAAATCTTTTATTCATAAATCAGAATTTGTGTAAATATTATATGGAGGATGTGATATAATCTGGGAGAGCAATCTATCACTTCTAAAAAGCATCTCATTAAATTGTGACAAACCAAAAATCTGTGTGTTATTCATAAAACATCTACGGGCAGAAATTAGATGCCGTCACTTGAGAGCCTGCCACCAACCACCATTCTCCAAACTCTCTCAGAGCTTCCTCCATAACTTCGGAGGTGTTCTGAGGCTCTTACACCAGAGGAAATGGAAATAAAGGCTTGTCTCCATCTTCCAAATAGTATCACTGCACAAACACATAAAACTCAAACTACGTCATCCCTGTTAGCCACAAGATGTAAAAGCTTATTACTTAGTTTTGCTTATCTCTCAATAGCTAAATATACCCCAAAATGATGAAATACATGACGTACAAGATGTCCATTCACCAACATCATAATTCACATAAATCATAAAAAAGAATTAGAATCTCATTGGTGCATACCTATTATAACACTGATGTGAAAAGTGATCAGAATACAGTATCAAGTGTGAACATACACCCACATCCACACAATATGCTTTGAACAATGAATAACTGTGCATAGAACAAAGATTGGCAGGAAGTACAATAAAACATTATAACTGTAGCTGAACTTAAAGAAAATCGTGGTAAGAATTGGTGTTCAATTCCTATATGTTTACCTGTTTTTTCACCTTTTCCTGTCCTTAACGGATATCACTTTTGAAGCACAGGACTCTGTTAATTTAAAATAAATATATACAGAAAGTAAGGTAATATCTGTCAAGAACTACAAAGAACCTAATAACACTTTCATAATTTTGCTGGTTTAAACGGTTTTGGAAAGATTCAAACACAAGTGTCCAAAATATGATTTCTATGCTCATACATTTCGAACACATAATTAAAATCAGTTTACTAAACATTTTTAATTTCTACGAAAAGATGTAAACTTTAAGTTGAAAATTAATACATAAATAACCTAAAAGTAATTTACAGTGGTACCTTGTTATTTCCTGTGGCAGCAAATCAAGTGGCATTCCTAAAATGAGAAAACTGGCTGTGACCAAGGAGCCATTTTATGCAAATCTGGATCAGAGGTGACAGCCAGGATTCTCACGTGTAAAGGAACATTGCTACAATTGGTAAGTTCTTTGGTACTGACGTTAACATTTGAACATACACTATGTCTGCAAAACCTTTCACTTAATAGTTGTGGCATCTATGACACTTGCCTATAATCAATTATTACACTGTTGGGTACAAAATATTCATTTTTAAGATCAATTCTATCATTTTTTTCTGTGTTTATAAAATGTCACTCTTGTATAAAGATGAATGTGAATTTACAGGCTCTGTTTAAAGTTTCACCTAAAAAGCTATGGTAAATCTTTATTTTTGCCCTTTCATTTCTGTTTTATTGTTATTTATTTATTTATTTATTTATTTATTTATTTATTTATTTGGAGTAAGGACTTACAGGAAGGACCTTCCATAATAATCTTAAAGAGTTTCTATTTCTAAATTTTATGTGTGTCAGCAGGGATTCATAAAGTTTCATTTATTCCATTTGTCACAATCAGTTACATTCATCGCGATGTTGGAAGCTCGGCTTATCCCACATTTAGCTAATGGGTGCTACCTGAACTGGATTCTCATTGCTTTGAATATATCCCCTTTAGTCTTTCAGCATTCCTCTTCTTTGTAGCACAACGCCATATTCCAGGCTCATTGTACACTTATCCTGGCCAACACCCATAATCATATACCTTTTCAACAATTTCTGGTTATGGGGGGTTTTGGAGCTTTTCGTTTTTTGGTGTTTTTTTTTTTTTTTTTTTTTGAAGAATAGTGTTTAGAACCCAAGAATTGTGTGCTAGTGGTGCTGGATGGGGGTGTTCAATAGTGTTGAAATGTCTTTACTTCTAGGGTCTTCCGGTTGTCAGATCTTTGAAGTAGAAATGAAATTTAAAATTCATTAGTGCTTATTGGATATTAAACTTCAAGCTTCATAATGCAGCATTAAAAAACAACTCTGAAATACATTTTCTCTTCCTCTTCTCTATGCTTACATTTCAATTTTCATGAAGATAACATCAAAATTAATGCAAACTTTACTGTTAGCAGCTAAACTACTGAGTGAAGGTTAAAACAGCCTTGCATTCATTTTGCCCCAGGATGTTTGACACTGAGTGTCAGTACTCTCCTCAAAAGTGACTTGAACTAATTCTTATCTCTGGTTGGCTCGCTCACCAAATTAATGGAGTTTTACATATGGTTGTATTAGTATATTTTTCAATTGTTGATTTGGCTGCATCTTCCTCTTTTAGTTTGACCTTTGCTTTTGTTTGTTTGTTTATGAAGAACACCAACATGTTTTAAAAGTTGAAGTGATGCGAGAAGGTTCTATGCAGGATGGACTTACTGCCATCATACTTGGTCCCTCATTTAATAAAGGTATAATTTTATCAGTTTCTGATTTATCTATCCCTTGCTGTTTCCATTGAGAATGTATCTCACTGAGCCTTCTGCTGTTTTCCTATCAGGATAATGAGTGCTATGATGAATATACTTAGGTGGGCATACTGTCAAGATGAACTGCCAGACGTAAAATGAATGGATCACCAGGCAATTTCATAGCTATGTCTACTTCTTTTCCAAAGAATTCTGTATCTTATTCTGTGCTATCCTAATGGGCCTCCCTTTTTTGGTTTGCCAACTGAGGAAGTTGTCAACCTTTCAGATTTTTTTCTGTTTCTAGATAATAAATGGTATTGCTATATCGTTTTAATGTGTATTTTCTTATTATAAATGTGGTTGTTTGCATTTAAGATATCTAATGACCATTTGCTTGGAATTTTTTCTCTTAATTTTCTATTTAAGATACTGGTCCCCTTTTCCTATTATTGTTCCTTAGTTAGAATTCATAAGATTATCACTTTCCACATTTCTGTGATAGGAATTCCATATATTGTCCAAGTTGTTATTTGGCTTTTGAGTTCATGTTAATTTATCTAAGCAGACATTTTGAATGATGTGCTCTTATAATTACTACTTATTTTATTTACTCCAGTTCTGAGTCATAGTTTTAAACGTTCTGTTCTTAACAAATGCTCCCACAGTTTTTGTGCTGAATGTGTGGGGTTTCTTTTCTTATGTGGAGATCTCTACAACTAAAGAGTGTGGGAGTATGAATTTTATTTTTCAGAATGACTCTCCAGTATCTAAGCATATTAAAAACACTGTCTTTTGCTAGAGTCGTTTAAAATCCATCTTTATCATATAACAGTTTCTTTGTGTGTGTTTCCCTTTCTATACTTTCTACTATAATCCACTTTCTATCCGTCCACTCTGGGGCAGCACCAACTATACCATTGTAAAGGCCTCTTGAATATAATACGCGGTGGGGCTAGCTGTCGCCTAAGTGTCTCCTTGTTTTTAGAGCTTTTTGGCTGTTGTCCTCTGTCTCTAGGAACTTTAGAAAGAACTTGTCGAAATCAAAATAAAAGCTATGGGTCTGTGCATTGTGTGCTCTGCTTGGTTGAAGACCACTTGTGGTCTTTAATTCAGAAATTCATCTTAACAGGAAACTAATCGATGTTTCTGGCAAAAGTTATCTCAGACTTGCTGAAAGCTTAAGGGTGTAAAATACAGCTTGTCCTGTCGGATAGGATCAGGAGACCTGGCAGCCATCTAGCTCTATACTTCATGTCCCCATATGATACCTGAGTAACAAGGAAATGAAACCCTGTGTCACTGAGGGAGTCATCTCGAGTTGGACACGTCAAGTCCCATAAGGGTCTGTATCTCTCAAAAACAACAAACTAATAAAAAACTAGAGCAGAACTTCAAGGATCTGGAAAGGATAACAATGATATAGAAATCATGATACTCAAAACCCAAAAGCTATCGCTGTCCCCCAAGGGTTATCAATGTGAGCCTGTGTTTCTTCAAGCACACATGACATTTTGTACTTACCAGTTTTCTAAAGAGATAGTATTATAAGAAGTTCGATTCTGGGTTCTTTTCCTTTGAAATAAAGAAGAAGGGGATTTGTGAAAACTTTCTCAGTAAATTTGTAGTATACACAAATGTGTTTATGAACTTAAGAATTATTGACAATGCTGCTGAGACTTCCGCTGCTTTTCTTTTTGGACCAGTGTACATTTGCATTCTTCAGAAAGAATAATGCACTGTTTTCCTCAGACGTTCTTTGTACATTTCTGAGCAACAGGAAGCGTCAATGCATTGGTTCCCCTTTTTGTGGAATGAGGGGAATTATGATGGAAAAGTCCAAGCGAAGCCAACAGAACTGCCTCCAACAAATAAATAGTAAAGTAAAATCAATACTTTGACTGCTGATGGATTTCAAGACTGGAAAGATTCCGGGAGGAGGGATGGTTCCCACTAACTCCCCATCAACTTGCCTGTGTGGCTTGTACAGCAAACAGATACACATTGGAGCTGACAGTGGATGCCTGTAACAGTAACCAGATGCTCCAAGTGCACCTGTTTACCTGATGTTGTGTCATTGATCAGCAAGTTGAACCAGCCCTTGTAATATCTTAGGACACGCTGGGGTGCAGCTCTTCGTCTGGTGAATGCTGCTTTCTCTATACTTGTCAGTGAAGAGCAGCCAAAGCAGTTTTCTTCTGGTTGGAAGGTCATTGGGACACCTTCACCACCCTACCTCCGGAGTCTATCAACAATGCAGCCCTAGGTCATCACTAGTTTGCAGCGACTTGACTCACCTTTCCCGTTACGAGGAAACACTCTGGTCCATTCCACTGGTGATATTATGCTCATTGGACCCACGGAATAAGAATGGCAGCCGCTCTAGTCTCACTGGTAAGATGTTCGCAGGTCTGGTGATAGAAATATAATAAATTCAGCAACTATTCAGGGTCCTTGTACCTCAGGGAGATTTCTAGGGATTGGGGATGTGGGGTAGGTTGGGATAGCCCTTTTAGCTGAAACACACACACACACACACACACACACACGCACACACACGCATACACACTTCCCCACAACCTAAAGATCCAAAGTACAACCCCTAGTGGGTCTCCTTAGATTTGGGAGGCAACATAGCCCTCATTTGAGGACGCTCCTCTAGCCCATGTATTAATGGTCCCCAGAAGCTACTGGTGTAAGTGAGGCACAAAACAAGAGGAGACTTTGTCACAGGTCCAGGCCGCCATGCAAGAGGCTCTGCCACTTGGGCCATATGACCCAGCAGATCCCACGGTGCTGCAGAGTCAGTGATGGAAATGAAGGGTGTTTGGAGCCTTCCCCAGACCCCTGTGGGTGAGTCACAGACCTGTGGGCCTTATGGATTTGGGAGCTTTGGCCTCTACTGGGCCTTCGCCCAGACTGAAGACTTGACACAGCCCAAGGTTTCATTTTGTTTACTTTACCCAAATCCAGCTGTTACCTCACCATTTCCTGGAGGAAACTTCCCCCACTGAATGATGTGTGGTGGTGGGTATGTCTGGTGTCACTGATTTCCACGGAAAACATGCTTATCTTTATAACAGTTCCACATTGTGATAAATAGAATAACTTTATTATAAATTTAGATATCCTGAATTATAAGTAATCCATTTTGTTCTTTTTCAGGATTGCATTCCACATGAATGTTTGAATGATGTCAGTTATTTTTTAGGTAAATAAGAGAATTTTTCTTGGGTCATATTCAAAGCATAAATTGATTGGGGAGAATTGGCATCTTAATGATGGTGAGTTTCTAATCCATAAGCATCAATGACTTCTTCTTTCACTTGCCTTTTAAATTTTTTCTCAGCAATATTTTGCAATTTTCAGAGTACATATGTTCAAATATTTTGTCAAGTTTATTCCTTGATATTTTAAGTTTTTTTCATATTTATAAAGAATAATGTTGTGTTTTAACATTTCATTTTCCACAGTTTGTTCCCAATATAAAGAAAATCCCTTTGTGTATTAGCTCTAGTTCATCTTTTCTGTGGAAGCCTTAAAGTGTTTCTAAATGACAAATTCATAGTAAATCTTTTCTTACCATTTTCATGCCTTCTTTTACCCTTACCTTTGTGAATTTGGTATCACCTGGATTCATTTCTTATTATTATCATTATTATTATTATCATGGTCATTATCAAATGGTTTTCATATTCTGTGGTAAGTCTCTTTTGAATTTTGTTTTATCTGATGTTACCATAACCACTCCACCTTGTGTTTGCTGAGTTCATACAAAGTTTACATTTTTCTCCTTTTTGCTTTCAACCTGTCATGTTTTTACATTTAAATGGCTCTCTTTGGAAATAGCATATAATTGGGTTTTCCTTAATCCAATTCTACTTTATCTTATTTATCATTGGCCTATTAAACTTATATCAATATTTAGTACTGACGGATTAATTTACACCATTTGCCGATTGGTTTTATTCGTCCCATCTATTCTTCAGGGTCCTTACTTCCATTCATTTACATTAATATCAAGTGTTTTGCATTTATTTTATACATTCATTGTTTACTAGTTTTCAGTTTTTTAGTAGTTGGATGAGCACTTACAGTAGACATCTTGGCCATCACATTAGTAGTTGATCATTAATGGGGACTGAGGGCTTTAGTAAAACTCATCGAACTTTGAAATTTACAAAGTGACCTCAATAAAGTAGCTTCCTGACAGAGCCCTTAAATCCAGAATCACGCTTGATACCTGCTGTGCAGCGGACTTAAGCCCCACTCAGCACGACTGGAACTTGTCCTGGGACCATTGGGAAGAGCGGACATGCTGCTGCTGATCAGTGTCATCCTCACCCTGGGGGTGTCCTGGGCTCACGCACAAGGTGAGTGGAAACTACTCAATATTCAAGTTCCTTCTTAAGTGTAACTTACCTCTTCCATTTGTCTTTATTTTTTGAATGAATCAACTGGTACAAATAATCTGTATTATCAGATGTGGGATAACTATCACCTATTCACCTAGGGGAAAACAAAAGCAATTGTTTCCTGTCTTCTGAGTTCCACAGCGTGAACAGCCAGTCCTATTGCTTAGGGAGACGTGAATAGGCTCATGAACACTTGACATGAAAATGTGTCGCAGAAAAGCTTGAGTATTTGGGGGAGTCTTATTTGTAGCACAGAAAACTTTGGAGAGCGATGGAATTCTTCATAATCTTACATATGGCGATGATTTTACAGGTTCTTATGTCAAAACTTATCAAATCCTACATTTTAAATATATTCAGTTTACTGTGTTTTAATTTTACGTTTATAAAGCTCTTAAAGGTCATTAATATCACTAAATTATTAATATTTAACAAAATTAGTAATATGCAACAGACATATTGCTGTTAATAAAAATGTTATATATTCTTAATTTCCAGTGTAATCTCACTATATTTTAATTTGTAATCTGAGACCATGGACAAATGTTGAAAAATGTGAAAGTTTTTTAAAAATCACTTCTGTAATTAAATAAACGAATTCTTCATTATGAGTTTCTGTCTGTCATTTTAGTTTATAATCCAGTCCTCTCATTTTCCAGTTATCTTAACTGGACACTCTAATGAGTTTTATGGCATCCCATTAAATACCAGATATGAGTATAATATGCATCATTGTACGTTTTTCATTTCATAAAATGTTGCATGTGCGGTTTTGTACATTATGTAATTGGGGTCATTTCCTTCGCTAACAGTAACACCTCAAGAAAGATTTCAGAGATCCCCATTGAAAGCTCCCCACACCCCAGCTCCCCCATAAGAACGACTTGTGCATCCATCACCTCAGATTCCCCTGGGTCTGGAGTTTGGGAGTGGCTTAGCTGCCAAGGTCAGAGGCAGGCTCTTGAGTCAGGACGTGGCCTCGGTGGCCATCATGGAGGGCGGCTGCCAGGACGGCTCCTTCCTGGGCTTTTGGCAGCAGCCTCAGGGCCTAACCCCACAGGTCTCCATAGGATGCTTGACTGGCGTCTCGATTCCCAAGGGCCAGTGATCTGAGAGAGACGAGGAAGCCTCCACACCTCTCGTGACCTGGTCACACTGTCACCTCAGCCACACGTGGTCTAGAAGAGAGTCACTGAGTCCAGTACAGGCAGGTGGAGGGAAGTTAGGCTCCCTTTTAGGAGGGAGGATGTTGAAGATGCTGGAACTTTCTAAAACCATCACCTGTCACAAAATGACACTCAATTCAATGGGATATTTTATTTCCAGGGATGTTTCTTTAGCCCCTTTCAAGTGTTTTCTGTCCCGACAATCATATTCCTTTTCTTTATCCATCACAGTTCATTGCAAAGGTGGCCCACACAGTGGATATTCCATGAATCAGAAATGTAATGACACAAGTTATAGGTCAGTGGCCTTAGTGTTATATCAGGGCCCAAGTCCAAATGAAGTTTGAAAGTATGATACCCTTGAAGAGGTTTATCACCATGAGACAAACCTCCACATGCAGAACAATATGAGGGAAGGGTTATTTATTTAGATAATATTGACATGTAACATTGTATTAGTTTCAGGTGCAAAACATAATGGTTCAATATTTGTATGTATTGTGAATTGATCACAAAAGAAATCTCATTTACGGCATCTGAATTTTATAACTTTTGATTATATCTTTTCAGTATAATTATGTTACTAAGAAAATATAACTCATAAATGAAATAGTTTGTCTCTCATTGGATTGTTATTAAGGCAAAATATTATTCATACTGTTTTTTTTGTTTGGTTTTATTGCCAGTTCAACCCTGTCCTTTTCCTGAAATAAAACATGGAGGCCTATATCAGCCATGAAAATAGACATAAACCATACTTCCCAGCAGCTGTAGGAAAGTGGTATGATCATTCCTATAATGACAACTTTGTGACTTACTCACGATCAACCTGGGATTACATTACTTGCACAGGAAAAGGATGGTCGCCAGCAGTGCCCTGCAGCAGTATGTACACCTCTTTATAATAGTGCGTGTGTAAATATTTCTAAGAGAGGAGAGTGGAAAACACACAGGAGAACACAAGGAAGCCTTGTGTGATGAAAACAAGGTCAAGGGCTGAGTTCTATGAGCAAGTGACCAATATTGGTTCTCCTTTTATGAGGAGTCTTCATTAATATAACATACAAGATAAAAATAGAGACTTGATGAGAATATCTATTTCATTTACACATATTTTAATTATACAAACTACAAATAAGTGATATTGAGTATTGATTTTTCTATTTAAAAAACATTTGGCGGTAACTTAATTTTTCTTATGCTATATGTTATATTTTGATGCTTTTGCATTGTAATTTAAATATTGTAAAGATAACTTTTAATTTACTATCTTGAACAAATTTATGAGTTTTTCATTTACATTTTGTAATTCTTAGGAAAATGCATCTTCAGTTATATGGTACATGGATGTACCCCAAATTCTGAAGAATATTTCCAAGGTGAATCTGTAAGAGTTGACTGCCATCCCAGCTACAGCCTTCCCAATGAGCAGACCTCAATGACATGTACAGAGAATGGCTGGTCCCCTCCTCCGACATGCATCCGTGTCAGTAAGTAAACTTGTCTGAGATCCCAGGATGTCTATGATTTTCTAAGACTCACCTGCAATAACTGTGGCAAAATGTTCGTGGCAGCTTCTTCTGCCAGTGCACCTGTTTGCTTTTATTCTTCCAAGTGTGTGAGTGGATACACTGAACTCCAGATGCGAATGTTGAAAAATAAATGAGCCTACTGATGGACCTTAATAAAAAAAAAAAAGAAAGGAAAAAAAAACCCAGCACATGATGATAAAGTGGATCCATGTAGGAATAACGTGACATCAGCCTGGGGCTCAGTCACGGTTTCTATTGTCCTGGCACAAAGAGCACCGAAGTTGACAGTCACCATGGATAGAGCATCCCTGTGGGAGCCCGTGGATCTAGCAGAGAAGTTTCAGCACAGCATCACAGGAAAAGCGACCAAGATTGGAGGCCATGAAGCAGCAAGAGGGACAGGGCCGCTACCTGAGTTACCTCCCCTAGGCGCACATCTTGGGGTTGGGGGTTGCTGGCCTTCATTTCGTTTTGGAAGGCTTAGTGGGTTATGGGTCTTCTTGACCCCTTCAAGGCTCTTAACTAAACTTTACTATGGCTGGTCTAGGAGCCTTTACTCTAAGACTAGTTTATTCAGAATCCGGATGAGTGAGGCCTCTTCTGGTCTCTGTACTAAGGACTGGTGTTTAAAGAGGTCATTCCACCTGATCAAATCGGGATGTTTTCCAGGGTTGTGTGTGCTCTGGAAATCTTTGAATTTGTGGGGTGCTTCCTCTGGCAGTTACCCGTTCTCATGGGGTTGTGTCCTGCACCGTAGTGTGATATATTCAGCCAAAGACTCTAGTGATTTCTGTGCAGATCTGTTAAGCTTATGTTTCATTCCAGTTTCTTCCTCTGGTTTTCTAAGTTCAATTTCTAGTGCTGTCCACTTCTGTGAGATCACTGACTTTTGTGTACTTTATTCAGCATACTCTGGTATGCCAAGGGTTTTCTCCTCCGCTGTTGTAGTCTCGAAAAAAAACCCAAATAAAGGCACTTTGAGGGTAGAGCTCACATCATTTGCCTCTATCCCTCCAGAATTTTCATTAGGCCCTTGGTGTTTCCCCAAGCCTCACAAGGTTATTTTCATGCATTGAATTCGGTTTCCTCATTGTTTATGGAGGGAACTTACTGTTTCTCAACTCTTCTTGCCTGGTATTTATCAGTTTGGTAAATTTCTTCAGTGAACCACCTTAACTATGTACATTCTCTCTAGTGTTTGTTTCTAATTCAGTTCTACTCATATTTTTATTTTTCGAAATTTGATTTTTTTTCCAGCTGTAATGGGGTATAACTGACCGATAGGAATTACGTACGTTTAAGGTGTACAGCTTGCTATTTTGTTATGTGTATATGTTGTGATCACGCGAATTACCATATCCGTCAGCTCACATAGTTAACTTTTTTCCTTATGATGAGAACACATAAGATCTAGCTTGAGGATATTTAAAGCAAAACACAGGAAGGAATCCATTACTAGGAGAGTTTTGGGTAGCTGGAGGATTCCAGGTCCATCAGATACACAGGTTTCTAGCAATTTCTAACCAGGGATTCTGAGTATTTTAAATCTTGCTTTGCTCTTTTAAAAAGTTTAATAAAGCACTTGATTTAATACGTTTGGAAACTCAGAGCTTATCTTCTCTGACCCAAGACCTTGGATGATTCGGTTTTTCCAGGTTTTCATTTACAAATGATTCCCTATTTTCTATATGGTTATGTTGTTTGAGTTCTTATGAAAATGTTGGTTGAATACATGCTTATCTTTTCCTTATGCTCCCTACCTTTTAGGAACATGTTCAAAATCGGACCTGGAAATTCCAAATGGATTTATTTCTAAATTTGATCCTACATATCCTGTACATAAACGAGTACAATATAAGTGCAAACAAGGATATGTGACACCAGATGGTCACACCACTGGGTCGATTACATGTCAGCAAAATGGATGGTTGGCTCAGCCCACATGCATTAGTAAGTCATTCACGATGTTAGTGTTCGTTGTCCTGGTGACCAGTGAACAAAAATTTCCTTTATCTGAATTATTTTTGGGTGTGTTTGGGGGCGGGGTAGGCTGAGGTGGTTTCATTTGAAGAGATACAGAATGTTGAGAAAATATAGATAATTTTTTGTCTGTTAAGATTAATTGCTAGTGGGGGGGAAAGTCAGTCCATCTTTCAGTTTAAGTTCTTGCCACAGTGCAGCATCCAGTGACTTAGTAACTAGTAAGGAGCCTTTTGTGGCTGCGGGTGTAAACTCATTTGTTTTTAGCTGAGACGTGTTGCCTGTTGTACCTGTTTTTAGGTGATCAGACTTTTATGTCCTAGTGTTTGTTCCTACACATAAAAGTTATGTTTTTCAGGGAAGGTACGGGTTCACAAAGCATCATGTTGGAATATAATCCCTGTGTAATTTATATGCTGGAATATGTCACCTGTGGAATTCATATGTCAGATATTGAAGCCTGGGGCTCTTCTGAAAAGTCCTTTCCTTAGAAAACCTACACAGATTCCTCGTTAGGGGGACAGAGAAGCGCTTCCAGACAGAACAGATCGCCCTTTGCTGAGCGGGGTCCCCGTCCCACGGCCCTGAAGTTCATGGAGATTTTCTAAGAGCTGTTTGCTCAGGTCACCTTATTGAACCCAAAGCTGTGCAGTGAGATTTTTGACTCACTTTTGTTGGATATTTAAATTATCCATTTTAACGTTTTGTATTTTGTTTCTTCCTTTTAATGTTTTTTTACGTACCAATGGGTGTTAGCCAAGTTAAAAAGGATAAAAAATGTCTCCATGTCAAACTCATTTTATACTAAATTGTGTTCAGTTATCCAGTATAAACTCTTATTAGGGAAGATAAAATATCTATTATAATTTTTTCTACTATATTTTAGCTTAATTTTTTTAAAGATTTATGCTAGCTGACCTGTGGGCTGTAAGGATTTTGGAGCTTTGGCCTTTACTGGG
Organism: Rhinolophus sinicus; assembly: GCF_057876585.1. Classification (NCBI taxonomy): domain Eukaryota; kingdom Metazoa; phylum Chordata; class Mammalia; order Chiroptera; family Rhinolophidae; genus Rhinolophus; species Rhinolophus sinicus. Next base: position 66,483,349 of record NC_142506.1, read on the forward strand.
CCTTCGCCCAAACTGAAGACTTGACACAGGCCAAGGTTTCATTTTACTTTTCCCGAATCCAACTGTTACCTCAGCATTTACTGGAGAAAACACTCCCCACTGAATGATGTGTGTGGGTGTGTTTGTCTGGTGTCACTGATTTGCACGGAAAATATGCAGATCTTTATGACAGTTCCACATTGTGATAAATAGAATAACTTAAAAACGATAAAAAATGTCTCTATATTAAACTCATTTTATAGTAAATTGTGATCGATTACCCATTATACACTCTTATTAAGGAAGAGAAAATGCATTATCATTTTTACCTGCATAGTTCTGCTTCTTTAAAAGCTTTGAGCAAGCTGCCTACATAACACATTATAAAATGAGGTAAATTATTTAAACTTTTATGAACATCACTGTAGTATAGAGTTAGATACTATTTTTTAGCATTTTACTTTCTCGTATTAATTACAAATGTAAAACTCATTCTACATTCAATCTTGAAGTGTATAAAATAATACGCAGCCATTAGGAAAATATTTGGAAAATATTCACACCTCAATGCAAAGCAGAGCATCTTATTTCTCTTCCCTAGTTTTAGAGAATATATTAGGGACAAAATATGTTGATATAAATGCATAGTGAAATAGTTTCTGTGCAGTAAAGAATTTTAATACACATAAAATGATGGTGCTTAAAACCCAATTCTTTTTATGGACTGATTAAAAAATATAGTCTATTGACATTATGAAAGCTTCAACCAGAGTAGAGTAGTTAGAATCATGGAACATTCCCCATCTTATGCATCAGGACACTTAGTTTTTCCCGAGGAATAAATATAGTAAAGACACCTTAAGTCCGTTTGGCAGACCTATGGAATTCCACTTTGAGACCTGGACTAGCTGGGACGGATCAGAGAACGGGATATAAATTTCGGGTTCTTCAGCATATAGATTATATTTAAAGATGGGATGCTAGCTGATCTCACCCAGGGAATTAGTGTATATGGAAAAAAATTCTGAGAACCTGGTCATGGGTCATTCCAAGGTTTAGGGTTCAGAAAACACGGGGCACCAACAAAGGAAATATGGTATTATCCACTTAAACTTTGGCCTGGTGCATATTTTTCCCAGTGTTTTACTTTGAGCCTACCTATGTTTTCAAGTATGAAGTGAGTTTTCTACAGACAGCATATAGTAGGGTCTTGTTAATTAAAAAAAAAAAAAAAAAAAACAGAGGACATGAATAGAAACTTCTCCTAAGAAGAATACAAACAACCGAAAGATATATGAAAATAATGGTCAACTTCATTAGCTATTAAGGAAACGCAAATCAAAACCACAAGACAGCTCAGTGTAAGTGATTAAAATTGCTTCAATGAGTCTTTTCTGATATCAGATTCTCAGTGTAAGTGATTAAAATTGCTTCAATGAGTCTTTTCTGATATCAGAAATCACAAGTCTTCATATTACATGTTTTGCTATGTTTTCATTTGCTTATGTTAACCTGTGTTTTTCTTTGGTCTCTCAATAAATCAAATAATATCATATTTTAGAGTGTAAAGGAAAATGTGGGCCCCCTCCACCTATGAAAAATGGAGACATCACCACATTCCCATTGGCAAAATATGCTCCAGGGTCATCAGTTAGATACCAATGCCAGTTCTTGTATGAACGTCAGTAGAAATGGAAAGTGGTCAGAACCACCAAAATGCTTAGGTGAGTACTTTGATGTTCTCGTGGGTTCTGAGAAAATCAGTGTAATGAGCGTGATGTTTTCCTGTTTATAATCAAATTTTGATGAATTAATATACAATAATTCTACCGATTGCTTGTCTACCAAATATGCAAATAGGAAGAAATAAAGTTTAAAAATTCTTAATCAAGCAACAACAGCAATAAGATATTCTTTAATAACAGCTCTTTCTATGATAATTGACATTATGAATGTTTGATTCTGACTGTTAATTATCACACATTAAACATAGTTCCTAATTTTTACATCATTACTTGTGTGAAATGATTCATATGTAAATGATGGATTTTCAATAAGTTTGTTTGGAAAAAGGTTTTGAGAAGAAATTCCTTGCCAAATATAGAGGATTCTATCTGAAAATCTGAATATCTGTAGAAAATGTTTGTATTCTACTTAATGTTCTATGTTCATTTTTTTTTTTACCTTCAGATGCATGTGTAATATCAGAAGAAATTATGGAAAAACATAATATACATTTTAAATAGACTTATGAGAAAAAACTTTATTCTAGAACAGATGATATCATTGAATTTGTGTGTAAAACTAGGTATCGTATACAGTCACCACATTCTGCATTTTGAGCAATCTATCAGGAAGGGAAAGTGGAGTATCCCAGTTGTGTGAGAAGACAGAGATAGAAGGAAGTCACGAAATTATAATATGCACACTCTTTTAGGATTTTTTATTATAATCACAGTTCTCAATTTTATTTTTGGAAGTGTTGTTTAATTTGTTTTTGTTCATAAGTCAGAATTTTTGTTACTCTGAAGTGCATGAAATAATGATACTCTGAGAAGATAAAACCTTACTATGAAAAGCACTGCATTAAAACGTGGCAAACTGAAGTGCCGTGTTGTAGTCATACGACACACTGACCAGATATTAGATGTAGTCACTTGAGAGCCTGCCTCCATCCACCATTCTCGACTCTCTCAAAGCTTCCTCCACGATTTCTGTGGCATTCTGAGACACGACTTTGGAGGAAATAGAAAACATTTCCTGCTTTTCATCTTTGAAATAATATCACTTCACAAACATATTGTAAGGGACTGTTAGCATGAGAACTGCTACTTTAGCATAAGAACTGCTACTTTAAGGTTAAGATAGGGTTAACAGCCCTGAGCTTAAAATAACCTAATGGCCTAATTGTTATGTGAGACCAGGTGCCTAATAGCTTATCTCCTGCTCTCTGAAGCAATGGAGGCTTTTGTAGCTTATCTGTAAACTCTTTGAAGCATAGCTCAACGTGCACTCCCTAAGACTATGAAAAATTACTAAATGCCTTAGCTATGTGGGAATTATAGTTTACCTTGTACTCCCTAAAATTACTGAGTGCCTTAGAAACGCTATCAAAACCCTTAGCTTGAAGGGCTAGGGGTCCTTGTTAAAACCCGCTGCGTCGGGCAGAGGGGGGGTGGGGACCCCAGCTAGCTGGAAATAAACCTCGCTGTGTGACTTGCATTATCTTGTGTGTCCTCTGTCTGTCTGAGGGGTGGACGATTCCAGGACTTAACAATATACATGCCAAACTATGCTTGTGACACGATACCAAAAATCATCAGTTCCTCTTTTTAGCTTACTTACATACAAAGAGAAAAATATACAAAAAAGGATGATACAGCCTCCTTCAAGATTCTAACACTTTAGATAATTCAAGGAAATCATAAAGAGGACTTAGAATCCAGTTGAGTATGTAACAGTTATTCACTAACATAAAAATGATAATCCATATCAAGAATAAACATACACACAGACCCCACTTTGAGCTCTAGTGTTTACAGAACAGCACTGGCAGAATTTTTACAGGGACTAGAGTTGAGTTTAGAGATAATAGAGGTAAGACTTGATGTTTAACCTCTTTATTCTTATCTCTAGAATCTGATTGTTCCGCCTTTAGCATGTTACCATTTAATCGCAAGAGTACATTATTTTAAAATAAAGAAGACTGAGAAGCAAGGCGATGCAAGCTGAGAATTGTGAAGACTTTGTCGTAATAACTTTGATGGCCGCTAACAGTTTCATGCACTTATTGGTATAGAAATATTTTGGAAATCTTCAACAAGATCCTGAAAAATAATTTCTATGATCACACATTTCATCAGCATGAATTAGCTAAAATCACTCCCGGACAGACACATTTTAAAGTTTCTATGAAAAATCTGAAAAATGTAGACATGAAACTGAACGTCAGCCCTAGATTTTAGGGGGATCAGTAGGAACTCCATGATGGGGTGTGATGAACAGCTCATCCGTGGAAAGCTGACTGGGAAGAAGGAAAGGACGGCCTGCATCTCTCCTCACTGCTGACCAGTCTCTGAGTCTCAGACTCTCCAACAAGAATATTCTGATGCTACAAATCTTCGAGGTGAGGCATGTACTTCATTTTATGTCACATCAGAGATACACAGATGCTGAAGAACAGTCACACGCTATCCCCTAAGTTACATTTTCTCACTTTAGAAAAGAAAAATGCTTTGTGTGCTGAGCTCTTGGCATTGGATATTGGGCAGCAGCCATTTATGAATATTATTGTTATTAGACATAATTTACTAACTTATGAACATCCAATGTGCTCTATACAGCAACCAGATGGAAAGTTCTGTAGAGATGATAAACTCAGACCACACTTTTCCCCCAACCATCCAACATACAGAATAGTTGAGATAATAGATTAATGAACTCTGGCGGAGACACAGTCAATATTCAACCAGTGTTAACATTTTTCCCTGTTTGCTACTGTACTTACCAGTGTCCGCATAGATTTCTCTCTTGTGTGAGTGTGTGTTTCAGGAGAGTGAGGTAAACCATTAAAAATATTTGCAGACATTATGAAATTTCTTCTGAATTTTTAGTGTGTCTCTCGAAAAAAGAGGTAAATTTCACATCTAAGCAATATAGTACCATCACAACTATGACAATGAACATGACTTTCCTAGTATTATTTATTCTTCATCTTTTAATAGCTATTATATCAAATGAGGTACTAATTCAGTGCATTCTCTGTTTTTGATTCCTAGGTAACTGGGAGCTTGTTCTTCTTCACTCACTTCCCCATTCCCCAACCTCCCACCTCTCACCTCCCACCTCTGGCTACCACCAGTCTGTTCTCTGTACCTATGTGCTTCTTTGTTTTCCCTTTTTCTCTTAAGTAACTGTATCTTAAAAGATGACATACGTAACTGGATATACATATAAAGGAAATATAGAATAAATGCAATTAAGAAGTCACTGAAAAGGACAGGTGAGGATGCTTAAGTTATATTCCTACTTGGGAAATCATTGTGTGCATCTGAATTATTGGGCCCTAAAACAAAAGGTCCCCAAAAAACATTAGTTAAAGACGATTTTAATGCCAAGAATATGCTGAAACTCTTGTACGTTGTGTTGTAGTCTATTGTGAGTTAAAATTAAATAAGTAAATAAATAATCTGTGCTTCCCTAAGCAGAAGGAAATCCAGGTGGCGGAATAGGGTTCAAATACTCTGCTCGTCCACACACGCCTGAGTGACAAAGTTGGGGCAGGGCAAGTAAGGACAAGATGAAGTCAAAGTGATTTGACTCGGTTATTCCCGCATGACTCTCTTGGCTAAGAAGGAACCTCGCCTGTTTTCAAAATGTGTTTAATTTAAAAAATTCGTGTTTCACATCACTTTTGGAGCTAGGCTGTTACTGTCCCTAAAGAAACTCATACAGTAACTATCAGGAAATGAGGTCCAGAAGTGATTGTGAAATCCTTAACAGGAATTGAAGAATATTGCGAAACTCTTTGACATTTACGAGATAACCTCAACAAAGTAGCTTCTTGGTAGAGCCCTTAAATCCAGAATCACACTTGAAACCTGCTGTGCAGCAGACTTAAGCCCCACTCAGCACGACAGGAACTTGTCCTGGGACCATTGGGAAGAGCGGACATGCTGCTGCTGATCAGTGTCATCCTCACCCTGGGGGTGTCCTGGGCTCACGCACAAGGTGAGTTGAAACTACTGCAATATTCAAGTTCCTTCTTAAGTGTAACTTACCTCTTCCATTTGTCTTTATTTTTTGAATGAATCAACTGGTACAAATAATCTGTATTATTAGATGTGGGATAATTATCACCTATTCACCTAAGGGGAAAACAAAATCAATTATTTTCTGTCTTCTGAGTTCCACAGTGTGAACAGCCAGTCCTATTGCTTAGGGAGACGTGAATAGGCTCATGAACACTTGACATGAAAATGTGTCGCAGAAAAGCTTGAGTGTTTGGGGGATTCTTATTTGTAGCACAGGAAAGCTTTGGAGAGCAATGGCATTCTACATGATCTTACATATGGTGATGATTTTACAGAGTCTTTTATCAAAACTCATCAAATCACACATTTTAAATATACTCAGTTTATTATGTTTTAATTTTAACTTTATAAAGCTTTTAAAGGTCATTAATATCACTGAATTGTTAATATTTAACAAAATTAGTGCATGCAACACATATCTCTGTTAATCAAAATGGAATATATTTTTAATTTCCAGTGTAATCCCAATACATTTTCATTTGTTTTCTGAGATCATGGACAAACGTTGAAAATTTGAAAGTTTTTTTAAAAAATCACTTCTTCAGTTAAATTTACATTCTTCATTATGATTTTCTGTCTGTCATTTTAGTTGAATATCCAGTCCTCTCATTTTCCAGTTCTCCTAATGAGCTTTATGGGGACCCATTAAATACCAGATATGACTGGAATATGTAAAACTGTTCATTTTTCATTTCAAACAATGTTGCATGTGGGGTTTTGTACATTATGTAATTGGGGTCGTTTCCTTCGCTAACAGTAACACCTCAAGAAAGATTTCAGAGATCCCCATTGAAAGCTCCCCACACCCCAGCTCCCCCATAAGAACGACTTGTACATCCATCACCTCAGAATCCCCTGGGTCTGGAGTTTGGGAGTGGCTTAGCTGCCAAGGTCAGAGGCAGGCTCTTGAGTCAGGACGTGGCCTCGGTGGCCATCATGGAGGGCGGCTGCCAGGATGGCTCCCTCCTGGGCTTTCGGCATCAGCCTCAGGGCCTAAACCCACGGGTCTCCATAGGATGCTTGACTGGCGGCTCGATTCCCAAGGGCCAGTGATCTGAGAGAGAGGAGGAAGCCTCCACACCTCTGGTGACCTGGTCACACACTGTCACCTCAGCCACACGTGGTCTAGAAGAGATTCAGTGAGTCCAGTACAGGCAGGTGGAGGGCAGTTAGGCTCCCTTTTAGGAGGGAGGAGTGCTGAAGACACTGGAACTTTCTAAAGCCATCACCTGTCACAAAATGCCACTCAATTCAATGGGGTATTTTATTTCTAGGGATGTTTCTTTAGACTCTTTCAAGTGTTTTCTGTCCCAACAATCATATTCCTTTTCTTTATCCATCACAGTTCATTGTAAAGGTGGCCCACACTTACAGTGGATATTCCATGAATCAGAAATGTAATGACACTAGTTGTAGGTAAGTGGCCTTAGTGTTACATCAGGGCCCAAGCGCACATGAAGTTTGAAAGTATGATACTATTGAAGGGACAGCTATTATCACCATGAAACAGACCTCCACGTGCAGAAAAATATAAGGGAAAGGATTATTTATTTATTTATTTATTTATTTAGATAATATTGACATATAACATTGTATTAGTTTCAAGTGCAAAACATACTGATTCCTTATTTGTATATATTGTGAAATGATCACAAAACAAGTCTTATTTACGGCATCTGAATTTTATAACTTTGTCATCCTAGAAATCTTGACACAATGAGTGTAATTATGGTTAAGAAAATATAACTCATCAATGAAATAATTTGTCTCTCGTTGGATTTTTATTAAGGCAAACATTATTCATACTGTTTTTTTGTTTGTTTTTATTGCCAGTTCAATCATGTGATTTTCCTGAAATAAAACATGGAAGCCTATATAAGGAAAATAAATATAAACCAGACTTCCCAGTAACTGTAGGAAGCTGGTATTACTATTCCTGTAATGACAGCTTTGTGACTCATTCAGAATCGTTCTGGCATTGGGTTACTTGCACAGGAGAAGGATGGTCGCCACCAGTGCCCTGTCGCAGTACGTACACCTCTTTATAATAGTGTGTGTGTAAATAATTCTAAGAGTGGAGAGTGGAAAACACACAGGAGAACACAAGGAAGCCTTGTGTGATGAAAACAAGGTCAAGGGCTGAGCTCTATGAGCAAATGACCAATATAGGTTCTCCTTTTATGAGGAGTCTTCATTAATATAACATACAAAATAAAAATAGAGACTTGATGAGAAAACCTATTTCGTTTACACATATTTTAATTATGAAAACTACAGATAAATGATTATTGAACAGATTTTTCTTCCTTAAGAAACATTTGGAAGTAGCTTAGTTTTTCTTAAACTATATGTTTTCCATGCTTATGCATGTAATTTAAATATTGTAAAGATAATTTTTAATTTACTATCTTGAACAAATTTATGAGTTTTTCATTCATCGTTTTATAATTCTTAGGAAAATGTGTTTTCCAATCTGTGGAAAATGGTGTTTCTCCATATCACCAAAGAAAATATTTTCAGGGTGATTCTGCAAAAGTTGACTGCCATCCCGGCTACAGCCTTCCCAATGAGCAGACCTCAATGACATGTACGGAGAATGGCTGGTCCCCTCCTCCCACATGCATCCGTGTCAGTAAGTAAACTCGTCTGAGATCCCAGAATGTCTGTGATTTTCTAAGACTCACCCACAATAACTGTGGTAAAATGTTCATGGCAGCTTCTTTTTCCACCAGTGCACCTGTTTGCTTTTATTCTTCCAAGTGTGTGAGTGGATACACTGAACTCTGGATGCATATGTTGAAAAATAAATGAGCCTATTGATGGACCTTAGTCAGAAACACAGCCCATGATGGCAAAGTGGGTCCGTGTAGGAATATGGTGACATCAGCCTGGGGCTCAGTCACAGTTTCTATTGTCCTCGGCACAAAGAGCACCGAAGTTGACAGTCACCATGGATGAGAGCATCCCTGTGGGATGCTGATTTTGTGTATTTTATTCAGTATGATTGACATACTGAATGTCAATCTGGAACGTAAGAAGTTTGGTCTCAAGCGTTACCTGCATCCATATCTCTCCAGGCTTTAATTATCACTGCTCCCTTGTTACACTTCTGATAAATGTAGAATCAATCAATATCACTAAGTCAAGACTGCTAAGATTTTCACGGTATAAGAAAAACATTGTACAGCTTTCAGTGGTTTTACGTTTACCTAAGTATTGTTTTAGACTATAATTATTGGCCATTGTGTATTTTTAATGATTTGTTGAACAAACGCGTATTGTTTTCCTTTCAGAGGAGGCATGTTCTCACCCACCCAGGTTTGATAATGCCACGCTCATGAGTTGGAAGAGAGAGATCATATAGGTCAGGAGAACAATTGGCTTATAAAGGTCACGAATGTTGCCACATGGAAGGATCCAATACTGTACAGTGTATTAGGAGCCGTTGGATAGGGAAACAGACATGCAGTAGTAGCGTGAGGACATTGTAAAATTTATTTATCAAAGTGTCTGAAGTACTATAATATAGAATTACTTCTAGCACTATTCAAAAACGGACATAAGTGATGTTTTAAGCCCAGTCAAAGAACGTTTATGTCTCCACGAAAGTGATGGCACGGATACACTATCGTTAGTCTCCTCGCCCCTTCGTTCTCAGAGTGCGGTCCAGGGACAGCAGGCACTGCATCTTCTGAGATGTTAGAAACGCAAATGCGAGTTCACAGGCACATTCAGTCTCAGAGTCAAAGGCCATGTACGTGACCCTGAGACTGTTTTAACAATTCCCAAAAAGACCACCCGTACCTTAGTTTGGGAACCCTCACCATAGCCAATTATGACTTCATATCTCCCTGAATCTCTCTGAGGAATTACACTTGGCTCATGGTGGTGCCTTAAACATTGCCCCCTCCCCAAAATCACTGCAATGTTTTTATTAAACTTATTAGGGGCGCATTGTTTAGTAAAATGATATAGTTTTCAAGTGTACATTTATATTATATATCATCCATTTATCGCATTGTGTGTTCACTACCCACAAGAGTGTTTTTATGAATTATACATTTATTTTTCCTTATTTTTCCACAATTCCTGTTTGTTCATTCCTTTGATCATCGTCTTCCTTCAACAATGGTATTCCTCAAAGTGTGTTAATTCTTTTCTTTTCTCTAAGGAAGTGGCTACCGTGTTTATTTCTGTAACAGTCTAAAATTACAACTTATAAACAAGATGATTACAAACCAAATTCTGATGTCAAATAATTCTTAATTATGAGTTTTTTGTGGTTTATAAATTCACCTTGAATTTATATAATTAATACTTATTTTACTAAACTCAAGGGAAGTATCAAATTAAAAAGATCATTTCTATTCCCCTGAAAATGTCTATTAACCGTCTGGAAAAAATGGGAAAGAGATTTAAGGCTTAGAATCTTACAAAAAATCCTTTACCTTCTTTTTTCAATCTTACGTGGAAATTAAAAAATTATCAATCTTTCATGACAGATGAGCCGTTGATTTTAAAGTTCCCTTGAAATATATGGAAACTCCCTTTGTGGATTTGCATTCAAAATGGTCGTTACATTAGACACATGTTCTTTCTTCCTATTCAGATGTTTCCTGTGCGAATCCTCCCACAGTGGAAAATGCTCGTCTAGTAGACGAGATGCCTAAGTATCTACCGGGCGACACCGTACATTATGAGTGCATCGGGCCTTTGACCCTATTTGGGAGCGGAGAAGTGATGTGTTTAAATGGATCCTGGACGGAACCACCTCAGTGCAAAGGTCAGCATCTTACTGCTCTTCCCTAATTTTGGAGAATACATTAGGGACAAAGTATGTTGACATAAATACATAGTGAAGTAGTTTCTGTGTAGTAAAAACTTTTAACGCACATAAAATATGGTCGCTTAAAGTCCAGTTCTCTTTGCAGACTCAATAAAAATTATGGTCTATTGATTTTATGAAAGCTTCGACCAGAGTAGAATGGTTGGAATCATGGAACATTCCCCACCTGACGTATTAAGACACTCGGTTTTTCCTGAGGAATAAATATATTAAAGGCACCTTAAGTCCGTTGGGCAGACCTGTGGAATTCCACTTTGAGACCTGGAATAGGCAGCTGGGGCGTGAGCATATTAGGTTGGTGCAAAAGCAATTGCGGTTTAAAAGGTTAACAATTGCAAAACCCGCAATTCCTTTTGCACCAACCTAATAGAACGGGATATAAATTTCGGCTTCTTCGGCATACAGATTACATATTAAGGTGGGCTATTAGCTGACCTCACCCAGGGAATTAGAGGGTATAGAAAACAGTCCGAGTACCTGGACATGGGGCACTCCAGGGTTTAGGGTTAGGAAACACGGGGCACCAACAAAGGATATACGGTATTATCCACTTAAACTTTGGCCTGGTGTATATTTTCTTACTGTTTTACTTTGAGCCTACCTACATTTTCAAGTATGAAGTGATTTTTCTGCAGACAGCGTATGGTTGGGTTTTATTTATGTGTCCACCGGCCATTTCAGTCTTTTAACTGGTATATTCAAGCCATTTACATTTAAAAATCATCATTGATATATTGGGGCCATGTCAGCAATTTTATTATTTGTTTTTTGTGTGTTTCCTCTGTATCTCATTTCTCCTTCCTTTTTTTCTTTCCTCCTTTCGGAATTTTGTGAACATTTCAAAATAATTTTATTTTGATATGTCTCTAGTATTACTGAGGATAGTTTTATTAGTGGTTTCTTGAGGTATTAAGGTATATATGTAGCTTACCACTCCCTACTACTGTTGAAATGTTACTACTACAAGTAAAATGTGGAAACTTCCTTCCATTTAGGTCCATTTACTCTCCCCACACTTGAAACAGATATGCCTTACCTATTTCCTCTACATACATTAGCATGATATCAAAGGATGTAATTTTGCACAAACATCAGTAGTCATTTAACAAACTCATTAGAAAAAAGTACACTTATTATATTTACCCCGATTTTTATTGTAATTTTTTTATGAAATTTATTAGGGTGACAGTTAGTAAAATCATATAGGTTTCAAGTGTACATTTCTATAATACATCATCTACAGGGTGCCAAAAAAAAGTATACACATTTTAAGAGGACAATCTGTATTAAATTGTAATATTCAATATATGCCAATAACAAAAGATGAACACAAGTCAAATGTACACATTTTTTGGCACCCCCATCAGTATACAGTTAACCCTATATTTATCAATTCCATTGTGTTTTATTTCTTCCGGAAGTCTCAATCCTCCTGTTGCTATCATTTCCTTTCTATTTGAAGATTCCTGTAGCAATTCGTCTAAGGTAAGTCTGCTGGACACAGATTCACTTTATTTTCCTTACTGAGAATGCCTTTATTTCTCCCTTTAATTCTAAAGGATTCTATCCACTGGATATAGAATTTGGAGTTAACAGTTGTTTACTTCCATAACTTGAAAAATGCTGTCCTTATTTCTGGTTCCATAGTCACAGATGAGAACCCCATTGACATTGGAAGTTTTTCTATCTTGCTACTTTTGAGATTTTTTTCTTTTTCTTTAGTTTTCAGCAGGTAGGTTCTGATATATCTTCTTGGCATGAATTTCTTTGTTTTATCCTGTTTGAAGTTCATCTTTTGAAATATGTAGGTTTATGCCTCATTTCCTACTGAAAATTTTCAGCCACGTTTTCTGGACTTTGTGTTCGTTTTTAACCCCTTTCTTTTCTCTTTCTGGGTTTCCAGTGTTTGGTATCGTCCAACAGCTCCCTTAAGCTCTGTTCTTTGTTGGTTGTTGTTTTGATCTATTTCCCAAGTGAGTAATTTCTATTGTTCGAAATTCAAACTTAGGGCTTTATCCCTCTGTCAGCTGCAATCTAGGGTTGAGTCATCCCATGAGATTTTTGCAAATTCTGTGATTCTAGTTTTCAGCTCTATAATTTCCTTTGGAAAATTTCCGAATGTCATATATATAATTTCCAAATGTCAATGGAGTTTTATGAATCATTGTCTAATAATTCCAACATCTATGTCATCTCAGTGTTGTCTTGTTGATTGTGTTTTCTCTTTTGAGACTTTTCTCGTCCTTGATATGATGAGTGATTTTCAGTTGTATTCCACATGGTCGGAGTATTATGTTTTGAGACTCTGATTTCCACTCAATCTTTTATGTACTGGAACTCCCTTACTACCACACAGGGTGCAAATCCCGGCCTCGTACTTGGTCTCCACGGAAAGCACAGAAAGGGCAGAGGTATCTTGTTCCTTCAGCCTGTGGGTAAAAATCTAGGCTCCTTTCTGGCATCTGTTAATCATGGTGGCCAGAGGGTTGGTCTTACTTAGGTTTCTTCGACGATGTTTTTCTAGATTGAGGAGAGTATTGCACAAAATTGTTTCTTTCTTGAAAAGGCTGCTCCTTTGGCTACAGAAAGCAGGCTCTTCCTGAGACTGTGTTTTTGTTGTTGTTTTTATAAACTTGATAGCATGTCTGGGTTTCAGTCTTCATACCCAGTGCATAATATACAGAAGGCAAGAGGAAAACCCAAACAACTCACTGCAGGGTATTTCCTGAAACCCAAGGTCGCTAATCAGATTGACTTCTTCTCTACATCTTCCACAGTCTTATGTTGGTATTTATAGTGTGTTCAGGAGTTTTAGTTACACAAGGCAGAAGGAATAAGCAGCAATGTTTCTACCTCATCTTGTCCAGGGAGGAAGTAAAAAAATCTTTTTCATATTATACAGATTTGTAATTCTTTAATTTTATTAAAGGAGTTGACATTTGTTCTGAAAAAAAAATGAACCCAGTGAAAATTGGCATGAGAGCCAATAGACACTGCAATAAGTGTAGATAAGAACAAGAAACTTTGTTTATCTTAGCTTTCCATCTGCCCACCACATATTTATGAAGAAAACCATTTTTAATACTGGAATACTGTAAAGCAAACGTATTTGTTAATGTTTCACATGTACCTTCATGCGCGGTGACAGAAGGACTTAATATTTGACTCCCAGATAGATGATTAAAATTGCTTCAATGAGTCTTTTCTGATATCAGAAATCACAAGTCTTCATATTATATATTTTGCTATGTTTTTATTTGCTTATGTTAACCTGTGTTTTTCTTTGGTCTCTCAATAAATCAAATAATATCCTTTCTTAGAGTCTGAAGGAAAATGTGGGCCCCCTCCACCTATTAAAAATGGAGACATCACCACATTCCCGTTAGCAGAATATGCTGCAGGGTCATCAGTTGAATACCGATGTCAGTTCTTGTATAAACTCGAGGGAAACAAGCAGATAACATGTAGAGATGGAGAGTGGTCAGAACCACCAAAATGCTTAGGTGAGTACTTCGATGTTCTCGTGGGTTCTGAGAAAATCAGTGTAATGAGTGTGATGTTTTCCTGTTTATAATCAAATTTTGATGAATTAATTTACAACAATTCTACTGATTGCTTGTATAGCAAATATGCATGTGTGAAGAAGTAAAGTTGAAAAATTCTTAATCAAGCAACAACAGCAACATCATTCTTTAATAACAGCTCTATGATAATTGACATTACAAATGTTTGATTATGACAGTTAATTATGGCACATTTAACATAGTTCCTCATTTTTACATCCTTGCTTGTATAAAATGATTTAAATGTACATGATGGATTTTCAATAAGCTGGATTGGAAAGGATTTTGAGAATGAACTCCTGGACCAGTGTAAAGGATTCTATGTGAAAGTCTCAAAATCTGTGAAAAACGTATTCTATTTAATGTTTTATGTTCATTTTATTTTACCTTCAGATGCATGTGTAATATCAGAAGAAATTATGGAAAAACATAATATACAGTTTAAAGGAACTTACGAGAAACAACTTTATTATAGAACAGATGATATTGTTGAATTTATGTGTAAAGCTGGGTATCGTGAAGAGTCACCACATTCTGCATTTCGAGCACGCTGTCGGGAAGGGAAAGTGGAGTATCCCACTTGTGTGAGAAGACAGAGATAGAACAAAGTCCTGAAATTATAATATGCACACTCTTTTACGATTTTTTATTATAATCACAGTTCTCAATTTTATTTTTGGAAGTGTTGTTTAATTTGTTTTTGTTCATAAGTCAGAATTTTTGTTACTCTGAAGTGCATGAAATAATGATACTCTGAGAGAATAAAACCTTACTACAAAAAGCACTGCATTAAAACGTGGCAAACTGAAGTGCTGTGTCGTATTCATGGGAGACCTGTGACCAGAAATTAGATGCAGTCACTTGAGAGCCTGCCTCCATCCACCATTCTCGAACTCTCTCAAAGCTTCCTCCATAATTTCTGTGGCATTCTGAGATACAATTTTGGAGGAAATAGAAAACATTTCCTGCTTTTTATCGTTGAAATAATATCACTTCACAAACATATAAATGCCAAACTATGCTTGTGACAAGATAACAAAAATTATCAGTTCCTCTTTTTAGCTTACTTACACGTAAAGAGAAAAATACAGACAAAATGATGACATACAGCCTCCTACAAGATTCTAACACTTTTAATAATTCAAGCAAATCATAAAGAGGACTTAGAATCCAGTTGAGTATGTAACAGTTATTCACTAACATAAAAATGATAATCCATATCAAGAATAAACATACACACCCACCCCACTTTGAACTCTAGGGTTTACAGAACAACACTGGCAGAATTTTTACAGGGACTAGAGTTGAGTTTAGAGATAATAGAGGTAAGACTTGATGTTTAACCTCTTTATTCTTATCTCTAAAGTCTGATTGTTCCGCCTTTAGCATGTTACCATTTAATCACAAGAGTACATTATTTTAAAATAAAGAAGACTGAGAAGCAAGGCGATGCAAGCTGAGAACTGTGAAGACTTTGTCGTAATAACTTTGATGGCCGCTAACAGTTTCATGCACTCATTGGTATAGAAATATTTTGGAAAATGTTCAACAAGATCCTGAAAAATAATTTCTATGATCACACATTTCATCAGCATGAATTAGCTAAAATCACTCCCGGACAGACACATTTTAAAGTTTCTATGAAAAATCTGAAAAATGTAGACATGAAACTGAACGTCAGCCCTAGATTTTAGGGGGATCAGTAGGAACTCCATGATGGGGTGTGATGAACAGCTCATCCGTGGAAAGCTGACTGGGAGGAAGGAAAGGACGGCCTGCATCTCTCCTCACTGCTGACCGGTCTCTGAGTCTCAGACTCTCCAACAAGAATATTCTGATGCTACAAATCTTCGAGGTGAGGCATGTACTTCATTTTATGTCACATCAGAGATACACAGATGGTGAAGAACAGTCACACGCTATCCCCTAAGTTACATTTTCTCACTTCAGAAAAGAAAAATGCTTTGTGTGCTGTGCTCTTGGCATTGGATATTGGCCAGCAGCCATTTATGAATATTATTGTTATTAGACATAATTTACTAACTTATGAACATCCAATGAGCTCTATACAGCAACCAGATGGAAAGTTCTGTAGAGATGATAAACTCAGACCACACTTTTCCCCCAACCATCCAACATACAGAATAGTTGAGATAATAGATTAATGAACTCTGGCGGAGACACAGTCAATATTCAACCAGTGTTAACATTTTTCCCTGTTTGCTACCGTACTTACCAGTGTCCGCATAGATTTCTCTCTTGTGTGAGTGTGTGTTTCAGGAGAGTGAGGTAAACCATTAAAAATATTTGCAGACATTATGAAATTTCTTCTGAATTTTTAGTGTGTCTCTCGAAAAAAGAGGTAAATTTCACATCTAAGCAATATAGTACCATCACAGCCATGACAATGAACATGACTTCCCTAGTATTATTTATTCTTCATCTTTTAATAGCTGGTACATCAAATGAGGTACTAATTCAGTGCATTCTCTGTTTTTGATTCCTATACCGTGTCAATATCTTTTCATTTAAAATTTTCAAGCTGTATTGAGATAACCGACATAGAATGTTGTGTCAATTTAAGGTGAACGGTGTCATGACTTCATATGCATCACAAAATCATTTCTACAATTAGGTTGATTAGCACACCCATCTCCTCACACAATTCCATTCCTCCTGCTGAGAACATTTAAGACCTACTCTCATTCGAGTGTACAATACAGGGTTATTCACTATAATTACCATACTGTCTGTGAAATTCCAAGACCTTATTCATCTTATGACCGAAGTCTGAACATATTCACCAGCGTCTGCCCATTCCCCACACCCACCTCCCCAGGGTGCTGAGACTGGATTAGAGCCCTTCATCTCAGCAAACTCATCTGCCGTATGTTTGGCTTTCTAGATCCACACAGAAGTGAGATCGAACAGCCTCTGTCTTTCTCTGACTCGTTCCACTTGGCATAATGCCCACAGCTTCCATCAGGCTTTACTTTGCTTCAGCCTGAAGGATTTCCACGCCTATTCCTGGCAAAGCTGGTCTGCTCACAATGACCCCTTCAGGCTTCATCTTGAACGCATTTATTTTGTCATTATTACTACTTTTAACAGTAAGACCTTTTACTGTCAATTTATTTGTGAGTTAGAGTCTCAACACACACGAGACATAAACCATTGTATTACAAATGTCAGTTGTCAATATATGCATTAGATATTACTCATTTCTTCAACATCTACTTGTTGACCCTCTTTTGTGAAGGCCCTGGAAAAGCTCTCCAGTTTTCCATCATGTTCCATGCATTTTCTTTTTTCCCTATGCATGACATCCTCGTGACTTATTCATTTGGTAACTGGAAGCTTGTTCTTCTTCACTCACTTCCCCATTCCCCCACCTCCCACCTCTCACCTCCCACCTCTGGCTACCACCAGTCTGTTCTCTGTACCTATGTGCTTCTTTGTTTTCCCTTTTTCTCTTAAGTAACTGTATCTTAAAAGATGACATATGTAACTGGATATACATATAAAGGAAATATAGAATAAATGCAATTAAGAAGTCACTGAAAAGGACAGGTGAGGATGCTTAAGTTATATTCCTACTTGGGAAATCATTGTGTGCATCTGAATTATTGGGCCCTAAAACAAAAGGTCCCCAAAAAACATTAGTTAAAGACGATTTTAATGCCAAGAATATGCTGAAACTCTTGTACGTTGTGTTGTAGTCTATTGTGAGCTAAAATTAAATAAGTAAATAAATAATCTGTGCTTCCCTAAGCAGAAGGAAATCCAGGTGGTGGAATAGGGTTCAAATACTCTGCTCGTCCACACACGCCTGAGTGACAAAGTTGGGGCAGGGCAAGTAAGGACAAGAGGAAGTCAAAGTGATTTGACTCGGTTATTCCCGCATGACTCTCTTGGCTGAGAAGGAACCTCGCCTGTTTTCAAATAGTGTTCAATTTAAAAAGTTGGTGTTTCACATCACTTTTGGAGCTAGTCTGTTACTGTCCCTAAAGAAACTCATACAGTAACTATCAGGAAAGCAGGTCCAGAAGTGATTTTGAAGTCATTAACAGGAATTGAGGAATATTGCAAAACTCTTTGAACTTTGATGTTTACTAACTAACCTCAATAAACTAGCTTCCTGGTAGTACATTTAAATTCAGATTCACACTTGATACCTGCTGTGCAGCAGACTTAAGCCCCACTCAGCACGACAGGAACTTGTCCTGGGACCATTGGGAAGAGCAGACATGCTGCTGCTGATCAGTGTCATCCTCACCCTGGGGGTGTCCTGGGCTCACGCACAAGGTGAGTTGAAACTACTGCAATATTCAAGTTCCTTCTTAAGTGTAACTTATCTATTCCGTTTGTCTTTATTTTTTGAATGAATCAACTGGTACAAATAATCTTAATTATCAGATGTGGGATAACTATCACCTATTCACCTAAGGGGAAAACAAAATCAATTGTTTCCTGTCTTCTGAGTTCCACAGCGGGAACAGCCAGTCCTGTTGACTAGGGGGTCATGTGAATAGGCTCATGAACACTTGCCATGAGAATGTGTCACAGAAAAGCTTGATTGTCACTCGACAGTGTTTGGGGGAGTCTTATTTGTAGCACAGGAAGCTTTGGAGAGCGATGGGATTCTACATGATCTTACATATGGCGATGATTTTATAGGTTCTTATGTCAAAACTCATCAGATCATACATTTTAAATATATTCAGTTTACTGTGTTTTATTGTTACCTTTATAAAGCTCTTAAAGGTTATTAACATCACTATTAATTATTAATATTTAACAAAATGAGCATATACAAGAGACACGTCTTTTAATAAAAAATGGGATATATTCTTAATTTTCAGTGTAATCCCAAGACATTTTAATTTGTTTTCTGAGATCATGTACAAATGTTGAAAATTTGAAAGTTTTTTAAAAAATCACCTTTATAATTAAATTTACAAATTCTTCATTATGATTTTCTGTCTGTCATGTTAGTTTATAATCCAGTCCTCTCATTATCCAGTTCTCCTAACTGAACACTCTAATGAGCTTTATGGGGACCCATTGAATACTGTATATGACTGGAATATGCATCATTGTACATTTTTCATTTCATAATTTGTTGAATGTGGGGTTTTGTACATTATGTAATTGGGGTCGTTTCCTTCCCTAACAATAACAACACAACAAAGCTTCTTGAGTGTACCCATTGAAAGCTCCCCAGACCCCAGCTCCCCCATAAGAAAGACTTGTGCATCCACAGATTTTGGTATCAGCAAGCAGCTCCTGGGATCCATCCTTCATGGACCAGGAGGGTCAATCCTACCAGGTGCCTGAAAGTTAGACACTCAGAATATTTGTAAACGGTCCTTATGAGAACTTCAGAGGCCACAAACTTGAGAGAAGAGAGAACAGTTGAAGTGAGATATTATGACATCAATGCCTTGTGTGGAATATCACGACATATGTGGTGGTTTGGAGAAAGGGGATTCAAGAGTGCAGGGGACACAGATACATCAGAGGAAAATGTGGTCGAGGGATATAGTGCTATAGGGGAAGGACATGAGGCTGTGCTCATTTAATGCCACTTTGTCACATGACAAGGACAAAAATAACATCTGCTTTCTTTGTTTTCATGTACTGGATTATTTTCCTGGGGAGTGATTACGGTCTTATCCACATATCCTTTTTCAGAAATTACATGTGACGGTCCACTTATCCTGAATGGTAACTACCATCCTGTGAAGACCAAATACGAACTTGAAGATGTAATCATATACCATTGTAAAAAAGGCTTTTATCCTGCAACCAGAAGAATTATGGCAAGATGCACTAGTACAGGCTGGGTGCCCCGTCCAAGATGCACCTGTAAGTCTGTCATGTCTTCATCTGCTTCTTAATTCTGAAATTACTTTCTCTGAAACACAAATAATGGGGACCTCGTAAGTCCGAATATTTGCCTTATGAAAAGCCAGGATTTAGAGGCATTCAAAGTAGCCAATTCTACGTAGGAAAAAAACATCATTGTAAGTGAAAAATTTTTAAATTTTTGGTATTTGATATTAAATAGGTGCTTGTGTGCATCATTATTTATTTCTCTAAATGATATAATTCTACTATCAGAATGAATCCATTGGCGAAACTAGTATTATCTACAACCTAGCATGTTAGTTAATTATATCTGTGTACCAAATTTTCCTGTGAGGTCAGAGTCCCAGTGAGGAGTTTCCAGGCTCTTGGCCTCACGTGGAAAGGTGCTGGCTCGGGTAGTAAATGATCATCAACTGTGATTGGATGGCCATCAGCTGTAACCAGTTAGCCAACTAGCTACTGATATAACTGCCGTGACTGTGTTGGTTGGTTGGTTGGTTGGTTGGTTGGTTGGTTGGTTGGTTGGTTGGTTGGTTGGCTGGTTGGCAGGGAGAAAAGGGGATGATGGGTTGTAGCTAGCAAGGGGGTTGGTTGGGAGGGAAGTGGTCTGTGGATTATGGATCGTGTTGATCCTACTTCGTGTGTCTCGCCCAGCTGCCAGCGAGAATATAGCGGTGTGACTCCCCTATCTATGGCTCCGTGGGTGTTCCTTTCCGGCCTCACCATGTCCGGCATTCTTATGTGGGGAGCAGGACCAGAGACCCTGCATGAGTCCCTGCAAGTCATTTCCCTCAAACAAATTGACTTGAAACTACTAGACTCCATACCTCAGAGTCCCCTGAGTTGGAGTTTGGGAGTGGTTTAGCTGCCAAGGTCAGAAGCAGGCTCTTGAGTCAGGACGTGGCCTCAGCGGCCATCATGGAGGGTGGCTGCCAGGACGGCTCCCTCCCGGGGCTTTCGGCAGCAGCTTCAGGGCCTAAACCCACGGGTCTCCATAGGATGCTTGACTGGCAGCTCGATTCCCAAGGGCTAGTGATGTGAGAGAGACGAGGAAGCCTCCACACCTCTGGTGACCTGATCACACTGTCACCTCAGTCACACGTGGCCTAGAAGAGAGTCAATGAGTCCAGTACAGGCGCGGGGTGAGGAGGGGGGTAATTAGGCTCCTTTTTAGGAGGGAGGAGTGTTGAAGACACTGGAACTTTCTAAAGCCATTACCTGCCACAAAATGCCACTCAATTCAACAGGGTATTTTATTTCTAGGGATGTTTCTTTAGACCCTTTCAAGTGTTTTCTGTCCCGACAATCATATTTCTTTTCTTTATCCATCACAGTTCATTGTAAAGGTGGCCCACACTTACAATGGATAATCCATGAATCAAAACGTGTAATGACACTAGTTGTAGGTCAGTGGCCTTAGTGTTATATCAGGGCTCAAGTCTACATGAAGTTTGAAAGTATGATACCATTGAAGGGGCGGCTATTATCACCATGAAACAGACCTCTACGTGCAGAACAATATGAGGAAAAGGACTGTTCATGTATTTATTTAGATAAAATTGACATACAATGTTACATTAGTGTCAGGTGTAAAACATAGTGATTAAACATTTGTATATGTTGTGAAATGATCACAAAACAAGTCTTATTTACATCATCTGAATTTTATAACTTGTCCTCGAAATCCTAATGCAACGACATTAATTGTGTTACTATGACAATATTATTCAATGAAACAATTGTCTCTCATTGGATTTTTGAGGAAAAACATTACTCATACTGTTTATTTGTTTCTTTGGTATTGCAAGTGAAGTCCTGTGAATTTCCAAAAATAAAACATGGACACCTACATACTGCAGACAGAGAGAAACCAGTACCTGTAGGACAGTGGTATTATTATTCCTGTAATGACCACTTTGTGACTCACTCACGATCATTCTGGGATCGCATTACTTGCACAGCAGAAGGATGGTCGCCAGCAGTGCCCTGCAGCAGTACGTACACCTCTTTATAATAGTGCATGTGTAAATATTTCTAAGAGCAGTAGTGAAAAACACACAGGAGAATACAAGTAAGCCTTGTGTGATGAAAACAAGGTCAAGGGCTGAGCTCTATGAGCAAGTGACCAATATAGGTTCCCCTTTTATGAGGAGTCTTCATTAATATAACATCAGAGATAAAAATGGAGACTGAATGAGAATACCTATTTCATTTTAATTATAAAAACTACACATAAATGATATTGAACAATTGATTTTTCTATTTAAGAAACGTTCAAGAGTAGCTTAGTTTTTCCTATGTTATATGTTCTATTTGGATGCTTTTGCATTCTAATTTAAATATTGTAAAGACAGCTTTTAATTTACTATCTTGAACAAATTTATGAGTTTTTCATTTACATTTTGTAATTCTTAGGAAAATGTATCTTCAGTTCTGTGGTACATGGATGTACCCCAAATTCTGAAGAATATTTCCAGGGTGATACTGTAAGAGTTGACTGCCATCCCGGCTACAGCCTTCCCAATGAGCAGACCTCAATGACATGTACGGAGAATGGCTGGTCCCCTCGTCCCATATGCATTGTCAGTAAGTAAACTCATGTGAGATCCCAGGAGGTCTGTGATTTTCTAAGACTCACCCACAATAACTGTGGCAAAATGTTCATGTCAGCTTCTTCTACCGCCAGTGCACCAGTTTGCTTTTATTCTTCCAAGTGTGTGAGTGGATACACAACTCTGGATGCGAATGTTGAAAAACAAATGAGCCTATTGATGGACCTTAGTGAAAAATATAGCACATGATGACAAAGGAATAATGTGACATCAGCCTGGGGATCATTCCCCATTTCTATTCCCCCAGCACAACTAGCACCGAAGTTGACAGTCACCATGGATGAGAGCATCCCTGTGGGATGCTGATTTTTGTGTATTTTATTCAGTATGATTGACATACTCTGGTATGCCAAGGGTTTTCTCTTCCAGTGTTGTAGTCTGGAAAATTGTTCCATCAAAAAGTCACTTTGAGTTCACATCATTTGCCTCTATCCCTCCAGAATTTTCGTTAGGTCCTGAGTGTTTCTCCAAGCCTCACAAGGTTCTTTTCACATGTTTAATTCAGTTTCCTCATTGTTTATGGCTGATACTTTCTGTTTCTCTTCACTCTTCTGGCCTGGATTTAACAATTTAGTAAATTTCTTCAGTGGACCACCTTTTAACTATGTACATTTTTGCCAGTGTTTGTTTCCACTTGATTTATGCTCTTATTTTTTTTTAAGTTTTTATCTTTTATTTATTTATTTATTTTTGTTGGGGAAGGGGAACAGGACTTTCTTGGGGAACAGTGTGTACTTCCAGGACTTTTTTTTTTTTTTCCAAGTCAAGTTGTTGTCCTTTCAATCTTAGTTGTGGAGGGTGCAGCTCAGCTCCAGGTCCAGTTGCTGTTTTCTAGTTGCAGGGGACACAGCCAATCATCCCTTGCGGGAGTCGAACCGGCAACCTTGTGGTTGAGAGGACGCACTCCAACCAACTGAGACATCCAGGATGCAGCCCAGCTCACGGTGCCATGTTCAATCTTAGTTGCAGGAGGCGCTCCTCACCATCCCTTGAGGGACTCGAGGCATTGAACCGGCAACCTTGTTGTTGAGAGCCCACTGGCCCAGGTGGATATCGAACCAGCAGCCTTTGGAGTTAGGAGCATGGAGCTCCAACCACCTGAGCCACCGGGCCAGTCCCGCTGCTCATATTTTTATATTTTGAAATTTGTTGTTTTCAGCTTTAATGGGGTATCATGACCAATAGGAATTGCACATGTCTAAGGTGTACAGCTGCTATTTGATATATGTATACGTTGTGAAATGATCACCATGGTCATGCTAATTACCATATCCGTCAGCTCACATAGTTTACTTTTTACCTTGTGATGAGAACACATAAAATCTAGCCTCAGAATATTTAAAGCAAAATGCATAAAAGGACCCATTGCTAGGAGAGCTCTGGGTAGCTGGAGGGTTCCAGGTCCATTGGATACACAGGTTTCCAGTAATTTCACAGAAGGGATTCTGAGTATTTTAAATCTTGCTTTGCTCCAAAAATTTTTTTTAATAAAGTATCTTGATTTAATACCTTTGGAAACTCATAGCCAATCTTCTCTGGCACAAGACCTTCGATGATTCGGTTTTTCCAGGTTTTCATTTACAGATGACTCCATATTTTCTATATGGTTATGTTGTTTGAGTCCTTATGAAAATGTTGGTTGAATACATGCTTATCTTTTCCTTATGCTCCCTACCTTTTAGAAACAGGTTCAAAATCAGACCTAGAAATTCCAAATGGATTTATTTCTGAATCTGATCCTACATATCCTGTACATAAACGAGTACAATATAAGTGCAAACAAGGATAGGTGACCGCAGATGGTCACACCACTGGGTCGATTACATGTCAGCAAAGTGGATGGTCGGCTCAGCCCACATGCATTAGTAAGTCATTCACGATGTTAGTGTTTATTATCCTGGTGACCAGTGAACAAAAGATTCCTTTATCTGAATTTTTGGGGGTCGTGGGGCGAGTAAGCTGAGGTGGTTTCATTTGAAGATAAAATTTTGAGAAAGTATACATTTTTCTTTTTTCGACTGTTAAGATTAATTACTAGTAGGGGGGAAAGTCAGTCCATCTTTCCGTTTAAGTTCTTTCCACTGTACAGCATCCTCTGACTTAGAAACTAGTTAGGAGCCTTTTGTGGCTTGTGGTGTAAACTCACTTATTTTTAGCTGAGAACTTTTTGCCTGTTATACCTGTTTTTAGGTAATCAGACTTTTATGTCAGAGTGTTTTTCTTAGAAATAAAAGTTAACGTTTTGCAGGGAAGGTATGGGTTCAGAGAGTCTCATGCTAGAATAATATCACCTGTGTAATTTATATACTGGAATAATGTCACCTGTTGAATTCATATGTCTGACACCGAAGGCAAGGTGCTCTTCTGAAAACTCATTTCCTTTAGAAAATCTACACAGACACCTCATTAGGGGGACAGAGAAGCCCTTCCACACAGAATAGATCGCTCTGTGCCGAGCGGGGTCTCTGTCCCACAGACTTCAAATTATTGGACCAGATTCATCTCAGGGCTGCCACTTTGGATGGTCCCCTGATCCTCCAACTTGTAAAAGTAAATATTTATCTGATAGTTACTGAAACAAAAATTAAAATATTGGTTATGACATTGTTATTCTCTATTAGTTTCCTGTTGGCTTCCAGAGTGTCTATAACCTAGGGCATTAAATCAAAGACATACATGAGGAGAACGTGTGTGGGGTAGTAGAGAACTCTGATTACCTAACTTAAGAAATTAATCTTCCATCGTTTTTTGAAATATGTATTAAAAGTATCCATAGATACATATATTGTGTCTGACAGTGGATAGACTGCTTTTGTCATTTTTTTTTTTCAACTCTTCAGCACAAAATAACGTTGACTGTCAGAGCATTTTAAAGTGGTGCTTAATGTATACACAGACATGCTAAAGTGTCTGATTCCCAGAATCACGTTCATTTGGCTTTAGAATACTGTGGCATGCCGGTATTCGAGAATGCCACAGCCGTCATTACTGGTGCCCGGTTCAGAGTGAATGACACACTGGACTATAAATGCCTGGACGGATATGAAAACCGAGATGGAAAAAGCACAGCGTCCATGGTCTGTGGTGAGGATGGCTGGACCCACTTGCCTACATGCTACAGTAAGTATTTTAATTCGGCACTTCCTTGGTCAAGAGTTGAAAAGCACATATGTATGTAGTCCTGGTGGGAGTGTGCTTTATCTGGGACATTTTTAAGATGCAAGGTTTAAAATTCAAGATAGGGCTCAGGTATGGAGCTTTGTATGGATAGTTTCCCATAAAAGTACAGATTTTTCCTCAACATATAAATTGCTGTTTTCCAGAATCTACAGACATGTGTGGGCGTCCTCCATCCATTAGCAATGGAGACATCACCTCCTTTCTATTAGCAGTGTATCCTCCAGGGTCAAGAATTGAATATCAATGCCAGGCCTACTACCAACTCCGGGGTTCTAAATACGTAACATGTAATGAAGGAACGTGGTCAGAACCACCAAGGTGCACGGGTAAGTGGTTAATATTCTTCTGCACCCTGAGAAAATAATGTTTGCTACATGCCCATGTCTGGTCCAGTCATCGTGGATTCACTCTAGAAGTGTATTCACACACTGCTGTTCTGCTGAAAACTTGACATTCAAAAACTGATGTGCGAGGTGATAAGCTTGGGAAATTCCAGTGTAGACAATGACACAGTTTCTTTAAAACATGAGCGTGCGCATACTCAGATGCTGATACATTAGCTGACGTCACTGTGGACCAAACCTTAATCATTATCCTCCGTTTATGAGGCCCTTTCTACACGAGATCTAAGGAAAATCGGGGTTCCAAATCCTGGAAGTGGCAGGACCAAAGAGCAAAGCAATATACCCAAGTCAGAATAGTCTAGGTAAAGCCCCAAACCAGATTTCATAGGGAAAACGCATGTTGAATTTCAAAGGTAAATTCTAAATCTCAAGTTTGATTGAGGAGATTGTGAAGTTTAAGATTGTGTGACGGTACAAGCATTACCTTTTCTGAGCTTTACAAATACGAACCGATTATCATTATCTGAGGACATAAAATGTGTTCTATGACAGAGGTAAGACTTTACTTTGAGTCTCTGAATTGAAAGAAGCATTGAGCATTCAAGAAGGTAAAGTGTGCTTGCATCAGCAAAGTTCAGAAAGTTCTAGAACTTATGTTTGGAGCGATATCTAGAGCTCAGATAATATATCTTTTTGGATATAAACAACATCTGAATGTACTGAGGATCTCTTGAAAACTTGATATCAGAAGGTATATATATATGTATCATCGACTTCTTTCAATTCAGAGTCTACAGTGACTTCAAATAGTCCCCATTTATTCACATTCTGCTATTTTATCTATGTTTATATTTTCCTCTTATGCCCACAATGTGGGAACTATAGAAAACCACAAATTTCTAATAAACTGTCTTCTATTAAAATGCAACTGTCTATACACATATACATCTATCTATCATCTATTTATCAATCATCTATCTGTCAAAATCTATATATCTGTCATCTATCTATCTATCATCTATCTATGTATCTTTCTATCTATCTTTCTAACTATCCCACTTACGTGGCCCTTTCTGTACAAGATCTAAGGAAAACATTCATTAGGTTGAAGTTTTCTTAGTCCCAAAAAGGGAAGATTATTGTTTTTATTTATGTTTCTCTTTCAGATCCATGTGTAATATCTGAACAAAGCATGAATAAAAATAACATACAGTTAAAAGGGAAAGATGACAAAACGTACTATGCAAAAACAGGGGATCTCATTGAATTTGTGTGTAAATCGGGACACACTGCAGCTACATCACAGCAAACATTTCAAGCAGTGTGTCAAGAAGGGGCAATGGAGTACCCCAGATGTGAATAAGGAAGCACATATCCGGCCACCTTCCACCTACCGCTCTTCTCAGAGCTTGCTAAGATAACTTCTTGTATCTTGCTGCTACGTCCTGCTTTATTTCAAAGAAAATAAAAACAATATGGTAGTCTCAATGTTCAACTTGTCTTCCCACGAATGCGTTGAAACAAACTATATCATCCGTTAAACTTGTACTAAGATAGTGATTTTCCAGTCCCAAGTATTAGACTATAATACTTACCAATACATTAAACATGGTAATATGGTAATTATATGCTTTCTGCATATTGAATAGTGTGTTGAAACATTCAAACAAAGTAAGCGAGCTTAGAATTTATTGGGGGAAATGATGCAATGATAAAATTAGATAATAAATAAAAACTGAAAACAATCACAAACTCCCTTAGTGCAGTCACAGGCTGAATCTCTGGATGAGGAAATGGCACTGTGAGGAATAAAGGGAACTTTTATTTTTTTATCCTATTTTCATTTGTTCGGTTGGAACTGGTTCACAACGTCGAAGAGTAGTTCTTCCATTGACAAAAATAGTCAATCATGTTAAATCTTAACATATCCGCTTACAGAAAAATTTACTTGTTGCTAAGTAAATATAGCAACTGAATTTTTACTTTCTCATGTAATTTAGAAAGCATATAAAACCAAATTAAAATCCCTGTAAAATAGAAACCTCGTCTAACAACTACCCTCCAATTCCTACTTGGGAAGAAGTCTATCAGGCAAAGTACCTCTCCGATCGGGTCAGACTTTTTATATTTCCCATTTGCTCCATTTTTCCTCCTAAGGAGCCATGCTGACTGCCCATGAATTCTGTTTTAATGTGTAATAATCTGCAGTGTTTTGATCTTTCTGTTACATGAAGAAATAAATACCTATGAATTCCTTAGAATCCAAAGATACGCTTGACCCTTGACTCCTGACCCGAACCCGAACCCCCCCTCCCCCGCTATGGCCGCCAGAATCTCGCGAGAGCAGAGGTTCAAACGCTAAACATGCCCAGCACAATCTCGCGAGCAGGGTTCACGAGATAAACGTGGCCACCACCGTGTCGCGAGAGCGAGGGGTTCTCGCGATAAACAAAACATGGCCACCGCCACGTCGCGAGAGGGGTGTGTTTCTCACAATAAACATGGCCACCGCCACGGCACGAGGTTGGGTCCTCTCGCGATAAACTAAACATGGCCGCCACCACGTCGCGAGAGGGGTGTGTTTCTCACAATAAACAGTGGGCCCCGCCATGTCACGAGGTTGGGTTTTCTCTCGATAAACTAAACATGGCCGCCACCACCTCACGAAGTTGGGTCCTCTCGCGATAAACTAAACATGGCCGCCACCACAGCACGAGAGGGGTGTGTTTCTCACAATAAACATGGCCGCCGCCACCTCACGAGGTTGGGTCCTCTCGCGATAAACTAAACATGGCCGCCACCACAGCACGAGAGGGGTGTGTTTCTCACAATAAACATGGCCGCCACCACCGCACGAGAGGGCGTGTCCCTTGGGATAAACAAAAGTGTTTCCCATTCCGAGGGCCCGTCCTCTGGACGGGGACAGTGAGGTGTAAATAGTGAGACGCGCCAACCAGCCTCCTTACGGCTCAGGCCAGGACGCAGAGGCCTCTCCACACACAGCGCAGAGGACGCCGCCCCCCGGAGCCGGGGGGGTCACAAAGGTAACGAGAGAAAGCGCCGGCCTTCGTCACAAGGTGCTCAGGATGCGGGGAGAGGCTGTCTCAGGGCTCCCCCAAAATGTGCGGCACTGCCAGGCCCAAACCACTCATTCTGCCGATGGAAATTCAGAAAAGAGAAAAAGGACTCACACCCCTTCTCACGTCTGTCCAGTCCCGCAAACAGAGACCAGGAGCTGTAATACATGAGCACCTAGAATTCCCCGAAAAATTTAATTTCCAGAGACAGTGAGGAAAAATCAGGTAAATACAACATTTTTGACAAGGGTAGGAGTGGGCGCTTAGACCTTAAATGTGAAAATGGGAGATTTACAGGTAATTCAGGAAAAGCTGAGCACACGTGGCAGGTCAAGTTCTGTGAGGCTCCTGCATGGAGTCTTCCTGTCTAGTGCGAAGGGGCTTGTGCTCAGGGTTTTATTTGTGCTTCACAGTCTTTAAGGAGACAGGAAAAGGGGAGTGAGGCTGGACGACGGAGGCCTGTGCTTTCAAAAGTGCCGCTTTTCCCATTTATTTTCCTGTGTTTAGCGCAGCAGGCTCGGGGCAGTTGTGGGCTGTGCTTACATTTCTCATCCTCTTGGCAGAGGGCCCAGGGGAGATGCTAAGACTTTCTCATTTCTATCAGACTGACTGAAAAATCAGCTTCCATTTTTGTCAAGTTTCTGATCGGTTATTAAATGCTTTACAACCTGTTTCAACATACCAATTCTCATAATCTTGTATCTCTATAAAATTTTTTAAAATTTACAGAGCTCTTGATTTTCCCTTCTGCCTTTTTTAAACCTAATGTTGATGTTAGCATCTATCAGACACAAGAAGGTGAAGATCTAATTAAAAAGATTAAGAATAGTTAAATGTCCTTGTATCCCTTTGTATTAAACATGTGGTCTTTTTCTAGGTTCCAATAAAACAGCTATTTGTCAATGAGAGTTGTCTAACACATTTTCCAATTTAGAAGTTTTTCCAGTTCAAGGATCCATCGTCTGGCCACTGATGATAGGCTTTTAATAGCTATTATACATTTCTCTAAATTATATAATTCTACTTTCAGAATGGAAACATTGGCAAGACTAGTATTATCTACCACCTAGTATGTTAGTTAATTATATCTGTGTACCAAATTTTCCTGTGGGGACAGAGTCCCAGAGAGCAGTTTCCAGGCTCTCGGCCTCACGTGGAAAGGTGCTGGCTTGGTTGTTAGATGCCATCAGCTGTAATCAGTTAGCCAGTAGCCACTAATATACCTGCCGTGGCTACGCTAAGGAGTTGGTTGTTGGTTGGTTGGCAGAGAAGCGGACTGCAGATTGCAGTTAGGAAGGAGTTGGTTGGTTGGTTGGTGGAGTGGACGGTGGATTGCGGATCGTGTGGCTCCTGCTTCCAGTATCTCCAACCCAGCCACCAGCAAGAAAATAGTGGTATGTCTCCCCTATCTGTGTCTCTGTGGGTGTTGCTTTTGGGCCTCACCACGTCCTGTGTTCTTCTGCCGGGAGCGGGACCAGAGTCCCTGCGTGACAGCTACTCAAACCAATTAGCCTTTTCACAGCTGAACCAAAGAAGCCAAAGGCTTTCTGTCCCTGTGGTATTTCCTTGTCATGCAAAACAGCACAAGAGACATGGATACAAAAAATGACCACCTCTGGGAGGAAAGATTCAATAACAAAAACCTGTGAGTCACTACTCCCGAGAAACTAGCTTCAAAAATAGCTTTTCCGGCCAATCTACATGTAGAAGAGAGGAAAAGGACACGCTGCACTTCTAAGTTCTCCAAACCCCACAGAAATAGACTGGAAAGGATGACAGGAAAAACAAAACACCGCTTACCTCTGCCGGCAGACGTACTTGAGCTCCCAGCTGCAGAGGTTTCCAGGAGCTAGCAGTGCCCCAGTTAGTAATTCTCCTTGCAGGCTCTCCAATACTGTGAGGGCTTTAAAAATTAATTCTTTTGCTCTCACCTTGTAAGTGTTATCGGAGAGCCGGTCTGAGCCATGATAGGAAGGCATTCCAGGATGTAGGAACAATGCCTCGTGAACAAAGGAAACCGGGCCAAGGATTTATTAAAAGAAAGAATATATTCTCGAAATGCAGGTGTGGACAGGCACAATACGAAAGTGACTGCACCCAAACAAAGAAAATTTAGGATTATATTTGAATGAGGGTGGGAAATATTCAGGGGTGGAGTGACAGGTGATCCCAGGGCATTGCCAGGGCGTGTCTTTGTTGACTCCTTCTCATTGGAGGAGGGATTCCCTTGTAGGAACTGCCAAGGGGACACAAGGGGTCGAGATTTTTCCCTCTGGAATGCTAATAGTGTTGGAATCCATTACAGTTAGCTGTGGCTGCACCTTTTCTTAGGCATGATGTCTCTTTGTTTCCCCTCACGTCTTTCTTCCTTTTCTCTCCTGGCCCTGTTCTCTCTCCCTATGGTAACAACTTCTTCTAGCTGAACTAATCATTACAATAACAGAATCAGATTAGTAAAATAAAATAAAATTTTAACATATATGCATGGGGAATTCACATACGTGTAAAAATTCCAAACACAGTGAGGTCAGATTGGGTGTTTTGAAGGTAATCTAGGAAGAGTGTCACACTCACAGAAGTTACATTGTGAGGCAATCCAAAAAATAATGGGACACAGGGGAAGGGTGGTCAGTGGTCTCCATTGGATACCTTCCCACCTTGTGCTAAGGAGTTTATGCCAAGGTCCCCTTCCTAAACCAGGTCTTTCCGTCTGAATCTCTTAGGTAGGAAAGGGGGAGGGTCACAGGTTCTTTATGAGTCTTTTGTTTCTTAACAACCAGCTCAAAAATCAGTATTCTCAAAGGCAAAACTTTCGTTCTTCTTCATTCCCGCCTTTGAAACTTTAATAAAAGTTTCACATCCAGAAGTTAAAACGGTAGATTGCTTCTTATTTCGTTGATCTAATCCTCTGGTCCTGAGAATAAGTTAGTTTAAATTGTTGAATCTTACTGCATGATGCAGTGATGTACATATATTCCCAAAGTTCACCTTTTATTAAATATATCTGATTGCTTAGGTGGGGGAGGAAGAAATTTTCCTCCACCCTCAAGATTCTTTTGGCTGCTCTAATAATCAAATAGACGTGAGACAGATTAGCAAGAGAAACATAAGCAGATTTAATATATACATCAAGGTCAAGGGTACTATGAATTCCTCACTTGCTTTTGAAAATGAAAGTGTCTCCCACCAGACCTAGGCAGCGCCCTCCCTTCAAATCTTCGAATAGCCCAGGGCGATCCCCCAGTCAGAGACTCATCTTTGTTAGCGTCCCTGTACCAACAGGATGGCAAATGGCCTCAGCAAACTGTGCTTTCACCGCAGCCACCATGATGACAGTTATCTCACAAGGTAAAGTTCTCTAAAAACACAATGGCCGCTATGGTAACAGTCTCCTCAACACCTCACACATGTGATGGAAGTGATAATGCAATGAAACAACTTACAATTGGCCAGATCACCCTGCTGGACATGCTTTTGCCTAAAGCAATCTTTCATGTCTGGGGTCATTTCACTCACTCTCTACATGACTTTCTCAACTTTCTCTGGTCTCCTCAGTCCTTGAACGTCTCTTCCCATTATCCTTCCCCATTCTCAGCAGGGGACGTCCCCTCCTGGACAGAGAAATAAGAACCATCTGACATCAATCACCTCATTCCACCCACAAAACCAGCCCCTTCTCCCAGACAAGCGTCATCTGCTACTTGTGCCTTGGGCCCCACCTCTTCTCACTTTTTCAGGGACCCTCTGCAATCACTATACAATATTTTCCCGACATCCCCCTCCTGTCTCTCTTTACTGACTTATCCCCATTTGG
The DNA here is from genome assembly GCF_057876585.1 of Rhinolophus sinicus. Taxonomy (NCBI): domain Eukaryota; kingdom Metazoa; phylum Chordata; class Mammalia; order Chiroptera; family Rhinolophidae; genus Rhinolophus; species Rhinolophus sinicus. The sequence continues at coordinate 66,516,448 of NC_142506.1, forward strand.
TTTGAACATGCTCAGATTTTACCCTTTTTATGCAAAAGACTCCTTTATTCTTCTCTCCCCCTTTATAAAAACTACTATAGCATCTCATGTCAATCAGTGACTTCCAAAAAGTCTTTTCCACATCTAATAAAGTCAAGCCTCTAATATAATGTAGATTTCTTATCCCTAGTGTGTTTGTTATTTTTTAATATTGACGGAAAGATTGAATTAAAAATAATGGAGGGCCAGGCCGGTCGGGTGGCTCAGTTGGTGAGAGCCCAAGCTCTGGGCAACAGGGCTGCCGGTTCGCTTTCCACAAAGGCCAGCGAGCTGCGCCCTCCACAACTAGAATGAAGACAACGAGCTGCAGCTGACTCCCAGGCAGTCGGAGGGCTCATTTGGCTGCAACTAAGATTGAACACAGCACTTTGAGCTTAGCTATTGCAGAACTCCCGAGTGGCTCAGTTGGTTAGAGTGTGGGCTTTCAACCACGATGTTGCTGGTTCGAGTCCCGCAGGGGATGGTTTTTGTTCTGTGCCTCCTGCATCTAAGATTGAACACCGCATCTTGAGCTGTGAGCTTCTGAGCAGTTGGGTGGCTCAGTTGGTTAGAGCGCGGGCTCTCAACCACAAGGTTGCCGGTTCAACTCCCGCAGGGGCTGGTTTGTGTGCCGCGCCCCCTGCGACTAAGGTTGAACACAGCACTTTGAGCTGACCTCCCAGTGGCTCAAGTGGTTAGAGCACGGGCTCTAACCACAAGGATGCTGGGTTCAATCCAGCAGGGGGGTATTGTGTGTGCCCCCTGCGACTAAAATTGAACACAGCACCTTCACTTAGCTGAGCTGCCCAGGAGCTCCCGGGCAGCCCAGCTCCTGGGCTCCTGGGCGGCTCCCCAGCTCCGCTCCCTCCTGGGTGGTTCCCCATCTTCCCTTAGTGGGCCCTGAAACTAACAGCTGGGAAACAGACTGTTTTTACGCAGGGTTACAGAATGAAACGAACCTAGAAATGAAAGCTAGAATGAGCTAGAAACGAACCTAGAAATGTAGCTCGAAATGAAACGAACTTAGAAATAGAATTGAAACTAACCTAGAAATGAAGATAGAAAAATGAAACTAGAAATGAAATGAAGCTAGAAATAAAACTAGAAATGAAAGCTACAAATGAGCTAGAAACGAAAGTAGAAATGAAAGGAAACTCCAAATGAAAGCTAGAAATGAAACGAACCTAAAATGAAAGCTACAAATGAGCTAGAAATGAAACAAACTTAGAAATGAAAGCTAGAAATGTAGCTTGAAATGAAACGAACTTAGAAATACAAATGAAACGAACCTAGAAATGAAGATAGAAAAATGAAACTAGAAATGAAACGAACCTAGAAATGAAACTAGAAATGAAATAAAGCTAGAAACGAAACTAGAAATGAAACTCCAAATGAAAGCTAGAAATGAAACGACCTAGAAATGAAAGCTAGAAACAAAACTAGAAATGCAACTACAAATGAAACGAAGCTAGAAATGAAATGAAACTAGAAATGAAAGCTAGAAACGAAACTAGAAATGAAATGAAACTCCAAATGAAAGCTAGAAATGAAACGACGTAGAAATGAAAGCTACAAACGACACTAGAAATGAAATGAAACTCCAAATGGAAGCTAGTAAATGAAGTTAGAAATGAAACGAACCTAGAAATGAAACTAGAAATGAAATGAAGCTAGAAATGAAAGCTAGAAATGAAACTAGAAATGAAACGACCTAGAAATGAAAGCTAGAAATGAAACGAACCTAGAAATGAAACTCAAAATGAAACTCGAAATGAAGATAGAAATGAAATGATACTAGAAATGAAAGCTAGCAATCAAAGGATATGTTCTGGCTTTTATTTACAGATAGGTTACATGGGAAAGCATCCAAACTAAAAATGAAAGGATGTATTCTGGCTTTTATTTACAGATACAGAAAATATTCATTATAAACAATTTAGGTTCAAATCGTCAAGCAAGTGAAAACTTGTAAGTTTTTAGTTCAACATTTTTCTTCTAAAAATTACGTTTCTTAAAGGATTTTATGTGTTGAAATATGAATCTTCTTTCTGCCATTCATTTTATGTCCTCACGGGTTCTTGATAAAACAGCATCCTTGGTAAGTAAAGGCCGATAGAGCGGTAAGAGAAAAAGAGAGAGAGATTTTTAAAATAAGCATCACTTCTGGTCAAGTTTTTATTAGCCTCAGTCCTTCAATATTTCATGTAATTAGTCAATGGTTTAACTAGGTACTTCTAAAAGCATGAAAACACACTTGTAAAATTATACCAGAAGTCCCTTTTATAAACTACATTAACACTTTTTTTTATAATTTTTCTAAGTTGTTTATTTCTTTTTGTGTTAGGAATTACAAATCAAAGATACACTAAAACATTTAAATGGCATATGAAAGTTTTCTATTCTGATATTTACCACAGTTGTTAAAAATGAAATATAAAAGTTTTACACCCATCATTTTGTTGTATTATTTCAATGTTTTTCTAAAAAAAAAAAAAAGATCATTTTCCATTCTTCAACAAATAGAAAATGTATTTTTAAATTGTCATATGGGAAACACTTCAATAGGGGAGTCCAAATTTTATATAGAAATCTGTTCTTTATAATAAAGACCATAATTTTAATCATTGTTATTAGCATGTTCTCCTATCACTTCAAAGATTTATACAACTGTGTTTCCAATCTTTAGTATCTATACATAAACCTATACTGGGAAATGGAAGGATATGTGACTTTGTCTACCTCAGAAAACATAGGTAACTTTTTCACATTTAAATATGGCACATATAAATGGATTTATTTATCAAATTGCCACAGTGTTGCAAATATCAAATAACACACAATGTTTTCAGTTTGGATAACTCAGAAACTTTTCTCAATTAGTTAATACTTCTAGGAGCTTTGTTAGTTAAAAAAAGAAAAAAGAAAATTATTCTTTTTTCCTTTATAATGACCGTAAAGTACAAATGTAGAGCCTAATATTTCTGAAATTTACAACATGATCACTGTTGACTAACAATATGACTAAAAAACAAACAATCAAAAAATAGTTGTAAGACACAGGCCTCGTCTCACCTTTGTCTTTGAATACATCTTGGATATTTTATCTGCCCTCTGTCACATCGCACTCTAAGTTCAGATCCAATAGTAGATAACTGAGCCACATAAGTATCTCTCCTACAAAGAAATTCAATATAGTCGCCATGGAAAATATATGGTCTGTTGTCAAAATCCCATTTCAACAGTAAATTATTATTTTCCATTTCAACAGAAGATAATGTGCAAGGCTCTGAAAAATTAAAAGAAGAAAATTATGTTGATACATCTTGATACTGCCAGGAAGCATTGTGTTGTGATGACGACCTTCAAATTTCCAGGCATTAGAGTGTCAAGTAAGTTAGATAGAATTAATATTTAAGTCAGAAAATAGGTTCAGAACTTACAGAAAATAACCTGCTGTTTTTCTCTGTTGTTCTTGGTGATGTCTGACTATATAGGAACACTAACTAACACAAACATAGCATGTGAAGCGTCCTGTGACCGTTGTAGTAGCACAACGAGCATGGCAAGTGAAAGGATACGGTTCATGTCATTAACTAGAGCCACAATTCAGTCAGACGTACCTAAACACAATGGTGGTGTGGTCCACACTCCCTGTGAACAGTGGGAAACTCTAGGCCCTTCTAGGAAATGGTGATCCAAGCACCTGTATTCTACTGAGGAACCATTTTCATAGCTGCGTCTTACTGAACTAGTAATGACTCCATTTTTAATAAGTGGAGGAGATGCACACATGCCTTTAGATTCTGAAAAATAATTGTTCAAATATACAGTCAATTGCTATAATCAGTATCCAGTGCTTTCATAATTGTTACAGAAATACAATGGTGTTTTATATAAAAGCATTTATGACACGTCTCAATTTTTACATATTGACAGCATTTCTCAATTTCATACTACAACATTTATTATTTCAATTTGAATCTCATAATATGTAAATACACATTTAAATGAGCCAAGTATTGACAATCATGGTTTTATTTTTCCCCTCTACCTAGCTGGAAGTGACAGTGTATGAGATTCCTCTGGAAGCCACGCTTCTGTATATATTCTCTTCCTTTTTTTCTTCTTAAAAATCCAACGTCCTAGGAATAGCAAAGTCTCGTGCTCCACCTCACCCTTTCCTGAGACAACACTCTCCAGTCAGCGCTAAGGAGAGCAATGTTATACATACTAGTTGGTTCTCCCAGACGACTATCAATGCTCTGAGAGTCTGGTGATATTCATCAAACCTCCTGATGACTCCCTTTATAAACTTGACTTACTGGAATGAAAAGATGTCAGCGTAGCCATCCTATTTAAGTATGTGTTGACTGGAAATTCATCAGCTCATTTCCACTTTTATAGATTAGAAGATGACGATAAATGGTTTAGAGTCTTCTACTGTGAACCCAAGTGACGACACTGATCCCCTGAGCTATTCTGAGGAAGCACCATTATCTTACCTTTTCTCAAACACACAGGATATTTCACTTCTCCTCTATCGCACTGCACAGATAATGCAGACACTGGCGTGGATGGAGCTAGATCAAAGCCCTGTTTACATACAAAATCTATTAAATCTCCATGTAAGACCTTTCCTTCAAGCTTCCACTTCATCTCTATGTTGTTTCTGTTCATGTACTCCATGTTAACAGTACATGGCTCTGTAACACAAAATGTTCTTTTAATTGTTTACTCATCTGGCAAATATGAAACTGATATATTTTTAAAATAAAAATGATAACAGACATAGAAAACAATTCTTTTATATTTAACATTTATCATTGTCAAAGCTCCTCACACACATACATATTAAAGTATGCACTTTTTATTATCAACTGAATTTAAACATTTCTTATAAATTAAGACCACTTAATTTTTTATAATCTTTTTATTTTTCAATTATAGTTCACATACATTATATTAGTTTCAGGTGTATAACCTGATTAGACATTAATATACCTTAAGAAGTAATCTCCCTGTTAAGTCTAGTACCCATATGACACCATACATAGTTATTACAGTGTTATTACATTCCTTTGTTTTGTAGTTTAAAAGGCTAATTATTTCTAATGACTTTCATTTCATTAAAATAAAAAGGTTTTTATTTTAATTTATAGAAGTTGATCATGCCATTACCCATTTGTAAAAGTCACAGTGTAACAAGTTAATTGCACCTATAGTGACCAGTTCCATTACTTTAAATGTAACTCTCACTAGCAAAGGTAAAAAATGAGAGCTGAATATTGTTTTCTCACAGTTATCTCAATTTAGGTAATTATGTAGGTAGCTGCCTCAGTTCTCTATTTGAAACAGCATTAGTTATACCATGCCTTAATCTAAAATATATTTAGAGTAACTACAAACATGTTTTTATTTGCTCAACAAGATATAAAAAATGGTGGCGAGGAAAGCTATTAATATACTGTACTAAGAAAAGAACTAGATAGCTATTGGAGGTTTTCTGCTTACAGAAATAATAAGGGAAACACTTGGGGGAAAAAAGATTCCTATAAAATCATTATTTCCATGCTATAAAACATTGTATGAAAAATCACACAAAAATACAAACACGATGGCAAAAGACATTCAATGTGTCCTGTTTTCTAAGAGAAATAAGTTCTAAGGAACAAATCACTAGAGTTAACAACATTGTTTCATATACTTGAAAGTTACCAAGAGAGTAGCTATTAAATGCTCTCATTATAAATAACAAAAGATGGTAGTTATGGGAGGTGAAGGCTACGTTAAGTAAGCTTACTGTGGTAATCAGTTCACAATACTATACACGGGAAATCAAATTATCATTGGACACCATGATCTTACATAATGTTATATGTCAGTTGTGTCAATAAAGCTGGGGGGAAAAAACTTTTTTAAAAATCGAATGTGTTCTCTTGCTTACCTAAGCAAACAGGTGGGGATGACCACTGCCCTTGCTGACAACGAGACCTTTTCGCTCCCTTCAGTAAGTAATATTCATCACACCGATACTCCACGGAGGACCCGGGCGTGTAGCTTGCCAACAATCCACCAACAACAGCCCCATTTATTATCACGGGTGGAGGCTTACAGTTCTCATTATTTTCTAAGAAAAGAGGTTATTTTCAACTTAATAGGAACTTACAACAACAGAATGATATAATATATGTAGTCCCCCATACGATAGTACCTCAATGTTTGCCCTACCTGGTTTAGGACAATTAATTTCTAAATTCACCAGAATCTAGAGAAATGTTACTCAGCTCTAATACTTTTAAAATTTACGAAGACTAAACAGCCAGCGTTTTGCCTCAGAACTAGGATGAGTATTTCCACTTTTCTTGCTTGTGAAGGAATCGTGATCAGGATGTTCCTAAAATGGATACCAAGGTAAACACTGCTCTTTAACCTAAACGTTATGCTCAGTTCTAAACCTGCCCATGATCATCATCCAGTTTTATTTTTTTCCGTCTTGTTTCTCCACATCTCGGATCTCAGTCAACCCAGGGATGAAAACTCCCATTTCTCTCTCTCCTTGGAGTGTCCCTCTTCCTCTGCTGATGTCTCTAGCATCTCTAATAGCTTTGCTTTCACACAATAAATCTCCTCAGTACATGTTTGTGGGGATTCCTCCAGAAGCTGATGGTGAGTAGCTCAACCCAGCATGTCCTTACTCGTCTTCTCCAATGAAGCTTGTCCTCACTTATATGCTGTCATCTAAAGCTCAGAAGTTACAGAGACACATAGGTCAAATAAGAGTGTCTAACACTGAGACACATTCAAAACGGTGTTTTTTGTTTCCCAATTCTTTATGTTGGCTTCACTTCTACAGATGGTTCCCTATCCTCACACACACACACACACACACACACAAAGCTGAGTTTCTATCTTTTCTAAGCAGTGATCTCTTGCTGTAAGTATGCCAATGAAATGAAAAGAATAAAAATTGTTTACGCGATAGGCTTAGCTACTGCCACTGTGCCACACGTACCAACACACTCGGGGGAAACAGTCCACTTCCCACGCAAACAGGTGATTTCTTTTGGCCCACGCAGATGATAGCCACGTTGACATGCAAATTCCACTTTATCCCCATTGTAATAAACCTTAGCGTGTAAGTTTGCTGCACCGTGCTCAATGCGGGGTGGCTCCTCACAAACTGTCTTCTCCTTTTCCTCTGAAAAGGGACAATTTAAAGAGAAGAGAGTATTCAGCCACACAAGTGGATTTCCCTTTCGGGAAAGCTGATGTGGGTGTTACTAACCAGTGCACTTTGGAGGGTCTGTCCATTTTCCATTATCACAACGTATTTCTTCTGATCCCTGTATCTCAAAATTCAGTTCACATTCTATACGAACTGTTTCTCCATGACGATAGGTTGTTGAATATGTTTGAAGCTTGGAGTTTAGAGGCAGAGGTGGAGGAGGACATCGATTTCTTCTTCCTTGTGGAAAAGTATCAGCATATTTTGTCATATAATTACAAAAAAACAATTACATCCGTTGTGCCAAGTACCATAAGAAGTAGGGCAGACAGACTTTAGGGTCACTCCCCAAACCCCCGCCTCCTGATGGTCACCCATCCCCAGGAGCAGGAAGTGAGATTTGCTTCTAACCAACAGAACACAGTAACGACTGGATGCATGAGCTCATGAGGCCCTGTCCACATACTCCCTCTTCTGTAGTCCCATCCCCCTCTGCCCCCTTTTAGGAGGATGCTCGGGATTACATTTAGGGCCCAGGTACATCATCCTAGATGTTACTCGCAGCTCAAGATCCTTAATCACATCTGCAAAGTCCCTCTGCAGTATAAGGGATCACTCACTGGTTCCAGGAATTAGGACACAGGTAGCTGGGGGGTGGGGCGGCATTATTCACCTTACGACACTGCCCATCCCACATCTACTGAGGATTTACTAGAGAAAATAATAGGCATGTTGGCAGCTGACTAATTTGAATGGGGGCAGGGGGAGTGTGGAATAGGAAACAGGTGAGCCTGTCTCTTTTTTTTGAAGTAACACACCACAGACAACTTGCTAACAATCTCCCTCTCTACTATGACACAAGGCTGGAAATTTTTACAACAAACACGTTAATTAATTACAAACATTAAAGTATCGTTCGGTGCACTTGCAGAATCATGGTCCTTCCGTGCAGTCCCACTGCACCCCCCTGCTGGGCTCCCCCTTCCGGTCCTCCCAGCACCGACCTCACATCTTCAGTGCTCTCTTCCAGCTTCGACTTTCCTACCTTTCTCCTGTTAATAATCACACAGTTTTCTACACTACAGAGTAAACAGAGGCTTTGACGTCTCCCCATCCTTCCCAATCCTCAAAACTCTGGTTTATCTTTTACGGCCCAGTTCGAATATTCTCCATCATCTCCGTAAACATCTTTAATTGCTGTTTAAATCCTTCACTCCTGATTTTCTTATACCATGTGTCACCTTGTATCAATTACTTTTTCATTTTTCCATATCTGTTTCCTCTGTGAGACTAGGCTCCACTTCGGTGTGATGAAATGACTATTGATTTGATGTCTCCTAACAGGGAATCATGCCACCTGCTTCAACACACCCAGTGACAAAACCTTAACCACAATCGTTAAGTTACATTTTAGGATGGCTCTTCCTAGATAACCTCATTTTTCACATTCACACTGGGTAACACTCTGTTGATTTTCCTGCTCTTTACCCACGATTTTGAAGACTGTATTTTTACATCAGGAAATAAGTGACCACATCAGAAAGTTCCCTTCCAAAGGGAAGCCTCAGACAATTGGATCTAGTAATTACCAACAAAACAGTTATTCATTATAATAAGAGATGTAAATTTTATGAAATTTTCTTAAGAAGCTGAAAAGATAATAGCAACTCTATAATCTAGTACAAAATTTAAGATTTCTTCAGATTAACTATATTAAAGTTTGCTGAAAACAGCACTGATTTAAAAGACAATATTAATTTAAAAAGTAGCACTCAGGACAAGAATTCGATACCATCAGAGACACTATTAAGACATGATATTTTGCTTGCATGTGTAAAATTTTAAAAGTTACCTTCACATACAGGAGATTCTGGGTACCAGCCAAAGTTGTAGCACTGGATTAAATCAGCCCCACTTAGGTAATAATTTTCATGACAAAAAAACTGAACAACATCTCCTTCTTCATAGGTTTGCTTTATAGGATGAAAATATCCATTTTCTATTAATCTTAAAGGAGAGCATTTTAATTCTAAAAATGAAAGAACAAACAAAAAATACAAAGAAGTGTTACTTTTCTGATAGAAAAAAATTCACCTACCACTTACATGTCACATTTGGAATAGAAATTAGAAAATTGGCTATATTTCATTACACATACTAAAAGCTTGCCAATTAATATTTAATTATCTGAGCTGAAAGAAATTCTTTCCTATTTGAGAGTTTTCAATGATCAAAACCTACTATCCACACAATTAAGACCAGAAACAAAATAAAAGGATGAAAAGGGAACATATTAGCATGACAACGCATATACACTTCCGAGAGGAAATTTTCAGAGTGAAGTCGATTGTCTTCAAAATGAGAACCTACTGGTGCATTTTGGTGTGACAGACCATCCATAGGTGTGACATTCTACCTCCTCCGTCTTCTTTCCTCCAGCTGTATAGTAGCCAGGAGCACATTCGTATCTCACTTTGCCCTTCACTTGGAACGTTCTCTGTGTTGTGGAATAATTTCCATGATACAATTCTGGAGCCAAACATGTCTCTAGCAGAAATTAAAGTTACTTATTTTATGAACTTCATCACTAAACTTGAAATAGTAAATAGAAATCTCCACGTGTATTTTCATGAAACCTTAGGCTGTATAACCAAATCAACCCTTGGCAAAGATGCAAAATAGACAAAGTTGGCCTTGGCCTCTCTATTTCCTTTCTTCACACACCATGTGTCCTATCTCTACCAGTTTCCTCGTTTTAACATCCTAGTCTAGTGTATTTGACCAAAAGCCACAATGCAACTGAAGGCGTGTGCGGTAACAATTTTTGGATTATGTGCCCTCTGTGGATTTGTATAATTTAAACAAACTAACAAATCACTAACAAAGCATGTGTATTCAAATTATTGGATAATTTTTAAGTATATCTGATATTGGTTTACAATATAAAATAATGTACATTACCCCAATGTCTTCTCTAAAAAAAAAAAATAATAGTAATTTACGTATGTGGCAAGAAACAGGTTTATTAAGTTTTTTTTGTTCCACTCTAATTCTTATTTTTATGGTTCTTATTATTAGTATAAAGTCAGACCTGCTGGACGAGTGTGTGGTGGGAGTTGAGAACCCCTGGATTAAGGAAACACCTAGCATTTGAGAAAAACCATACAATAACGTCCTGCATTTGCAGACATAATAAAAAAAGGATTGCATGAAATAGAAATGCCCATTAAGAAATGAAAGCAGGAGCCCCATAAGCCTTTATGGTCTGGGAAATGACGCTTGGGCACATACCATGCTCCTTCCTGCAGGCTGGTTGAGAAGACCATCCGTCAGCGAGACACTGAACCACTTCTTCATCCTGTCCTCCAGTGGTTTTGTATCCTGAAGCACAACTGTAACGCATGTTCTCTTGAAATTTGTATAATAATTTGGCATCAGAGATGAAACCATTCATCAGGTCAGGCTTAATACATTTTTCTATGGGAAAAAAATATTTCTTTGCTTACATTGATGAAATTAAGCTTCTCTTTTACTAAGTAGCAAAACTAGGGGAAAAGTTTAATATTATTCCTGAAATTTGAAGGACAAAAGTGTTCACTCAACAATTCCTTGATTATACTCAATTTTGGAAATATCCTCCAAGTTCGGCTTCAAATTTCCTCAACCATTGATTCAATTTGACACTGACAGTCTTTGTATTATATTTACTAATTTCAGTTCCACTAGTCATTTCTACTCTACCACACCAACTTTTAGAAAATATAGCCAGAGCTATTCCATTGACCATCGTTAATGGAAAATAGGAGGAATCTTTTTGGATTTACTTCCTACTATTTTAAGCCTACAGTGTTGGACGATTTTTAACATAAACAAAAGCACATTTGTACTTGACGGATCCTTAACTAATAATTCTTCAGACATCAAGCGTTTATCTGGCTCCTATGCCCAAGGACCTGTATAAGTTTCTCATTAATTAAAGAAACTCAATTGTGTCTCTGTTCCTTGCAATGTGACAAATAACAATTTCATTAATTATCTGTATTCTATTCATAGGGAGATATTAACAACCAATAACGAAAATAACATTTTAATGAGAAACATTATTTACAGAATTTGCCTGTATTTTGTAAAAAGGACAGTGGACCACTCATTTTGTTCGTATCTACCAAAATGATTAACCACCTGCCATCTTCTAATGGTCCTTGATATTTATTAATTAATTTACTTGAGTATCACAGAGATTATGTTGACACATTCCACCAACTTACTGAAGCATCTCGGTCTTGGATTCCAGCCTTCTGTTGTGCACGTGGTTTTGTCCTCTTGTTTCCCAGTCTCAGTTGCATAACCAGCCAAACAGGAAAATGACAATTTTTGGTCTATGCTCATTGGAAAGTAAAAACTTTCAAAAGAGTAGTAATACGGGGCAAGTCTTCCGTTTTCCACACTAGGAAGACCACAGGGTTTCTCTGAAATGAGTAAATATCAAGCTGAAAACTGAAAAACGTATCTAAACCCAGGACATTTGTGTCTAGGCAAAAATACATGTCATTTCAAAGTGTTTGCAGACACTTTACCTAGTACTTATTTTTATTACCTAAAATTTGAAAGTACTTCTGTGACAATCCTTTTCAATCAGAATTAAGCTGAAGGCAACCCCAGCACCAAACAGTCAGATGAAAACTGGGCACGCCACTTCCTCAGGAAGCTTTCTCTCACCTTATAAAATAGCACTCTCTCCTACACATATCGTGTGAGCCACAAATGTAATTTTAAAATTTCTAGTAGCCACATTCATGAAAGGAATAATTAAAGTCAATTTTAATAATAGGTTTTACTCACCCCAATATATTACAAATATTTTCTGTTCTTTCTCTAAGTCAGTGTGCCACTGTGATCTTACACTTACAGCACATCCCAGTTAGGATTAGCCACATTTCAGTAGCCATGTATGGCTGTGGCCACCATATTACACAGCAGAGTTCTACAACAGATGGAGTCCTGAAGACATGCAAACGCAGGGTGGGGGTGGGGAAAGCACGGGAATATGAGATCATGGTCCCTGTCTTTGGGCAGCTTTTTTGTTTGTATGAAAGATTACAACCATATAAGAATGAGAAGTTTTGCTAGAATATTGCAATGTCCTCATGGTATATGTAATAGACAACTACATTAGCTGGGTTTTCTCTGTATAGACAGAAAAATAAAACTAAAGAAACTATGCGAGTATTATCTTATTGTAGAATTAAATGTATCACATAGGATGTATTCTATTTATTTTACTTTCATAATTTTAATTGCATACCTCTTTTTGGTAGAAAATTTATAGTAAACTATTTGACTAAAAGGCAATTATAATGCGTAGGATATTCTGTTTCAACAGATTCCCTGAGGTGTTTATTTTAGAAAAGTCTTATTGCTGTGGTTTCCTGTTTTGCATACTCAGCCTTGCTGGCACTGAATGACTTGACTGGTTTCTTACCCCTACAGCCTAATATCACTGTTAACGAGTCACACCCGCCTCACTCTCACACTCATGTCACACATTAGACTGTCTGCTATAAACATTTCCAGTGGTCATGGACACCACAGGTACTGGTTTGTCTAAACAGTCTTGATTGACACCTGTCGTCCCACATAATTATTAATAAAGCCCCTTCCACTCTCAAAAGTGTCCTTGTTCACGTAATCAATTATACGGGCCTCCTACAAATCACTACTGAATGGCTTCAACCAGTGAATAAATTAGGATAAAAAAGTAGGATAAAAAAGCGTCAAGAGTCAAAAATCTTCTTGATGCTCTATGGTCTTTCTCAAATTTCCCACATTAAGCTCTCACGTTATGAACAGAGAATGGAAACTGTCCAAACTTTGAAGTGTTAGAAATGGATTCTAGTACGAAATAGAAATTCTAAACGACAGTACTGCTAGTCTGAAAACCGTTTAAAATATTTAGATTGTGGTTTCTGTGCCCCAAAACCTAGAAATACAAAGGGTTTTCGAAGTTGTTCTATTTTTCTCAGTTATGTTGCTATAAGAAGAGTTTAGTAGCTTTGCCCAAAGGAAAAATATCTAAATATTTTAACAAACTATATGTATAAGAAGTTTGTTATTTGTAATAAAATTGATACGTAAAAATGAGAGACTGTATTAAAAGCTCAAATTGAACGAATGCTACAATTTCCCTTTATAGGTTTTAGAGAATAAGGAATATTAAGAATTAATTTTACCTTCTGCGTAGAGTTCTCCTGAGATGATTAATATGATAAGAAAAGCCAAGACTTTCGACCTCATCTTCAACGGTGCGCTTAATCAAGATTCGAACAATTCTGAAGCCCTGGGGACTCCTCATTAAGTACACAATACTTCTGCTGAAAAGTTAATTATTTACAACATCTGTTTAAGTCCCTTTGTCACAAGCCTTATATTTCAGGTAAAAGATTTTTGAATAATACTAAAATAACATAACTAGGTTAATGGACAATGCTTTTCATACCAGAATCCAACAAGAACATGATAACCAATAAGGACGACAATAGCAGCAGCATAAATAATTAACTCAGACTGCAATAAAACCCAAGTAATTTTTCAACTTAATCCCTTCTTGTAAATCCACAGAGTAAAGTTCACTGTAGCCATCGATTTTTTTTCCCTGCCATTGATCCAATGGAGAGATGAACTTAGGAACACGAGATAATGGACACCTGATGTTAAACAATGATGTTGTCTAGACGGCGCTGCTTAAGGAGACAAATGACCTTAATTAGCTTGAACAATGATAGGATATTATATCGTAACGTCTAACTTCTAGAGAGTTTGTATTCAGTGGCAGGTGATAAGTAAGCACGGTGCTGGCGTTTTCAGTGTCCACTACGTGCCAAGTCACGTTCGGCTTTGTGTACAGCACAATGAAAAAAAAAAAAACAGATCAAAATTACTGCCCTTGGAGTTTAATGCATTCTAATGGGTTTAAACTACAGGATAATGCTGTGACATGGAAACTATTATCATTTCAATGTTGTAACTTTTTATTAAAATACAGCATATGTAAAGTGCACACAACATAAGGGTACAGATCAGTGGAGTCTCACGCTGAACATGTCTGTGAAACCAGCACCGCCGACTCCTCAGTCCCCTCCCCTCCAAGTCACTGCCTACGCCCACCGCGTGTTAAAACAGTATCTTGACTAATAGTTTAGTGGTTGCCAGAGGGTAAGGGGGGTGGGGGTGGGGGGTGGGGGGTGGGAGATGAGGGTAAGGGGGATCGAATATATGGTGATGGAAGGAGAACTGACTCTGGGTGGTGAACACACAATGGGATTTATAGATGATGTAATACAGAATTTACACCTGAAATCTATGTAATTTTACTAACAATTGTCACCCCAATAAATTTAATAAAATAAAAAAAAACAAAAAACAGTATCTTGACTTCTAACAGCACAGATCAGTTTCACCTGCTTTATATTCCATGCCTAAAATCATACTATTTTTTTTTAATGCCTTGTTTCTTGTCTAACCTTTTGCTTGTGAGATTCATCCATATTTTGGGCTGTAGATAGTGGCTTCTCTGTGTGGTATTCCATGTGGCTACGCCTCAAAGCATCTGTCCCTTCTGCTCATGCACATTTGGGTGACTTCCGGTTTAGGGATATAATTGGCTTCTGCTCATTTCCAAAGACGTTTTTGTCTTTTAATTTGAAAATGGTTCAATATAACCTCCCCCGGATTCTACTATTCACAGCTTGTTATATTTTTAATCTCACATATTTATTCATCTATCCGTCCATCTTTTTTCGATACATTTCAAAGTGAATTGCAAGTATTTATGTGTCACTATAAATACATATGCAAATATGTCATTAACTTGAACTCAGTGTTTTTTACAGATGATTCTTTGGATATGAAATTTGCAAAGGAACACAAAACTTTTTTTTTTTTTTCCTATTGGGGAATGTTGGGGAACAGTGTGTTTTTCCAGGACCCATCAGCTCCATGTCAAGTCGTTGTCCTTCAATCTAGTTGTGGAGGGCACAGCTCAGCTCCATGTCCAGTCGCCATTTTCAATCTTTAGTTGCAGGGCGCGCAGCCCACCATCCCATGCGGGAATTGAACCAGCAACCTTGTTGTTGAGAGCTCGCATTCTAACCAACTGAGCCATCTGGTCGCCCAGAAAAACACAGCTTTTAAGCGTAGGTTCTATGCGTCTTGAGCAATGCATCCACCAGTAGACCTCAAACCCCTACCAATTACCGTTGTCCCAGAAAATTCCTTTCTGCTCCTTCCCAGGCAAACTGCTCTCCACTCCCCTCACAGGCAACCAGTGCTCCAATTTTTCCACCGATCATCTCATTTATCTGTTCTAGAACTTCATGTAATTGGAAATATACAAGTACCCATTTTTTTGTAAGTTAGACTTCCTTCATTCAGCATGTTTTGGGATTTATCCACGTTGCTGTGTGTCCTAGTATTTCATTCCTTTTTATTGCTCAATTTTACAAAACAATGCACTGAAACTTAGAGAGTTTTGAAGTTGAAGAGGCTTGTCGAAGATCACAAAGTTAGTAAGTGTAAGGGCCAAAGTTCAAAGAAAGTCCTTTTTTTAAAAAGTAAAATACATATTGAGATATCAAAATTAAATATCTAAATTTTTAATCAGTTAAAAGTTACTAGCATTTACTAATTTCAGTAAATACAGAAAGTATACTACATCTAGAAACCTAACAAAATGAGAAAGTATATTTACTGTTTCAAAAATTGTTCGAAGAATCTCTTTCATTCTAGGTAAGAACAAACATGATGTTTAAATGTTTATTTTTTCAAGTCAACATATTTACATGGTACAAACTTCAAAGGGTAGAAAGTGAAAGGTCACTGGCCTCCACTTGTCTCTCAGGCCCCAGTTCCCCTCTCTTGAAGGCAAAGAAGGCCCTCAGTAACTTTGCCCTCTCCCAGAGTTGTTCTAGCCATTTACAAACAAATCTGCACTTTCTAACTCACTCCTTTTCACATAACAGTATATACTGGAGGTTGCTCCATAGCAGTGTGTAAATGGGTTCCTTATGTTTTCAGATCAGCATAGGCTTCTGGTATATGGACATATAATTTAAATCAAACTCATTATTTTTGAATAATAAAGTTGCTTACAAGATGTTCTTATTGCTGAGATTTCTGCGATGTCTAGTACTGCATGTGTCACTTTGCTCACATGAATCTAAGTGATTATAAAACAGATAAATATTGCTAAAGTTTTCTAGTGGAAATTATGGCAATTAACTCTCCCAATAGTGCAAGAGGATGTTTTCCGAGTCCCAAAACAGTTATTAAACACTCTATGGTTGCAATTTGATAAGTAAAAACATCACAGTATAGTTTAATTTACATTTTTCTACAATTGAGATGGAAGACTATTACATGGATTTGAAAGCCATTTGAATGTTATTAAAATGCTCTTTGTTCATTTTTCTATTAAACTGTTTGTTCTTATCCATGTGGTCTTATATGAACTTTTTATATATTAAGGAAAATGGAATTGGTCTGATTTTGAGTTGTATGCATTTTTTTCCTGGTATGCTATGTATCTCTTAAATTTGTTATGGTAGATTTTGCAAGTTAATTGATCTTTTCCTTCAGGAGTTTTGGATTTGTGTTATAGTTACAATCAATGCAAAGTCATTTTTTTAAAAAAACAATATTAACACAGTTTTCTTATAGTACTCGTTTTAATTTTTAATTGAATATAAATCACTGTGAATGGTGTCAGTTAACAAGATTATTTATTCCCAGAGAGTTGCCAATTAATTTTCAAATCATTCATTTATTGCCACTGATCGGAATTTCCACTTTTCTCATACACTAGAGTCCAGTATACACTTGAGGTCTTTTAGATTCTCTATTCTGTTTTCTTATTTACTCTCGTCACGACGTTAGCACCAGCCTTGTAGCTTTACTAGCCATAGAATATATGTGAGCATTTAAGACTAGTCCTCCCACTTTAGTCTTTTTCAGAAATTTCATCTAGTTTTACTTGTGTATATACTGTTGATAAACTACAGGCTGGAGTAAAGACTTTGGAGTCACTCAGTTTTGATTTATAATCTCAGTATCCAGACTGTGACCTCAAAAAAAATCTTGTTTGTACTTACATTTCTTCGTTTCTAAAATAACGGTGAACACGGAAGCTACCTCAAGCATGTTATGGAAATTCTGCTGATACTCCATGATCTGTTGATCCCTAAAAAAGTCACTATTCAAAATGGTTTTAGAGACAAATTCCTAAGCCAACATTCATAAGCACTTTTGAAGGAACTATATCCAATTCAGGGGGAAAAAAGGGCAGTAATACATTGAGTGGAAAAATTAAAAGGTGACAAAGATGGAATTATAAACGTGTCATTCTCTCTTTCCTTTTTCCTTCATCTCTCAACCCTGTCAATAATAAAAATCTAAAATCTTTCCTCATATAGATTTTGAAGTCAACTGTAATAAAAGTTTCTTTTCAACGATATGATTGAATATGTTCCATGGGCATTATGCATGCTTCACAAAGTATCATTTCTTCCCCCATTTTGCCCAAGTTGGCACTTTAGGGAGAAATAATGACAAGTTTGGCTCGCTGCACTCCTTTCTATGTCCTGCCGAGTTTGCCTCAGTACACACCAAAGCACTTCCAAGACTCAGGCACACCACGGCTTTTGTACTGATGTAGTTTCCGCTCAGTGGACACATGCTCAGAAGAAACGGATGTCGGAAGTGAGGGTTATAAAGCAGAAACCAAGTTTCTGCTGGATCTGTCATTCGCCTAGTCAGGGCAATCATGGCTGCACATGGCTTTACTGGATCAGCTGCAGCAGAAGCCGGAGACATCTGAGGAGACTATTTGGCTCACAATCTGTGATCGGGGTTTCCCGTATCCGTTCCTTTCCAGGTGACCGGAAATAAACAGCATCCTCAGAGCGCACAGGATGGAGGCTGTTAGAGCAAACGTGTGCGTGTTGACTCTGAGGCAAGAACCAAGACGGATTTCACGTAGAAAGCTACCTGGGTCTGTTTGTCCTGTGTCAGCGTTTGCTTTAGAGCAAATAGGAATGTGGATGGGACAGAAAGGTCTTTCAGGAAAGTGGTGGTAAACCTGGACATTTTCAAAGAGAAAGTCACCGTAGAAGGAAGACGCTGAGTGACACTGTCCAGGTAAATAGAAAGGTGTTGGGCTATTCTTTTAATGTACCTTAAAAAATATCCATTGCAAAGACCAATAGCAAGAAGAGTTTATTTCAAACACTCAAACCGTGTTTGACGGGTCTGACACTTAAAGATACTTTGGCAAAGTTAGGACAAAGTTTAGATCAAATTTCATTTTGTTCTCATTTAGATCGTAATTTAAAAAGAGCTATCACTATTACAAATACAAATGCTCTCTGCAGTAATAATGGAATATTACTCACAGAATAAAACTCTATTCTCTGAGACTTCTCTCTGAAATAGGCTTCTATAAAATTTATTTAAAAAGGTCCATAACTTAGGCCAGCTCCAGAAGCACTCACTACTTTAGGTAGTTTTCCATAAGCACTTCAGGAAATTGGAAGGCTTTGGGTATATTTCCTTCTTCCTTTACATAGGTTGGAAATTTTTTCACATGTTCTCAAAAACAAATTGTAAATAATATTTCTCTGCATTATTTTTAGGTTTTATGAAGAAGTTACAAGCAAAGTATTTTCACTGGAATTCTCCCTCTTTGTTGAAAGCAGAACTAACTACATTAAATTGTCACTTTTTCTTTACACCATGAATCAAGGACTAGTTAAAAATATAAAAATTAAAAGTAAGTGTATTAGCACCATTAGCTACTAGCAACAAGCTATCCAAAAGATTTTCTTAATCAGTAATAGCTTTAAAGTACTAGGCTTGCACTGCTAAAAACAAAAATTAGAAGTCATAAAGATAATACACCTGGGGAAAAAAATCACCTACCAATTGAGAAAAATTTGACCAACTTCAACTACAGAACATACGTGAATTTCTTCCTCTCAAGATGAAGCCAAAATATGGTATGAATAACAATCTAAATTAGGGATATATTGATAAAATTTTCCAAGAATGTAAAAGCAATGGCTTTTATTTACAAAAATTACAGCTTTGTATTATACATTTACAACTAAACTAAAAATGACACTACATGGTCGTCATGACCTCTACTGGAAATATGGGTTATTACAGTTAACAAGAGGGTTAATTTGAAACTCACCTAACTTCACCATGAATAAACTCACCTAAAACAGAATTAGATTGCAGTTAATGCATTTAGATTCCTTCTTTAATATAATAGCTGTAGAAAATAGTGATTTCTAAAGTAAAAGGCTTGATTACTTCTCAGCCAGTCCTGCCACCACACACGCGCGCGCGCACACACATACACATACACACACACACACACACACACACACACACACACACACACACACGCCTTTAGCTTTAAGGAAGGCTCAGAATCCTGATATGGATTCATCACATAAATTTAGGAGAAATGTTCTTCCTATAAAAATAGGTATTATGTAAAGTTTTAGTATGAGTTTCAACAACAGAACAACTTTAAACACGTGGAAGTCATCTTGCATGTGTGACGTCATAGAAATATTTCTTGTGTAAATGCTAACTCGTAACCACTGAAGGGGAGATTAATGCCTAACAATTTATGCAGATTGATTACATCCTAGCAGTATCACCTACCAGAGTAAATACAGTTCATACTAAAATTCTGTTGAATAAGAGGGGGGGGAAAAGAGCACTTCAGAGGGTCAACGAAAACCAGTGTTTGGAAAATACTGAGAACCAACAGTTCCTAAAACCCTTACTGCAAGAAAAACCACGAAAGCAACATCAAAATTTATGCCGAGTTAATTTCAATACACTAATATACCAATATAATTTTTAGATGTATCCTAACTAAATCCCAGACTATTTCAGACTAATTAGGTTAAATCCTTCTTCTAAAAAATTAGTAAATGAAGCAGTTACATGGTCTCTCTATTTCTAGCTACTACTGAGTAATCGTCAACACTGACACATTTTTATGGCTTCCATTTACGGACATGTTTGGGGACCCCAGCAGATTGGAAATAGCCACTGGAATCAGGCTCCGAGAGTCTCGGGAGCACACGGGCTCCGTTTGGTGGCAGTGACCCAAAGGTACAGAAACCACAGAAAATAACAAGTGTTGGTTTTGACAGCAAATCGTTTTCAGGTCTGTGGAACAAGTGTCTATTAGAAGCGATACCTTGCTCCCACCGTCAGTGCAAAGCGAGGCTGCTACTGTACGAGGGGCGGGCTGCTCTCACCGCTGCCCTGGGGTCACGTACCTGTCTGGACGGTCCAGTTGTCAGGGACACACATGGGGACTGTCCATAGGCCTCGGGATTTAGTCCTCTTCTCACTTGTAAGTTATCAGAACCTTAAATCGCCAACATCTGTTTTAGAAAAATGCCTCGATTTATCTATAAAACAGAGATAATAACTTATCCTATTCCCTTTAGGAATATGATATTCAAACTAACATAATATTTTAAGATAATAGACGTGAATAACAGTGTTATAATCATTTTGTGACATACCAGTTTCTTACGTGCATTAAGCTATTAAGTAATAAAAGAAACAATGAAGAATGTAAAAACAGTTTATTCAGTACATGTATTTCTTCGATTTTAATACAAAGTCAGATTTTAGGAGTTCTACAAAAAGAGCCAAAACACTTCACACATTCATGATTGGCTTTACTATTTCTTTTCTCTGTACACACTGAAAACATTTATATTTACTAATAAGGAATGCCAAGTGTATCCATCACCATTCGAATAGCTTGCAGGGGACTTGTGATCTCCATGTTGTCCCTTCTCAAAACCCAACCTGGTTTAAGTCTGTGAAAAGAACAAAACCTCCCATTAATAAAGTTCTGCTAAAGGGCTACCCTCACCCGTGTTACCCCACCACGTGAGGTTACTCCTGAGCACAACTGTCCTAATTCCAGACTGGGAGATGGTCCTGCTCCCTGCAGCTCATGCCATTTAGCTGCACCCTGCCATACTTGGGAGGACTTTGAAGGGGACCATAGTGATATTCAGCAATGTGGTAGGTGGCACTTTTTCTGTGTGTTCTTTTCCCCATTGGTGATCGCATTCACCGCCAAGGCCTTCAGTGCTGCCTAATGATTCCCTAATTTAAATGTCTAGACTGATTCTTCTGCCCTGAACCACAGACCTAATGTGCTAAAGCTACAGACTTCTTACTCCATTATTTACTGAGATCATCTCCCTTAGATTCACCAGGTTCTACTCTTGTTCATACGTTGTTTCTCCATTGTTAAACACGATATATTGCTTATAGTAGGTACTCAATAAATGTTTCTTGAATGAATGAATGAATGAATGAACAGTGACATAATGCTTTAGAACACATCCACCACTTACCTTGAAACCACTCTGGTTCGTACAGGTGTTTCTGGAATAAAGGAAGTACTTATAGAAGAATTCTTATTTTGCTTATAAAGTATTCTTTCAGTATTCATTCTATGTTTACGAGCTGTTAGTTTGTAGAGACTATAAACATAGTCAACAACTCTGGACCTATTTCGAACATCCTAAAAAAGAAAATGCACGTTTATTAAAACTAGTAATTAAATTTCGCATTCCTTCCATTTTACCAAAATCAATCATAATAAATTCACACTATGTAGTAAACCTCTGAGCTTTTAACAATCAAAAACCAAGCTCTCTCAGTTCAGTGATTAGACTGGTTTAAATTACATGCTAATTTGTAAGACAAGTATAAAGAAGGCAGGTACTAAGAATTGTACATTTAGGTCTCCCTGAGTGAAAAGGCAAATATCAGAGTCAGTACCATCGCATTCAGTCACCAAGTCTTGTGAGCGTCCCTCTTCAAAGTTCCCAAAGTCATACAACCCCAGGTCAAGTACAACCTCTGGCCTAGACCACCACATGGCTACACTTGCCTCCCTGCTTAATCGCCTCCCTATGTCCACACATGCTCTCCCAAGCCTATTCTTCAGTCTGCGGCGAGAGTGACGTTAAAATGGAAACCAACTGATTAGCACTCACAGAGGCTCGATTCGTTGTCTTCAATAAAACAGCTAACAGACAACAGGTTTTGGTGAAAATACTTCCGCTCTTGTCGGCAACCTTATCACCAGGCTTTTCTCGGTACATCTGCAAAAGCTCCAGCAGTGTATCTACACAGTTTTCTACGTCGTACACTGCGGAAGTCGTTTTCTCATACTTGAAGAGAACAGAATGAGATACAAGTTATAGCAAACACATATGTCCTTAGAAACAACCCAACCAAACAGGAAGCGTAGAGCCAAATTTTGGGACCGTCTGCAGCCAGGGCAAAGGACTTAATAAGGTGACTGTGCTATTACTGCACTGTCATTTCTCAATCCATCTTACAGGCCTACTTGCATTTTAATTTTTTTCTTCCCAAACTACTTTAAATTTTCACAAAACATGAATCAAATCTATAGTCTCTGAAAGTGAACACCTTGACGTCAATAAAACAAGCTTAAAGCCAAGGCCATTTTAGTGAGAACCTTTTAGGAAAAGATAGCTTGTCTGTGACAGTCAATCATAGGGTAAGATAATGAAAACGGAACCTTTGATTAGTTCCCCTATTGCACACTTCTTGAGCGCGAGGTGAGCTTGCTTTAAAATAAAATATATTTGATACTAGTAAGTCTAAAATATATTTCTCCTGCCTCAGTTTTCAATTGTTGACTCTTTAATCCTCACAACCTCCTGAGGCAGATACCATTACGGCACCCATTTGACAGATACAGAAAGTGAAGCCCAGAGAGGCTAAGTAACCTGTAGGGAGCTGCAGAGCTGGGATGCAAACCCAGGCAAGCTGGACTCAGAGTCTGTTTTCTTAACCACTACTTCTCAGTAACAAAATGTGGGGTAACGTGCTCTAAGTTGGAGCTGAGGGATGGGATGGCGAAGAGAAATCTGTCATCTCAATACCACTAATTGCATGCATTAGAGTTCAGGACAGACAGAGGCTACCAGTCCAAATCCCAATAGATAGAGTATTACAGGGTAACTAAGTGATAGCAGTATCTTTATTACGTTTTGCCAGACATGGGTAGAGGAGGTTCTACCGTTTCGATACAATGCAGTGGGTAAAGACACCAGCTCTAGAGGCAGGCAGAAATGGATCTAAATTCAGCTCTACCACTGACCACCCCTGAGTCTGCAGGTGAGGAACCTATGTAAAAATTATTCCTTCTCTATAAAGTCGGAATAATAGTATGAAATACCTTAGAGACAGTTCTCAACAAATAAGTAGTCAATAAATGCTAGTAATCACTGTTACTAATATTATAAAAACAGAAGAAATAAACTCATAAAAAATAGTGTTTCCAGGAACAATGATGTTAACAGATTAAACATTTTTTTCCCCTGAGCCTCTTGCAGCACATGAACGGATTTTCACTTGGGATCTGGGTTGCAGTGGTGAGCAAACATGCACCTAATCGCTGAGCCAGGTGTCCTGGCCAGTGCAGCACTTTCCTCCCTGACGTGGGAACTACCTTGGCGACGTTGAGCAGGACTTGCACAGCATAACTGATGACTTCCATGCAGGGGACACTGCGATTGCAACTTCGGATCAAAACAAATATTTCAGAAATCGCTCCACTCTGGGCCATGTTTTCACAACAACGTGGAGACAACCTAGTAACTACCTCTGCAAGGCAAAAAAAGAGAAACTCACAGCAACAAGGTGAGGTTTTAGCTAATACTGTATCATTAAAATATTCTCTGTACACTCAGGTAAAACTGCATTTCAAACCTTCTACAAGACATTGTGAAAGCAAACGAACTAACCGAGGTGCTTTAAAGCCTCGAGAATAGCTGAAAGGTGCTTGTACGTCAGCAGGTGGTGAAGGGCAACTGCGGTTCTTCTGTAGAGCTTGCTTTCCTCTCGAATCTCCCCATTAATCATTTGGAGGCTGCTTCGTATAGCTTTAATTTTTGTACAGTCATTTTTCTTCCTCCAAGAATAGCCTCTCCACAGTGCCTTAAAGAGATAAAACTCAGGAATTTTAAGATTATAATCCACAATGTTTTGAACTTATAGATGTTCGTATCTATTTTCACGAAGTAAATATTTTCAGTAAATTTATATGACGTGATCAGATACTTTGCAACTAAAACCTCACTCCAGGTTCTAAGAAATAGCAAAATCAGTTCTTCTAAAACAAAATACATGTGATGTTCCTGTATATAAACTGGAGTTCATTCACTGACCAAAGATATATAACTCCATTTAAAATGCTAATATACTTTTCTTCTCTCAATCACAGGCTTCCTCCAGGGAATTGGAAAATCAAGGGCTTAGCAATGAAATTACGGTAACGTACTGTTTAGAAGTTACCCTACTTGCTACTCTCAGCTTTTTAAAAAGTATGTGACTGCATTTTTTAAATGTTGGCTATCATATAAATGAATTGCAAACCAAAGTCTTGAACTAAAATCAAAATATTTTCAGTTACCTGAATTTTAATGATTCCATTACTAAATTTTTCCTGCTTTTTACGGAAGAGAAAACGGCGTACAGCCTTCTGTATTACTGATGCCGCCCTATTTTGCTTCCTCTTACGTTCTTGAACTTCATGCTGAATTTTTATGATGCTATGATATATCTGCATAAACTTCTGAAGCTGCAATCTTGCTCGAAACCATCTCTGTTTAAAACATGATTTCTTTTTAACTTCAGTGTTTTAAAAACAAACAAGTACACATAAATTAAATAAGCAGAACATTAATTAACAGAACATTGGAAATCACCCCTCCATTCCCAGGCCACGTGGGTGCATCTGCGTGTAAACTGAGCCTAGACAGCACTGCCTTCATTTCACCACTTACATAAATTCTATCAAGCTGCATGTATCATTCTGCAATTTGTGTCTTCACTCAATATTTTGTGTGTAAATATATGTTAACATGCACAAACAGAAAGAACTCCTACAGAGCATTAAAAAAGAACAAACATGCACCTAATCGCTGAGGTGCAAAAGAAAGAAAAATGCACCCAAAAGAAAAATGGACAAAGTATATGAAATAAAGAACACATTTTAAAAAGCACACAACACACGTGTTGGCAAGGACAGAGAGAGGCAGGGACCCTCAGCCTTCGCTCGTCGGAGCATAAATGAGTACCATGACTTCAGACAGTAATTCACAGCTTTAGTTCTGTGTCACAAAACATCAACCTACTCCTAACGCATCAAATCATCCCAACAACCTTATGGCCAAAGGGTGAATTTCTATGGCCTTACCATAAGGTACTTGGAAATTGTTTGTTAAATATCAAAAAATATATCCTATCGTTTCACTGCAAAAGGAAAGCTAACCTGAATACAGATGACTGAATTAACGTGCTTTTCAGCGTTCTTCAGTGCCAGGCGGCGTCGATATGCTCTTTGAATTCTAAGAGCGGACAGGTGGTAATAGGCAGCAGCTGTGAAGTGAAGACGCCTAGTGCTGGCTCTCTGTTCTAAAATCTAAAGGAGACAAAAAAATTAATAACCACATATGTGACCTTCAATCAATATTTACTTCTGTATATTCTCAATGTCAAATTATATAAATTAGTAATAATTAACTGTTAACTATGAAAATTATTCACATTGTAACTGAAAGTGATTATAATCCTTTATTATACAATACTTCCACTTTTGTAACCCATAACTCAAGGTATAAAAAGCAAAATTATATTTTGGGCACTTTACTAAAGAACAATATCACTTAATTTAACTAGACTACCCAATCACATCGAGTTAAGGCTTTAAATGTGGTCATTACGAGAGAAGCATATGAATACGAAGCCCAAAAAAGGTTACAGTATTCCAAGCAAAACTGTTGGAGGTGGTGCCAATAAATCAGACAAAAGTATCTGAATTGATTTCTCCAGTATCAGTCTAGCAAAGGTCCAGCACAACTCTTGGAGAAGTCTCCTCCAGTTTATATTTAATGAAGAAAATACAAAACATTTCTCCAGTTGATCTTCAAATGTAATTAGCTTGTCTTTGCCAGCGTTTCATGTATTGATGCCGGAAGCATCATGAACACCCTAGGAAGGGCTCTGTTGGGCTGCAGACATGGAAGTTGTCACGGGAATGGCGGTGACAACACCTCAGAGTTGCTTGGTGGCAGCAAAAGGCCCCTGGAACAACCACCTGCTTCACACATGGAGCCCTCCTTCCCTCAGACTTCTTTCAGTCCCTCTGTTAAGCTTCATTACACAAGAGAAAACTGACTTTGCCTTTTTGGTGGGCCTCTGTGGGAAACAGGTTCACAGAACAAAACTCTACAGCAACCAGTGATCTGGGTACATGGCTCTACAGAAGCTGAGAGTTCAAATGAAAGGTTATATTCGCTCTGAAATTATTCTCCAAAATCTAAAATTTGTTAACACTATTTAACATCAAATATTTGAATTTTCTAAGATGGAGATATTCTACTTAAAAGTACTTACTCTTTTTCTCACTAGCCAACCCCGCACCAGTGCTTGTAGAGCAACTGTAGATTTTCTTAATTCAACAAATTTTGTCCTTTCACTCTTCCCAGACTTCCAGGCTCGGACATATCTCTGTATGGTCAAAGCGGCAGACTTCTGCCGACAGAATCGCTGCCTTGCTTTATATCCTCTAAAATTTGTTTGGATCAAACAAGCAGCTCGATGTCTCTACCAGGGAAAAAAAAATCACAAGTGGTCTGATTAGATAGAAATAATAATTGCAATCCACTGGAGGTTCTGGAGTTTCTCAATGTAGAGTGAAATAGCATAACAACGACACTTTTCACATTCTTAGCTTAAGAATGTCATATTGCACAGGTAAGAAAAGGTGACGGCGTATAATTTCTAACCCAAGAATGAAGTTTGGATAATGGCGCAAGCCAGGGTCAGTAGCCAGACACCTGGTGCCCTTTCCCTCTCACCCTCTTGATACTTCTCACAGTGAGGGGAAAGGGCCAATGTCACCTGAGGGGAAAGGGCCAATGTCACCTGAGGGGAAAGGGCCAATGTCACCAGAGGACAAAGCATTTAATAAAAACGCTAGGTCCAACAGAGAACGCAATGGGCCCTGTGAACAGCTGCGAGGGAAACTGTGTGGTGCTTCAAGAACCACCACATACTACAGGCCCATCTTAGATTCCTGTTATATGACATCCTGACAATCAGATTCTAAGACACGTAAAAAGTACAGGAATTGAAGGGGAAGCCAGGTTTGTTTCACAACATCGATTCCCCACCTACGAGGAGAATGAGCTTGAGTAAGTGACCTTACCTCCCCTAGACCTCACAACGGGTACTCCAATAACTACACCTCAGAGTTCTGAGGAGGATCAAATTAGTAAATATACAGTAGGTACAATAACAGTAATGGCTAGAATCTTAGTGCATACTACACGCAATTGAAAATTTAAAAGTAAAATTGTTAATTTTCATTTCTTTAATAAAAGACCATAGGTATTGTAGCTATTGTAAAGATTTGATGTTAAATATTTTAAATAGATCACCACTTGTGGCTTGAAGAGTATGTTATTAAATGTGTCACTTAAACTATACAAAATGTTTTATCTATTAACACTTTTCCCAAATAAATTATTTATTCTAAGTTACTTCAAAGTTGGGTTTGAGAATATTTTATAAATGCACATATACATAAACAAAAATATTCACAAATGGTATTTTTGTGAGTAAATATAGGTTTTAATTGACGGCAATGATGTGTCTGAAATAATGTATTGTTAGTTCTTAAAAATACTCTTTTTGTTTTCTGTCCTAAAGTAGTTCTTCGCAAATGAGCCGCATTTATTTTTAGACTTACTTTCATCATTAAGAAGTGTTCACGAGCTATTCTTCCAGAAAGTCTAGCTCTCCATTTTCTCTGAATGATAATTGCTGATGATCTCACATTCAAAAACCTAAAATGTAGATATTAGAAAGCAATTTCAAATTACTTTAATCTATTTAATAAGTACTTATTGACCCCTCTCCATTTATATAGTAGAGGATAAAGACAATATAAGAATGGAGAGAATCAAAGTGGAAGAATATACTTAAGTTCTAGCAATCATAATTTTACACACACACACATTGAAAAAAAAGTTTTGCAATTGGCAATATTCCAGTGGGCAAGAAATATGAAGTTGCAGAATGACAAAGAAATCTGAACAGGATAGTATGATTAACCAGATGCAGACAAAGCCCAGGTAAAGCGGGGGGAGAGGGTGGTAAATAATTGTAGAATATAAAATCTGAGTGCATGTTGCAAGGGAGCCTTTGAGCAGACAGGAGGTGGTCAAGAAGAGAACCAGGGAGATTAGAATAGATAAGGCCCATAGATAAGGCAAATGAGAAATGAAAACGCATTTGAAAGAAAAGATAGACATCAACAAAATATCTAAAAAGAAATAATCTGTAAACAGAATTGGAGAAAAATTTAAAACCTCATGAGGGCTAGAGATTGACCTTTAGGCATCAACATAGTGATAACAGATAAAAACTGAGCATGGTCAGGCTTTTGATCTGTTCTTGCTAACGTGGAAAAGGCAGAAAGATTAACTTAAGGCACGTTGCCACATTTCTCAGAAAATAAAGCTTAGTGTCATGAGAAAAATTCAGCTTTTTGCTGCAGGAATATTAGATTCTGGCCTTTCACACAGCTGAGTATAAACTACAAGTTCAGGTGATCAGCCCTGCATCTAACCATGGAGCTGACCAAGGAACACGAGTGTGCGCTCCTAAAAAGAACTTTCAAACCAGCAGTGACTGATAATGCTTCATCATTTCTGGGGACTGAAGGAAAGTTCGTATACTATGAAATAAAGAATAACATAGATAATCTGGTAAGAGCTTCTGAAAATGTGCTTAAAAGAAATGAACTAGGAGCAGGGAAATACGATCAAAAGAAACAATTTAGTAATTAGGACTTCATCATTAAGGATAGAGTATAGCAGGGAATAGTGCAAAGTGAAGAGAGAGAGAGAGAGAGAGAGAGAGAAACTAAGTAAAACAAAATTTTCCAGTAGCTAAATCAGCAAACCAAATGGACAAGTGCACAAAAGGAAAACCAAGATTTACTAGATTATTTTATTTACCTCCCTCCCCTCAGTCCTTACCTTCATCCCTTTGAACCTGAACTAATTTATCAAGTTCAAGTAAATACTTTTTACTAAATTATAGACAGCATCAAGGCTCTATCTCAAAAAATAAGACAGCCTTAGAGATACATCTTGTTTCATTAATGGAGAAAACACCAACAAAATGAACTATACATATTAAGCATAGCAAATATTTAAAATAAAAATCAATGAGCAGTATTATTTTATATAAAGACTTATATGAAGACTCTCCCACATAGCTCTGAGACATTACCGTGTTCTCTCTAGTTTGGTACAGAAGCAAGCTTGAATGGTTTTAACAGCTTTTAATATAGCTAGGTATTCTTTACGTGCTTTCCAACACCTGTACCACGCTTGAATCTTGCAGGCAGCCTTCACTTTACACACATATTTCCAGGCTTTATATCTTCTCCACGCAGCCTATGAAACACATAAATATAACACATATGCAATGAAATGTTGGGTTTTGTAAATTGAAAAAAATCAGTATTCAAGACAGTTTATACAAGGCTAAGCAGACAAAATCAACGGTAGAAATATAGTCATGACTCTTCTATCAGACTCACGCAGGCCTGATGCCTAACGGGCCCTGGGGAAAAGGGGGTGTTTCCCACAGTGAACACCCGCTACGTGCTCCATCACCCATAGTGTGGCTGGCCAACAGCTAAGCCTGGTATAACCCTAACAAATATTTAGAAATGTTAGGCTTCCCTTCTCCGCTCTCTCTCATTTTAGATTATATTATTCCTCCTTGCTCAATTAAGTTTTCTGAGGACAGCAACTAAGTATAGCTGACCATCTATTCCTATCGCTCACTATAGTACTTGGCATATTGCCAGCATCTGCCATTTTTTGTTGAATGAAAACATTATTTCTAAGCTTAACAGGAACCCAGCAAGATACCAACATATCACATACACCTAGGTTTAATGCCCAGGTTATCACAGGTAGACTAGAAATAACTGAAGTACCCAGATTCAGCTCCTGGATTGGCCTCTCTCCAACAAAATAAAAATGCTTTAAGGGAAACCAAAAGTGCTCAACACTCTGAATAAAGTACATATGTCTATTTAGCCTTAGAAGTGCTGATGAACAGATCAGTAAGAGAATAAAGTTATCCCATTTGGCCTAAATTATGCCAAATATCACTTTACCTCAACTTAATCATTTTACCAAACAGAGAACTCCCATTAATCAAACCATATTCTCAAAATGCTTCCAGGAATGCTATAACAAACACCTAGCAAAATGCACGAAGCATAGGGTGATTATCCAGAACCCCAGTTCTGTGCTGCTTTGGGTAAATTATCCTTGAGCCCTTTTCCCACTCTCAAAAACGCTCCATTTTGGAAGGCAAATGAAATGGACATGTAAACTAAGTATTAGTCTTTATGACGTGCTTGAACTCATTTTATAAATTCTAACAAATACTGGTCAAAGAAAGGATGAAAGCCTAATACTTCAATGCACAAATACCTGGATTTTTAAGGCGCTCTCTTTCATTTTCTGCAACTTCCGTTTCTGCAGAAATCCTCTCATGCTGGCCTGAAGAAGGATAACACTGCTCCTAGTTTGTAAATACACTTCCCGCTGGTGTTTTGCAGACAAATGAGCTCTGTGGTGATTCTGTAGAACCACTGCTGCTTTTCTGTACAGTAAGAACTGCTTCCTGGCCCGCCAGGCCCGGAAACACTGCTGTAAGGAGACCGCAGCTCTTTTCTGCTGAAGGAATCTTCTTCGGCACACAGCCATCTGAAGGAAGGACTGAATTCGCAGGGCAGCACACCTCGGTGTTGCCAATTTTCTTGGGACCGTTTCACGAGAAGCTTTCTGGACTGTCACTGCAGTCTGACCTGGAGAATGCCACTCTGCTTCCTGTGCAGGAGCGAGCAGAGAGGCGTCAGGGTGCTTCTGCGGCGCAGTGGCTGAGCTGTGAACGGGGTCATGCTGAGCTCCAGCTGGATGACCCGGTGGTGCTGGCCGCTCGGCGGGGGCCGCCATCTTGGCCTCCGACATGGTTTTCAGTCTCTGTCTTACTTTCATGCCCCTGAAAGCGGCCTGAAGAGTTCGTACAGCTCTCTGAACTGCTAAGAAGCGTTTTCTTTCCATTTTTCCCCTGACATATGACCTATAATAATTCTGTATGACAACAGCGGCAGTTCTCCTCGCTTGGAAGTCAGTGTTGGCCCCGTGCATTCTGGAGAAGGAATGGATGCAGGTGGCAGCCAGGTGCGCGTGCTGGGTATCACTTCGCACCTTAGAGCCCCGGTACGAAGGCTGGCCGCGAACCGCTGCTCGGGGACGCTCTGCAGTGAGTGCTCTGTATCTCCTCTGAACAAAAACCACCGCTGCTCTGAGGTGGAGATAGCGCTTCCTCATTTTAAAGCCTTTAAAATGCTTCTGAACAATAATGGCAGCCTGATGCTCGCCCTCACTCTCCCTTAAGACCATGTCCTGGAAACCTGCCTGAATACAGGTCGTTGCTTTCTTGGGTGCCTTGTGCTCAAGGGCTTGCTTTTTATTTGCTCTGTATTTTTCTTGTATTACTTTTGTAGCCCACCGAACCTTTTGGTAGAAAACATACTGCCTGTACATTCTATATGTGCTCTGTATTATGAGAGCAGCTCTGTGTCTTTCCCTTAAAAGCTGTCTCGCTTTCATTCCCTTGTACGCAGCTTGAATGACCACAGCAGAGTGCCTCTGTCTCACGTAATTTTCTCTTTGCAGTTTTGCAGCTCTGCCGGCTCGGTAATGTTCCTGAATTAGGATTGAGGCGAGTTTCAAGGCCTGGTATCGCCCACGTGCTCTGTGCATTCTGAAAGCAGCCTGGATGAGAGTAGCAGCCCTGCGCATTTCTTGCATCTTTTTCCTTACCATCCATCTTCTGTATGACGACTGGATTTTAATGACGGCTTTTTGTAACCGTAGAAAGTGTAAGTGATGCTTTGCACAAACATTTGCACGATATTGTCTCTGCAACCAAAGAGCAGTTTTCCTGAGAGACAGGAATCTTCTTCTCATCATCAGAGTTCTGAATCTCCTCTGAATAAGCGTTGCTGCTAAATGCATAACTTTTAAATGTCTTCTAGTTTTCATCCCTCTAAAAACAGCCTGAATGTGGATCACAGAATGCCTTAATTTGTTATACCTTTGAAACTGTACATTTCTTGCCTTCACGGCCCGGTACCTTTGCTGTACTGTCTTTGTCGCCTTCTTTAACTTATTAAAACATGTTTGCTGTCTGTACCTTCTGTAGTGTGACTGAATGAGTGTTGCCGCAGTCTGCATCTCCCTTAGCGTCTGCCTAACTCTCGCTCCTCTAAAACTGGCCTGAAGAATATTAACAGCTTTCAGAATTGCCAAGTACTTTGCACGCTGAGTTTTACCCCGATAATAGGCTCTATATCTTACTTGTATTACGAGAGCTGCTCTTCTCGTTTTATGGTATCTTCTTTTTGCTTGATGCATTTTAAACATGGCTTTAATAAAGGTGGCTGCCAGGTGCATATGTTGAATATGTCTTCTTACTCTAACACCTCTATAAATAGCTTGGATTTTGACTGCTGTTTTCTTTAAATTAAGATAATCCTTACGTTGATGGCTTGCAATTTTAATATTTCGGTACCATCTCTGAATGATAATAGCTGAAGCCCTATATGCTGCATTTTTCTGATTGCGTTTGTAAGCTCTATATTTAGACTGTATAGTGACTGCGGCTTTGTTGCGCTCTTTTATTTTTCTTCTCACTCTCATCCTTCGGTAAGCTGACTGTAAAATCACTACGGCTGCTTTGGTTCTTAAATACACATGCTGCTGTTTCCCTCCAGTTCTGTAAGCCCTGTAATACACTTGAATCAGACGGGCAGCTCTTTTCATGGCTCTCCACTTCTTTTGTTGCACATACATCCTATAGCAGGACTGTATGATGACAGCACATTCGTGTTGCTTTTGAATCTGTCTTCTCACTAGTTTCCTCTTCCACATGGCCTGGAGCATCACTGCAGCACAGCGGAGCTCAATGTAGTCCATACGTTCCTTCCTTCCCACACTCCACGCCCTCTGATGCTGCTGGATGACCAACGCTGCTCCTTTCAGCACCCTGAACTGCTTCTGGGACTTGGCCATCCTAAAAGCAGACTGAATTTTCACTGCAGCTTCACGCTCCCTTCTGATCTGCTCCCGAACTTTCCAGCCACGATAAGCAGACTGGAGAGAAATCACGGCTGTCCTTGTCTTTAAAAAATGTGTTCTCAGATCGCAAACAGCCTTGTGTGTCCTATACCACCTCTGTATCTTGAGAGCAGACTGAAGCACAGACCGATATTTCATCCTTCTACTATAACCTCTAAAAGCAGTTTGAATTTTCAGAGCTGCTATGGATTGCTGCTTGATTAGCTGGCGTACTTTATAACCTCTGTACACTGCCTGCAGACGAGTAACTGCTCTTTTGACTTGTGAGTTCTTCCTCTGATTGACTCGTGCTTTGTATGCACAGTAGTAATTCTGAATGACAACAGCTGCTTTACAAATTTTCAGATAGTGCTGCCGCATCTTTCTCATTCTGAAATAAGACTGCAGTGAAATAGCAGCTTTTCTTTGCAACCTTATCTGCTTTCGAACCAGGTAGCCTCTAACAAAAGCTTGCAGTTTTATACAAGATTCCCGCACCTGCCTGAATTCTTCTCTCTCTAGTGCAGACATTTTTATGGACCGATACCACTGCTGAATACACAGCGCAGCTGCTCTTATATGTAAATATTGTTTGCGAGTTTGTTTCATCTTGACAATTGACTGTACCTTTACGGTAGCATGTTTTAGGCTCAGAAACTTTTTTCTGGAAATATAAGCTCTATAGTATGACTGAATCTTTACAATAGATCTGAGGATGTGATTAAACTTTTTCCTGGCTTGCATCCTTCTATATGCAGACTGTAGAACAATGACAGCAGAATGTGTTTTCTGGTAAGATGCTAGAACTTTCTTGGCTGAAATGTAAGCTCGAAAATGAATCTGAATTACAAGGGTGGCTTTCTTCATCTTCTTATATTTCTGTACTTGCTGATATTTTCTTATGTGTGCCTGCAATTTGATGGTAATTTTCTTAAGGTTCAGAAATCGAAATCTCTCTCGTCTCATTCTCCAATATGACTGCAGAACACAAGCAGCTCTAATTTGTCTGTGTAAATGACGAGCTTTCATTCCCCTGAAAGCAGCCTGTAGTCGAATGGCTGCAGCCCGTTTCTGCAAATACTTGGTGCGCTCAGTCTTCCCTTTCAGATATGCCTGGTAGAACCTCTGGATAGTCAGTATAGACTCTTTCTTTCTTCTATATAACTTTTGGGCTTGAAAGCACCGAAATCTTGCCTGGATGATAACAATACAAGATCTAATATGAATGTATCTCCGTAATTCTCTGTGCATTCTGTACCACGATTGTATGACAACAGCAGATTTTTCTTCTTTAGCTCGTTTTCTGATATGCCATTGTCTAAAGGCTCTTTGCAATATTATGGTAGCTTTTATTTGTAATTGGATTTTACGTCGCTTCCATCTTCTGAACATAGACTGGATTATAAGGGTTGATGATTTTAGCATTTTATATCTCTGCTGATCCTGTTTTCTTCTTAAGCAAGCACGCCAATGCCTCTGAATTGTAACTGTAGCCCAAAGATATCGTTTATAAGAAGCAACAGCAATTATCATTCTTATCCTCGATTGCAGGATGATTGAGGAATACTTCAATTGCAGAAATTTTTTTCTAGTGGAATATCTTCTCCAATATTTCTGAAAAAGGTAGGAAAGGACACAAAGTAAAAGAGACATAACTTTCTATACGTAACATCTTTGAAAGTATTAATTTTTCTAACATTATGCTTAAAAACTAACACATTAGAAAAACAATATATTTTTGAAAAAGACATTTGTCTCTTTTGTATGTAGTTTAGTTTCTACCTGAACACAGCTGTAGCCAATTCAGAAATCCTTCTCTCATTCCTGATATTACATTGCATTTGTATTCCAGAGATGTAAGAAATATAAGCAAATTTATTTTAAATTAGAATAACATATTAGAAGAGTCAAAATAAAACTATAATATTTTGCTATCTACTGGTTCTACGTAATTTCCTATGAATATTATCTCTGAATCTTATATCCCCCTTTCATCAAGATGACTAAACTATCTTATAATGATTGGAAACTACTTATGGGAGGGATCCTATACCATCACATTACAGGCCTGGTAATATAAACCCAGGAATCTGAGAAATAAGTGAGACTATTTACTCATTAGAAATACAATTACGTCCTTTTCCCAAATTTAGGAATTACAGGTACATGTTTAAAAAGCAGAATTCTAGAAAGACTTGAGAAGTGATAAACCAACCAGACTGCTTCCTTCCCACACTACCCCACTCCCTAACTCCTCACTTAACCCAGCAATATGGCAGCTCAACAGAAAGAGACACAAAGTCTCAAGCTGATTCTGGCTGCAGGTATGTAAATGGCCCCTGGCTACTGGTCACCAAGCTCTGGATGTTCTTCTAGCAATAAAACCATTCCTTTGGCTAAAACACTCCAAACAGTGATAAGATTGGAATGGGCCCTAGGGAAAACTCCCTGCTGCATCTCAACATTCCTTACATAAGAGGGAAGCACTACAGAGGCTAGCATCACCATCTTGATAGCTCTTCCTGTTCTGCACGCATCTGTGCTTGGCCCACACACCCCGATCCACAGGTGAGGGCAGGTAGGGAAAACACATGTACACCCTGCTGACCGTCTAGGTTTTTTTCCCAATAGATACAGCCTTATCCCTCCACTACGTGTCGACTTTGGTTTTGTTCCTACCCTTCAACCTGACGAGAAATGATGTGCATAACACATTACTTCTCTTACTATGAAGACATGTGTAAGTAACTAAAACATTTATCCAAGTAAAGTTAAGCTTACTTATGCAAAATGGTTTTGGAAAGAACAGGACACTCCAGCATAACTAAAGCTTCAGCTTTCTGGCCAGAGGACCAAACAGGGCAGCCCTAAGGAACAGGAGAGGACCAGGACGATTAAAGAGAAGGGACAGCTCAGGAAAGCAATCCCTTTATGTTGTTTATGAATTCCTGTGGTCACCAGGAAGCTGCGTGGATCTAATAGCAGACTAGACTTTGAGAACTGAGTTAAGAGACAGACCACCACCTGGACTCCAGACTGGCCAGTGGGTGATACACACATGGAACTGATATAATTATTACTGTAAAGGCTTTGAAAATGGAACTGACATTGAAGCCGTACCCACTGAAGGTTGATCAGAACTTGTGGTCTAAACCCAACTAGGCGGATTACCAGCAAACGAATGCTAATGTTTATATGGAGAGACAAATACCTAAAATAGCAAACACAATATTGATGAAAAACAAAGTTGGAAGACTTCAAAACTTAACTGTAAAGCTACAGTAATGGAGACAGTGTGGTATTCGCAAAATAATAGACAAACAGATCATCGGAACAGAAGAGAAAGCCGAGAAATAGACCCATACAACCCAGTCAACAGATCATTAACAATTGAATGGATAAAGAATAGTTTTTTGTTTTTTCCCAAATGGTGCTGGAACAAGTAGACATCCATATTAAAAAATATATATATATATGAATCTAAACATTGACTCTTTACCTTTCACAAAACTTAACTAAAATGGATAACAGATCTAAATATAAAATGTAAAACTATAAGACTTCTAGGAGATAACAGTAGAATCCCTAAGTGAGTTTGGATTTGGCAATGGCGTTTCAGAAATAACACCAAAAGTATAATCCATGAAAGAAAAAAATTGATACTGGGCTTCATTAAAATTTAAAAAAATCTGCTCTGGAAAGACTTAACACAACAAAAAGATAAGCC
The DNA here is from genome assembly GCF_057876585.1 of Rhinolophus sinicus. NCBI lineage: Eukaryota > Metazoa > Chordata > Mammalia > Chiroptera > Rhinolophidae > Rhinolophus > Rhinolophus sinicus. The sequence continues at coordinate 66,553,784 of NC_142506.1, forward strand.
ACAGGCTAGGAAAAAATATTTGCAAAATACATATTTCATCAAGGATTTGTATCCAAATATACAAAGAACCCTTAAAACTCAATGATAAGAAATCAGAAAATAGGCAGTAAGAATTAAAATATGGGCAAAAGATCCGAACTCCTACCAAAGGAGGTAGACAGATGGTAAATAAGCATATACAAAGATGCTCACCATCATATGGCATAGACTACAAAGTGAAGCAACAACATGATGCCGATACACACCTATTAGAATGGCAAAAATCTAAAACACTGACACCACCAAATACTGGCCAGGAAGTGGAGCAACTGCAACTCTCATTCATTATTGGTGGGAATGCAAATGGTACAGCCACTTTGGAAGGCAGTTTGCAGTTTCTTACAAACAGAAACATAATTTTATTACATAGTGAAGCAATCACACTTCTAGATACCTACCAAAAGAAGTTGAAAACTTACATCTACAGAAAACCTGCACACAAATGTTTAGAGTACCTTTACTCATAATTGTCCAGAATAAGAAGCAACCAAGATATCCTTCAAATAGGTGGATGGATGAAAAAAACAGTAAATTCATACAATGGAATGTTATTCAGTGATGAAAAAGAAATGCGTTATCAAGCCAGGAAAAGATGTAAAAAAAATCTTAAATTTATATTGCTAAGTGAGAGAAGCCAATCTGAAAAGCCTACATACTGATGAATTCAAACTATATGACATTCTGGAAAAAGCAGAACTATAGAGACAGTAAGAAAATCAGTGGTTGCTGGGGAGGGGTGACTAATGAATAGGTGGAGCCCAGAGGATTTTAAGAGCAAGACTTTTGTCAAACACCACACAACACAGTGAACCCTAGTGTAAACTATGGATTTAGTTAATAATAATGTATCAGTGTTGGTTCATAAAGTGCAAAAAAATGTAGTATAATACAAAAAAAAGAAAGCAAAGCAACAGAAATGATAAATCTCTGCATTAATAATCTTCATGTGTTGTTTAAAATATTTATTATGATTGAAGACAAAAATTATAACACCGCCTGATGTTTTAACTGTATGTGGATGTAATAAGACCATTACAATATGAAAGCAGGGAGGGGCCCAAAGGGACCTAGAGAGTGATAAGTTTTCTATATTCTAGTTCAAGTGATAAAATATTGATTCTAAGTAGATTAAAAGTTATGTATACTGTAACCCCTAGAACTACTAAAAAAATAAAAGAAACCTGTACAAAGGGATATAGTCAGAAACAAAATAAACTAAAATGTAAAACTAACAAGTGTTCAAATAATTGAAAAGACAGAAACAGCAAAAGAGAAAATGAAGGGAAAAAAAAGTGAATATTAAGAAAATAAACAATAAAATGATAGACCTAAATCCAAACATATCAATTAATACCTGATATATAAATGACCTAAAGCACCAATTAAAAGACAGATTTTCAAAATATAAAAACTATATGCTGTCTAGACTTCATCATATATGATGACATAAGTAGTTAATTAAAAAACAGGATAAAAATATGCCCTGCAAATGATAATCAAGTGAAAGCTGAAGTGGTTATGTTACTAGCAAGCAAAGTAGGCTTCGGAGCAAAGAAAATTACAAGGGATTAAAAGGAACATTCCATAATGATAAAACATTTACCTTACCAAGAAGACATAATAATCTCAACTGTGTATGAACCTAACCACAGAACTTCAAAATACATGGAGATAGAACTGAAAGAAGCAAGACATGCCCACAGTTACAGCTGGATACTTCAACACCGCTCTCTTAGTAAAAGAATAAACAGAAGCTCAGTAAGGATATAAAAGAACCATCAACCACATGGCTCTAACTGACGTTTATAGAACACTCCATCCAACAATAACAGAATACATATTCTTTTAAGTACACAGAATATTCACCAAGATCAGGGATGAGCAAACTTCTTCTGTAAAAGGCCTACAGACTGGGAGAAAATAGATGTGAATCACTCACAAAAGACTTGTATCCAGAATATAGAAACAACTCTCCAAGATCAGTAAGATAAGCAACTCAATAAAAATGGGCAGAAGATTTCAACAGATACTTCACCAAAGAAGATATATGGAAGGCAAGCAAGCATTTGAGAACAGACACATCATTAGCCATTAGGGAAATGTAAATTAAACCAAGATGAGCCACCACTTCACACCTATCAAAATGGCTGAGAAACAAGACAACACAGTGTTGGCAAGGATGTGGAGCAATTATGACTCTGACACGTTGGGAGTGGGAAAGCAAAATGGAACGAACAGCCACACTAGAAAACAGTTGGATTATATCTTACAAAGTTAGACATACACTTAGCAAATGACATAGCAATCCCACTCCTAGATATTTACCCTAATGAAATGAAATTATCTAAAACTGAGAACAAAACTGTCTTTCAACAAATTAATGTCTAATCAAAATGTGGTCCATCCATACAATAGAATACTACTCAGCAATAAAAAGGAATAAACTACTGAGACATGCCAATAACTGGGATGAGTCTCAAGGCATTATGGTGAGCAAAAACAAAGCCAGTCTCAAAAAAGAGGCAAGACAAAATTACAGAATTTAAGGAATACGTGAGGAAAAATGCATGATTAGTATATATTAGGATCATGGCTGGTGTGGGAAAATTAACTGACTGAGAAATGGCTTCTGAAAGGCTGCCAATATTCTACTTGGTGACCTAGGTGGTGGTTAAATGGGTATTTTGTGAAAAACTAGTAGGTCAGGTTCTACATTTGTGTTTTGTGCAAATTTCTATGTGTATTATTTCACATTTAAAAAAACATTTAAAAAAAAAAGAAAGATCATTTATTTTATCAGAGTCCCTCATTAATTAGTAGCAGTAGTCAGATGCAAAAATTTCCAAATTTATAAAACAGAGAATTATGGGGTGACACTTCAATGATATTTACACAGTGCAATTTTAAATAGTAACTAGCCTCTCTGATGTTAGTAAGATAGAATCTAACATCAAAACTAACAGAGATGTAAGAAGTATGTCTACTATATAAAGTAGATATGTTAACATTTTTGTAACTAAATAGAAAAATAACAAAGGCGTTCTATAGGCTAATTATAAGCAAAATTTCCACTGCGTGCCATTTAAGTGGGCTGCAGAGGAAACATGCACATTAATCCCCAAAGTGAAGTTTCCAGGGTTCACAGTAAAGACAAAAGAGAGTTCGGTTTGGTACATGGATGTACAAAGTAGAATGGCACAGCATGCCAGCATGTCTCACTGAGCAGAGACTGAAAACCTCTAAAATAAAACTGCAAAAAGGGTAGAACTGGACTGCTTGCTCCCCCAGAGGAAAGCAGGCATTTCCAGCTGTTTGAACATTATGCTGACACAGCAGAGTCTCACAGGTAGTGGGAGGTGTGAAATATTTGTTAAAGTGCAAGATAAAATACAGAAGCCGAAAATATAATAATTTAAAACTTTATCGTATTTCACTTTCTTCCTTAGAGTCATTAAAACTCTTAAACTTCAAAAATTCCAGGATACTATACCTGAATGAGTAATGCTGATTTATTCTGAACTTTTTCTAGGTTTTTCTTTTTTAACATTAATAGTTTTCTCTGTTCTAAGAGCCTTCGCCAATATTTCTGAATGACCAATGCTGCATTAACCTTCTTTTTCAACCGTTGTTTAGTTAGAAAATTGATCACAGCTGATTGAATAATTCTTGCAGCTTTGTCTCTCTCCTAAAAAACAAAACAAAACACATTCAAACATAAATGAAACAATCACTTAAGACCCTAAATTATTATTTGTAAGAAAATCATCTGTTAAATATTAATCAAATTGATCCTAGAAATAAAACACACCCAGACCCCTCTTTGTAGTACAGATACTTCCAGGCATGTGGAAATGGCTGATAGGTAGATTTGCAGATATAATGATATAATGAAACTCACACTCCTGGGAAATATCATCGTTAAGAAATATCACAGACATGTTTGATACATCACAGATCCTCAGTAGTTAATATAAAGGCAACTTAAATGTGATGTGTTTCTCAGATTATGGTCCAGTGAATTCATGTTTAACTTTTAAAAAAAGAGATGGATTATATAAAAGAAAAGGAAAATGCTAAACTAAATAAAATGCTTTACAATATAAGATAGTATTGCTTTGTTACAATTTGAACAAAGGAATTCACAAAAAGGGAGAAGCAAAAGACCCCTTTTGCACAGAATACACATGTGGCTTCAAAGCACAGAGGCTTAAGCGAACAGAAGAGAATAGCGGGTGTGAGACTAGCATCAGGGCCTCCCAACAGTCATGGCCGAAGAGGCCAGGACCCTGCATCTCTCTACCTGTTACTTCTCATAATGAATCGTGATGAGTAATAACATCTACTCAATAATTACAGGAATCAGGCACCATTCTAAACACTCCATGAACAGTAATTCATCTACCTCGACCACAAGAAGAGGTGAGTAGGCCCCAACTACGCTCGTGACCACCAGGCACCCGGCCGGGCCAGGCGGCCCAGCACACAGACTGTCAGGCCACCGCAGGATGCAGCCTGGCTTCAGAGCTCATATTCTTCATCACTTAGCTATGCCCTTCAAGGCTAGATTTAGGTTACATCAGTTCACCTGAACTGGAAACTAGAATACGAGTTGTTCCCTCTGGTGGCAAGAACCAAGTTAGAGCATGTCTGACGACCCTTTGTGGGTTGTACACAGACTAACTACAGAGTCTAATTATCATCTAATTGTAATCAATTCTTGGTGTCTCTGGTGGGAACTACAGAGCATGGAGCACAGCCAACTAGGGAAGGGATCAAACTGAGATTCTGACAAAGGAAAGAGGTAATCAGTGGACTGAAGCAAATACAAAGGAACCGTGTGGGCCATACAGTGGCTCACTCTGCTGAGTGAGAAAAGACTGGGAAGATTCTAAAATTAGGCTGAGGAACTCTATCTAACAGTGTCAGGTCTCCATGAAGCTACTGAACAGTGCACTTAAAAACAGGATGGTACATTTTATGATATGTGTTCTTTAGCACAATTTTTAAAAATTCAGGTGAAAATAAAAGCACCCCCCATTGGCTTAAAAAAAATACGGTGCAGTTCAAAAGTAGCATTTGAGTCAAAAGTTGTGAGGGCCCGGGGCATTCTCAGATACAGCAGGCTGAGGTCAACTAAAACTTACCCCAGTCTGTAAATCATCTCAGTCTCAAGCAAAGTAAGTAGGAAACCATTTTCTGTGACATTAGAGAAGCTCCAGATGGAGAGCAGATAAGTCCAAAGAAGCCAATGTTACAGAAACTGGCAATGACAGCCGTCCCCAGGCCGCAGTCGCTGCCTCTTCTCTGAGTCAGGCGGCATGCCATCATTTTCAATCCTACACTGTTCCCAACTTACTTTTATTTTGCCTGTGTATGAGCCAAATACAAGAATGTTCTGTGCTTCAGAGTTTGTGTCGACTCACTGACAGGAACAACTATGAGGTACGATGTGCCAGGGGACCCTTGGATGATGACCCTGCTCATTCACCGGGTGAGGGTGGCCATTGACCAGTGCTTCCGTGGCACCACCAGAGCCATTTTGTTCTCAATGGAGTTACTGCGATTCACACCAGAAACATGAAAGCAAACTATAAAAGCTGAAGAGCAGCTACGCCAGGGCAATGTCTATATGCTTGCTAGCTTAATATTTCTACTAGAATATAGAGGGAAGCTACTGCTTAATGATCCAAATAGCAAATGAAGTACCTGGGTGCTACAGTACAATTCTGTAACAAAAGGAGCACTTGGAGAAAGGAGAAGCAGTGGTCTTCATAAAAGGGAAATTTCCACTACCTGAACTAAGGGAATAAGGAAAAGGATCTCACACCAAAAAAAAAAAAAAAAAAAAAAAAAAAAACCAAAAAAACAAATCAAGAAAACTCTGCAGTTAATATCTGATTAATAATAGGCTATCTTCAGCAGAAAACAAAGCAGATTTCATTATTAAAAAAAAAAAAACCACATGAAACATTCTGATTGATACCTGTTTCTTAGAATTTTGAATCTCATTTAATGCCATATAAAAAGAATGAAGTAACTTGAGAACTGACCAAAGGAGAGTCTTGCCTGAAAACTTTCCTAAAACAATTCTCCTAGAAGCCTCTGGAAGTACAAAGTTATCCTCCAAGAGACATGTGGGCAAGAAGGAATGTCTGAGAGGAAGAGGGGAACGAAGGCCGGAGAATATGAGGCCACAGAGAAGAGTGGCTGTGTGAGTCTCTCCGTTTCCTACCAAGACTGAGTGGGGTGAGGGCACTTATTTCAATCAGCGTTCTTTCCAAGTCTGGTACAGGATGAGCAAATACACGGTATGTTGAAGAGTGGCCAGAATGCAGCTGTTTTGTACAGATACTAAGAACTTTATCAGAAATGCACTGTAATTCAAAACTGAGGACGAATATCGGATAGAACATATTTCTGAAATATCTGATAAAATTTATTAAGCATGGCTGCTTATTTTATTTGGTTTGGTTTCTCCAAATAAATAAATAAACATAGTTTCATAGAGATAAAAGGATTAAAATAGCCTGTTCAACTTGATCAAGGAGACTATTTCTCAGATTATTAAAAATGACACTGTTCTCAGAACTCAAGAAAACACTCATTTTATGTTAATGCAAATTCTCACACTATTGGGTCCACAAAGGGAAACAATAACATCTCTACCTCAGCGCCCAATAACATCTCTACCTCTACCTCCTAAACATTTTGAGAAATAAACAATAGAAACTAAACTACTACTTTAAAACAACAAAGGTCAACTGGAAGACAGTTTCATGGCAGACAAAATGTCGGCTAACTGAACCGCACTATCAGACACTTGACGCACAGGCCCAGGCAGCACCAGCTGAGCTCACGCCTTCAGAGCACAGCATGAAAAATTAATGGAAAACTCCTGTTCCCTGGAGGCAAGTTAGGTTCCAAGAAGAAGGAGGGAAGAGCTGAGTCAGGCACCTCCAGTTTATTTTTCCCAAGTTTACAAAGTGGATAAGCTATTCCACTTAGCCTAGAGCACACAAAGTGAAAGGGTGGCTAGAGACAGGAAGATATGTCCAATGAAGGAAACATCGGGAGTTAGGAGGAAATATCCATCCTCAACTCAAAGCACACGTGATTATCAAAATTTCCTCAATAATTTCAAACATCAGTAAAATGTAAAAATCGTATCGAGAATCAATCAAGAGGCATCTTAGGAACTACCACTTGCATCCTAATGTTTGCCTTTTTTAGGAGTACCTGATGGCGTTTTAGATCTGCTTTTAGTTTGAACTTTCTCCAGGTTGTCTGGATGAGTCGAGCAGCTCGTGTTTCTCTGCGGAGATCCAAAAGCCTTGCACAAAGAAATGACAGATAGGTAATCACCACCTAGGAGAAAACATAAAAGATGGAAATAGAATAGTCCACTTCCTGTCACCTTCTGAAGCACTTATTATTCAGGTGTTGGTGAACAAATTCTTACTTACCTTTTCGTCTGGAATTGTATTTGACATATCTGAATGATGAATCATAGCAGGTATCCCACCAAGGTCTCGGACCGCAGACCTAACCAAGTGAAAATTCTTCTTTTCATTTTCTAGGAGTTCTTTGGATAGTTCTGATGTATTTTCTATTATATAAGTAAAAGACAGATTAAACTGCTCTGGTCAAAAATCAGACATGGCAAAAAAAAAAAAAAAAAAAAAAAAAAGTATGCTATGTTAATTAACCAAAAGGGACTGACCGTGATCAAGTGCTTTGAGAGACACATCCAGACAACTCTCATCAGACTCCGAGGATGAATTGAGCACCACTGACCCCGTCTGTGCACATTCCACGGTGTGAGTAGTACGCTGACATATGGAGTCAAAAGGTATGTAGCACGGATGATAGTGGTGAATCAGGTAACACAACACACGGCCATCTGAGAAAGACACTGTGAAATTCTCCACCTGATTGGAAAGACCATTGCAGATTTAATGAATTAAGATGAGGTCATCCAGGAGTAGGATGGGTTCCTAATACAATAAGTGGTGTCTTTATAAGAAAAGGAGAGACACGGAGACAGGCAGAGAGAGAATGGCACAGGAGGGCAGAGGCCAGAGTACTTATTTCTATAGGCCACGCACGCCAAGGACTGCCACTAACACCAAGTCGAGAGAAAGGCATGGAGCACATTCTCCCTAGAGCCCTCAGTAGCTCTCTGGTACTTCATTAAAACATGGAGGGTCATCCATATATTTACCATTTTTTTACTAATGATACTTGTTCAGGGTATAAGTTTACCATATTTAGTTACATGTACTCTATATCATTTTTCACGTTTTATTCTCCTTACCAGATATTTTATTCATGTGTGTCAGGACAACTCATTTTCATGTATTTACACTTGGAGGTGTACTTCATGTAGAAATACAGCAGCAATCTAACAAGTGATTATAAAAGACTCAACTTAGATGTTTTTCCTCTTCCCTTTACCTAGTGGTAATGTTTTCTATTGTTCCTTTCTGGTTGTGGATTTATTTGCATTTACCTTTATTATAAGGCTGTGATCCTTTGGTGCCCCAGTTCTATGCAAGGGTCTCCTATTAACACCCCCAACTAGGGCATTTTTTCTTTCTTACTGATTCATAAAATAGTCATGATTTATTCAACTGGTGACATCTTAGATTAGATAACATGGTATATGATAATGCCCTCACTCACTGGATAAAAGTTTGGAGAGGTTTTATACGTATGTGTGTGTGTATACATATATACTGAATTATTTTTAAAAATGCAAAAAAAATTTTATGCATTAAGTTTAATTGACTTTAACCAAAATACATTTAAAGATACTGGGCTAAAACAAAAACGAAGAACTTACTTTTTTATTATAGAAGGCACAAACGGCATTTACCCAATCCATCAATAGCTTTATGCTTTCACTATATTGTTCAAAGGGATTACTCAACCTTCTGTCTTTTATCTTATTGAGAACAGTATCAGAGGGGCATGAGAGTGCAGACATTGTTTTCTTCATACTCCATGTGAGTTTTAAAAAGTCAATTTCTTCCTTTAATTGATCTACATTAAGAGAGATATCCACCTGAAACAGACATAAAAAAAGATAAATAACTTTGTCCTTTAATAGGTTAATATATCTTTTTATATATTATTTTTAACCCACAGAAGTTCAAGTCTCCACTTTTTTTTTTAAGAAAACGAGTCTACACAGACATGATGGAACGTGTGGTGTTAGGTCGATGGGATTTAAGGTCACACCAGCCTGGTTCCAATCTCATCTCTACTTCCTATCAGCGATGTGACCTTTAGTTTCAGTTTCTTCACCTGTGAGGTGGTGGTAACACCTACCTCATAGGAGTGTTGTGAAGATTAAACTGTAATACATAGAAAGCAATTATCACAGTTCCTGGGACAGAATAAGGTCTAGTAAGTAGTAGTTACAAGTGTTAGTCTTGATTTGACAAACGGATAAAAAGTGCAAATGTACCAAATGTATATAGAATACCTGGAAAGCGAAAGCTATTTTCCAAAGCAATGCGAGAGTTTTTTCTCTGTGCCTATCCACAATATCCTTAGACAGGATGGGACTTCCTGCAAATGAAAAGACAGCCCTTCAGCACAATACAGGTACTGAAATGTTGTCACCAACAAGAGAAAGTGTGGCTCAGCTCTCACCATGCTCATCATTTAACTGAATTCCTCGTGACTTCAGAACCTGAAGGACAAGGTCGACATTGTGTACCTTCTGCAGACGGCTTATGGCGGGAATTCTGAGTCTCTTTGAGAGATCCCAGTTCTGTGTGAGGAGTTCCATGGCTCGCCTAACAAACAGAAAAGTGGTTTTCAGATGAGATTGTTATATCAAAAACGTAAGAAAAATGGTCTTCATTTAAATATAGTTATCACCCCCAGAAATCCCCCCAACTTAAAGAGTTTTAGGTTAGAATGACTCCAAAACACTCTATCAAAACCTTGTTGCTCCATAGTCAGCAAATAGTTATTTCTCATTATAAGCCTGGGAACTGAGGTCACTAAACAAATATAAGAAAGAAATATGAGACATACACACACAAAAACACACATGAACAAAATAACAGGGTTTTATATAGAAAGGGCGTTAAAAGGAAAGGCAACAGGATGTTTCTTGAGGGCCTACTGCATCCTTCACATAAGCAAGTCCATCCTTTTCTTACTTTAGGCCTCGGGGCAAATCCCCCAACAGAGCAGGTATTATCATCTCCTATGTTGCTGATGAAGAACCCAAAGCCCAGAGGAGTTAAGTCAGTCACCCCGGTCATTATATTAACAGCTGGTATAGAGAGAACTATGATCAGAAGGAAAACCCCGTTTCCTCAGTTTCCAAATCCACTCTCCTAAATCTATACCAGATTACCACAGAATTACTTGAGTGCCTATCTTACACAGACATATACACCACAGCTGAAATCCAAACCCCTAATAACATCTAGGTCACTAGTGTTTTATCTACTAGACAATAATTGCCAACCCACAGAAAAAGCAGGCCCCAACTGATTACTGAATAGGGCTGAAGCTAGGCAGAACTGTTTATAGACCGGTATTTCTAAAGGTTAGAGACAGAGAGCAGCCTCGGGCCACTCTGGCCCTCCACCGTCTCAAGGCACCAAGCGCCTGTGCAGCTGCACACTGACGTCACCTCCGCTGACGTCACTTCCGGCACTGGTGGGTCAGCCATTCCCAGGGACCTGCAAAGGACTGCAAAGATCTAAGACCATTTCACCAACACTTCAGGCAACGGAAATTTGGTTTGCAAGACTGAATCTTTTGACTAGGGAGAGTTCCTGCACAGCCATAAAGCATCAACATCCAACACTGCTAAGTCCTCGGTAACTCCTGTGAAAGCATAAAAATGTCTTCCATTGTGAGAAAAACAGCAGCGAACACACAACCATTCAGTGCTCCTTATGAAAGGTGGGAAAAGCCTAAAAACATGAATTCTTATTGGCCAGAAAATAGATGGGATGGCTTGGATTTATGAAATAAACATTTTCAGTAAGTGCTGTAGCCTATATATAAAAATTGTTCAAGTGACAGAAAGCTACAGTAAAGTTCAAAACACTCCTACCTTGTTTGTGAGAACATATAATTAGAAAAGACAAGAAAATTCACAGAAATTTAATTTAGAAGGAAGCAAGTGACATGCATTGTGTTTTTGAAAAACTGCAGAGTCATAAAAATCTAGGGATTCCTTCATCACAAATGTTAAACATAACAAACTAGAGAGTTTCCTAGGAATAAGACGAATGTCTCCAATCCAGAAATCCTAAAGGCCCAACCGAGTACCATGCTGAAGACCGGCCACTCCTTCCGAAACAGGAACTGGACACTCACTGTACGCACACCAAAGCCCATTTTAGGCTTCCAGTTTGTTACTAAGGAAATATCGTATGATTTGATACCAGACACCCTGAGACGTACCCCAGTACCACAGTATGAAACTTGGGCAAGCCATTGTCCGTCTTCATCTTACTTTTCCTCGTGTGTAAAACAAGGTTAATACTGCTAACACTGGTAGCAAATGATGTAGTACTCATGGAACCACTGCAGACATAAAGTGGTATCTAAATGTCTGATATTTTAATTAGTTTCCTGCTTTTCTCAACTCCTATTCCAGAGCATCAGTAGTTCCTACTGACTCACCCTAGTCACATGCTAGTAGGGAACAAAAATGCGGATAAGAGACAGGGTTTCTGGGCCTAAAATAGATTCCATTTTTCCAAAAGTGACGCAGATGTTTATTTCAAATTTTTTTAAAATCCTAAATTAATTTTATTACATGAAAGAGCAAGAAAGATTTTGTAAATACAGAAAAGTGTTTTCCAGAAAATTCTAGTCTGTTCTATTAAGTAAAATACTTCTATTTCTTATACTTACACAAGACGCACCCCGCATTGCAAGTCTACAGCAAGATTTGTAACAGAAAAATTGAATTCATCAAATGGTGTCTGAACATGGTTAACAGGTAATCCCAATAAGCTAAGGTGACGGGAAAGGTCACCTTCACCACTTAGGAAGTCTCGTGAAAAAGCCAGAAGAATTTCTTTACTAGCCTATGGAGAAACAAGTTGCAGGTATTATAGTCCAATAGTATAATTTGTCTACAAAAAAAAAAAAAATCCTTCGAATCATTCTGTACATATAGAAATAAAGTAAAATTAACAGTAGTATAGAAAGATTGTTAGTTTCCTATCATATGGTAGTAATGTAAACCTCATATATTTACAATTTCAAACCTTTTAAAAGTTTTTTCATAATTAATAATATATTCTAAAAATTAGCATAAATTTGCTAATATACGAAATTAGGGAAGAAATTTCCCCACAGATTAATTCCTCAAAAGCATAGTTTTGTTCATTCTCAAATCCAAGTTAAGAATAGGGTGATGTGCTGGTAAAGTGTTAGAACTACTGAAAGGACTCACTAGATAAGCATTCTCTTCTTTGAGAAACATTTTGTAAAGAGAAAATATACAATAAAAACAAAGCAAAAGTCTTAAATTTCAAATATAAAATGTAATATATAAAATGAAAAACATACCTTGAATTCGGCATCTTTACAGAAGAGACAAGGATCATGATCGATAAGTCTGGAGATTTTCGCATAATCCAGGAAACAAACCAACAACAATAACTTTTTCAAAGTGAACTTAGACAAAGCTTCTTCATGACCTTAAATAAAGTGCAGAAAAACATAGCAATATTATCTGTGACAGGCTGGTTGAACCATAAAATATGACGATGATAACAATGTGTTAGTAAACAGAGTGAGTGAGCACACAATAACACCACCTGCCTTTCTCAGTGCTTTACATGATTCAATCCATTTAATACAGTAACGCATGGGGCACACACCACGGGATATTTCCAATCCATGCAGATGGAAACACAGGCACAAAGACACCAAGCAATTCAGTTCAGAACACTTAATGAGCACCTACTACGTGCAGCACCATCCTAAATGCCACACAAACAAGAGCAAACTAAAGCAAATACGATCTCCATAGGGCTTAGAGCCACGTCAGGGGAGAGGGTGGATAGAGACAACAAGCAGATAAAAGTACTTACAGTGATGGAGGACATGACGGGGGTGGGAGGCGGGAGGGCAGTGGAGAGAGGACCCTGTGTATATATTGGTTTCTCTAGCAGGTAAAATTTTCAGAGAAAGGAAGCACGAGAAGCCCTTCATGCAGGGTGGGGAACGCAGTGCGGGCAAGTTCCTTACCATCTCTATACAGATGAGGGACAGAGGGATGTCTGTACTCAGCTGCTATGTCAGGATTCCAAAGTAAGCGCTTCAGAATAAACAGGGCCAACCCCGTGACATCACTGTTGTCTTCCAAAGCTACAAGTTCTCCAAAAACTGTCTGGAAGGAAATTGAACCTAAAGTCAGGACTATGTTATCTCTGAGAAGCAAAGGGATGAAATACGGAAAGGCATGCAACAACCTTCTAGGGAACTCGCAATATTCTACTGCCTAAATAGTGTGGAAGTGACACAGATAGCTGCCAAATAAATAGCCTTTAAACTGTACATATATGTTTTGTGCCTTTCTTAATGTATATGGTATACTTTACAGTGAAAAAGACAAAAGCTGAGGATTTAGATAAATTCTTTAAAATCTTCTGACGAGCAATATTTGCATTTCATTTTTTTCCTTTAAGCTAAAGAACTCTCAAATGTAGGTATGTTGTTCAAATTTAATTATAACTGTCCCAGTAAGGATATCATGAAGATGCAACAGAAACCTACATATTCTAAATTTTCTAACAGAAAAGTTAAAAACCATCTGTGAATCATCTAAGGAAATAATCTGAGAAGTATAGATCTGTTTATAATAATTTAAATATGAAGTCAGTTTAATGCCACTATGCTTATGATTATGATTTTTAAACAAATTAAAAAAACTAAAAATGTATAAAATTATGTTCTATAACTGTACACTGACAAAACAGAGGGACGAAAGCATGGAAAAGTATTAATACCTGCCAAAATAGAGAAACTTTATCATTATTTACTTATTTTTTTGGCCTTTGCTACTTTCTTAAAATCCTCAAAGGCCAGGCCCATTCACAGAAGCTAAGGTTTGGTGGTGAATTCAAACATTTTGTCCAGTTATTCACCTCTCCCTTCCCTGTAAGACGATTACACACCCCCACCAACTGTCAGAGACTTGGATGACTCTTGTGGGAGAATAATATACTCCTGCCTCATTTGTGTTTGGTTTGGGCAGTGGAACATGAACGGAAGTGAGCACAGGTTCAACTACTTAGTCGACATTCCAGAATTATCTGACATACGAAGCAGAGTCAGTTACTATGTAATTTTGTCATTAACCTTTCATTGAAAGAAACAAGAAATTGAATTTCAATTCAATGAATTAAGAAATCTTAGCAAGGACACTACCAACCCATGTGACATTAATGGGCTTATTACTTATTCTCTACAGGTCTCAATTTCTTGATAAATAAAAGCCAGATTATTATAAAGATTCCTTTCAATCCCAAAGATTGTTCTACTCCAAAACCTAGAATAAATTGAATAGGATATTCTACGTGACAAAGGTAAAAAGGCTAAAGAAAATATAAAATTAGACCAGTAAAAGACTAAAGGAAATGAAAACACGGCATAAATTTTAAACAAAACCATATTTTTAACAGTTAACTACTAATATGTTTCTAACTCAATTAGTTTTAACATTCTAAGTATTACAGAGCTACTATGCACCATGTGAAAAACTCAATTTCATGAGCTGTGCTCCATCAGAATGGTTACAATGGCATCAGACTGGTGTAGATGCAAACCCTGATCAATTACTGGCATTCAGCAAGTCACTCACCAGTTAAGCTTCTGTTTTGTCAGTGAAGTGAAAATAATCATACATACCTCAATGGGTTTTGTAAAGTTTTAAATTTGAAAATGTATTTAAAACAGCCTGGTATTGTCATTTGTGAATGCTCAAAAAGGAGCTTACTATACTTATTATTATATCCAGTACCAAATTAAGAAACTAACAGGAAAATTGCTATAAAATGAAATGACAATAATATATAACAGCATGGTCTAGTTACCTAATCAGTATTTATTAAAGCACCATAATTTTTAAACTGAAAGATCAATTAAGCTAACCAAATGATTTTATAAATGAAACCATATAAGGGATCAAATAAATGGTGATGGAAGGAGAACTGACTCTGGGTGGTGAACACCTATGATATATAGGTGATGTATTACAGAATTGTACACCTGAAACCTACGTAACTTTACTAACAATTGTCACCCCAATAAACCTTAATTATAAATAAATAAATAAAACAGAATTTTTTTTAAAAGGCTACTTTTTAAAAGTATATAATTTGAAAAGTAACCTTTTTTCAGAAACTGAAAGGTATACTTACTTCTAAGCCGATTCGTAGCCACAAAGGATTATATGACAGCAGCCAATTTAGAATTTTCTGCCGTTCTCCTGAAACACAGATAAAAAGCAATAAAGCTCAGACCATTAATCAAACAGAGACAATAAATAAAATTTCATGGAACGACATCAGTGGAAAGAAAGGATAATCAAATATGAAAAAGTTAATTTAAATAAACTATACTTCCACTCAAATATATATGGGCATATTTAAATATGTGAGATTTTAAGCAGCAAAGCCAAATCATGTATATATCTAACTCTGAAATACAAAATCTCCAGTGTTTTTAAAGAATTAATCTTTAGATTTCTATAATCGTCTTACCCACATCTTTCCAGAGGTGTCTATCTTTTCGAACAATTAATCGCCTAGCTTCAATTTCAATTTCAAGCTTTTTGATAGCTTTCACCATTTTTTCAGAAGTAAATAAACGACACGCTGCACGACGTAATCTATTCAGCCTGCACCGAGCAGTATAAGCTCTGAGAGACATTTCATCTTTTGTCGGAGCTCTGGGAACACTTAATTTATGCTGACTCTCCACTCCCAAAAGAAGAGTAGCAGCATTTACTGGGTCAAAACAAAAGGAAGAATGTTTCTGGTTAAACAGTACATTAATATACCCTTCAATCTAGCAGTGAATGCACTTTAAAATGGCTAAAACAGAGTCTATTTGGGCCCATTCCAAGCTTGCCCTCCCCTTTTCCACCTCAAAATAAAGGTGTCACCACTCTCTCCGTGCCTTAGGCTAACCTGTCATTGCAAGCTGTTGGCCCTCCCTGCAAAAGGTGCGCCAAGTCTAACCACTTCTCACAACCTCCACCACTACCATTCAGTTCACACATTATCATCTCTAAGCCGACCAAACAGCCTCACTGGGTTCTCTGCTTCCATCTTTGTTATACAATAAAAAGGAATGTGATTTTTTTTTAAATCAATTGAACTTTGAAATACAATTTGAATTTTTATAAACTAAATTTTCTCTAGAGAAGTAAAACAGGCTTTGTTTACTCTGGGGGGAAAAAGTGACCTTAAAGAGATCATCTAATCCAAGATCCGTTGATGTGAAAACCCTACATACACGATTCTTTAAAAACCACTGAGCAGTCTGCTTGAACACTGAGGCAATGGAGAAGTGACTACCTAGGAGGGAGCCCATATGATGGTTGGACAAGTGAAGCATCTACAAGGATTTTCTTTTCTTGACTTGAATCAATCCCTGTAACGTCTATGGGAGAGCAGGGGCACCAAGGTCGTTTCCTTCTTTCAGGAGAAAACCTTTCGAATGTTCGAAGGACAACGTGCTTCCTCCTTGTTCTGCACCTAAGTCTTCTCTTTTCTAGGAAACACTGAGATGTTTAAAAACTCCCCATAGCAACTGGTTTTCAGGTCTCTCGTAATTCTATAGCTTGCCTACAAATGTCTAAACTAAGGTACTTGAAGGAGAGACAAAAGAAAAAGAATAAAAAAGAAGGTGGAGACACTCTGCATAAAGTGATCAGGCCACACAGACTTAAATGTATTCCCCAGGACATTATATTTCATTAATGCAGCTACACTACTCTGAACTGGATTTCTCAGCAGCCATGTTTCACTGTTAACTCGGGTTGAATCTACATTAAAATAATTCACCTGGAAATTGAATTGGCTGATGTGTAAAAATGGAAAGAAGAAAAAGTAAAAGTTCAGTACTTTTAGTCGAGAATCCCCCCAAAATTCTCACCTACACAATCTTTAGCATTTATATCAAGGATTTAGTGAATAATGCCATTAACTATAATAAAATATATATAATTAAAGGAGAAAAGTTTATGTTAAACATTATCTGTTAAAACAAGAGTACTATTTAAATATCAATTTAATGTTTACCTTCAGAAATATTTGTTTTTACAGTGAAGTCATCAGGAGTTAATATAAAGTTTAGCCACCAAGTGAAGCCCTGTTGTTGCTTTTCCTTCCAGCGTTCATCATAAAACATGTTTTTGGCAGCAAATGGCATCGGGTGTCGAGGAATGTCTAAGAATACAATTAGGTTACTGCGTATGAAATTTTCCTTTAAATTACTATATAATATAAAGCAAAAGACTGTTCTTACTAGCAAAATCACCTAAAACACGGAACAGTAGTTCCTTTTCCACTTGCTGGAAATAGTGCAAAGCATTTTGGGGTACGAAATGCAATCAAAGCAAAAAGGGAAACTAAGGCAGTACCTCCTGGTTTTTTAAAAATGCCAAGTCACTTAGTCAGTTTCATTAAGTCTAAGACTATATCCTCATTGTTATCTGAATACACACTTTAACAACAACAACAAAGTACAATTCATTTCCATTTGAAATACAATCAGTGTTTCATTCAATGTCAGTTCTGCAAAGACTGTCAAGAAAATAAACACTTGCCTGTTTTTAATGGTTTTATGAAGGTCAAGTTAGACTGCGCCACTGGGACAATGCGCCTTCTCCTTTTGTTTGTTTTAGAATTAGGAGTTTTGTATACTGATGACTCTAAAAAAAGATTACAAAGCAGAATAACAGCATTAGAAAACAAATTCCCTGAATGAACTGATTTAAAGTTAAAATCTGGGTTCTCCATGATCATGTCCATTTAGCACAAAGTAAGCAAACACTACGTGCCAGGCATTAGGCTATGACTTGGTGGGGCCAATAAAAGCTACAATGGAAGTGACAGACTTCCAATCCTTTAGGAAACAAAGGGTAATGGAATGAAAGGGGTTAAGACTAGAAATGGAACGCTAAATGGAAGCAATTGTTGTGACCCAGGTTGGCTGCGAGAATTTAAATTAAAACAGAAGCAGTGAAGACAAATTAGAGAGAATTATTTTAATAGTACAACCAACAAGCCTTAAGAACCAGCTGACTAGGAAAGTGATGGAGAAAGATAACTCCATGATTTCCAGATTCCTAACCCAGGTGACTGAGGTAGATTGTAGGACGTACCTTCAAAGAAAAGCGCATTAAAAGCCACAGTGGCAAATAACCAGAATAGAAGTGCAGCTTATACTGCTACTACAGACAAAGAATAAAAGCAAAGGAGAACAAACTAGCCCACACGCAAAATACAGCCCGCTGCCTGTTTTTGGATGGTCCTTGTTTCTATATTTGTAAATAGTTGGTCTGTTCAAAGAGAAATGAGATAAAAATACAGATGTGTGATATTTCCTAGGAGTCGTAGGATTCATTTAAATCATCTGTTAAATAACTAGTGTGGTTTGAAAGTGTGGATTGAAAGGGCATGACGGGATTAGGCCTGACTCTGTGGTAGTAGGGCTGTGAGTATGGGGGAAGGAACAATGAGGCTTTTCCCAAAGGAATGCAGATCTCTGGGGCCTGTCTTCATTCCTGATTAATGGCAGAGGGAGAAGGATGTGGCCAGGAGCACAGGGCATGCAGAGACCTCTCCCGCATTCCATCAGACGGCAGTATGGAGACCAGACACCTCCCTGGCCTTCGAGTATAGGCCTTCACTAAGGGGAGGCAAGTGAAGTACTTTCCTGGGTCCGACACTTGACGGGGCGTCAAAAGCTCAGTAATCAAGGTAAGTATTTTAATGCAGTCATGTTTAAAAATCAAAAGTAACGCAGAAAAACCATGACGAACAGAAAATCAAGGTTAAATAAGAACAAGATCACAACTATTTCAGAATTCAGCCCCACATTTGTCCCATCTTCCACTAAGCAAGTTGGTAACTGAAAAGTATACATTAATTCAAGCTTATCAATTGCAAATTTATAAAACCCAAAAAAACAGAAAATATGCCCTTTATAAGTAAGCTTTCATTAAAATTTTTACAAACAACTCACCAGTTTTCTTCTTCAGGTTTAATTTCTCTCTGTTGCTAATAAGTTTCGAGGCAGGGGTCATCACCGTTTTGGTTTTTTTAACAGTCGATGTTTTAAACTCCACAGGAGAAAAATGGATTGTTTTGATTTCTTGCACTTCTGCATGTTCTGTAACTGCAAGCATCACATTTCCACCCTCCCTGTTTCCCTCACTCTTCCTTTTACGAGCAACGAAAGCTGTCTTTGAGGAAGGAGTAATTACGTTTTTACCACCCTCAGATTTACTTCCTACTGGATCTATAACTGGGAGATGCGAATGAAGAGCATCTTTCCCTTCTTGATTATCAGTCACTTTTTCACATTCACCCACTACACTGTGGAGACATCTTTTTGCCTTTGGTCTGTTAGTCTCAGTTTGGTTTTCTCTGGTACAAGTGGGCTTCAATTTAGTAACAGTGGCAGAAAGTATCGGGCGTCTGTGATGTTGGGTATTGTGGCTACAACCGTTAAGATCCTGAACTGCAGAAAATTTAGGCTGATTTTGTTTTGTAAAACTGTAACAATTTGCCTTCATTTCTAAAGCTTTGGGTTCTTCAAACATAGCTTTGGGAGATTTTGAACCCTGACATTCAGGAACACATGGTGAAACTTCATTTTTTCTCTGCCTTTGAGGAGACTGTGAGGCCTGAGCATTTTCATTTGATAATGGCGATAATTTACATGTTTGTTGAGATATACATATATGTGCCATATTATCTTTTACAAATTGATGAGGGGATAAAATTGGATTAATTATCTCCGATTCTAGATCCTTCTTTAGCCCGTAGTTATCATTTATGAAAGAATCTGGACTTAAAATTGTCCGATAAATTTCATGTACAGATTTTGATTCCAAATGCACAGGCCTTGAATTATCTTTCATAAATGTATCTGGTGAAATACATGTCATTAATTCTAGTTCATTATTAGCTTTATGGCTATTATTTACAAAGGAATCTGGACTTAGAAAATTTCCTTGGCTTTGTGTAATGTTCAAAGTTGAAGAATAGTTTGGAGTAAGAGTAAGTTTATTATCCTCTTCAATTTGGCCATTCATATTATTCATGGAGTTAAAGGAAATGTCAGTTATGACTTTCTCATTAAAATTAAAATCTTTGGAAATGTCGGCACCTTCTAACTGCAACAGTTCCCTGTTTTCAGGTGCATGAAGAGATGTGTAGGTGGTAGATCGACGTACAGAAAGCGGCAAGCCAGTGTCACCATGGCATTCTTTGAAAATGGGACTGATAGGTGATATGGGTATTTTATTTTCTTCAAGGATTAAAGAATTATTTTCTGTTGGGGAAAAGCTTTCATTGCCAGCCAAATTTTCACAAGCTTGAAGTGGGCTCCTAACTCTGTCAACTTTTTGGGAAACACTAAATGTTTTATTAACATTTTGAATACTTGAAATCTTCTTCGCATGACCTGAAGAGCCCGAAGTTTTCTTCTTATTAATGGTATCCCAAAGACTCCTCTGCAAAAATAAGGAAAACATATAAATTCAGCTGACAGCTGTTGAATATTACCTCTAATAAAGAATATTATGTATGTCGCTCACTGCAAGGCTGTTAGCAAAATAATTTTTTACATATTACTATTTTTTTTTGAGTAAATCACAAAATGATTAAAACTTATTACCTTTTTCTTTTTTGGCTCTTCTGCATTTCCTAGTAATATGACTTCGTGCTTCAGAACATCATTTACAAGAAATGTCACAATCTCTCTCACTCGGCCTTGTTTTAATGGTGTCCAATTAACAGAAATAACAATTTTTTCTTTAGGCTATAATCAAAAGAACACATTTTTGAATGACTGTAACAGTCATGATGCATAACAGCCAAAACATACTACATATGTCTTAGAATACAGAAGATTAATAATTGTTAGTCACCCAACACTCTACACCATAATAACATTTAACAAGTCAAATATACTTTCCTAACCTATCTCATTTCATCATAAGTAAAAAAGCCACTAATGATAACAAGGTTCACAACAAAATAAAATTATAACAAAATCTTAATTGTATATGAAGCAATGCGACAGTCACCAAATCATTTTGATTATCAATGGTTTTTTAAAATCTAATCACATACTTCTACTTCTTTAGAATATGTACAGTACATCTAGTTCAAATATATTAGAATTTGCATTATGAAGACTTCTGTCAAAAAAAATATAAAGAGGATCAACTAAATTTCTTTTTCCCACAAACTTCTGTCAGGTCCACACCACCATCATTACTGGTATTTGTTAAACACGAACGTTCCAGTCTCAGGCATCTTCCAGAACTCCTTTAATCCTCACATCCCTGGGAAGGAGGTTGTGTGATTATGCACATTTTACAGATGAAGTAATCAAGGTCCAGAAAGCTTTAAGTATGTTGCCCATGTCTTACTGCTACCCAGGCAGTCTGACTCCTGGGTACAGACTCTCACATCTGCATCCCACAGCCTGGCGGGAATTTGCCAAATGCAAAACCCTGACGTGACAGAACAAACCTGTGTCTGCTGTTTTTCAGGTCAAAAAAAGAGACAAGTTTTATTCTAAAGCAGAAACCATCAAACATCAGAAACACCTGGTTTTAGAAAATAGAACAGTGAACTTTTATTCTATAAAAGAGTAAATTCTAAAACAAACAGAAAAACTTTAGTTCCATACAACGAAAAAAAGAGGACAACACCCATCTTGCCATGGAAAGAAAAGCCAGCATTCACACTAGAGGGGAGGGGCAGGTTCAGGGCTGCTTACACTCCAGCCGGTGACCTAAGTGACAGCCCCTGTTCACACAAGCAATCAGCCCCCCGCCCCCCCAGCTTGGTCTTCACACTTTCAGAGGTTCTTCTCCACGGAAAGGCCACAGCAGTGAAAAGAAGAACTTAGCTTCTCTGGGTGTTGGTGACAATGATGGGAACATTACTCTGGCCAACGCCATGCAGAAAACCTGCCCGGGGAACTTCTTGCAACAACGTTCATAAAAATCAAATGATTCGTTCGCCGTCAAAGCTACACTAGAACAAGACAATAACCCACCGCACATAGGGTGGAAAACAACCCGGAAGAGCTGTTTTCATTTTTCGGCCGTAGATGTTTCCCAAACGCAGCTCACTATTCCACCTGAATAAGTCGTGACCCTGACTCTACAGGGAGTCGGTTTCCCTGATACATAAGGAAACTGAAATGCGTATTGAGTGATACGAAGCAATAAAAACGCTGCTCTAACCAAAGTACTGCTGACAATCTGCAAAAACGCTAATTAATTCGTACAGTGCCGCCTATTACTTTAATGTCAAGTGTCGTCTATCACTTTAGAACTGCAAGAGTCCTCGCAACGCCTCAAGCCGACGAAAAATGCTTCTCTGCTTAATAGTCCATCGAAACGCTCGTGAGGATGCTGACGCACATGCGCACTGACCCGCTGTCAGCGCCCACGCCCCTATTGCGGGCTGGGGACCAGGGCTTCCCCCGAGTGAGCGGAGGATCTGACTGTATCCGCTAAGCCCCTCGTCTGGGGGTTTCCTCCCCGAGCCGCACCCCTCCCCGGAGGGTGGCGACATGGCAGCGGAGGAGTGCGGCGCGACCCCCCGTCACGACCCACCTGCAGCACGAAGGCGCGCGGCCAGACGCTGAAGCCGCGGTCGGCGGCCGGGAGGCGCGGCAGCGTCACGGCGGCCTCCTCGGCGTTGGGGTTGTCCAGGGCCAGCGACAGCGTCCGCGAGGCGCCCAGGCGCACATCCCCGAAGCAGAGGAACGGCTTCGTGCAGAAGTGGTTCAGGGACAGGACCGGCGGGGATGCCGCCTCCGCCTTGGCCGGCGGCCTCCGCTCCGCGGGGCTTTCATCCCCGCAGCCCCGTCCCACACGCCGCGTCGCCATGGCAGCTCGAGCCCCGCAAGCCGCTCCGGAAGGGGACCCCGAGGACACCCAGCGCTTCCCTCAGGGGCGGCTGCGGAGGTCGCGGGAGCGAACTCACCTCCCTTTCTCCTCCAGTTGCTCACACACCAAAAAAAAACAAACGATCCCCACGAACTCGCAAACAAGACAGGGAACTCAACACAGGTGTGGGCTCTGCCTCGGTTTAAACTTCCCTCCTCCACCAATGGGCACGCGCGGCACCGCCCACCTCCGCACAGAGCCAATCAGGAAGCAGAAGGGCGAATCAGTGAGCAGCGGTACCGAGCCAATGAGGCGACAGCGCTTCATTTAAATGATTGCTCCGCCGCTTGTCGCTCTGGGCGGAGGGGCCGAAAACCCAGGCGGGGTCTTTGCGACATCCTGGAACCCATCGCTTACAATTGAAATTCGCCTTTTGATTTTGTAAACAGGTTGCGTTGAGGGGAGGAGAGTGGCAGCATTTCCACAAGAAAAGCAGCAATCGTGGCGGTTGCCAGGGACAACCTTAAGTAAAACCGTTAAGTAGGCAAAAATTGGCGTAAGCAATCCTCTTATTCAATATACCCCGCCCAGAATTATATTACAGTAGCTTTTCTTTCGGGGTTTCCTGGGCTGAATGGAAGAAAATGAAGACAGTTAAATTTATAGTTTGTGTGAAAGTGCTTATTTCAGTGACGGACCGCAGTTAGGGGCTCGGTAAGTTTCGGGATACTGATAGCAAAACTAGATGAACAGATGAAAGCTGAGATTCCCGATAATTCACACGTGATGGTTCTGACAGGCAACCCCTTGACAAATACATTTTCGCTGTAGGCAGGTAGTAATAATGATTACAGCTTGTATATTACTATTACTATTAATATATGCCAGCGGTTGTTTTAAGCCCGTTACATACTTATCTCAACCCTGTAAGGTAAGTACCGTCACCTACCTGTATTTTACAGGTGAGCAATACAGAGCACAGAGCCAGCTGGGAAGTGCCACACCAGGGAGTTTGGCTCTAATCTTGTTCTCACACACTATCTCATACTGTCTCTAAAGGCTGCAGGAAACTTCAAAAATAATGCATGGATATGGGTACGGGTAACAGAATATGTAGAAAGAAGTCCCTGGGTGGATAAACAAAATGAGGAGGGTGAGAGATGAAATTATATTCACTAACACCCAATTTGGCCTGAAGTTGAACCGTTTCCTTAATTTTTAAATAAAATTGTTATAGAGGTTTCTTGAATCCTTTAGGATTGATAAGAACACTACCACAATTTTTCTTAAACAAAACTGTTAGTATGAATTACAATAATTTTCAAAGACACTTAATTTATATTCATTATTTCATACTGTGAATATTGTTCATCAAATTAACATTGCAAGTATAAGTCACGGAAACGTTTGTTTCAACGCAACACGGTATAGCAGTCACTGTTAGTATTTGAATCTATATTAATTAGCCACTTAAAACCATTAAATAGTTTAATGGTTTCTATATTTAACATGTGAAATGTTTCAAAATAATATCTAGATTACGAGAAATAAATAAAATGTAAGTAAATGTGCCCCAGAATCCTTGGTTTTCCATTTGTTCATGGTCTTTGCACTCGGTTATTAAGGTGGCACCACATCCCCATGCTGTGAAATGTGTTCAATAAAACCTTGATATGCTTTATGAGGACCAAAGAACTTTGTATTTATTTTAAATATCAAAATAACACAAAGAACTAGTTCAATATACAATACATTTTCTAGTCTTCACAGAGAACTGAATTTTTCTATAAAGACATTTGTACTTAAGAAACACAAGAGACAGCCAAAATATCTATAAAACTGACAAGATACTTTACATACAGTTGACAAAATAACGAATTCTGATATTTCAGATATTTTTGTAACTGCTTTTAAACATGTCCTCAATGATTCAAAGCAAAATTTATGATTTGAGACTGAAAACTAAGTTCAAAACCGTTTCAACTTTAATGTACAGCATAAATCCCCTAAATGAGAACATTTATTACACACCCTGGAGCAGCTCAGTGCCCACCTCTGTACTCGTTTTTTGGCAGCCACACTCAACATTTGTAACAGTTTTATCTATAGGGATAAGAAAAGTCGATTGTTGGAAGGAACAAGTTTTGTAATTACACCACTGTACACTGTCCAACTTTAATGCAAGCAGGAAACCAAGCAAAGAGGCGGAGTAACCCTAAGTGTACATGCTTTTCATTCAAGAAAGGTTTTAGAATTTCCAACAGGAATGCAAGCACTGAAATTACTTCTTTACCAAAGAATTTGAAAAAAAAGAAAAGGTATGTCCATTTTTGTATAACCTCTATTCTTTGAATATAATTCTTAATTTCTCTATATAATGGCTGCAAAGGCTAAATTTAAATTCTTTGGGGATTCTTCAATAGTCATAGATTTAAGATCAATACACAGCAAGTTGAAACATGAAGAGTAAACAAATCATAGGCACTCTACGAAAGCTCTTTCTCTCATCTTCCACACTACCTAATTCTATTACACCTATCTTATTAATGCTCCCAAAGAAGTGCAGAAAGCATGCTAATATGCCAGGATAAAAGTATCTTTAAGTAGAAATAATTTTGGAGGAAATAAAGAGGGTGATGCCCCCCCAAAAAAACCACTATAGACTTTACCGAGAGAGGAATGTGCAAAAGAAAAAGGGAGGATCTAAAGAAAAATTGCCTATAGTTCCTAAAACTTGTTTAGAAAAATTATTTTCGTTATCCATTATTCACCCTAACAGCAAGTAACATTTACTATACTACTAAAGTTTTAGAAATGTTACCTGTTCCTTATGAAAGAATACATTTTTCAGTCATTTTAAATTTGGCACTGACTCTTAGAGTGATCCAAACACAACTTCACAAGTCCTAAGTTTTCCTGAGTTCATCAACTCAAGTTCTGTATGTTGACTGGGATCCTGCTCCTAAAAGGAAACTCATCTCCAACCATCACCTCTTGGTTCAGTTTTAGGCAAACTGAAATAAGAAGCCATTCAGTGTAGAACTGTGTGGTTATGGTAACTGATTATTCAAAAAAAAAGGTAGGAGGGGGAGGAGGAGACGGAGAGGCAGACACACTACTCATTTTATTTGACTTGTCAGATTCCTCTAATAAGCACGTACAGACAGGCCCAGAGTGGCTTTACAGTGACTATAAAGGCCTAGCAGAGATTAAAAAACAAAAAAACAAATATTCACACTAGTACTTAGTGCCAATTTCCCTACATAAACGTAAAGCAACCTAAAAAAATAAGTGTTGCCTGACCAGCAGGCAACACAAACATAAGAGCCATAACAACAACAAAATCAAAACCACTTATTAACCAGTACGATCTAGCCAGCAGAATCAACTCTAAGCATCTACAACTCATTGAAAAGGCACAAAGATTCAATCCAGAAAAGACTGGGTATGAAGGACACGACAAAGAGCTAATGTTCCAAATCTGACTTTTCATCAATGAAACCGTAGAATGATCTGGAAGGAAGAAAACTCAAACTTATAAACATACCAGTTTAACTGTGTTTTTATTTTGTTTGCAATTATAGAATGAAAAGCAATGAATGATATTTACTTATTAGCCTTTGACACTTCAAAGGCTGACAGAAAATTATTAGTGTACCTCCTTTTTCATGACCTACCATCACTTTTAAAAGTCATTTAATAAAGCACCAGTTTAAAACCCTAGTTTTGCAACTCCTCTTCTCCCAGCTATAAATGACTAAATTACTTAAAAGTATGCTAAGCTTAATACCTTCAGAGTTCGTTAAATCGTGCTGGCAAAAAGAACAAACCCTAACCATAAATGGTACTTTAGGCCGCAAAAAATAGGTGGGGTTTCTTACAAAAATAACTTCACCTTGTCTTAAAAAAAATTCTAAGGCAAACTGATTTTAATAGTGTAGTGTAAAAAATAAGCTTATTATTTTGCATTTAATAGTGTCCACTTAAAAGATAACATTCAATTAAACTGAGAAAAAATGAGTATTCTTACTTGTAATTAATTTGTCAGTATGACTATTCCCAGAGTATTTTCTCCTGTTCTTATTTTTATACATATAAACACAAACAATCTTAGTATTCACACTAATGATTTTTTTTCTTTTAAATCCATAATTGTAGGACTTCAACTGTGCTTCTTTGGACAAATATTTATTCAAACAACAAAGAATTTAAATTCTTTTAAACTATTTTAATACCTACTAAAAATCTTTGGTGCATTTAAGTAAAAACTGATTAGGTTAACAAATTTCTATACTTAATAAATTATTCAATTTACATATTTAAGTGCTAACTGCTATCAGCTAAAAATAAATTTAAAACAATAAATTATGCTCATAAAATAATAAGTTCTGAATGAGGCTAAACTTAGTTGCAAGATGCAAAATTTAAGTACAGATACAGAATTAATGAGTTTTAGAGTTAATGGAACTTTTGTCCCAAATACTTCAAAGCAAATATTACAAAAGGTTAACTGAAAAGAGTAGGCCTCATTTCATATTTTTTTGTGCCAACTTCAAAAACTTATACATTCAGTTTACCCAAATCCATGAGGTTTTCACAATTTTAAAATTTCTTATATTCTAATTTGAAATTAGAGGCAGATTTTTTGTTTGTTTGTTTGTTCATCCATTGAGACTATTTCTTCATAAGAATTACACTCTCTACCTCCCAGACTATTTAAGATTACATGAGAAAATGTAGTGCCCGGTACATGGTAAGCATTCATTAGTACGCTACATTTCTCTCCCTGGTTATTATAGCAGCTTGGCCACTTACAAATGATGCGAGCTTAACTGGGTCCTTCACCTTAATTAACCTCAGATTCATTATCTCTAAAATGGGAATACAGCCTGTCCTTTCTATGTCAGAGCTGGGTATGAGGTTTAAATGAGATAGCTGTGAATGCATTTTCTAAAACAGTAAGCCACTATGAGTTTAAATTATTTACAATAACTAAATATATTTAAATTTCACTTTATAGAAGAGATGTATTCCAGAAAAGTTCTACACTGTAAACCAATTCCTACAATCAAATCATGTATTTAAAGCATTAGATTATTATTAAAAGAACCCTAAAGTAACTACCTTCAAAAAACAATGTATTCTTTTCAATGTGAAAATGCAACACCCTCGTTTTCTGCTACCATATAATACACCATACACATACATGTATGTACCATCTGCCTTTTTATAAGTCCAAACTTTTCTACATTGGCTTAGGCAGGGTTCATTTTTAGGCATGATTTCTTCTCGTAATAGCATGATTTTTAGTTAAAAGTCTTGTTCTTTATGATAAAAATCATAAAGATACGTATTTTTAAAAGTCAATTTGAAAGACCAGCAGACTAACAGTACCTCATAGAGTCAAGTTCAATCATGTTAAGTACCCCAGATATAACATTTCCACAGAAAAGAGTGCCTTAAAAAGAAGAAATAATATACAATTAGATCTACTGGTCCTAGGATAATTATAACAAAATCTTAATAAATGAGGCAAAAGTCAAGTTGGTTTTATTATTTATAAGAGCTACTTTGGTTAAATGCCTCAATTCTCAACACCGTTTTCTTTTGTTTTATGTTCACTAGTATGGTGAACATTCCTGTAAAGTACCTTCATTTCTTAAGTGCTTCAGCAAACATGTTTCTCCATTATTAAGTGGTTAAGTTTTATTCATTAAAACTTCATTATTTTATTTGTGACTTTTTTCACAAGGGCTGGGCCAGACTTTACAGTTTACACAAAAAAAGTGCTTAAAGCAATTAGGAGTGTAAACAAAACGGAAATAGAAAACTCTTAAAATTGCTATTTTCCAGTAGTTTACATAAATATGACATGCTAATAAAAAAAATCAACCCTGCCTAGTCTAATCCTTCAAGCAGCTCCACTAGGAAACATTATCCTAGTTTAAGTTTAAATTGACTTGAAGATATGGAAAGTGCACATCTTTAAAGGTATTTTATAATTACCTATCATCTGACTGACTTTTTCCTCAATTAGTTTTAATCAGTGAGGTTTTGCTGTAACTGCTATTTCCTTTCACCAAGTGCTCAACTTTTCTCTCATACCAAAATAAAAATCAAGGATAACACTAGTCTTATGTGAAAAGCAAAAATAAAGATCTGGATTACATGGAAATCTGCATACAAGTAGTGGTTCCCTTTAATGAAAGTAAACAACACTGAGTTTAGTTCGACACGAATTTTGTAATTTGTTTGGCATCTTTTCTAACATTTATGTATGCAATATCTGTTTCCTTGAGTTTCAGTTAGCCAAGATCAATGAGACCAAAAGTAGCTTGTGAATGAAATGTCATGAATTAGCTATCACTGCCCCTCCCTTGGTGAGATGAAGCTATATGCTGTATAGTGTTAATGTTTCTGAACTAAAGGGCAGAACACAGAAGGTGAAGTTAACCTTGAAACATGCCTAGTTAAAACTGTCATATCCTGCTTTTAACACATTTTCAACGAGTATAATTTAATGCATAGACCTAGATTTGCATTTCTTATTTATAATAATTGAAGCATAGGCAAAAACCAATCATTTGGGTGATTATTTCAGTTCTACATTTCATTGAACAAGCTAATCATACATTAGCTTTCTGGCTTTGAGTTTGTCAAAAAGACCACATAATGATAACCTGAAATTACGGCTAGATGAAAAACAACACAGAAGTATCCAAAACTGTCTTATAAAATCAAATTCCTAATTTCAGTTTTTAAAAATCTGGAAGAAATAACAATGAATCTTATGTTAGGATAAGGAAGAGTTCCAAATCATCAGTATCGTCTCATAAATTCTTTCTTAAAGGCTGCATGGTCCTTGAACTTGGAAGATGGGGAAGGGAGAAAAGAGGAATGAGACTAAAGAATCAAATTTCCACTGATGATTAAAAAAATAAAAACTCATAATGTCAGCAGCTAATAATTTTGAAAAGCTGGAGATATAATTAAAAATTAGCACTAAATAATCTTTTAAAATCACAAAAATGTTCACTTCAAATATTATACCTCAAAATGTGTCCAAATATTCTTATGTTCTGTAAACAGAGATACATACTTTTCTTGATTTGAGACGGTTCGGAAGAATCTAGAAACTAGAGAAAATGAAGAAAACAGCAGCCCTCCTAATTGAAAGGCCCCCAGCGCTGGACCACCATTAGCACATAACCATCCAAAACTGGAATGTCTGTGGAATGGGTCCACTTCCTCACGAATGATGCTCATTACTAGGAATTGTCTGTACAGCAGTAGCATTGTCCAGGCCCAGCAGGGTTCCCAGGTACGACTGTTCTCTAGGATCGAGCATGTGCTCAGGTCGGACTGGATGAACTATATTTGCAGGCTGAGGAGTCAGAGTGTACTTTTCCAGAAAAGCTAAATCGGCTGCTCGCGGGTAATCAGTGGCCGGGGGCTGTGGCGACAAGATCTCGTGAGAAGAGGGTGGAAGGGTGGTCGTGTGACGCACCAGATCGCTCGGAGTGTCGGGCATCTGAACAGGAACCAGTGTCACCGGCACACACACTTCGGCCGACACGTTCTGTAACATCGTCTTGGCTTCCGACGGATACACTTTGGGCTGGTCCATGTATTGTTTTGTTTCTGCCTGAAAGATTTTATCATCAGATGAGTACTCTACTGGCAAGGACACGAGTTTCTCCTCGGAAGGACCCAGAGGGTCATCGGGAGACTTTATGCCGTGCACGTGGTCAGTGTGGTACTTGAGCTTGTCTTTCCGCTTAAACGTTGCATTACAGTGCTGACAGTTGAAAGGTCGGGCATCGGAATGAATAACCAGGTGTTTTGTTAAGGTTTTCTTAATTCTAAAAGACTGATTGCAAATTTGACACTTGTATGGTTTTTCACCTGTATGAGTAAAAAAACGAAATTGAGTATGAATGCGCTCGCTTGGCAAGACAAAGATTTTAAGTAGCATATTCTCCATGGGAATATTTACAAAAACTTAGTAAGAGCAGTAATACTCTTATATGTTATCATAAAACAGTAAAGAAAATGGCCTCAAACATTTAAGACAGATCTATGTTTGAATTCTGGCTATACCACTTACTGGCCAAAAGTGAGCAAGGTACCAACTTCTCTACACAGTTTCCTCATCTGTAATATGGAATAGTAATAGTACCTACCTCACAGAGTTGGTGAATGGATTAATGAGAAAACGAAGTAATACTGCCTACTGTACCTGGCAGAGCATAAGTGTCTAATAAACCTAAGCTACTAGTATTATTGCTTGCTTTTCCTCCCACTATAGCCTCTATTTGTGTACCCCATAAATTAGGAGGTGTTCATTTGGAGGGAGGTGTATTTTTGTTTTTAACAGGAACACTGTATCAGTGGCAAACTCTTTACTGCAATTATTTGCTACTGAAATTGCCCAAATCCAGTTATTTCTCATTCTAATATTTATGAAACCAATTATTTTTCTGTTCCAGAAAAGCAGCTTGACAAAAATCCAAACTAAATAAAAAACAAAGCAGCCATAAATGCATAAATGAGTTAAGGCTTTAAAAATTGTTACTTTATATGAGATGTCAAACAAGGGCTATGACAACATGTAAGAAAGATTCCAACATAGTCTGTATTGCAAAACATGACAGTAGCACCAAGGGGGGATAATCGATTTAGAAAATGACAACTTCCAGAAAGCAGCTGAAGCAAACCATTCTATAACTACCTATATATGACGACTGACTGTATAAAGGAAAACTGTAAGTGGTTAACTTGGTAAGCAAGACAATGAGGTCATATTTGAATTACTCTTTTCAAAAAAAGTAAATGTCTTCAGAGTTACACAGATTTAGAGGAAGCACAGAAAGAGGAAAGTGAGAGCTAAAAGTTGAGTCAATTCCCTATGGAAAAAATTTTTCCCAAACTGTACAAAATGACAGTCAAAAGTATTGAAGTGTATATAATAGAAGACCAGACTATTGCTCATTCTCAACATCAACTTTAATATAATGAGTAAAAATCGTAATGGAGGAAAAAAACAAAGCAATTTAACCAAGAACTACAAAGTTTAAATGTCCATATTTTACTCCTGAATAATTGCACAAAAATATTCAGAAAGTACCCATTAAGTTTTACCTGAATGCGTGCGAAAATGCATTTCGAGACTTGATTTGCCTTTAAAAATTTTCTTACAAACATCACATTGATGAAAGGTTGCTTTATATCTAAAAAAATAAAAGGTTAGAGTTTTTCAATGCAGTTTTAATAAACAGCATACCACAAATAAAAGTCCGATGACATTTCAGAGAAAAGCACCTGTGAGACTGAGCTATGAGCTGAAGTAGCCACTTTCTTCATGGAATATAATACCATTTTACTGGAAAGAACAAAAGACAAACTATCGGTACAGACTTGAGTATTTGACAGATATTTTCTCAGAAATTAAATGAAGTGACCTGTCACTTTAAGGGAAAAATTGACAAATATTTTTGACAATAATTGACAATAAAATAATTTTCAACAATAAAAATTGACAATAAAAATTTATTATGAATGATAAAATTTGAGCTTTCAAGCTAATATAAGAATTTTGGAAAACTTGCGATCTTGACAGCCTCACAGTACTCCTTTCTGAGACTGGAGGCTGTGTTAGCAAATGTGATTTGCTGACCATGTCCTGTGAAATATGCTACCATTTGGAAAATCTGCATAACTCAGTGAACGCTTATTTTCCAAATGACAAATGCATGATGTTTCAGTGTTATGCATATGTAGGTAGAACACCCATTCAAAGGACCAGACAAAGATACTGAATGTGAGAGGAGGAGAGCTTCATTAACCTTGTTTCAGATTCCACCTTGAGCCATACTTAAGGAACTACCACTTGTTTGGTTTTAATGTAGTAGCAAAGGATAACATCCACAGTTATCTAAGAAGGCTACTGTAATACTACTTCTTTTACCAACTATGTATCTGAGTGAGGCCACGTTTTCTTCATTTACTGCAACCAAAATAACACATGACAGCAGATATGACAATCCAGCTATTAAACCATTAAAGAGATTTACAAAATGGTAAAACACTCTTTCAATAGTTTTTTTTGTTTTGTAAACTAGGTATTTTTTACAAAATGGCTATTCATGTTAGAATGTGATGGGTATATTATTATTTTTAATGAACTGTACTCACATTTTTTTCTCATTTCAATTTCTAATGATTTATATAATTTATTTAAACAATAATATACTTTTTATATTATATTATAATTGATATAAACAAAAGCTCCTGAGGTACTGAATAATTTTTAATGGTATAAAGGGGTTGAGAAAAAAAATGTTCTAGTCTCCGGAGCAAGGGAGTGTGCAATTCCGTTTTCCACCCATTCCTACGGCACAGTGCGGTCCTACTTCCTCTCCTGGACAGCATCCTGTGTATGTATTTCTACAACCCAGCACTTAGCAGCGTCCCTAGTATCTAATGAACACACGAGTTTAGTGACTACAATGAAGACCCTGATTCAATGAGCACGTCACTGAACAAAATCAATGGAGGAAGCACTAAACCAATACATGGAAATGTAAACTACGAATCAACACTTCCTACTGGTCTTCAAATCAGTCTGCCAGTTCCTGGACTTACATACACTGTGTATTTTGTTGATCATGCTCGGTGCTATTAAACTTGCTTTCTTGGCACCTCAGACCATATCTATTATTTAGCACTTACTCCCAATACCTAGTCCCAGAGCAGGACTTCTTGGAATATTTTACACTCAACAACTAACCTCAGTTGAACTTGGATATCTAAAGTGTACTACAAAGTTGATGTTCAGCACAATGCATGCCTCCTTCAAGTAAAATACCATTTTAAATGCTCAGTGTGGTAGAAAGAGATTTAAACTCAGACTACAAACATTTTCCAATAACTGCTGTCTTATTAAATGTAATACCTAGGCAGTATATTTATATACTCAAAAAGCCACAGCGACCAAACATAAATGAATTCACCAAAGAATGCCAAGATTTTTATATTAGCCATGAACTTCAAGATCTACAACCTCCTT
This sequence comes from Rhinolophus sinicus, assembly GCF_057876585.1. Lineage (NCBI taxonomy): Eukaryota > Metazoa > Chordata > Mammalia > Chiroptera > Rhinolophidae > Rhinolophus > Rhinolophus sinicus. The sequence goes on from NC_142506.1 coordinate 66,588,037, forward strand.
GCCTTTGAAGCAATTGAAAACAAGGACAATAATACGCTTTGCTCAATTCCTTCAGGTCTGCAGAGAAGCTGGAGAAAGAGAGCTGACTAACCTACCCCAACTAACGGAAACAAGGTATGAGGCACGCTGGAACTTTCCTCCAACGGAGGCTTATCCTGAGCAGGAACAAGGAGGAGCTTGGCTCTTTCACTTACTTTTGCCACACTTTCTCTCCAAGGTGCACACTTTTGTAATGGACAGTGAGATGGTCCCTACGACCAAAACATTTTCCACATTCTTCACACTGATGAGCCTTCTCACCTTAAAGACCCAAACATTTTGATTATAATATGCATTTCAGTCTTTTCCCCCCAGAAAAAATTATCAAACAGGAAGATAACATGGTGAGAAATATACCAGGAAAGTAAAGCCACCCTTTATTCTGGGCTATTTGCTTTATATCCCTTACTCAAATATCTTTCTTCAGTCAATCTATGCTTATTTTCATAGATGGGGAATTCTCTTCCCCATCTCAGGAGACTTTTGCTGTAGACTCCAGATCTTACCTTTCAACTAAGAGAGCAAGATAAGTGAAACCACTTTGAAACTCAAGACTGTTTTGGGACATATGAGTCTGGATAGCAAACACTTCAAATGAACATACACTGAATCAGCAGGAGGCTGTTGTACTGATTATAAGAAGGACCCGAACACTTTCAGATCTTTGTACTTTACTTTTAAAAGATTTTTCATCTGTGGAGATTTCTTACTTTTGTAATGAGCCAAAATACAAATATAAAGGAAAATTTCAGATGAGTCCACTTTCTCATCTCTATTCTTATATCCAATTACAAAGGTTTAGTCTCTAAAAATCATTTTTTTGACATAATACCAGGGTGCAGTTAAACCATGCAGCCTCTAGAATTAGGAATTTAGAATTCTCCACCTAAAAATGAAAATGTGTAAGTTCCAGTGAAAAAGTCATAAGACCTTTAACATCTCTTAAAAATGGTAACAGAAACTCAAGCTGCCATTGGGGTCATTTAAGGAAATCATCACTACCTGTTACATACTTTATACTTAAATTATGTTGAGAGGAATAATAATAATCACCTGTTCTACTGGGCTCAGAGATGGTGCTTTCCCATTATTGTGCTCACATAGCTGGCTCTCTTAGCACTTCCTGAACATCAATCTGAGAGGAAAATATGAAAGAAATCCCCAGAATATGAAAATTATAAAGATCTGAAATTGATCAGGATTACTAAGGCACTCTTTTCCAAAGACAGGGTTTCAAAACTTCACTATTACATAAACCTTAACACCCAATTACGATCAGTTTTCTTCCAACACCAAAGGTTTTCTAACTTCTCTCAAATCCAATCAAAACGATATTATCTTGGCTTCTCCCTTTAGGGAGGTGTCAACAAAAATTATTGCACCTATCTGCAATAATATGCAAAACGCAAAATTTGAAAATTTGTTAAAACAATTTTAAAATATACTTTGTAGTCATAAAGAGCAACCAAATGATTAAAATTACAGTGAACAAAAAAAATGTCATAAAATTATGTGCCTTTCAGACAGCTTTTTAAAAAACATTTTTAGAACCAGTATTATAGAGGGGTGAGCAACATACACCAAATTGTTAAAATTACAGCCGACATAAACATGATGTAGCACCTTTTCAGGTGCTTTTTTAGAGGATTTTGGAAACATCCCTACAAAATCCACCCTACCTGAATGTATTTTTTTGTGCTTTGTGAGGTGGTCATGACGAATAAAGGTCTTCCCACATTCATCACATTCGTATCTTTTGTCATCATGATGTACTCGTAGGTGAAGTCTATAAAGAAAAACAACTGAAGGTCACTGAACATGGCGAGACAGAAGGAAAAGTCCTGGTTAACTCTAAACAATGAAAACGGCTGGCTACTCAACCAGCCTCATACATTACGGGTGCCGTTTCTATGGCTTTCCGAGTCCTTCCCACGCTCACTGCCTGACTCCAGGGTTCCTATCAAAAGAGCACGCCAGCGTCTGTGCAGGCTCACCGCCTCTGAATCAAACTCCTTCCTGACTTCTCAGATCTTAAGCCCACTTCAGTGAACCTGCCAAGTGTCTCGAGTCCTATCCGACCACTCAAGCCTCAGAGTCAGCGAAGGTAGGAGTGAATCCGGAAAGAGTGAGAATCAGACAAATGGGGTAAGTGCACAGTGACAATCATACAAGGATGGTAACTGATTCAGCCACTGAATTAATCCCTCTGGATAACTGATACTACTTACAGACTGATAGTTTATTAGCATTTAGTACATTTGTAAGCAGTCAACTTCCTGACAATTACATTTTACTACTTGTCCTCACACTAACCAAACAAAATATGGCTCATTTTATAGCTACCCGAGGACGGATTATACAAGGTTTAAATTATTAAAACTAATCTCACTTGAATTATTATCCCACAACCCTTCATCTGTGTGTGTGTGTGTGTCTGTGTGTGTGTATATGTATGTGTATATATATATAAGTGTATATATATATATATATATACACACACACATATACATATATATATATATACACACACATATACATATATATATATATACAGAGAGAGAGAGAGAGAGACGTATACCTATCTATCTATCTATCTATCTATCCTAGGGAAATGACTAGTTTTCCCATTCAAGTTGCCCAAATAGGTATTGATTCTACCATAACTAAAACCAGAAACTGAATGGACATGTAAAGGGGAAACATTCTCTTTAAACTTAAAAAAAAAAAGGAAATAATAAATGGAAAGGTAAACAGGAAGGCCTTAAGATTAAAATTCTTAAGAGCACTAATAAAAAGTAAAATTATACACAAATGTCACAGTAGGTAGTCTCCTTCTACTCATTCAGAAAACAATAACGTTTCAGAAGCTGCCAATGTGGTCAGGGATTCAGTTATAAACTAATTACGTAAGTTTCAAATAGTGAATAGAAGACTTTCTAAAACTGGGGATCCCGGAGTTTTCAATTTTGCCGTATTTTTATAGCATAGTATTCTTCGATCATCAAGAGTTAAGAAACACACTAAGTTTAGAACCCCTGACTTGTAATGAATTTTGATTCAAAGAGAAGTAATGAAATAGATCTTTAAAGGATTACAATTTAGAGAGTCAGAATTCAAACTTGGTGCTGAGGAAATGTTTAAAAACATTTCACAAAATAGCCACAGAATGAAGGCTAAAATATGAAAAGTTGTAATGTAGAGGGGAATCTATAAATGTTTGCACAACTTTGCCGGTCATAAGTGCTAAGTAATGTTTTAATTCAACAAACTAGAGCACTGATAAGGCAGAATTAAAATGGAGACGGAATTTTATCTGAATGTAAGGAAAACACGGCTTGACTCACCTGTATGAGCTCCCATGACGGAAACTCTGCCCACAAATACTACAGAGATGTGGCTTTTCTCCACTGTGGATTCTCAAATGCTCTTTCAAAGTAGTTCTGTGTTTAAAAAACAAAACAAACAAAAAAATATTTAAACTAAAGATTTTTTTAATGCCAATGAATACCTTAAACACAGATGTCCCAAATGCCCACCCTAAAGATATTCAAGCTAACACACCCTGTGGCAATTCTCCTAGGATCAGTCTCGCCTGCACACAAACATGCTTGTTTTGTCTCCCCTTTAAAACAAAAAAATTTAACTTTGGCCTCCTTTGCCATTGGTTTGCTCAAAGATTTAACTATCTAGCTGAAGCAAACTTTCAAGAAACACAAATAAAAATACTCAATTGTCACTACTGAATTAGGTAAAACGGATGCAAATTTTGATGGCGAGAGCACAATACTAAATAGGGAATCCAGGTGATCAGTACTAATCTTTTCAAACATGTGCTCAATACTTGTTAACAAGAATGTTTCAAGGCAAAGAGAACTACAGGTAGCTGGAACTTCCAGATGCCAATGTGGAAAAGGGAAACCATATCAAGGATATGGTCACTGCCCCTCCAGCCCTGTGACCCTCCCTGGATGTAACTAACCACTGCTGGTCCAAATACATCACGAGCATGGGCAGTAGTTCTACCATTCAGAGGGTTTCAAAGGGCTGACAAAGTTATTTGGGGGAAAGAAAGTAAAAGGCATGTGTCTGATGTTGGCGGGCTTCTGACCGTCAGTCCCACTCGGCAGTTACTTCAGTCCCATTATCTAGCGAGCATAAAGGCTGATTCTGAAGTAAAGGTAGTTCTCTGCCAGTAGGTGGCGCTCTTCTACAAGGCCCCCAGCGCGTCACCGGGAGTCTGCAGGTACACCCAGCTTTGTGGAAAACAGCCGGAAAACTATTCCTAGACCCCAACCTAGTACGTAATTAAAAGTTAAAAGATGGAAAGGTTGTTATGGTTTTGGTTTGTTTGCTTTTTGTTTTTACTGAAAGACCTTTAAGGGGAAAAAAGAGTTTATGATGCATAAGATAACCTTTATATTTTATCAATCTGTAAATACAAATTTTCAGATGAATATAATGCACTGATTTTCCTATTCTGCCACCATATCCACCTGGTAGAAAGTGGCATTTCTAATTTTCTTTAATTAGGAAATTTGAATACAGTGAAGAGTATAAAATCTACGCATACTGTTCACAGAATAGCATTAAACACACGCAGGGCAAGATACGGAACTCCCTCCACCAAACCGGCCTCCGCAGGCTCCCCCGATCTCACCCTCCCAATCCCCCTCTCTCAGAAATAACCACCTATGTCATGCATTCCCTCTTTGTTGTTCTGCGACCTGTGTTGTGTATGTCACGAAACAATACAGCGCATGTTTCTGAAAAGCTGAGCAGGAAGCACAACAACCCTAACAACACAAGTCTTGACGTGTCACACTCACTACCACCGCTGCTGTGGGCTGACACCCAGCACTCCTGACACCTTGGGGTGCCCGTCCTGCCGTGAACCCCCTTGGCCCCTTCCCATGTCAGAATTCCTATTTCCCGCAGCCTCTGTCTTCCTCTGGAACAGTTTCGCTTCTCATTCTGGTGAAGCATGCCCTTTAGTTGCTTCAGGAGAAGAACCTTAAAGGCTCATTTTCGGACATCAGGAAAAATGTCTTTATCATCCTTGGCCTTCACTGTCAGTTTGATTAGGAACAGAACTCTACATTAGAAATCATTTTCTTGCAGAATTTTGAATGTCCAACTGCATCATCTTACTTCTGGTGCTGCTGTTTGGAGAGATCTCAGTAATTCTAATTCTTGATTCAGTGTATGTGGCTTTTTCCCCAGAAAAAAACAGAAGCATACGGAAGCCTCATTTGCCCCCCAGTGTTCTGAATTACCACACTGGTGCACCTTGGAGTAGGTTTATTTTCTCGTGAGGTCCTAACCACGTGATGGATCACGGTTGTCTGGCAGCTCATCAGCTCACGTCCTTCCAGTCTGGGAAATCATCTTTTGAGTTATTTCAGTGATTTTTCCCCATTTTCTCTGTTCTTTTTTCTCAACTTCTTACCAGGTCCTCTAATGTTCTAATCTTTATTTTATATTTCTGCATCTTTTCGGTCTACTTTTTGGGAGAGTCCCTCAACTTTGTCCTTCAGTCCTTCTTTGAGGCTTTTCCTTTGTCTTTCATGCCTTGAATTTCTGGTGTCTGATTTATTATGTCAGTGACTCTTTCATACTATAACATCCTGTTCTTGTTTAATGGATTCTAGATCTTTAACTGGGGATATTAATAACTGTTTACTCCTTCTTTTTGGCAAATTCAATTTTTCTTGCATAATCTGTTCCCTTCCAGTTTTGCTTGTTTTTTCTGTTTGTGTTGAAATCTGTCTTCCATGTTAAAGGATTTCCTTCTGTGTCTTTATCTGCTCACGATTATCTGTGATAGACAAAAGACTGGACGGGAAGATCAATAGCACGGGTGGGCTCCGATGACTGTGAGTCACTGTAGGTGATCTGCGGGCCTATCTGCCCTGGGGTTGCTCAGATTTTCCACAACTGATATCTAAACTGCTACCTAGAGGATAAAATCTAAAAGCCAAGGTGTCAGCAGGGACAAGGGCTCACTGCTTTCAGCACTCAGAATGCATCCAGTCCTGCAACAACAAGGCTCACTCCTGCTCAGATTCTGCCGAGATGGGAGAGGGGAGGTACCCAGCAGTCACGGCCTGTGCGGGTGGAAGAGAATCCAGTGACGAACTTCTCAAGATGCTTTTACTCTAGAGCCCTTGTTCCATCTCCTTCACCTGCTTCCAGAGGTTCCAGTGCTGCCAGCTCCTGCACTGTCTGTGGATTCTGTGATGTGCGCTGGGTTCTGGATTTCTCCATTGGCACAGCAGGGTTTGTCTTTCTCAGATCTGCTAAGTCAGTCAGTTATCACTGATCTATCAGCTGCCGATCTGCCAAACCTGTGTGGCTCTTGTCACTTTTCTATTTTCCCTGTCTTTGTAACTTACTATCTTGGAAATAAATACATAGATGCATAACCTTTCCTGGATTTCTAGTGGGGTTTCAGAAAGAGACAAAATGGTATCTACGTTACATTCACCACCTACAGGTGCAAATCCTGACTCCACCTTCCATAAGATTTTATTATATCATTTCTTCTACCCTTAAATTTCAAATTAAAGCATAACTCAAGTATCTTGTATCTTGTGTTGCTCTAATCCTTATAAACTACATTCATTAATTATTCCTACACAACAACAGCAGGATTTTCCTGGGTGTGTGGATAATTCCTCACCTCTCTCGTACTGATTTTCCACAGATAAAGCAAGTCCATTTTCTCTTTCCACCATGGGTACATTCTATATGGCGTTTCAAATTCCCGGTGTCGTTAAACTGGCGACCACAAATGTCACATGGAAAAGGACCTAAAAAGGAAAAGAACAGGGTGCGCGTGAAGTTTAAGGAGTACATACTAAGTTACACTTAACATGTATGTGAGAGGTAACAAAGTGGTGGGTGGCCTGGGGACCAACTACTTGAGCCTGACATCTGAGGTTTGGGGGGCAGTCCTGTGGGATGGAGCCCTGAATCTGTGGGATCTGACACTGTTCCCAGGCAGAGAGCATTAGAACTGAGTTAAATTGTAGGCCACCCAACCGGTGTCAGAGACCTGCTCATTGTTGAGGGAAACACACACACATCTGGTGACAGAAGTGTCAGAAGGGAAGTGTTTTGTGTGAGTAGAAAGGAGATTCCCAGGGAAGAAAGACATAGTAGAAAGAACTGATTTTTCCCTACACAGAAGGAGACTGAACTGGCTTTTTTCCTTTACAGTACATTATACATTTATGCCTACTTTTCTTAGTGCACATATAATAACACAATGCAATTATTTATTTACGTTTCCTCTTCCCTTCTAGATCGTTTCTTCCTAGAAGGCAGATTTACAATCATTTCTATAGCCCTAGTGCTGATATAGGGCCTGACATCTAATGTAATAAATGCTGATAAACAATTGAGTAAATAAACTGAAATGGTCAATTCCCAGTTTGAAATAAGACTGGAACAAAGTAAAAAATGTTACATGCTGGATTTTTGGGACAAGGAAATAACGAAAAACTTGGGAAGAATAAACAGAGGACTTAAGAGAGTTCATGGTTTGGAAATATATTATTCAAGGAAGCTGTGTATTTGGAAAAAAGATGTCTCAGAACTTGGAAAAATAAACCAAAAAAGGAATTCTTAATGAAGAATTGATTATAATAGCACAATGGAGCAAAGAAAATGGCATATAGACACATCTGGAATTCAGACACATATCTGAGGCGACCATTCGTTCTGGATGAGGCTTCAGCACGTTTCTGCACACTAGAAATGAGAGATGACCTCAAAATGTACATTGTATCAAGTATCTTTAACATATTCTCATTTACAGTCTCTAATATTTCATCTTCCATGCGATCTGAGTCTTTTATTTATTCCTGAACTCATTCAACAAGTATTCGTTGATTCTTAACTCGTTTCTAGCAGTGTTAAAGAAAGTACTATGAAAAATCCCTCTTCCACTCCCTGCCCCCCAAAAAAAGTTGAGAAAGGGAGTCAGCATTTCACATAGTTGAAAATGACTAGATGAGGCAAAGACAGGTCCAAGGCGAGCAGGTTATGGAAGTGTGCGTCGGGCGAAGAGTGTAATGTGTACCGTAAAACTCTGAGTAAGTGAGACTAACTATACGTACCCATGAAGGTCTCACCCACTGAAGGAGAAAGGAGGCCTCTCTCCGAGACGTGGGTGGCCAGTTACCTATCAGGGCTCTTCAAAGAAAATACCACCTATGTTTTTCTTCTATGACGGACACCCAGTTTTGCAGCTAAACCTCTTTGAACTTTTATTTATGAAGCTACGCTGGGAACTTAAACTAAAGGAGATTTTCATGTCCACTCTCTAGATAGGATGGAATTAGCAGATTTGACTTTTTAAAGCCAAACTATAACTTTCACACTTACAAATAGAGATACATTAAAAGTTCTTCTCCCCCACAGGTTCCTGTTGTATTTCTTAGGTATCTCTCCCAGATGTTCAGTATAATCCTAGTGTGGTATATATGGGTGCTGTTGGATAACCAAAAGCAGTAACTCTCATGTATGTGGTACCTGGACCAGCAGCATCAGCATCTCCTGGGAAACGTGAGAAATGCACGTTCTTGGGCCCCAGCCCAGACCTAATCAGTCGTCTAAAGTATATGGTGATTCAAGGGACCAGATGTACAGAGATGGGTACAAAGGAAACTGAATACATACATGATTATATATAATGCACACACACGATACATAAGCATATAAAAATGAAGCAGAATTCTACTTGGTATATTTTTCTCATAATGGCCAAAAATGCAAAGCGACTATATTATTTCACAAACCATACTTCTGGGAGGTTGGAGAACCTTAACAATTATAACACTAGAAATGTAACGTATCCAGAGAGAGAGAAAGCAAAGCAAGCCAGGCCTGGCCCTACATCTGGCCCTTGAGAAGTGTGACTTCATTTAACCCCACAGCACCGCAGAGCCTGCGATCAAACTGTTTCCCACACGCGGAAGCCAGAGCTCCATGAGGCTGTCCCAGCTCACAGTCTCCAGCCTGGACAGAAGGCCCCCTAACTCCCACTACCTGTACATCATGCTACACCTGTTAAACTTTTCTTCTAGTACATGTCAACTTGTATTCAATATTATACAAATTAACTAATCGTTTATAAAATAGTTGTGTGGGCCTAACATTATAATGGAATGGTTTTTTACTAGTCTGATTGCCCATGGACGGTAATTTAATTTGGCAGGAACAGTGTGTACAGATCCTAACAGAGTGGACATATGGTTTCGGTTGTTCCAGTTGTTCAAGGAATAATTACTACTGGGAATGCTGAGCGTAGTTTCCTCAGGACATTAGTTAGCAGGTTGGCTAAACCTGCCTGCCTAGCATTTCTGGAATACCTCCCCTTACTGATACCCTGGAGCACGATAGAAAAATAATCTTTTAATAACATTTCATAAAAAACTAGTTCAACCACCTTTTTAGGAATGCCCTCCTCAACAACTCTAATCGCTGATTGGCTCAGCATCTGCTTATCTACTTTCATTGACAGGAAAGTAACTATTGTGCCACACAAGTTACTCCATTTTGTAAGTTCCGATACTCAAAAAAATTTCTAAATTGAAACTAAGCCTATACCTTAGAATTTCCATTCAATGTTCTTCAGATGTCTATTTATTTATTAAATGATGTATTAAAGAACAGTTGAAAAAGAAAATCAGGAAGACAAAAGGAAGTGGAAACAAGTATGTTAATCATAAAAATTATTGTATTTTGCTATGATGTTTCTACAAAGTGGGACAGATAACCTATGGTTTTCATTTCAAATTGGATGAAGCCCACAAATTCCCCAATAGAAAATGTTTTTTCTGGAACTACTGTCTAAAGAAATTCCTCACATGCAAAATGCAATCGTGCACAAGCCTCCAACTATAGGTCTTATATTAGTCATACGCAATACCATATAATAAGTATATATTTAATACAATAGAATATATATTATATATGTATATTATATATTATGTTATATTAATATTATATTAATCATGTATATTAAATATGTATATAAATAACAGTAATTATAAAACCTGTTTCCACATGTTGGCTTCTTAGAAATGCTCAGATGAAATACCATGATGGAACTTACTAAATTCATAGATAAGCAAAAAAGAAAAATAATCTTCTAGCATACACGAGTCTTATATACTAGAATCACAAAGATTAAGGATTCCTTACTACACAGTAAAGCCTGGAAAGTATTTGAAGACAGCTGTTCTGTCTCACTTAACTAGTCTGTCACTTCCCAGACAAAACATCTCCCTATTTCCCACACAAAATATTTCTCAGTCCTTCAAAAGCTTTTTCCATGAAATAATTTTAAGACCCTATGTCACTATAATTACCGACCTCTAGAATATATATTTGTTAATATCCACCTCGAATGTGGTATCCAGAAATGAATGCGATACCCCACATCAACTTAAAATCAGTGAGATGATTACCTCCTAATTTTGAACAATACATTTTTATGAATACAGCTCAAAACTGCATTGGTTTTTGTCAGTTATATGACATTATTGGTTCAGATATTGCCTTAAAAAAAGCTTAAAAGCCTCTGCTACTGAGCCCACCTATGAAACGAAGAGTTTGGATTTTGTGCCATTTTTCAGGTCCCCAGTGACTGAAAGTCAGATCATCCCCACGTTTACGACTTTGTTTTATTTTTAATTAAAGTTAATTGGTTTTAACCTGTGGACAGCACAGAGTTTTGGGGGTGTTATTTTTTTTTTTTTTTTTACATTTATATGTAACTGTCATAAATGTACCTAACTGCACTACCATCTAGACCACAAATCTCCACCTGGGCCATAAACATTAGGGAGAGAATTCATCAAATACAATACTGAATTCCAAACACACCAGATTTATTGGACTCCTTGAAAACTTAAGTTTTTTCCAAAACAAAAATGCCATATCCCAAGCACTCACCAACCTATCCAACCATCAACTGTAAATAAATGCAATTTATGACCATGACACGTCTACCACTAAAAAAATGACAAGTAAATAGACAGACGTGTTTATCACCTCCAGGACCTGCGGCAAATCGGTACTCGGCCCGGTTTGCATGACCTGTTTCTCCTAATGCTTCGACAGCGCAATGGGGCTGATCAACCACTGTTACGACCGCTTTCAGAAAAGGGCGTCTGCTCACCCAGATGGAACTTTTCTTGATGCTTCAACCGTGCAAACCGTGACTTGAAGTGCTCCTCACAGTAGGTACACTTAAAGGGTTTATCTTGAGAATGTAGAATCATATGTTCCTCTAAGTGCGGTCTGCGAGTAAAAGATTTCTTGCAAATCTAAAAGAAAACGCACATAAAATATAAGGGAACCTGAACGAAAAATTAAAATGCAAAGCTCATGTTGAGAAATAAACACATAAATTCAAGTGGTCAGAAAGAATGTGGAGGGCATGCTGCTCTGGGGCTTCAAGAGCCCCGTACGGTTCCCCTGGGCTTCCTGGAGCCCAGCTGCCATGGAAGGTCAAATAGCCGCATGAAGTGACCACAGTGGAGGAGACTCAAGGCCCAGCCAACCATCCTTGCTAAGCTCCCAGATGTCAGCCAACCCCAAGTCACCAGTTGTGTGACTAAGCCACTTCGGAAGTGTCCCCAAACCAGACCAGACCAGACCATCCATCGGCTGAAAACAACTGATTTCAGTTGAAACCATGTGAAACAGAAGAATCACACAGCAAAGCCCTGCCTCAAATTCAGATTACTCATCCATAAAGTGGTGAGATACAATAAAATGATGTGTAAAGCTCTAAGTTTTGAGGTAATTTGTTATGGAGCAACAGATAACCAGAAATGGAGGGGAAATGATAATATTTTACACTTTGTGCAATAGTAATGTCACAGTTTACATACACAACTACAAGGTGTGATTAAAAAATACGGTGAATGCTGCTGCCAAGTGCCATCCAATGGAAAGGCAGGGCTCTTCAATATGGGAAGTGGCACGTCCAATCTTAGTAACAGTGTGTGACAAGTTTCAACTTCTTCAGTGCAGTCAGTTGGGTGTGAGCTACAGTTGACAGAAGGTGTGTTTTAAAGTGTGCTGCACATCATCCTCCATCATGACAATGCTCACATCACACATTGCTTCTGGTATACGGCAATTTCTGTCAAATAAAAACATTATGGGGTGTCCTCATCCACCTTATTCACCGGATTGGGTTCTGTGTGACTTCTGCCTCTTCCCCAAAGTCAAAATGATTCAGGACATTGAGGCAGCCACGACAGCATAATTAAAGACACTCACGAAAGAGGACTTCTAGGACTGTTTCAGAAAGTGGCCAGAACGATAGGTAAGTGTGTTCGAAGTGAGAGAGAAGTATTTTGAGGGGGATTAATGGCAATGTGTCTTTTACTGTAATAAATTTTTGTTTATTTAAACATTCACCGTATTGTTTGATCACACCTCATACATGGCATAGTGATTACAATAAAATTAAAAACGAGGATTTCTATTTCTCATCATCTAAAAACTAACCCATACCAGCCATTTACAAAAATATTAGGATATCATTGTATAAAAGAAAGGTCTAAAAGTGAGCTAAGTTTATACTACTTTAAAATCTAATTACTTTCCCAAAAGGTACCATTACATTTAGTTTGGTTTTCTACTACAAATTAAAAGCTCTTACATCACATTTCCAACTTTCACTCTTCGTCTTCTTAATGGAAATAAATTCTTGTGCATTTTCAGGATGAAATCTATAAAAGAAAAATAAAGAGATGATTAGGAAATTATTATTTTAGTTAATAACCCATACAATCTGCTGACAGTGATTACAAGAGCCAGGCACTAATTCCTTTCTTACAGAGACAGACACAGGTGAGTACTTTAAGAACACATATAGTGACATCATTTTAATAAATCAATGTGTACGCCAAAATTTATGCAGAAATAGTCAAAGAAAAGTCTAAACATGTTTTGAATACATTCATGGACCTAGCTATTCACAGATACTCTTCAATGTTTTTTTTTTTTTAGTCCAGATTTCAGTAAACTTAATATCTTAAGAGTTAAATATGCAAACTGTATTGAATCTTCTTGCACTCAAACATTTTTATTTTATCAACTAAAGATGAAGTTCAGCATGAGGAATACGTTTCCTAGTATTCTAAAACCGTAGTTTTTGAAAACATACTTGCCAAAACCCAAGACAAAAAAAATAGGCTAACCAAATGCTATATCTTAAATTTCTGTAGTATAGACTATGGGTCTTGTTTCTACACCAAAAAACTTCACTTCAACAGCATTAATAAAATGTGTGATCAAACTAACATTTGCTGCTCTTAATAAATTGATAGTCTGCAAAATGTTAGGCGGTGAGAGCATTGGAGGCCAGCACTCCACGTGTGTTTTCAGCTTACTACATATTTAAATTCGAAGGCACAATAAAGGACATTACGGAAGCAAGATAATACTTGCCTCTTTACATGCTTGGCTAAAGTCTTCTTGCTTGCATGAAGTTTATTACAATAAGGGCACTTGTGCTCCTTCTTATGAAATTCTGTTTCATTACTGTGCTTCTTTCTGTGAACAGTTAGGTTAGACTTTGTCGAATAGCGCTGGTGACAAATATCACACTCAAAGGGCTTCTCACCTGTGTGAACACGTGTGTGGCTCTCATATTTCCCTATAAAAGGAGAGAAATTAAAATCATATTCAGTACATTTGCCACGCAGTGAATGCAATTTGACAGTGGAATAAAATCTCATGACTAAGCCTATTTAATATACACACCCACACCGAGAAAAAAGTTTACCTAAATTTATAACTTTGATAAACCTCAAAGACTTATTGCTTTGAGTTCACTGCTCCAAATACACCTTTCCTCAAAAACGTGGGTCACCACTTCCCCAACTGTGTTCAAGGGGCGACATCTCATCTGGGACTTTACTGGGGGAACAGTGCCCTTGATTGTCCCAAGGTGAAATCCGGAATGCATTTTCAGACATCACAAATAACAGGTAGGTTTTATAAAATAAGAGTTAAGTTACATCATGGTTTAAATCAGTATTCTACAAACTAAAGGTCACTGGTGCTCACAGAATCAATTCCTTGGGTTGTAACTAGTATTGGGGTGGTGTGGGGGGGATAGAATTGCATACAAAATATCAAGAGCGCAGTCACACTAGTTTCATACAATTGTTGCTTCAATTTAGGTATGAGCATGTATTTGTAACTATGTATATTGTATAATATACATTTGTGGTAAAAATGTAAACAAGTCAAAAGTAAACAGTCTGATGTTAAATGACTAACTTGTAAGTGATTTTTGGAACAGGCTCATTCTGAACTGGGGATTGACTGTACATGTTTAACAGACTCTCAAGACTAAAAGCTAACTTATCAACCCTCTTGTGCCATAACCTCCTGATTTGTGTGTCCAAGCGAACAGAACAGCAACTTAATAAAAATGTTATAAAGTTTAAATTTTTCACCAAATCTTTTATTTTCTATGAAGTGACTTTGCTGGAAAGATATTAAATTAACAATTAGTAGCATTTTCCCTTTGTTTAAACTCAAAAAGTTCTTTCTTGCTTGCAAACAAATGTTGTTACATGTAATGGAATATTAAAAACCATCAATGTGGCAATTTCATTAAAGATCAAAACCACTTTTGACTATTAAACTCCCATTTTCCCACAGACCAGTAGACTTCACAAGATTTAACCAAGAAAAATGAAATAGAAAGTTTGGAAATTTAAATCGAAATAACCAAAATTAAAAAAAATCCGCAGAGTCCAATTAAAATACATAAATTTGAATAATTTGTTATCACATTAAGAATCTCTAAAAGAGAAAAATGTTTTTGTTAGGTTATTAATTCAAATTTTACATACAAAGGCATAGTAGGGCCTGGTATCTCCATGGATTTGAATTTCTCAACAGAAGACACACAGCTTCTGAGGAAATGCTGGACCTAAAAGGATGAGATAAATCTCGGGGGGCTAGTGGGAAAAAAATTTTAATCTCCAAAGAATTCCTATCTTTTAATCAATTGGTAGGTCTGTGTGTGGAGGGGGCCGGGGGTACCCCTCAGCAGAACGGTCAACATCTACATCTGTTTTTCCTTTTTTTACTGGGTGGGAGCAATTCTATAAAAATGCATAAATCAAAATATTCACTACGAACTTGTCAAAGTTTCAAGCAAAAAAAACAGTATTCCTTCACAGACTACTAGGCCCAAACAGTCCTACTCACCAACAGAAAACAAATAATGGTCAGCAAGGACATCCACAGCATTTTTCTGAACTGAATCCCATTATGAATTGTGCCCCAGATCAGGAGACACAAATTAAAGATATTTTCATGTGAAAAACTTGACCTTGTGCTTCAGAATTTATTATTCCCCCATATCGGTCGTGCAAAATGATCATCATCAGATTTTGTATACAGTTTTCATAAAGAAAAACATCACCTAATTAGCTCACGGTATACCTGGTATTGCTAAATCTTCAATCATACCTTGAATTTCTTCACGCGGCAATCCCTAAAGTGTACTTAACTAAAACATGTAACCTGCAAGTAGAGAACTGTGCCACTGCTACAACTCTCCTCCCCTGAGAACCAAATGGAATCTCTGTCAGGATGGTCTAGTGAGTCCCATTTTTTTTACAAAGCAATAAAACACTTTCTACCTCTTGGAAGACTTGTACATTTAATCTAAGGAAATATTTAGTTCCCAGTAGGAACAATACAAAAATAAATTATCCAAATTTTCTCTCTCATCCCATCTGTCATCTTCTCCCTATTTTCGCCTCCCACCCACTAGGTCGTTGGTACACGGGGAGAAGGTCAAAGGACTCTTATTTGCATGAGAACAGGCTGCACGGAGGGCAGCTGGTGGCCAAGGGAAAAATACAACTGGATCCGGAGTCTCACTGCAAGCCACTATTAAATAGATCAGAAAGGACAGAAGCGCCACAGTCATGGAACCAAATTAGTGACTACACACAGTGGAGCTCATGGTTCCAGCAGCCCCGACTCCAGGACAAGCTCCTCAGAGCTCATCATGATCGCTCTTAAACCCACTCCCAGACAGCGAAGTTAGACGCTTACAAGGACGCCCAAGTGGCTTCTTACAAGTCCAAAGTCAAGTCAGACACCAACCTTTCAGCCTAGTTCAATTAAAAAGCTTACCAAAACCTTAACATTTGGCATGCCCTGGGGTATCACAAAGGATACTAACCAAAAGTAAGATACAAAACCTTCAGGCTCACAATCTAATGAGATAAAGAAGCACAAATCTAGGTGGACATTTTTAAGCCTTAAGGAAGGCATGGAAGAGATATGAGAAGGATTAATGGAAAATGGCCCTTGAAATGTTGTGTGTGTGTGTGTGTGTGTGTGTGTGTGTGTGCCTGTTTACTTACTGGATAAAATCTAAACTCTTCGGTTTAGCATAAAAACCATTCAGAATTCACCTCTGCTTACTTGCCATCCTCATCGCCTGTGGTTTTCATTATCCCTCCAGGCCCACCCCTCAGCAATTTCCAGAACACAGCAGACACCTGGATGTCTGCACGTTGGTTGTCCTGCCTCGTAAATTCCACCCTCCCTAATCTTTAGGTCTCAGCTCAAACACTACCTGCTCTGTGAAGTCTTTCCTGATTCCGTCAGTCCTCTATACTTACTCTGATAAGATTATCTCTAGTGCAATGTAATTGTGTTTTTATATGTACTCATTAAATTCAAAGATTCTTGAGGACAGAGAATATGTCATTTCATATTTGTTTAGCAGTATCTGGCATAGCAGAGCCACCCAGCTATACCAGATTAATAAGTAATAAGACCAGTTAGCATGCCTTGCACACCTTGTAAATTCCACACATTTCAAGTGATTTACGAGAACTATTCAATCCTCATAATAATGCCCAGGAGAAGGTACTATTAGCATCATATTAGCATCACCCCACTATACCTACGAGGAAATAAACTACAGACTAAGTAACTTGCCCAAGAGCTGGATTCAAAGCGCAAGCAGTCTGACAGCCCCGCAGCTCCTGTTTTTTTTAACAGAAGGCTAGAACCTCAATGACAATCTCTCTAGGTACTAGGTTAAAGCCAGCAGCCCCAATGAGGCTAAGCAAGAGGGAGGTGAATAAGAGGGGTATAGTTTAAAACAGTCAGAAAGGCTCAGGAAGGCAGGCTGGAAACAAGCCTACAATGTGATCTATTATTCCCACAATTAGCTGGGCTGCTCTTGATCCAAAAAGCTGCCAAACACATTCCTCAGTATATCAGGATCTTCATCTTGAGCAGTATTTTCCTAAATTATGTGCAAAGAAGTTGAATTTCTTGGGATATTAAAAGAAGTACCCCCAAAGTGTCCTGTAACAGAATGCTCTGAGGAAATGCCAGGCCAAGCAGAATGAACAGGTTTCTTTCCTACAGCATTTGACAGCGTTAATACACACTCTGAATTACAGTATGTGGTTTTCCCAATCTGACTTGAACATAGAACCCCTCTCAGAAAGCATCTCACTGGCCTAGTGTTCAATAGCACAGTTTGAGATCTACGTGCTGGGCCTCCGACGCCATGTGTGAACTGACCCGTTGTTCACTCATCTCAAGTGAAATGAGGTCAAATTAAGGAAGAACACAGGAAGCATGTGCTAAGCACACAATGTCTGAGCAGAACCTACTGGAAAGATGGAATGTTCTCGGGTTTCTCAATCCAAAATGCTGTCTCTTCACCCCTCATTATACTTGTTTATGGTTCTACAAGAGCATTTATCCAGCCTGAGTTTAACAAACTTACTGGTATTCATGTGCTCTTCCGACTGACTGAGTTACTCAAGAAAAGCTGTACTATTCATGTGTGCACACAGCCTCGCAGTAAAAATAGTAGTGAATTATTTCATTGGATTGTCAAAGTATTCTGATTCGGAGTGAAAAATATCCAGAGGCGTAAAAAAAGCAAAAAGAGGTTACCACTGGTATGCCATCGTGTACATCATTGCACATTTTGAGAGCAAATGATTACCAATACCTTATAAAACTGATTTCTACCTAACTGACATACCTAACTTAACGCTGCAAGACACATGGGGATATATTAAACTCAATTAATAATTTTACAAGGTCTAATTGCACTTACATGCTCCTTTACATGTGGTTGAATATATTTCACAATTTCATAACTTTGATTTGTATGGAAATAGTTTAATTGTTGCAATTTGAAAGGTCACATTAGAAAAGTTCAGGAGACCTCCAAAAATTATTTTATTGCAAATATTAGCTCTCTTGAAATTAAATAGTCACTGCATATTTTTAACTTAAGATGATAGACCACATTTCCTAGACACACATTTCTAATAAAGGAAAAGTTGATTTATTCATTATCATAATAACCAAAGAATACTACTAATTAGGACACTTCCAGAAGTCTCCACCTACAAAAGTAAGTTACAGTTTTATTCTCAACTGTGCATTAGTTTAATCTGAAACATCCCAATTCTTAACAATACTAGATACCGGAAAAATGACTATTTCTAACTCACATGTTACCATGCTCAGGGGGAAACAGTATACAAATTATTAAATTAAATCTAATACAAGATAATTCGATTTTCCATAATGACCCCAAAATAGCACTTAATTGTGATATTAAAATAGCATATAAATCAAAGCTCTACATTCATAATTAATAACACTCTGGAGTTTTTCACACCAAATGCATGAACTAATTATCCATCACCTACTGCTGGGACATGAGAAAGAGAAAAGATAATATAAATACTTAATTCCTGAATCACACTAAATTTAAACTAATGGGATAAAATATGTATCAAAAATCAAATATCCACCCTAACTGAATACTTCTTAAAGTTTACTTCCCAAGTTTCGCTTTATATCTCCCTGAAAAGTAAAGTTATTAGAGACAGAAATCAAGCTCGCTTTTCTTACCTATTCGGTCAAATGTTTTATCACACTTAGGACACTGCAGTATTTTTTTGTTACTGTTCTGAATGACCACGGGGGCTAGCCCCGCGTGAATACTTCCTACGGAATCAGCAGCCTCGGGCTCCTCTTCCGCGTCCCGCTGCTCTGGTTCACTTTGTTCTTCAATGTCGGAGTACTCATCGGACATTTCCTCCTCTAGCTCATCTTCCTCGGCGTTGTATTCACTCCCCGGATCCTCAGAATCATTTCTGTCCGGCTTTTCCTTATCGAAACTTTCCTGATTCAAGTTGTCCGACCCATCACCGCTTTCCTGTTCATCATCGCTGGTGTCATCAAACTTAACAGGGCACTTCCGATTTCTTTTGGATCTTCTTGTGGAAAGACTTCTCTCCAACATTTTTAACCCATGTTTTTTCCCCAATAATAGGGACCTATGGGTTTTAGCCAAATGGTTCTCTAAGGACTTTTTATAACAAAAATGTCTACTACAGAATTTACACTGATGATTATTTGACAGTCTTCCAGTTAACTCACTTAGTGTTTCTTCTGGTGATGACTTTTCAGTTAGCTCAGCCTGAAAAGTGGCAACACTTTCATTATTGAGCAGCTTCACTGCGTCTATAATGTCCAGAAATTTTGCAGCCTCTAAAACCAGAGGTATTTCGTATTTGTACACAAAAAATTCGGACGTGTACAGAAATTCAAGCAAATGCTGAAAAACTGAGTGTGGGACGTGATCCAGGGTGACCACATCAGTGCTTGGATTTTTGCTCAAACACGCATGAAAATAACTACTGCCAACAGCAACGACGACTTTATGTGCGCTAAATTCTTTCCCTTCTACTATGATAAGTAAGTCACAGAAAGATGGTTGCTTCTGCCTGTCATCATTTAAATACTTGAGCAAATTCTTATTATACTGCAAAGAACTCAGGAGTTTTCTCTGATCTGGAGAGGGAGGTAGTTCCTGGTAACAGTGGAGAGCTTCATGGGGCGGTCTTTCTGCCGAGTGAGTGCAGGTCACCGGCTCACACTCCCCTGCGACATGGCCTTCGGAAGCCTCTTTATGGTAGCCCAGATGGATCTTCTCGTCAGGATGTGAAGTCACCTTTCTCCTTTTCTTCATTGCAGTGCGACGATTTCAGAACAAGAAACTTCATAAGTGTCTTCAGGGGTGCAGACAGGACAAACAACTAGATTGTCTCGGGGAACAGCTTCTGGAGGGGCGTGCCCGAGGGTTTCATCGTCTGCAAAACAGTAAGAACCACGTAAAACAACTCCACGCCGAAGCCACCCGACAGCGTGCACGGCATGTGCCAACCACCCCTTCCCA
This sequence comes from Rhinolophus sinicus, assembly GCF_057876585.1. NCBI lineage: Eukaryota > Metazoa > Chordata > Mammalia > Chiroptera > Rhinolophidae > Rhinolophus > Rhinolophus sinicus. The sequence goes on from NC_142506.1 coordinate 66,608,369, forward strand.
CACTAGAACTAAAGGGTGATCAAGTCACGGCTTCCACGCGTTGGAGGCTAAGGTTTGCGGGCGGAGAACAAGGAGGGCCGGGCTCGAGAGGACAACCAACAAAAGGGCCGCTGGAAAGAAAGCCGGCGCACACCTCGCAGGCCCGGCGCACGGACAGGGTTCGGACACGGGGCGCAGGAGCGGGAGGGCCGCCTCCCGGGGCGCTGAGGGTGCCGGTGGCGGCGGGCGACCTCCGCGGCTTAGGGACGCTCGGCGGTGACAATAAGGCCTCGGCGGCCGCGAATCCAAGTCTCTCCGAGGACGTGCTCCCCGGGGCGGGCCGGGCACACCTCTTCAGGGACAGGGAGCGTCCGTCGGCCAACGCCACCCGGGGGCGACGGCGCCGGCAGGGGCGCGGGGCAGGCGGCGTGGGGTCGACCCGGGGGACACCGACGCAGGCACGAGCGCCCCCGCAGGCCCAGCCCGGGCGGAGACGGCGCTCGCCCGCGCCAACCCGCTCCCCTTCCCGCCCCAGCGTCCCCTGCACGGACGCCCCACAGATCCATTACCGGGGACGCAGGGCTCGCCCGCTGGCTCCCGGCCTGAGCTCCACTCCGGGCGCGCTCGCTCCAGCGCCGACCCACTTCCGGGTTCAGCCCCCCTCCCTCCGCGCGGTCTCCTCCCAGCGCCGCGCCGCCGCCGCAGCCACCGAACACGTCAGCCGCGCGCGCCGCCGCCCAGCCGCCCGGAGCCCGGAGCGCTGCCCTGCGCCGGCCACTGCGCATGTGCGCGCGCCCCCCTGTGCGCATGCTCCGTGGGCCCTCCTGGCCCGCTGGGGACCCGTGTTACGCCCCAAATCTGTTCCTCCGGGTTTTCGCTGTGGTTTGGTGGCCTGCTGGGATTGAAGCCGTGCAGACCTTGCTGGAAGCCTTGCTGGGGAGTGGAAGACGGGGGGACGGTTGGGGAGCTGAGTAGAAACGGGCAGAGGCGCAAGAGCACAGACTGATTTCATCCTCACTGGTGTTTTCAAGAGGTTGTAACCAACCCCGCAGCCACAGACCAAGCCGGTCCCCAAACGCTGCCTTGCGTCCAAAGAACCGATGTTGACGTTTTATGACTTTTCTGATTTTCACGGCTACCGCAGTTGCCCCTAAAATTATTCTTTAACCTCCTGTTTTACACCGACAACGTGGGGAAAACGTACGTACAAGTATATGGCTGGAAGGACAGGAAAGGAAGCCAAACAAAAAGAAAAATCCACAAGGACAACTTTTGGAGCCAGTGCCTAAGATTTCGCATTTCTTAATGCAAAGGTGATGCTCATAATGCTGGTCTGAGAACTTAACTGACTCATAATGTTGATAAGTTACTATCCTTCAATATGACAGATTCAACAAGGGCACAAGAAAACGTGTGTTCATTATTTTGATTGTAGTGGTTTCACTAGTGTACACATATGTCATAACTGATCCAATTATACACTTTAAATGCATGCAGAGAATTGCATAACAATCATAAGTAGAGTCATTAAGATAAAAGGAATCTCACAGACACATGAACAGAGACAATAAAAAAAAAGCCCAGAGATTCAAATTCACGGATGAATTTTCTATATAAAGTCAAATTTCAAGTCTGTGAAAAAAAAGACTGCCAAGTAAATGAGAATACATGAAGAGGCGGGCCTCAGAAATAAAAGTAAGTTATATATAAACTTCTCATTGGATTAAGACATTCCAAATGGATCAACATTTTCAAATTGAAACCGTAAAAGGACTATAACAAAACACAAACTTCTAAATAATAGTAAAAACAGTCTAACCAGAAATTAGAATTCAGGAAAAGAAATTGTTAAATCACCCATATAAATTAAACTTTTGGGGCCGGCCCAGTGGCTCAGGCGGTTAGAGCTCCATGCTCCTGACTCCGAAGGCTGCGGGTTCAATTCCCACATGGGCCAGTGGGCTCTCAACCACAAGGTTGCCAGTTCAATTCCCAGAGTCCCGCAAGGGAAGGTAGGCTGCGCCCCCTGCAACTAAGATTGAACAGGGCACATTGAGCTGAGCTGCCTCTGGGATGGCTCAGTTGTTGGTTGGAGTGCGGGCTCTCAACCACAGGGTTGCCAGTTCGATTCCTCCAGTCCCGCAAGGGATGGCAGGCTGCGCCCCCTGCAACTAGCAATAGCAACTGGACCTGGAGCTGAGCTGCACCCTCCACAACTAAGACTGAAAGGACAACAACTTGAAGCTGAACGGCACCCTCCACAACTAAGATTGAAAGGACACCAACTTGACTTGGAAAAAAGTCCTGGAAGTACACACTGTTCCCCATTAAAGTCCTGTTCCCCTTCCCCCACACACACAAAAAAAGTCTTTAAAAAAAAAAATTTAACTTCTAAGAAACGTGCATGGAGGAGTTCCAGTATCAGTAATAGTGTATCAAAGAGCTCAAAGCAATTCTGCTGAAAACAGCGAGGACAAAAAGTTCTTTAAGAGAAGCTTCTGTTTGGAATGCACAGGATAGCCACCAAGGTTGTGTGTGAGGGATTGTGAGGCTATGACCTGCAAGGAAAAGGCGCTCCAAGAAGTGACCCTGCCATTTGGGGGAGCTTCTCCCTAAAAGCAGTTACTGGTTGGAAAGCAGCAGCTGAGAAGCTGGTGAGATGAGCAGATCCTTCATAGACTCAGGAGGCAGGGAGATAAAAACGTAAATTTAAGGACCGCAGACAAAGGTAGGGCCTTAGTAAACACCCATGTTTTCAGCCCCGACTCTGAAAGGCCAAATCTATGAGTGAGAATGTACCAGAAAGAGACTACCCATCCCCATCACAGGAGTGAAGACTTTAACATTTTTAGGCCTTACCTGAGGAAGGCAGTCAGGAATTGCTGCTTCTCCCAGCCTGTCTGCCAGAAGCAAAACTAAATCCCATCTTGACTAAGATGACATCATCCAGACTCGTGTTAATTTGTAATATATAATATCCAGCATGGAATCAAACACACAAGAAGAATATCTCCAATAAAGTCAGAGACAAAACAGATCCACAGGAGATCAAGAAAATGAAGTTATTGGACCAAAACAACAACAAATAAACTATGAGTAATATGTTCAAGGAATTGACAGAGAATGTTAAAAATTTCAACAAAGAAATGGAAATCGAATAGAAATTCTAGAATAGGAAAATACAATAGGCAAAATTAAGAACAATGGATGGATTTAACCTAAGATTAGAAAAAGCTGAAGGGAATTTTTTTTTCTTAAAGAATTCATATGTGTTATACCACGCAGTATTTGTCTTTGGCTGGCTGGCTATTTCACTTAGCATAATGTCCTCCAGGTTCATAGATGTTATTGTAAAGGGCAGTATTTCCTTCTTTTTTAAAGCTGAATAATATTCCGTTATATTTGTATCACTTTTTTTTTTATCCATTCATTTGCCTACAGACACTTAGGTTATGTCCATACCTGGGATATTGTGACTAATGCTACAATAAACATGGGAGTGCATATATGTCTTTGAGATAATGCAGTTATAACCTCATAATGGTTTTATAAGATTAAAGCCCATGTAGCTGATGATTCTCTAAGGACCTAAGTGAGCCGAAAGTGCTAGTAGATTTATCTTGGCCTCTGAAAAAGGAAATAAAGTGATTTTTAAGGTATTAAAAGTTAGTATGACCAAATTAGCCAAAAGAAAAAGAAATGGTCATTGACTAGAATTCAACCTCGTATAGTGTTTTTAAAAATCCAACATGTTTTGAGTTGAAACTGGGTCTCCAGTACAAAACTGAATACTTGCCAAATGCTCACTGTGTCCTAAATTCCGTGATCACCACTTCGAGTATATAATCATGTGCCCCGAACAACGAGGATACGTTCTGAGAAGTGCACCATTGTGCGAACATCACAGAGGCACGTACACACGCCAGATGGCACAGCCCACCACACACCTAGAGCACAAGGTACAGCCTGGTGCTCCTGGGCTGCAAGCCTGGAGAGGCTGTTACTGCGCAAAACACGACAAAAGGATGTAATCAGGAATTGCAATAAACACGAGATGTATGAGGTTACTGCTGGCGTACCAGGACGACTGACTTAAAATACTCTGTTTTTATAAGTACGAAGAGTACACTCTAAAATAAGGATAAAAAGCCTAGTTTAGTAAATACGTAAACCAGAACATAGTCATTCATTGCCGTTATCAAGTATTACAGACCGTACTTAGTTGTCTCAGCTATACTTTTATACGACCGGCAGCACAGTAGGCTTGTTTACACCAGCGTCACACGCGTGAGTAGTGCGTTGTGCTGTGACATTACTTTTCGACAGCTAAGACAACACACTAGGCGACAGGAGTTTGTCAGCTCCATGATAATCTGATGGGCCACCATCGTTTTAATAGGTCCATCGTTGATCTAAAGGTCATTATGTAGCACATGGCTGCATCAATTCTTTTAACCTTCACACTATCCTATGAAGCAGGTATCTAACACTTACTAGCTGTTACATTTGTGTCACTTGCTTTCTGTACCTCATTTTGCTCATTTGAAAAATAAGGGAGCTAGGAATAGGAAAAATAAGGGAATAGGATCGAAACAGGCCAGGCATGAGACAGAGAACAGTGTTTAACACAAGGTACATGCTCCACAAAGCGTCATCATCATCCCTGCTGTTTGTAAACTATGTTACAATGGCTCTTTTATTGCCATTTCACAGATGAGATAAAGAGAAGTTGAGAAACTTGCCCAGTCATGTCCCATGGCTAACGTGTAGAGAAGGAAGACTTCAAATGTAAATCTCACTACACCACCTTTCACCGCTGCTATAACTTTTGAACGCTGTCTCTTTGTTTTTAAGATATGTGTCAAAATTCTGAACAAAACCTGTATGACCCTAACCCCACTTGCCTCTAAATATACCCCCTTACCTTGTGCCTCAGCCACAGTGGCCCTTTTTTATTTCTTGCAAATCAGCTTGCGCGTTCTCCTGTGTCACACGGTTTTTTTGTACTGCCATCCCTCCGTGGCACTCACGCCCTTGCATATTTCCCTGTTTTCTTGAGGCCTCAGGTCATCTCTTCTTTAGGGAAGCTTTTGTGAACTTCTCTGACTAGGCTAATAACCTGGTCATATGGTCTCATAAAAAACATCTCTCCTTTGTAGCACTTAACATCGCTATAACTTTATTTGTGCTTTCAAAAATTAATATCTGTTTTTCTCCACTAGACCTACGAGTAAGAGGCAGTCTTCTATCTTTGTTCTCCACTACTATCTAGCATGGAGAGGTTACAAAAAAGAAGAAAAGAAAAAAGTTAAAAAGTGACAACATGGGTAAAGAAAAGAAAGGGATAAAAAAATAGTAATGGGTTAAAAATAAAACCAATAGAAGTTTAGAAAGTGAGAGTTACATTTTTAAAAGAGATAACCAAAAAGTAGAACTAAGGAAAATGAAGTGAAAACATTTATAAATAAGTAAAACGAGTGAAGTAAATAAACAACATAGAAGTAGAAATAAAACTTGGAACCGGCAACATGAAAGCATTGAATTAGAATGAGGAAGGTGTTCAGAGGGATGAGAACAAACTTTACCTGACAGGAAAATGCCAAGCTGGCTGCAGATTCCACAGGTGTTTTCTGAGGCTTTTGTTTGCCTGGGATGTGTATGTAAGGTGAAGACTAGGGAAGAATTAGGGAAATAGAAGAGAGTTTTAGAGGCCATGTTGCAGAGGAGAGAGGAAAGCCGAGGACAGAGGAATTACAAAGAGATATGTTACAAAAAGGACCTCAGTTTGAGGTGGTCCCCGGCCTGATTTTGATAGTGTGCCACTGATTCACAAGAAACTGGAGAAGCTAGAGCAAGGGGTAACTGGCACAGAATATTGTGGAACGAGTTCGGTTTGGGAGCCCACTGATATATGTTGAAAACATACCTCTTTTCACATCCGGTTAGTGTCCACTTTCACGCTTCCAAAGCAGAATGAAACAGAGAGAGATGGGGTCAGTCTTTCTGTTCTTTCTGAAAGAAATGATAATTTTACTAACAGTGATTCACGTCTTTTACATTGAAAAAAACATATACATTTTGAAGTAGAATGAAACATTTGTCTGATGATATGGTAGGATCGATCTAAAATGTCGCTATGTGAAATATAGTCAAGAACAGTATTTTAGAAAACATTCAATATATGTATCTGCATGTCGCCTGATTTTACTTTTTATTTAAAAAACAACAACACTTTTTTAAAGGGCTTTTCAGCTTGCCCAACATTTAATGTCCTATTTACATAATGGACTCTGATATTCAGAGCAACTTCCTGAAAGCCCACAGGACACGAGCAGTGATAGACATACATCAGTGTCGGTCATAAAACATAATTGCAGTAAAATTTTTTCAGGTAGAGGCACATTTGATTATATCAAACCTGCCGTGCAGAAACACACTAAATGTTCTGGATAAACATTTCTTTTCCCAATTTGTCAGTGGATCAAGATTTCCACAGTTCCTTTAATGAGTATACTTTATAAGTAATAATAGACAGATGATTATTTCCAAGACACTAATGTAGGATGCTAAGCAGATTTCGTGGAACAACATAAATGAAATGTCACTAATAGGAACCTGGGCTTTATTCTATAATGTACCTATGATTTAATTAGGAACAAGTGCTTTATAGGCTGAACATATTTTATTCTTTTATTCTCCTATTTTGGATACCATGTATGACTTTCTTGGTCATTAATACTATAAAAATGTATCCTAATAATTTTGAATGAAGATAAATACAGTTCTACCTTTAATATTATGAAGTTTCTGGATTTGTTTTCTGAAGCAGTCTATGTATTTAAAATTATAAAATATAGATCACTTTCCTATAATTAGTCTTTATACACAGTCATAATGTGTGGTCTAAAATTAATAGTAATTTTAATAACATAAAACTAATATATACATTTAATTGAAAAAATGCTTTAGTTGTATACTTTTTATATAGTATAAAATTTAGATAATGTGTGCCTTAGATAAACTACTAATACACTATGAGTTATAGTAACAACCAATATTTATTGAACACCAACGAGGTGTCAGGCAGAGTTCTATATTGATTAACTTTCCATTTTTAACTTACCTAATCCTCTCAACCACTTCAGCAAATGGATACCATTTTCCCCATTTCCCAGGTGAGGAACCTCAGATGTCAAGTGACTTCCTCACGTTCATACAGGTAATACCAGGACTCAACGTATGTGGCCTGACTCCGTGGTCCAGACTTTATCACTGTTTAATAACAGTGTTAAACTTATTGATGCCAACCACTGCTATTCATCAAGTAATGTCTTGATTTTTATTTTAGACACTTAGATAGGCAATTTCCATTGTAAGTTAATATCTCAAGGATGTCTATCAAATACTGTGGGGATTTTTGTTTTGTTTTGGTTTGTTTTTTCTTTTTTTTTCTTTTTTTTTTTTTTTTTTTGCTTGGTCTGAAGTGCTGCAACTCCTGTTAATTACGACTTAGACGAATGAGCTTGTGGCACAGACCCTCAATTGCCTACCCCAGCAGCCCTTCTTTCCTTCCCTGTTAGTCACGGAGCAGCAATATTTTGCTGGTACATTTTTGCTCATGCAGTTTGAGATCTTTCTGGTTCTTGCTACAATGAGGAATTTTTTTTTTAATTGAAACCTGGAGTTTTGCATAATATGTGAAGAGACTCTGGGTGTTATTTAAACCTTCTGAGTTAGCCGGCTGCCTCTGACCTGCCCCGTGCATGAGAAAGGTGCCGGTGCATTGTCTCTACTGCCAGGTGGGGTAGAAGCCCAGCTTCCTCAGGTAGTCCCTGTTGACACACAAGAGTGGTGTTCCTCCGGGTCTAAGAGGAAAAAGAATGTCCTATTATTGTTCCCATGCAGCCTCCACTGACCCACGGCAGTGGGCGTGGCCTCATCACTACCAGGCGAGGGACAAAGGTCCTACCTTTCCGGTAGGGCTCCCAGGACAGCAGCCCAGTGGGAGGGGAGCTTCCAAACTGCGGAATGTGGTTGGAAATCCAGCCTCCCCATAGTCTCCATTGGCAATGCCCCCTAGTGGCTGCAAGTCCCAATTCCCTCTGAGCCTTCTTGGCTAATCAATACCCAGGGGCAGAGTTGGGTGACTCGTTACAGCCCAGTGGGATGGAAGTGTAGGCCTCCCGCTTGGCCTTTGCTGGACCGGGTAGAGCTGGGGCCACAGTTTTGTTTTTGTTTTTTTTCCCTGTGGTGTTTGGCTGGAGTTGAGTGGTTATTGTTTAAAAGTTTTCTGTCTTGTTAGGTTGTCTCTTTCACAGTCCTTTGGCTAAAGACATCAGGCTTTTACTGGAGGTTTTTTGTGTTTTTTTTTGGGGGGGGGCCTATATCCATTAGTATTTCTGAGTTGCTGGCTCCTTCTAATTCTAGGATATATGGACTAAGTTCTAAGTCTGGGATATATGAGGCCAAAGCAAAACCCCCCAAACCCAGAGAGCTTATTATTATGTCGTTTCTTTTTCTTTTTTTTTTTGAGTCCTGAGTTCATCAGCCAGTCTGCTTTCTTCTGTCGTTCAGCCTCCTTACTTTTGCTTTATACATAATGGCTGGGGCTTTTCATTTTCATTAGCAAAAGGAATAGGGAAAAGGATGTCTGTCATGCAGGGTGTCACGTGGGGTCTCTGGTCCTGCTCCCCGCATAAGAACACAGGACATGGTGAGGCCAAAAAGGAACACCCACGGAGCCATAGATAGGGGAGACATACCACTATACCCTCGCTGACGCCTGGGTTGGAGACACAGGAAGCGGGAGCCACAGAATCCACAATCCACACTCCGCAATCCGCTGTCCACTTGTCTCTGCCAACCAACCTTACTTGCTAGCTGCAATCCACCATGCTAACTACAATCCGCTCTTGCTAGCTCGGCCACCATCTTCTTGCTTAGCCCCCATTTTGCTGCTAATGTAGCCACGGCAGTTATATTAGTGGCCAATGGCTCACTGGTTACAGCTGACAACCAAATAGCCACAGCCAATGGCCAACTAGTCACAGCTGATGGCCATCTACTCCAGCACCTTTCTATGTGAGGCCAAGAGCCTGGAAACTGCTCTCTGGGACTCTGTCCCCACAATGTCTACTCCTTTTTCCTGGAAGGGGTCCCAAGAATATTTTCAGATTTTTAAGTGATTGAAAAAAGAGCAATAAATAAATAAATAAAATTTCATGACACCTGAGACTTACATGAAATTCAAATTCAGTGTCTATAAACAAAGTGTTAGTTATCTATGGCTACCTCTGCGCTACAATGGCTGAGGTTGAGTAGTTGCCTCAGAGACTGTGAGGGTCACAAACCCTAAAATATCTACTGCCTGATCCATTATCGAAATCTGCTAACTCCTGGATTCCATGAGGGAATGGATTATTATTAGCAGAGCTTTCTATTCATAGAGCTGAGCAGAGTACCTCCTTCATCAAAACTAAAAGAAAGAAGGACGTGTCAAGTCAGGTAGCCTCTTCTCAGTTTTAGGCCCTGGTGAACGAACACAGGTTTGGTGGAAACGTTGGTCTGGAAAGACGCTGCTGCCATGGAAGGTTTTCTGTACTGCTAGTACCTAGTATTCATAATTTTTACAAAACTAATATAATTCTTTAGCTCATTAAGCCTAAGAAGTACTTTTTTGCACATTTTGACATCTCTGATGTGATTTATAGTCAATACCTTGTCGTAATTTAACAGGCAGCATTTCTTTCTTTCTTAGTGACATATAAAATGAGATGCAGCTTACAACCGTGATGTCTTAGATTTAATGAAACATGTCATCGGTCTGGAGCAATCACAAATAAATCCTTACACAATTCAGAATATACACATTCTTGAGTGTAAGCCCAAAGCTACTCAGCTTATACTGAATAATTTCTTAAACACTGACCTCAAAATCACTCTTTTTAAACTCTTGTTAGTGCAAATACTCTTTCACGTCAATGATTTTCTAGCAAAGTCTGGCATAAATAGTCTGACACATTTTTTCCTACTGTCACAATGTTTCCCAAGAAGCTAGAATGCTTCCAAAAAATATTTCTTCTTATGAGTATACATGTTTTTGTGTGTTTGTAGCTTCTGTTTGCATGTTGGAATCCTAGAATCTAGGTTGTCACTGTCATGATGTTGACCAATTCTAACTAATCCTGAGTCATACATCGCAGTTCCAAAACTAAAATTTGAAAGGCATGATGCAAGGGAATAAAACAAACAAACAAAAAAACAAAAAAAAGCAATGGTTCCATTTTCCACTTATCTAAACTTTCAAGGGCACTTAGCAGTTAGAATATTATTAAGTCCAGACAGATTCCATGATTAGAAGGTTAATTACTAAGAAGGTACAGAATACTAATCACAAGACTTTCGTTCACACTGACAAGGTCTGACCCAGCAAGCATTCATCAGTGACAGTGGAATTGCCCCCTGGTGGGGGCAACCACAGGGACGCCAGAGAAAACATGTTCTTCGTGGAGAAATTCATCAACAGTACACAGTGCTGTATCACACACCATAGATTCCAGGAACTCCCCTGAGAGCAGCCAGCGTCTTATAGGAATCAAGTTTGTTTGGTCTGGAAAATGCAATATGCTCAGGGGAAGTTTGCATGTTAAAGAAAAACAGTTTCAACTTCAGAATTTGCGCAAAACAACCATCATGTGAATCTGCACCTTAAATAATCGAATTGACCACTAGTGAGTGCTTCGGTCAATGTTAAATCATATACGCACAGGCTTAGACTCAGCTATTAACCATGTAATAATTGTGTTATAAACTCTTGTAAATATTTTCACTTTTAAATATTGTGACACCAAAAGGATTACTATATTACTGTCAATCAAAATCGCATATTTTAAGCCTGAAAGGATATTTTCACATTATAATTATAAATGTGTATTTAATGGCTCTTTTCCCAAATGTCGCAATTTTCAACAAAACATGCCCTTGTCATCTGAAAGCATTTTATGAAGAATGATTAAGTTCCCAGAGCTGCACTTGGGGCTGTGAAGGGCAAAAATCAGCACTGCCAATGTCCCCACCTGCAAAGGGCTTACTGCTAACTTTTTGTAAATTGAGCAAAAGAAATAATTAGAAATTATACAAAACAAAATATAACAGAGAGGGAATCCCGCAGGCTTTGGAGTCAGACTAACCTGATTTTGAATCCTTTTCATTACCTAAATACTCTGGCCTTAGTTTCATGATCTGTAAAATAGGACAATAGTGCCTAATATTCAAGGTTGGGGTAAGCGGTGATTACTGTAACCAACTCCAAATTGTGTGGTAAATATTTCAAATACAGAAAAACACCAAAAGAGGGAAGAAGATCAATGAGACGGGAAAAAGGCCTACTGGGTTGAGACTTGGCTGGGCCTTAAAAATTCTCTATTTCTTATAATAAAATTATTATTCTTATATTTTAATGTTGCTGAAATTGATGTTAAAATAAATGGTAAAAACAATCAGGTGAGGATTAAAGTATGATACAGTTAGCACTGCCTACACGTCTGCCAATGTATGAGTTACCCACAGGTTGGTGATTTTTAACTCTAATTTGGATCTTCATTATTGATTGAAATGTCTTCATTAATGATTAGACTCTGGTACAGGATTAAACCTAAATGCTATTTTTTAAAACAAAATGGGATTACAGGCTGCAGACAAAACCAATCTCTCAGAATAAATCATGAAACTTTTTCTTAATTGAATTTTTAAATAAGTACTACAGTTATAAGTTTCAACATGAAAAAGGGGAAGTATAAAAAGACATGAAAAGACTCCAACTCACCCCTCTTCCCGAGCCACCCAGGTGTCTTTCCCAAAGGGAAATAAAATTATTGAGAGATTGGGTTAACGTATCTTTGTTTTCCCAAAACCTTTTATATATCTGGGACTTGACAAATGATTTTGAACACTACAACAAAAGAATTAGATGTGAGTGCTCACATCTGTGATGCTTCGCACAAAATTTGTTTCACAACAAAGAAAAAAAGATACACAGAACATTTTGGGGAGGAAAACAGTGTATGGGTTTATTCATTTGCAAAGCAAAGAATCGCTTGGTAAACTAAAATTCCCTCTAAAGTTTGTTTTGAACTTTTTTCTTAGTGGGTTTGAATTTTTAAGGCTATGGTTTAATTTGCTAAAACTATTAAGGTTTTAAAGAAATAGCAGCTCTGTGTGCTATAATAGCTTCAATGACCAGTTATAGAGAATCCCAGTGAGATTACAATTGTTAATCTGAGGTTTGGGGAGTTTTTTACAGTAATAAGGACTTGGGTACAGAAATATTCTCAGAGCTCATCCCAAATGACCCAGGGATGCGAATGGTGAAAAAGCTTCAGGCAACTATTGATCTGAAGCCCAAGTCTCTTCTTAGCAGTCTTCAGGCCTCCCAGTTCACATACCTCGCTTCTGCTTCTCCACAGAGAGGCTAGATACACTGATGTACAGATTTGAGCATAATTCATGGGACGAAAGCCACAGCACGTGGATTTGATAAAAAGCTTCTGGAAGCTTCTGCAGGCTTGCATCCCTTGTGAGGATTCTGCCGGGATGGTAACCCAGAGTCCCTGAGACCAGGTCTGCCCACACATCTCCCCGCACTCCTGGCGGCCCTCCCTTGGCGTGAAGCAATGCACACAAAATTCTATGCGATCATTGTTTGTACCAAGATACAGTGTTAAAGGTTGTAGTCCACCAAGGATTTTAGACATGCATGTCGATGTCATTGGTGACAACTACGCAGAACTGGTCGTGTTCTCTTCTTAGGAGTGTCACCATGATTGATGATGTGAACCGAATTTTTTTCAAATCCCAGGCTCTGTTGCTATTTCTACTTCTCTGCGGTGGTGACCACTGAATGAGGAAACGGAGCAACAAGGCCTCTAGGTTTTACTTTCTGAGTCGGGACATAGATGAACCAGCAGGGCCACATGACCTCAGTAAATTAGCTTTTTAAAAGGTGTCTTCAGATATGTTTAAATGAAATATAATCATTTCTAAAGGCAATTACAGGGTTTCAATAAAGGGAGTTCATATATGCCAATAATTGCTTTACCTTATTACGTGACATCTCGGTATATAGATAAAGAGGATGCCACAGAGAGTATATGAGTATATATATCAATGGGCTGACCTGCCCGGGAGAGCTTGCAGCTTCTTGTCTGGAAACCCTTGAGTAACCTTCATCTCTGTGAGTGGCCTTACTATGCGCCCAAGTACCCACGCTGGTAACAACGGTAGCTTTCCTGCTGCCTGTTCCCCACATAGGTCCCTTAGAGCCCCCTCGCTGACTTTTGTTCTGATTTTTCTTTGCCTCTCCACCGTCTCTACTTCCGCTCAGGCCCTTATCATCTTTCCTGAGGGCTACAGCAGCAGGAAACCCTTCTTTCTGGTTCCCATGCTTCTCACTAGTCTGCCCTCTTCCGACCATTCCTACATTACCACTAGGGGGTCTCTTTCTAAATGCAAATCTGATCGTGAATGGTTTCCTTCCTTCATAGTGAAACTTAAACCACCTTGATTTTGTGGTTTATTGAGTCTCAGGAGCTGACATCTCCTCTTCATGCTCATGTTCCTGCAACATCAGAATATTTGCAGTTCCTGACCCACCCAATCCCTTAATGTCTCCACATGTGTCCCATTTTCCTGAAATGCCCTCAAGACCACTCTCCCTCTATTTATGTGTTGCACTCGTACTTATGATTGAAAACTCAGCTTAACTACCACATCTTTAGTAAAGGTCTCCTGAATGGCCCCAAATCTGACACAGAGGAGCCACTCAGTCATTTGTTTGATGGCC